>NC_140953.1:54832248-55509748 GCF_014529385.1 Adiantum capillus-veneris | reverse complement strand
GAGAGAGAGAGAAAGATATATATTTTTATTTATTTTTTGCCTTGCTAAGTCGAGAGGGAGGGGAAGAGCTTCCTTCCTCTCCTTCTCCGGAGCCGAGTGAGAGAGAGATCCCCAAGTCAAGAGAGGGAGCAAGATTTGACTGCTTCCTCCATGTCTTTCCCCCTCCTCCTTGAATCCTCTTTTCTTTACTTCTTAACCCTTTTCCCCTCTTCTCTCCTTCGTAATGCCCTCTTCCACACACGATAAGCGCTTTTCCTTTGCTCCTTTTTGCCTCAGCCCATCAGTCACGCCGCAATGACTAATATGGCACATGACCTGGGTGATGATGTGGCAAACAATTGGATGGAGCGGCATGAAAACCAGCAGGATTAGGGCCAAAAGGCTGTGCCAGGAGTCGCTGAGCAAGTTTTCTCTCATTGATGACTGCAATCAAGCTCCATGGGGCCCTCTGCGAGCTCCACTGGCATCACTCTCGCCCTTGTTCGCTACCTGCACGACATCCCTCCTTTTTCTTTTCCCTTTTCACATCAAAGCCCTTCAAGTTGGTGTAATTTGGGCCCAATTTGGGCGGTTGTTGGCTTTTAACACGGGCGGCCATTTCTTTGGCCCTTGGACGGCCTCCCAAATTTTGTTTACATGTAAACCAAGGTATTGCGTAGCACGGGTGATAGCATTTGGAGAGAGACCCTCATTCACATCCACTTAAAGAGCTAGAGATTCTTTGCAACAGCTAGGTTGGGCATATCTTGCAATTGATGTGTTCCAAGAGGCGACCTTTTGAGTTGAAAGCTCATCAAACATTTCATGTGCTTCCGTAAGGGCACCACATCTGACATACATAATGATTAAGGCAACGTTGAGCATGACATTTTTCCTTTATAGCTCCGCTTTCCCTTGCCATATCTTGCATAATATCACAATCAATAACTCCTCAAACACTTGTTGCACTCTTAAGTGCACATTATCTGGCATGCATACCATTTAGAGCATTGCCCAATGCACCATGTTTGGCCCAGATATCAACCAAAAAGCAGTGACGAGCACAACTCTGCCATCATACCCCGCTATGAGTGCACTACATGATATGACATTCCAAACAAGATTCCCCTTCACAAATTATTTCCCTATTACGTGCACCGCATTCTAGAACCTGGTCGAAAGCAAAAAACTCCCAGTTGGCACACTCACTGAGGCGACCAAACTGGTACAGAACTGGCCCTCGGGGAAACTTAAACTGCCAATATCTTGGCAACCAGAGCTCCCAAAGACCCACGTGCTTCACAAGACGAGCAATTCAGGTCCATGCACTTACTTCACCCTTGACCCTTCATCTACAGATGCCCAATCCGGTATAGGTCTGCAATCGACTCAAACTCAAACTGACATAACTTCCTCACCGTAGCTCCAATCCCTAAGCCGCAAAGACAAGCCGATAGAGCACTTCAAGCACTATAGTTCAAGACCATAATCTCCCATTAGTAATCACTTCAAGCATACTCATTTTTAGCATCATCAAGGCATCTGTTGGCCCTTTAAATCTGCATCTGACATACATTAACCGTAAAACTAGCTTGTTTGCAACCCCTGAACACTGATCATTATCGGGTAAGCTTCAATTAAGCTCCATGTGCATTTTCCTGGTATCTTTCTTAGCATGGGAGCGTAGCTACATGACATCCACCCCCTCTTAACCTGCACACCCTCCGGTCTATGCCAACTGCACTTCAGTATCATCTATTCTTACCTTTTCATTTTACATAAGCGTGTGTGAGTTAGGGGGCTTTTCCCATATCTTCTTAAAACCCTTAGCTAGCTAGTCACTGGGCTAGTTGAGCCAAAAAAAAAATTATTGCCCATTTGTGTGTATATATTTCATTGTACATAGGGCCTAAATATAGAGAATTTTCATAATTATTTTGGTATTTATTTATATATTTCTACCTAGGTGTGCGTTATTTTCCTGTGTATGCTATGTACATTGACTCACCATTACCATAATCTTTCTCATTTCATGCATGCTTCTCTTATTTTAGAGCGAGAATCCACTCCAAGGAAAAACCTCAAAAATACCTTTCACCATCAGTCATTACCTTTCACTAAATTCCTATTTCCTAAAGGTATTTTTTATTATCTCTTGTAAATGAATATACTTCAATAAAAACAAATGAGAGTCCCCTCATTTGATTCCTTATATTTTTATATATCTCTTTTTTCCATTTTATGTTTATATATAGGTGACACTATTTTAGATTCCACGAATTGTTTATACACTAACCTGTTTTTTTCATCATATCCATATAATATATTTATGCATAATCCACAACCATGCATGTTTTCAAACCCCTAAGAATCAATTAGGTCATGCTCTCATGCAAGGAGAGGCTCACCTTTGGAGCCATATGCAAATTCAAGAAAAGGGGGGCCACTGAAGACTTTTTTGTGAAGAAAAATAGGTATTTTGGTGGGATTTTTTATATCCATCTCCACTCAAAATTTGAAGCGGCAGTCAAAAGAGAAAATGTGGTCCAATAGCTGAATAATCACCTCAAAAATCTTGGTGATTTTTGAACCAACCACCGGTGAGCTAGGATTTTTTGAGTGGACCCCAGTCTGCCCACTTTTCTCACAAGTAGCCCATAGTCTTCTCTCACTTCCTTCCAAACTTCTACACACACACACACACACACACACACACACACTCATTCCTCTCAATCCCTCACTCAAACCTGAACCTTTCATGGTTTCTCTCACCTTCTCCACCATTAACCTCCCCTCTTACTCACATAGCTCTCATATAAGCTCTCTATGTACATACACCATCTCTATGCCTCTCTCTATTACTTCCAAAGTACAATTCCATCTTACCCCTTCTCTATATACATAAAATTCAGTATGTGAACCATGCTTAACCTCTGCAAATTAAGAGATCTCATCAATCAAATTTCCATTTTCATCGTGATAATCAACCTTGGCGGTGGTGGCGTAAAGAAGAGAAGACGAAGAAGAAGATTCATAGTCATTTTGAGAACCTACACAAGTAAGTTAAGAACTTCTTCAAGCGTCACCATCACAAGGATTTCCTCACTTCATTCAACATCCACCCCATTCTACCCATTGTAAATATATCATTACCTTTCTAGTGATTACTAACACTAACCACTAACATACTAACACAAAATAGCCATTGACCTCACCATAAAAGACACCTCACCTTAAGACATGTGCATAGTAACTCTCTCTCTCTCTCTCTCTCTCTCTCTCTCTCTCTCTCTCTCTCTCTCTCTCCTTCCTTAAAACTCTACTTTCACCTTATCTACCATCAATAATGCTCTCTTTTGAGGTCACATCCATGACTCAATAGCAGACAAAGAAGGCCTGCAATGTTTTGATATTCAAAAAAAAATCATAATCTTAATTGTTAGCTTGTACATTAGGATTTCTAATAATTTTAATGAGGGATCTTCAACCTATAAATAGGCCCCTCTCCTTCTTGTAAAAACACTTCCAATATCTCACATAGCACCCTAACACTCTATGTGTGAGGAGAGACTTAGACGTAGCAACCAATTTGTGAGCTTCACGTTTGATGTGAGAGAAGCTTTCAAGCTACACATTGCAAGTGAGAGAGCGTGAGTTCAAAATCTCAAAATTACTATTGTATATGTTCCTCCATCGTCAATAAATTGGGGTTTGGTGCATCAAAGGCCTGATTCGACTTCAAATCTTTGTCCTTCCACTTGTGCAATACGGTTTGGTGAATTCAAGGTGACTTGTATATTTTAAGTTTCTATGATTTGATCTTGTTTGAGAAAGTGTTTGAGTGTGTTTTCATTGCTAGTTTTGTGTCCATTGTAAGAGGGTATTGTGGTGAGAGGTCTCCCACACCTTAAGACAGTGTGTGTGAGTGTGTGTGTGTGTGTGTGTGTGTGTGTGTGTGTGTGTGTGTGTGTGTGTGTGTTGGCAATGTTTAGCATTCACTAAGCATTGAGTTAGCTTTGTACAAGCTCTATGATAGCATTATAACGAACCATCTCCATTTGAAAGTCACAGACAAGGTATTACGCAAGTTCCATTTCTCTCTCTCTCTCTTCCCTTTGCTCTAGCTCTCTCTCTGCTCCATTTGGTGTGTCTCTTGGTGTGAGATTGGTTTTGTGTGTTTTGTGGCGCATCTTCTTGGTTGTGAAAAAATCTCTCTTGCGTCCTAGTTTGCATACCATAACTGGGTGGTGCCCCTATTTTGTTTGGGTTTGGCTGTGAGTTTGTTGTTGTGTTGTGCTTGTGGTTGCCCCAACCCCAATTGAGCAGCACGGGAGCCTTGAGGGGGTGTTTAGAGGTCGCCTCTCCTGTTGCCCGCCCCGAACCGCCTCAATTTTGGTGCCCCCACTGAGGACGATTTGGGTATGTTTTTGTGTAAGTTCAACATTTAGCATAGTCAAGTAGTTTGCATGAATCATGAGAATTTGTATGATCCTTTCATTCCCATTGCAAGGGAAAAGGTACACATAATTGTTAACACTAAGTTGCAATTTCAACGTGTAATGCGTAGGATTTTAGGTCCTCTTAGGTTGGCTGAGATAAATGCTTTGGTAAATCCTTTTATTTTCCCTCTCATTAGGTACGACCTTAGTTTGGATGTCTATATTTTTGTCTTGTTTTAAGTATTATGTCATGCATAAACCATGGATAATGTCCCAGGAATAGAGGTTTTTCCCTTTCATTTCACTCCACACATTAGGATAAACGTTGCAACTAGTAGAAGAATCCATTTTCAACAACATATGGTGTTCATGTTTGGTGCCCAAAGAGTAGGAAAAATTCTTGCATCACCAAACCCTGTCATCCTACCTCGTGTTGACTATCATAGATCATTTGATGTGCATATTTTTATTTTGTTATAAAATAGATTTCAATTTAGAAAACCATATTGTGTAAATTAAAAAAAAAACACTAGTTGTCATTTTAAAATTGATTCAATGGAAATCCAATGCCAAATGTGTGGATATTTTCTTTTCTTTGGAGAGGTTGGAGAGGATTCAGAATTATTTTTAGCAAATTTCAAGATGTCTTGCCGTATCAAAAGGATAGTAACTGATCAAGAACGTGTAGGAATGTTTGAGGTGGTCCTTAGGAAGGATGCTAGCACTTGGTTTGACTCTTTGCCTGAGGAAGTTAAGGGGAATTACACGGAAGTTATGAATCATTTCAAGAAATACTTCTTTGATCCCCAAAACACTCAAAAATTATGGCAAGACATTGTTTCTCATAAGCAAAAATATTTAGATAACTACTACTTGTACAAGCAAGAGTTTCTACGTCTTTGGGCTCTATGCATACAAAATGTTTCTAATCCTGGTGATGGTGCAGAATTTCTAAAGAAGGAGAGGTTCATAGCCGAACTCTTTCTTGACCTTAAGGTAAAAGTTGAGGCGGGTGCACCTGCTACCTTTGATGCAGTAAAAACTAGGGCTGCTGAGAAGTATGGGAAACTCAAGTGCTTAAGGGGCGAGGTTCCAATAGAAGGTCTTAGACCCAAAGGTAAGTCACAAGCATCAACATCTAGGGAGCTTCCTAAGGTAACAGCTGAAGTGATTGAGAAGTTAAATGAATTTTTAAGCAGCCTTTCAATTCAGCTTACACAAGCTGTAGGTCCAAAGGGACAAGCAAAGAAGTCAGAAGAGAGAGAGCCACGACCTAGGAGAGTCTTGTAATGTTGGAATTGCGGAGAGTCTGAACATGGGATGTATAATTGTCCTTGGCCCCGTGGGGAGCCAGGGAGACCTAACTTGAATTACCCATTGATGAATGCAGGTGAAGGAATTGGTCAACAACCAAGGCTTCTACAAAGGCCAAATGGACCAAGACCACCATCACAAGGGGTAGAAGGAGTTCCACCTTTGCCAAATCCAAATGTGCATGTGGTAGAGGTGACAAGTTCAAATGAGGTTGACATGGAAGCAAATGGCATTAAGTGTGGCCGAGGAGAAGGTAAGGAGAAAGAAGGAGTCAGGTCACAAAGTGACTGTAAGATCTCTGACCCCGAGCTAAAGAGCACCCCTATACTACAAAATAATCATACTGCAAAAAGTTACTATTTTTGGCAGTTTTTCTATATCTGTCGGTGCCAAGATGTTTAGAATATTATAGAGCTTTCAAAATTGAATAAAAATAATTTTTGTGAAAATTTTCCTAAAATAGTAAGTTTTTGGTCACCCGACCCGTCTAGTTTTGACCAGCTCGACAAACTGCACCCGTACCTAGAATTTAAAAAAATGCATTTCTGGACACCGGGAGCTGCTAAATATGGTAGGTACTCGAGATGACGCACCTTAGTTCCGTCTTAGCACAACAAGTTTTGAAATTAAAATCCAAGCTGTAACAACCGTCTAAGGTTAAAAATAAAAAAAATTCTAAGGCTAGCGGGGGCACCGGCACTCGAGGGCTGGTGTGTGCACAGGCTCTAGACCACTGGAGGCTTGCTTTAGCAGCTAGAGGGCACCCCCACTCATCTAGGAGCTTGTGGGAGACTTACCAAGCATGAGAGAGAGTGTGAGAGGCAGTTGGAAAAGCTAACTGGACACTTTGCAAGCCATGCACCCAAGCTGCCTATGCAACACCAAGTGCTCACTCAGATGCATTTAGCAGCAGATTTCGATTTGCATGAGACTAAGCACTATATAAGGACCTGCTCACACACACACACACACACACACACACACACACACACACACATATATACTCAATACACACACACACACACACCCTCACACACACACCTTGGGCGAGGTGCTGCCGGCATACACAATCTCTAGAAGCGGATTAAGAGGAGGAGGTGCTGCCAATCTCTCATCAATTAAGCTTCATCGGATCAGCATTTCTAGCCTAATTAGCTCGATTTACGATAATCCAAAGTCAATTTTATGTTTTCATCTCAATTTCTCTATGAATTCCTTATCTCCCACTAATTCAAATCTAGCTACTCTATCTAGTAGTAAACTCTCTAAATCACATATGTGATTAATCTATTTCACTATCTTAATCCAATTAGTTAATTATGCATCAAATCAACTTCCTTAATCATCAATTAATCCATGATTTATAATATTGAATTGCCAGCTAATTAGATCAATGCATGAATGATGGAAATAAGTTAATCTCTAGCAAAGTAGCAATTTGAACGACTTCAATATGTCATTGCATTAGGAATGAATTTAATTAACAAGGATTAAACTCTAATTACAAGAGATTAATGTGTAAATTAGAAGAATTAATCACCCTCTTAAATTATTGTCATTATAGAAAAGGAAAATCATCCACATGTGCACAAGTTAATTCTGTACTTTTTGTTCATCTTAGAGAAGCAATTAGTATAGCAAATTCATCATTCAATTACTCTAAATAAGCAAGAAATCACGAAATCCCTTCGTCGGTCGACTTCTTCAGTCGAGGAGTATTACTCAAAGTTTGTTACTCTTCAAAGATATGCTCCTAGAATGACCCTGGATCAGCAAGTAGCACGGTTCTGCCAAGGGCTCATCGACCCCTTGAACAATCGGCTAGAAGCTCTCAGACCGGCAACTCTTCAAGATGCCTTGCTAAGAGCTAAACCCTTAGCTATGGAAATTCAGAAGGTCAACCAGAATAAGAGGAATCATTTGGCAAAAAGGGCAAGGACACATGTTTGGAATAATAGACCAACCAACCAAGCATACGAACAGAACCCAATAGTAGCCACTACCACAGTTATGGAATTTCCAAATGTACGTTGTTATGAGTGCAACAAATTCAGGCATTACCGATCTAAATGCCCCAAGAAGACTCAAGCAACCAGCGCCAATGCCATACCTCTAAATGTCTATGGGCGAGGACAACCTAATGGAAGAGGAGGACGTGGAAGGGTAAACAGAGGGCAAGGGCGTGGAGCTACCGCCAGAGTGAATGCCGCAGTGGTACAACCAATTGTGGGAGATGAAGCAGAGGCAAGAGCAACCTTGCATGCTGCAATTGACAACCCCAATGGTTGAGCAATACGCAGTCATTCATACACTAAGATCTCTCAGAGGTGAACAAGTTAACTTCCTTATAGATTGTGGTAGTACTCTTTCATTTCTTTCACCCAGATGCATGAGGAAGCTAAAGCTAGATAAGTATCCAACAAGAAAATTAGTTGTAGAGTTAGCAAACGGCAAGGAAGTAGTATCTCGACACTCTGCAGGTATAATCGACTTTGATCTAGGGGGACACCCTACCTCTGGTCAATTTCGAACCTTACCTTTAGGATTCTTTGATGGGATACTAGGGATGGACTGGCTAAAGCAAAATTAGGCCCACATCCATTGTGCACAAGGGAACTTTACCTTTACAGATAACTTGGATAATGAAGTCTTAATCCAGGGGAAAAATGGGAGACCTAAGGCTACTCTAGTTAAGGCCAGCAGACTTTTGAAGGGATTGAGAAAAGGGCAGCAAATTTATGTGGTAAAGCTCAACAAGGTGGACCAATCAGACGCCAGACTTTGACCAAACTGGTTGAGGGAGTATGATGATGTATTCCATGAAGACCTTACAAATCTTCCACCACATAGACAGGTAGATCATGAGATCGAGACTATCCCTGGATGTGAACCTGTCTCAAAGTGACCTTATAAAATGTCACTTCCAGAGGCCATAGAACTCAAGGAACAACTTAGGCAACTCATTGAACAAGGATTCATTCGACCCAGTACTTCTCTTTGGGATGCACCAGTTCTTTTTCAGAAGAAGAAGGATGGGACCTTAAGGCTATGCATAGAGTACCGTGGACTGAACCAGGTAACTGTCAAAAACAAGTACCCAATTCCAAGGATTGACGAACTCCTGGATAGACTCCATGGTGCCAAGATGTTTACAAAGATTGATCTAAGGTCAGGATATTACCAAATTAGGATCAAGGAATTAGACATTCCAAAGACAACTTTCAACACTAGGTATGGACCCTACGAATTCACAGTAACGTCCTTTGGTCTAACAAATGCTCCTGCAAGCTTCAATCGACTTATGCAGGATATTTTCAGACCTTATCTGGACCATTTTGTCCTGGTTTTCTTTGACAACATTCTGATATATTCTCAGAACGAGGCCGATCATGAAAAACACGTTCGTAAAGTACTTGATCTTCTTCGAGAGCACCAACTTTACGCTAAAGTGAGCAAGTGTACCTTCTACTCACCAAAGATCAATTATCTTGGATTTATCTTATCGGCCAAAGGGATTTCAGTGGACCCAGATAAAGTCAAGGATATTGCTGATTGGCCTCAACCATCCACCGTCAGCAAAGTAAGAGGATTTCTTGGATTAATGGGATGGTACAGGATTTTTGTCAAGGACTATGCACGTATTGCTGCACCTTTGATGGAACTTCTGAAGAAAGGAATGAGGATCGAGTGGAAGACCGAGCATGAGTCTAGTTTTTCTAAGCTAAAAGAATTCTTGGTCTCAGCTCCTATCTTAAAGCTTCCAAATTTCAGTAAGGAATTTGAAGTAGCGACCGATGCTAGCAAATTTGCTTTGGGCGGAGTTCTTACTCAAGAAGGAAGACCGGTGGCGTACACTTCACGAAAGCTGAGGGATCATGAGAAGAATTATCCTACTCACGATTTGGAACTTTTAGCGGTTATACATGCGCTAAAGTTGTGGAGACATTATCTTCTCGGACGCAAGTTTCAGCTAGTTACAGATCACAAGAGCTTAAAACGGATTTTTACTCAACCTATTCTCAATATGCGACAATGGCAATGGATAGAACTCTTACAAGAATAGGACCTTGCATAAAATATAGACCAGGGAAGGAAAATGCCGTTGCAAATGGACTTAGCCAAAAATCTTTTCTCGGAGCTATCTCTATTCCAAATAACCCTATCTGGGATAGAATTAAAGAAGCATCTTTGGTAGATCCAGAATACCAACGTATAGTATCATTAGTCCAGCAGAATAAGATGCCTGAAGCTAAAGATTACTCTCTTATGGGAGAATGTCTTTTCTTCAGACATAGACTTTGTGTACCCAGAGACCGAGATTTAAAGAAGACTATTCTGTATGAAGCACATGATAGCCCTACATCAGGACATCCAGGTTATGCTAAGACTCTTCATGCTATCAGGAGGAGTTATTTTTGGTCCGGAATGAAAGGAGACATACTTGGCTATGTGAGGCAATGTCTTTCTTGTCAACGGATAAAAGCCAAAAGAATCAAGTTACCAGGGAAACTTCAACCTCTTGACATACCCCAAATGAAATGGGAATGCATCAGTATGGACTTTGTTATAGGATTACCTTCTACAGGATGTTATGACTCTGTATTTGTGGTTGTTGATATGCTCACAAAAGTGGCTCATCTAATACCTGTAAAGACGACCTTTACTGCTTTGGATATTAGTCGAGTATTCATCAAGGAAATTTTTAGGTTACATGGTTTACCCAAACGTATTGTCAGTGATAGAGATGCCAAGTTTACATCAAAGTTTTGGACTTCTCTTTTCCAATCTATTGGGTCACAATTAGCCTTCATCACAGCATATCATTCGCAGACAGATGGGCAGACTGAAAGAGTAAATCAAGTCATTGAGGACATTCTCAAGGCCTATTGTTCGCAAGAGCCAAAGAAGTGGTTACAATATCTTCCTTTGGTAGAATATGCTTCCAATTCTTTTGAACACAAAAGCATTGGAATGTCACCCTTCAAAGCTCTTTATGGACAAGACTATTTAGCACCGCTTAACTTTTCAGACCCAACCATCAGGGTAGAAGTCTCTAAGAAGATGCTAGAATACATGGAAGCTCAGACTAAAGCCATTCGCCAAGATATTCAAGCTGCTCAGGATAGACATAAGCATTACGCAGATAAGAATCGATCAGAACGGACCTTCAAGGAAGGAGAAAAAGTTGTTCTACGAGTCCGATCGAAGAAAAGCAACTTATCATTAGGAAGGTACAAGAAACTAAGCCCGAGATATTGTCGACCCTTCAAAATCACTAAGGTTATCAGTCACCAGGCCGACAAGCTCAAGTTACCCGCAAACGTAAAGGTTCACGATGTATTTTACGTCAGCCTACTCAAACCCTACATTCCTAACCCCAATCAACTCTTGGACTCATATCAGATAGTTATGCCAGCACAAGGAGTTCTTGAACTAGAACCTGATTACGTCCTTGAATCAAGGGAAAGAAAGCTACAAAACGGGACAATTATCGAGCACCTTGTGAAGAGGAAAGATTATGTTGAAGAAGACGCTACTTGGGAGGACGAACCAACTCTCATAAAGGATTATCCTAATAAATTCTTGAGATGAGGACATCTCAAATTTTTCACGTTGGGGAGGATGTAAGATCTCTAACCCCGAGCTAAAGAGCTCCCCTTTACTACAAAATAATCATACTACAAAAAGTTACTATTTTTGGCAGTTTTTCTATATCTATCGGTGCCAAGATGTTTAGAATGTTATAGGGCTTTCAAAAATGAATAAAAATATTTTTTGTGAAAATTTTCCTAAAATAGTAATTTTTTGGTCACTCGACCCGTCTAGTTTTGACCGGCTCGACAAACTGCACCCGTACCCAGAATTTAAAAAAATGCATTTTCGAACATCGGGAGCTGCTAAATATGGCAGGTACTCAAGATGATGAACCTTAGTTCCGTCTTAGCACAACAAGTTTTGGAATTAAAATCCAAGCTGTAACGATCGTCTAAGATTAAAAATAATTTTTTTTCCAAGGCTAGCGAGAGCACCAGCACTCGGGGGCTGGTGTGTGCACAGGCTCTAGGCCACTGGAGGCTTGCTTTAGCAGCTAGAGGGCGCCCCCACTCATCTAGGAGCTTGTGGGAGAGTTACCAAGCATGAGAGAGAGTGTGAGAGGCAGTTGGAAAAGCTAACTGGACACTTTGCAAGCCATGCACCCAAGCTGCCTATGCAAGACCAAGTGCTCACTCAGATACATTTAGCAGCAGATTTTGATTTGCATGAGACTAAGCACGATATAAGGACCTGCTTACACACACACACACACACACTCCCTCACACACACACCTTGGGCGACGTGCTGTCGGCATACACAATCTCTAGAAGCGGATTAAGAGGAGGAGGTGCTGCCAATCTCTCGTCAATTAGGCTTCATCGGATCAGCATTTCTGGCCTAATTAGCTCCATTTAAGGTAATCCACAGTCAATTTTATGTTTTCATCTCGATTTCTCTTTGAATTCCTCATCTCCCACTAATTCTATGCAAAATCTAGCTACTCTATCTAGTAGTAAACTCTCTAAATCACATATGTGATTAATCTATTTCACTATCTTAATCCAATTAGTTAATTATGCATCAAATCAACTTCCTTAATCATCAATTAATCCATGATTAATAATAGTGAATTACCAGCTAATTAGATCAATGCATGAATGATGGAAATAAGTTAATCTCTAGCAAAGTAGCAATTTGAACGACTTCAATAGGTCATTGCATTAGGAATAAATTTAATTAACAAGGATTAAACTCTAATTACAAGAGATTAATGTGTAAATTAGAAAAATTTATCACCCTCTTAAATTATTGTCATTATAAAAAAGGAAATTCTTCCGCATGTGCACAAGTTAATTCTGTACTTTTTTGTTCATCTTAGAGAAGCAATTAGTATAGAAAATTCATCATTCATTACTTTGATTAAGCAAGAAATCATGGAAACTGAATTTTCCAATTTCGGAGCTAAACATCTAATTTTAAGGCCAATTCTCATAAGATCATGTGAAGATGCTGTCAATGTAATAGAAAACTTAGATCAGCTAGTGTTAATCTAAATTTTTTCCAAGATAGATTATGATAGAGGAGTAATTATCATACCCCTGAATTGATTCTGTTTCTTCCGTATAAGAAGAAATGCTTGTTAAAGTTAATCATGTTGTTATCTGACCAACTACACATTGTCATGGTATACCGTACTCTAGTCTCTTTTGCGAAATCATTTTCTTAAGTAGTGAGTAAAAATGGCCCCAAAGAGGACCCGTTTTGGTGGATCTCATGACCATGAGGCCGGGACAAGCAACACCAACGGAAAGGGGAAGGCTCCCATGGTCGAGCAAGTATCGGTCATCTCACAAAGCAATGAGGAGGAAATTATCGAGGTAGACCTAAATTTTAATTCAAATACAGTTTAATAACATTGCATTTTGGTAAGATAGGAAAATATCATTACCTCAAACATGTTGGTAATCCAACGGAGACCACGGCATTTTTAATTAGTGTATTTAAATTCAAGTGGGAAAGAATGTTTTTGGAATAAACTGTTTGAAGTAGGAAAGACTGTTTGCTAGGGAAAATTAACTTGGCCAGTTCATTTTTAATTCCAAAGTTGATTTAGTCATGATCCCCCTCTTGATCTCACAGGGGGCTGCTCGCGAGGTTCTCGCAGTAGCTAGGATTACCTAGCGTAGGGCTTTGATCCACATCGTGCGTTCTTTGCGGTGGATACCCACGACTTGCATTCTTTGCGGTGGGATGTCCATGTCGTTCTTTTTATATGGTGGACAAATCTAGTTGTATGGGCAACTAGGTGACAACAGGTGGAGTTAACACTCGTTGGGGGATTTCATGCCTCCAGGACATTACTAGTTTAAATGAAATGAGTTATTCAGTGAATTTTTACTAGAAAGATTGTTTTGGTGCCGCCTGAAAAACTGTTTGAAGGGCTGTCTTAACACAACCTGTGAATCAGAATTAATCAATGAATATATATGTTGAACAAAAAATGTGGTAGTAATTAGGACACACAAGACAAAGTGTGAGTATGGGGGTGGAAAGTGGGGGCTTGACTCGGGTTGCCAATGCCTATGAGAAGGGTGGTCCCGATTGGTTGGGAACTCTCTGTCCTCATAGTACCGTAAATGACGCTAGAATTGCTCATTGCACCAAGAGCAGTGAAGTCCCAAGTGTACGTGCCTCTGAAAGCAATGGGGAAAAAGGCACTCGAGACTTCTCACCTTCTGGAAGGTCTTAGGACCGATAATTGGTTAGACACTCTTTCCCTTGTGGGGTGGAACTAGATCTCGTTGCTAGTATGCTCGACTCAATTCACTTGGTGATGAGAGCTCGTCCGCTAGTTGATCCCTTAAACCACTTTGTTTGCTTCCACTATAGATCTAGTGGCCACCAGGTTTACCATCAGAACCGTCGTTTGAGATGACGGGGTGGGGACCTCACAGTGACCATGGATGAGAAAAGAAGGCAAAGGAGACCAAGGAAACCAAGAGGACTCGACGTCGTATCAACCTCCAAGACTTCCCACTTGGACATGGTATGGCTCCATACAACTTGTTGGAAGACATGAGAGGTAAGGGTCATGATATGTCATGGCCTCAGTTTCTTGCATTATGCCCACAAGTTAGGAGAGATTTAACGAAAACAGTTAGCACTAGGAGAAAGATAAAAGACAGTGTGCCTGTTGTAAAAATTGCACATGCTGAAATGAATGAGGATATTAAACATGTGCTAGATTGTTACATCAAAGGAAGATTGGTTAGGAAAGGTTTAGTGGATGGGGGTGCACAAATTTGCATCATGACAGAGGGACTCATGCAAAGACTAGGCATGCACATCCATGAAACACCTGAAATTAAAGTGAAAATGGCAAAGAATAGCAAGGCTAGGTGCATAGGCATTTGCAAAAAAAATTTGTGGAGGCCTTTGGCATTAAGAAGGCGGCTGATTTTTATGTTATCTCGACCAAGGGAAGTGGCTATCCATTTATCCTAGGAAGACCATGGCTAATGAAAATGCGAGCTTTGCACGATTGGAAAAGTGGAAAATTAATTTGTAGGAATGACAATCATAAGAAGGTTGACTTTGACATGAAGGAGCAATGCCAAGAGGAGCTCCATGAAGAATCAACTCAAAGTGAGACAGAAGAAGATTGGACCGATAACACTTCAGAAGAAGAAAGTAGCGGCAGCATTACTGAAGAGGAGTCTTCCATCGAAGTCATGGGGTAAGGTTTAAGCCAACCAACCAAGAGACCTCTTGTCAAGGTTTGGAGGAGGTAGGTTCCCAAGAGAACCAAAATGTGGAAGATGAAGGAATGTTAGAAGGTATGTTGTCTACAACACTTACAAAGGATGAAAGAGAGGAGTTCAAAAGTGTGTTAAGGAAATTTCCTAAGCTTTTTGCTAAAGACTACACCGATGTGCGTGGAGTAGATGATGTTCAACACAAGATCGAGCTAAATCCAGAGGCCAAACCTAAAGCTCAAAATCTACAAAGGCTAGGAGTCATCAAGGAAGCGGGCTTTACTTAGGGAGGTAAGAAAGTTTCTAGCAACAGGTTTCATTTATCCAGTGGAGAATTTAGAGTGGGTCTCTCCCGTTGTTGTCACTCCCAAGAAAAACGGCAAAAGTGGAGGGTGTGTGTGGATTACCGTCCACTTAATGAGGCAACAAAAAGATATCACTTTCTCCTCCCATTTTAGGATGAGATACTAAATGAGGTAGTTGGTCATGAGAAGTACATTGTGTGTTATAGCTACTCAGATTACTTTCAAATAGGGATTTCATTGGAGGCCCAATTGAAAACAACCTTCATCACTCTTTGGGGTTGTTATGCTTTTAGAGTTATGCCATTTGGCCTGACAAATGCTCCTGCAAATTTCCAACGTTTCATGAACATGGTGTTTCAAGCATTCTTTGGAAAGTACATTAGGGTTTTTATTGATGATTTTTGCATTTATAGCTCAAAATCATTGCATTTACAAAAGGTAGAAGAGGGTTTGAAGAAACTCTACAACATGGAAGGTCAACTCAACCCCGACAAGTGCCACATAGGTGAGGATGAAGTGATCTTACTTGGTCATAAAGTTTCTTAGAAAGGCATCGAGGTGGATCCTTCAAATTCAAGGGCTCTTATTGAGTTACCGTCATCGAAGAGTTTTAAGGAGGTCATCTCATTCATTCAAAAGGTGAAGTATATGTCACGCTTCATTTACTTAGCCTCAAAGTTACTTCGCCCTTTGCAAAATTTGAAACAACAAGTCGAGTTTGTTTGGTCTGATGACCTTGAAGAATATTTTTGTAACATCAAGTCATTCTGTCAGAGCTACCAACACTCATGCCTCCTTGTTGGGAGTACACATTCTTTGTTAGCTCTAGTGTTGGGAAAGAAACAATTGGTGTTGTTTTGCTATAACAAGATTCCCACAATACCAGGATGCGACCCATCTATTTTGCTAGTAGGGTCATGAATGCCTTGGGGAGAGTTTGCACAGAGGCAGAACTCGTGATGCTTTCTCTCAAGTTTGCGGTGAGAAAGTTTACATCCTACTTGCTACCAAAACCTTTTGTAATTCTCACTGCCGAAAATTTGTTCCCTTGGGTGTCATCTCAGATGAATCTTAGTACTAGGATCTCAAAGTGGATTATGGAGTTGCAAGAGTTTCAATACTCTTTCAAGGTAGAAGATAGTGTACGTGCACAATTGGCAGGGATTCTCACTTATAGGGTGCATGAAAAGGAGATTAAGGTTCCTGAAGTAAAGACCCTACCATTGCCACCACCTAAAAGTATTCCTAATTCTTTTACCTTGTTCTTTGATGGAGCTTTTCGACGAGTCACAGGAAAAGCAGGGGGAGGGATTGTGTTGCTCAACCCAAGTGGGGAGGTGGTCATGAAAGAGAAGTTCAATCTACCAAGTTCAACTAGCAACAATGTAGCAGAGTATGACACACTAACACTACTTCATGGTTTGAGGATATGCATTAGTCAAGGTATACAACATCTCATGGTAAAAGGGGATGCACTTCTCATTGTGAAGCAAATCTTAGGCATTTGGGCATGCAAGAATTAAAGCCTAAGGACAAAGGTTCATGCCATTCGTAGGTTGTTTAATCAGTTTGAAGAATTGCAACTATATCATATTCCTAGGAAACAAAATGAGGATGCTGATTTACTTGCACAACAAGTAGTTACATGTGTTGAGAAAGAAGTGCAGGTCATCATGGTGGCAGCAGTTGTCAAGGAACCAAGATACCAGGGATTGGAGTCATTGGCTCCCATTATTGGCTACATTTTGGAGGGTGAGTTTCCACAAGACTTCACAAAAGCTCAGAAGAGGAGACTCATGAAGAAGGCAAGTTTCTATCACTTCCTAGAAGGATCCCTCTATCAAAGAGGAAAGGATCAAGTGTGCAGAAGAGCACCAACTATTAAGGACATTCCAACCATTCTAAAAGGTTTGCATGGGAAGCATGTGGTGGTCATTTTGTCCAAGGGTTAACTGTGAAGAAGATTTTTCTTGCGGGGTATGCCATGGCCAAGCCTGCATGTGGATGTCCAACATTGGTCTAAAAGCTGTCACAACTATCATGTAAATGGAACTAGAAGACTGGTCCATGGTCCGAGGCAAATAGTGCTTGCAAATGGACCCTTTGAAAAGTGCGGCATTGATGCTATGGGTCCTCTACCTAGAACAAAGAATGGTAAACTCTACATTCTAGTGGCTATAGACTACATGACTAGGTGGGTAGAGGCTCAAAGTGTGACAAGGGTGAATGGGAAAACAGTGAGCAGGTTTGTCTACAGTAATATTTATTGTAGATTTGGCACACCTCTAGAGATTGTTTCGGATAATGGTCCAAGGTTCAAGAAGGGTTTACTACAAAATTTTGTGAAGAGCTTCGCATTCTACATCGTCATAGCACACCCTACTACCCGCAGTCAAATGGTTTAGTGGAGAAGGCTAATGGTGTCATTGCAGGCATCATTAGAAAGATGGTGCAAAACAAGACAAAGTTGTGGGATGACTTCTTGGATGGTGCCTTGTGGGCATATTGAACCACATATAGGGAAGCCATGGAATTCACACCATTTCACTTCGTCTATGGTCAAGAGGCTTTGCAGCCTATTGAGCTCAACATCCCAACATTATGGCTTCATGGCAGAGGTGCACAAGATGATCAAGAGGTATGGATGGATCGACTTCTTACACTAGTGGAGCTTGAGTCGAAAAGAGAAGCAGCTTACGAGTGCTACAAAAGAAAAGCTACACAATCAAAGGAGAAGCTTGACAAGAGACTCAAGGACAAAGGCATCAAGGAAGGAGAGCTTGTGCTAAGGTATGACAATCGACTTGACAATCGTTTTGATGCCAAGTTTGAAACTAGATGGCAAGGGCCATACACAGTCAAGAAGGCTTTCAATTCAAGTTACTATCAGCTTATGGACTTGAATGGTAAAGAGCACTCCAAGAAGGTAAACAGGTATTGCTTGAAGCCCTATTTGAGTCGCCTTCTACCAAAGGATCCACCGAAAGACTATCGGAAAGCGACTATCTCATGTAAGTTCTAATGCATGAAGCATGAGTGAGACAAAAAAACACACAATGAAAATCATGTCAAGGGACCAGATATCATAGAGGACTCAAAAGCACTCTCTTTAAGAAAAGATGCTTTATGATGGTACATGAATATACCATCATCCTGGGGGAGGGCTAATGATAGCTGTTTTTTGGCTCTCCGTAACTGCCATAGTGAGTTACCTCACCCTACCAAAATCACCTAAACACTGTGGCTATTCTTACCTTTTCATTTTACATAGGCGTGTGTGAATTAGGGGGCTTTTCCCATATCTTCTTAAAATCCTCAGCTAGCTAGTCACTGGGCTAGTTGAGCCAAAAAAATAAATAAAATCAAAAAACTAAAATATATTATGGTCCATATTGTGTGTATATATTTCATTGTACATAGGACCTAAATATAGGGAATTTTCATAATTATTTTGGTATTTATTTAAATATTTCTACTTATTTTCCTATGTATGCTATGTACATTGACTCACCATTACCATAATCTTTCTTACCTATGTATTCTATAAAAAATCATTTCATGCAATCTTCTCTTATTTTAGGGCGAGAATCCACTCAAAAGAAAAACCTCAAAAATACCTTTCACCATCAGTCATTGCCTTTCACTAAATTTCTATTTCCTAGAGGCATTTTTTCTTATCTCTTGTAAATAAATATACTTCAATAAAAACAAATGAGAGTCCCCTCATTTGATTCCTTATATTTTCATATATCTCTTTTTTCCATTTTATATTTATACATAGGTGACACTATTGTAGATTCCATGAATTGTTTATACACTAACCTGTTTTTTTCATCATATCCATATATTATATCTATGCATAATCCATAACCATGCATATTTTCAAACCCCTAAGAATTAATTAGGTCGTATTCTCATGCAAGGAGGGGCTCACCTTTGGAGCCATATGCAAATTCAACAAAAGGGGGGCCACTGAAGACTTTTTGTGAAGAAAAATAAGTATTTTGGTGAGATTTTTTATATCCATCTCCACTCTAAATTTGAAGCGGCAGTCACAAGAGAAAATGTGGACCAAGAGCTGAATAATTACCTCAAAAATCTTGGTGATTTTTGAACCAACCACCGGTGAGCTAGGATTTTTTTAGTGGACCCCAGTCTGTCCACTTTTCTCATAAGTAGCCCATAGTCTTCTCTCACTTTCTTCCACACTTCCACGCGCGCACACACACACACACACACTCATTCCTCTCAATCCCTCACTCAAACCTAAACCTTTCATGGTTTCTCTCACCTTCTTCACCATTAACCTCCCCTCTTACTCCCATAGCTCACATATAAGCTCTCGATGTACATACACCATCTCTATGTCTCTCTCTAATACTTCCAAAGTACAATTCCATCTTACCCCTTCTCTATATACATAAAATTTAGCATGTAAACCATGCTTAGCCTCTGCAAATAAAGAGATCTCATGAACTAAATTATCATTTTCATCGCGATAATCAAGCTTGGCGGCGGTGGCGTAAAGAAGAGAAGACGAAGAAGAAGATCGATAGTCATTTTGAGAACCTACACAAGTAAATTAAGAACTTCTTCAAGCTTCACCATCACAAGGATTTCCTCACTTCATTCAACCATCCACCCCATTCTACCCATTGTAAATATATCATTAAATTTCTAGTGATTACTAACACCAACCACTAACATACTAACACAAAATAGCCATTGACCTAACCATAAAAGACACCTCACCATAAGACATGTGTATAGTAACTCTCTCTCTCTCTCTCTCTCTCTCTCTCTCTCTCTCTCTCTCTCTCTTCCTTAAAACTCTACTTTCCCCTTATTTACCATCAACAATGCTCTCTTTTGAGCCCACATCCATGACTCAAGCAGACAAAGAAAGCTCGCAATGTTTTGATATTTACAAAAATTCATAATCCTGACTTGTTAGCTTGTAAACTAGGATTTCCAATAATCTTAGCGAGCTGTCTCCAACCTATAAATAGGCCCCTCTCCTTCTTGTAAAACAACCTCCAATATCTCACATAGCACCCCAACACTCTATGCGTGAGGAGAGACTTAGACGTAGCAACCACTTTGTCAGCTTCACGTTTGGTGTGAGAGAAGCTTTCAAGATACACATTGTAAGTGAGAGAGCGTGAGTTCAAAATCTCAAAATTACTATTGTATATGTTTCTCCATTGTCAATAAATTGAGGTTTGGTGCATCAAAGGCCTGATTCGATTTGAAATCTTCGTCCTTCCACTTGTGCAATACGGTTTGGTGAATTCAAGCTGACTTGTGTATTTTAAGTTTCTATCATTTGATCTTGTTTGAGAAAGTGTTTTAGTGTGTTTTCATTGCCAGTTTTGTGTCCATTGTAAAAGGGTATTGTGGTGAGAGGTCTCCCACACCCTAAGACGGTTGTGTGTGTGTGTGTGTGTGTGTGTGTGTGTGTGTTGGCAATGTTTAGCATTCACTAAGCATTGAGTTAGCTTTGTACAAGGTCTATAATAGCATCACAACAAACCATGTCCATTTGAAAGTCACAAACAAGGTATTATGCAAGCTCCATTCCTCTGTCTCTCTTCCCTTTTCTCTAGCTCTCTCTCTGCTCCATTTGGTGTGTCTCTTGGTGTGACATTGTTTCTGTGTGTTTTGTGGCGCATCTTCTTTGTTGTGAAAAAATCTCTCTTGCGTCCTAGTTCGCATACCATAACTAGGTGGTACTCCTATCTTGTTTGTGTTTGGCTGTGGGTCTTTTGTTGTGTTGTGCTTATGGTTGCCCTAGTCCCAATTGAGCAGCACGGGAGCCTTGAGGAGTGTTTAGAGGTCGCCTCTCTTGTTGCCTGCCCCGGACCACCTCAATAGCATTATCTCCAAGAGGTTGATGTCTGTTGAAATCTTCAATATTAAACTCACCTTCTTGTTTCTTAAACAACTTGACTCTTTTTCCTACAATAGGCACCTTGAGCTCAGTGCCATCAGCTCACATAGCTTATATGTTGCATTATCATAAACATGAAGTACTACATATGGTCCAAACAATCGTTTAACCATCTTTCACATAGCAGTGTACTGGTTCTCTAGGGTACTGTCATATACAAGGACCCAATCCCCATCTTTAATAGCATGAGGTCGTAGTCTGTGCTTACCATCAAATGCTACTTTATTCTTTAACCTTGCTTCCTTAAGGTTCACTTTAGCCTGTTCAATATCTTCCTGACGCATCTCAAGCTGGCAAATATGCAAAGAAAGCAAGTCTTCTCTAGTCGTACCTTCTTCCCATGGCATTATGGCCCAAGAAATAACCGCTTCCTCTGGGTTTTTGCCCATACATTAGCTCAAATGGCATAAAACCTATAACACAATTGTGTGTAGTACGACCATCCCATAAAGCAAATGGTAAGATCTTAGGCCAATCACCGATATTCCCTTGACATGCCTTTGCTAAGGCTTTAAAAATAGGTTGATGCTCTCTTTCACTTTTTCCATTCCCTTCTGGATTATATGATGAAGTGAGAGCTAGTTTAATGCCCAAACGAGCCAAGATATCCTAAGCTTCATCTGCATCTAGATTTCCTCTATCAGCAGTAATTCTACGAACACATCCATACCTGGAAATAACATCCTCAAACAAGAACTTGCATACAAAACTGGTAGCTTTGTTACGCAAAGGTCTACCTTCAATCTGGTTAGTAAGATCTTCTCTGGTAAGAACAATATACCTCATTTGCCACACTCCTATTGGCATTGTAATAAGGTCCACCACCCACTTGTAGTGCATAGCCAGTGGATATGTGGGATGCAATCCATCTCGCTGTCGCACATTAGAATACTGTTGGCATATTAAGCATGTCTCCACAAACTGAGCCACATATTTATGCATGCCTTTCCACCAGTAACGATCCTTAATCTTGACAAAAATTGCCTACACTCCTCTATGTCCAGCCCATAAACTTTCATGAAATTCTTTGATAACGTGCTTTTGAGTCGCTTTATCACAAACAACCCATTGCGGTTCCCCTCCTGGGTGCTTTGGTTGCTTCCATAAATGTTCGTCCTTCAGGAAATAGTAGTAAACCTGCTTTTTGATCCTTTTATACTCTTGATCAGTCCACCCTTCATGCTTAGTAAGAGTGTTAAGGTAGCGACGGATCAAAAACCACTCTCCATCATAGAACTCCTCAAAAAATACATCAAAAATATGAGAAATATTCCCACAATTTGCATGTAGATAAGAAGACGTGTATAACTTCAAGCCAACATCATCACTTGTGGTCTTTATCACTTCTTCATCTTCAAACCTAGCTCTTGATAACATATCTGCAACAGGATTATCTCTACCTGCAATATGAAAAAATCCAGATTAAGAGACTTATATAGGCTATCCATCGTAGCATATAGCAATATCGCCGTTTGCAATCATCCATATCAAAGGCAAGCAATCCAATGCCCCAAAGTTCTCTCTTGACTTGTGTGTAGCCCCTTTGGTGAGCATTGAGCACTTTTTCTCCAAATTGAGCCGCATACATGTGCCCTTCTTTATCATCCTGACCTATAGCCCATCATATACCTGTTGGGCTAGTGTCTACTATTAAAAATTACTGGCCTTCCACATTTGTAGTCGACTTTCCTCAAGGTAGGAGCCTCGAGAAGCATCTTCTTTAACTTCTTGATGGCTCGTGTGTGAACTTCTTCCCAAACAAATCTTTTGCCTTTTCTCAACAGTTGATAAAGCACTTCTGCAACATGAGCAAAATGTGGCAACCAAATAAGGTAGAATACACATGCGCCTAGAAATCGACGAACTTCAATAACTGAAGAGCACGTTTCCTTCATCTTTTGGATAGCTTCAACTTTAGCTGGACTTGGCCTTCTACCTTCTGGACTGCACATATACCCCACAATTAAAACCTCTTTAGCACCAAGAGTTAATTTTTGCCATGAAAGTGTTAAGTTAACTTATTCGAGCCTGGATATAGCATCACAGTCAGCAATATGTTGAGCAACAAACCGTCGGCACCCCCTCTGATCTTTTACCTAGTCTTTGGATCCTTCTTCACATCCTTTAATTGGTAGGTCATCAATGAAAGGCATAGTAACATGAGGGATAAATTCCCTTAATACCTTATTCATGCCATTCATCCTATGAGCTACAGAATTAGTTGCACCCTATGGCAGAGTGCACATCCTTACCAAATCGAGAGGAGTGTGCATCATAGTATCCGGCTCTCCAAAGCTAACTAAAATTGATCATATCTAGAGTAAATGCTCCACAAGACAAGCACTTCAGGTCCATGCACTTACTTCACCCTTGACCCTGCATCTGCACATGCCCAATCCGATACAGATCTACAATCGACTCAAACTTCAAACTGACATAACTTCCTCATCGTAGCTCCAATTGATGAGCTGCAAAGACAAGCCGCTAGAACACTTCAAGCACTACAATTCAAGATCATAATCTCCCATCTCCAATCACTTCAAGCATACTCCTTTTTAGCATCATCAAGGCATCTATTGGCCCTTTAAAGCCACATCTGACATATATTATATAAAGCCTAGGGTAGCTAGATGTTGGGATCCTCCTCCCAACCTCCCATTATGTCAGATTTAAGCTTATACGAGGGTCCCTTGGGCTTACCTTGCTTTTTTTCCTTTGGTGCCTCCTCCATAACCACTTCGGGAGCGGGCTTAAGAGCACGCCCTTCCTCTTTCTTGCTGCTGGATCTCGTTGCCCTTTTTGATGTCCCAATAGCATCTTCATCCCTTTTCCGCTTCTCTTCCACCAAAGCCTCGTTCGCTTGGGACTTAGCAATAAATGCGTATACTGAAAGAGACTCTATTGGATCGGTCCACCAAGTAGTTCCCCGAATTGAATTCCCTACCTGCCGTAGCTTCCCATACGTTACCTTACCTGCTTTTGCTGTCTTTAAAGAATACAGCCATAGTTGGCCCTTTGGACCTATAACTTCATCATCTCCCTTACCACAAACCTGCAGCCCATATGTAGCTGCTTTCACAAGAGCAACATTATGTTGTATTTCTTCCACTAGCTTCTTCATGCCGCCCCTCCCAAATTTAAAGCGAAGCATCTCTCCTGTTGCCCTGAGATGAATCTTCATGTCTTTCCAGAAATCCACATTCTTCTTGTAATCTTAATCAAACTTATCACACTCTTTCACATATGTATGGTCTTCACTATCTCACCCCATGCATTGATTATCCCAATTTTTACATGGTGGTTGTTGCTGCTTAGGTTCGGAAGTAGACGCCTTTGCAGCTAACCCTTCAAATTTGACAGTTTTGAAATTTAAATTTAGCTCTTGAATACCTTTCCAGATCGTCAAGAACACGCCCCTCCACCTTGGGTATTGTTGGGGGTGATTGAATCTCTCTAATCTCATCTTCAACGTCATTTATTACCTCGACCACGATCTGCATGTCAACTCGCTTCTATCGTTTTACAATCATATTCACCGCTTCAGTGACTATTTTCCAATCAGATGTCAACCCAGTTCTCCTACGGGTCCTCCAATAATTGCACCAAATTCTTTGGAAGTCTTGGATCAGTAGCTTGAATAAACAATTCCACCTTCTGATCCTTCAAGGAATGTTGTCCTACTCATGACAACTGATCAAACTTCTTTTCAAATTCTCGTAATAGCATCGTGCAGATAAATTTTTACTCTTCTTCTGAATCCACTTCATAAAACTCTGTCTGGTCACCCTCTAAGAATCTTTGAGAAAATATTCCTCTTACAGCACCTTCTTACAATCCTTCCAATTTGGTCCTTGAGCCGCCTAAATTTCTTTAATCCGGGCCCTAAGTTTCGGCACTGCACTCAGATGAAACCCTTCCACTGAGTTCTGGTCTTCGATTCTATTATCTTCCATAGACTGGTCATAAAAATGTCAAAATTCTGAAATATCTCGGCCTTCAAACCGCTGCAAATTATTTGTAACAGTTTGTCTAGCTTTACGAATCTGCTCTTGCAGATTATGTTGTTGTTGGGCAGCATGTTGTTGTTGCATGTAGGTTGTAAACTGCTACATCATTTGTTGCATGGCTGCCTCTTGCGGTGTAGACATAGTCTTCAACTATTTTCCCACCCTAGCTCGGTTTCACATCGGATTGACTAGGTTGTAGGGGGATATGGGTTCCGAACGTGAGCCACACCGAGCTGCTAGCTGTGGGAAAATTGAGAGCCAAGAGTTGTCGCACTGCACAACAAGGTAGTTATTACTTACTTGGTAATGCTAACGACACACAAAAACTGCTTGAAGATTGTTAACACTAACGAATTGTTGCACGATTACTGAAGCGGTGCCGTTAACAACACTTGCTAATTAATTCAAGCAATTCAAACTTTTTTCGAGCCATTAACGGCTCTGTGATTCATCAAAAAGATTAACTAAACCTAAGTTGTCGCCGATGAACAAAAATTCTTCTATGTCGGATTTCTAGAATTGATTGTCGTTCACATTACGTCTTCGGTTACCGTCGTTGACTCCCTTCTTTTGTTGCTTACTGAGCTCGACTCCCTTCAACAACTCCCCTTACCGAGTCTTGCTTACCCCTTTCCGACAAAGAGAGAGGAACAGAGAGCGAGGGAGAGAGAACCTCCTTGAGGTCAAGCGCGAGAGCAAGAGAGAAAGAGCCTCCTGCTTAGCTTCAAGAACAAGACAGAGAGTCTCATTGATTGCTCCTCCACGAGAGAGAGAGAGAGAGAGAGAGAGAGAGAGAGAGAGAGAGAGAGAGAGAGAGAGAGAGAGAGAGAGAGAGAGAGAGAGAGAACCTCCTTGAGATCGAGAGTGAGAGAGAAAGAGCCTCCTACTTAGCTTCCTTGCTTAGATTCAAAAGCGAGAGAGCGAATTCCAAGCGAGTAGAGAGAGAGAGAGAGAGAGAGAGAGCGAGCGAGAGAGATTTTGCCTTGTTAAGTCGAGAGGGAGGGAAATAGCTTCCTTCCTCTCCTTCTCAAAAGCCGAGTGAGTGAGAGATCCCCGAGTCGAGAGAGAGAGAGCAAGATTTGACCGCTTCCTAGATGGCTTTCCCCCTTCTCCTCGAACCCTCTTTTCTTTACTTTGTAACCCTTTCCCCCTCTTCTCTCCTTCGTTATGCCCTCTTCCACCCATGATAAGCGCTTTTCCTTTGTTCCTTTTTGCGTCAGCCCATCAGTAGCAGTGCCGTGACTGATGTGGCACATGAACCCGCGTGATGATGTGGCAGACGATTGGATGGAGCCGCACGAAAACCAGCAGGATTAGGACCAAAAGGCTATGTCACGAGCCGTTGAGCATGTTTTCTCTCATTGACGACTGCAATCAAGCTCTATACGGCCCTCTGCGAGCTCCATCGGCATCACTGTCGCCCTCGTACGCTACCTGCACGACATCCCTCCTTTTTCTTTTTCCCTTTTCACATCAAAGCCCTTCAAGTTGGTTTAATTTGGGCCCAATTCGGGTGGCCGTTGGCTTTTGACACGGGCGGCCATTGCTTTGGCCCTTGGACGGCCTCCCACATTTTGTTTACATGTAACCAAGGTATTGCCTAGCACGGTGATAGCATTTGGAGAGAGACCCTCATTCACATCCACTTAAAGAGCTAGAGATTCTTTGCAACAGCTAGGTTGGGCATATCTTGCAATTGATGTGTTCCAAGAGGCGACCTTTTGAGTTGAAAGCTCATCAAACATTTCATGTGCTTCCGTAAGGGCACCACATCTGACATACATAATGATTAAGGCAACATTGAGCATGACATGTTTCCTTTATAGCTCCGCTTGCCCTTGCCATATCTGGCATAATATCACACTCAATTGTAAAGAATGAGGATGCAAGAGAGCTACACAAGACAAGCACAAAGCACACAGAGATGGAAAGCTTCTTCTTCTTCTTCACAGAAAAGAGAGTACAAAATGACTAAGTGCTAAAGCTGAAAAGTAGCACATATGTACATGCGGTCACTAAGTGTGAACTCGCTAGAAGCGTACTAGGCTGGCACTATAAGTGTAGTCCAGCTGTAGAATCACTGGCAGAGATCCTCCGTGTCGGTCACCTAACGCGCCAGTGAGTAAATGTCGTAAGCGGCCAAGACCCGTAGTGGATGCCAGCTCAAGGTGTAGAGCTCGACATCTCAACACTCCCCCTCGAGCTCTGCATGTCGCAGAGTCCAAGCATAGTCCGGAAACGTCGAAGCTTCTCAGCTTCGAGGGCCTTGGTAAAGATATCCGCTATCTGCTCCTCTGTGCTAACGTAGACCAAGTCGATGTTGCCCGCAAACACTCGCTCTCGAACGTAGTGGTAATGGACCTCTATGTGTTTGGTCCTGGCATGGAACACTGAGTTCCTAGCCAACTGCATGCTGCTGAGGTTGTCACAATGGATGAAAATCTGTTGGTCCACCTGCACTCCCAAGTCCTCAAGTAATGTGCGTAGCCAAGCTACCTCGCACGCCGCAACTGCTGCACCTCTGTACTCGGCCTCTGTGCTCGATAAAGCAACCGTAGGCTGCTTTTTGCTGCTCCAAGTAACAGCAGCACTCCCAAAAGAGAACATGAAGCCACTCGTAGATCTCCTATCAACAATGCTACCTGCCCAATCTGCATCTGTATACCCATACAATGCTAATGGTGCATCTGCTGCATAGAAAAATGCGTAGTCAAGAGTACCTTGCACATACCTAAGTGTGCGTCGGACTCCATCCAAATGTGGCTTCCTCGGAAGCTGCATGAACTGACTCTCCAAGCCTACTGTGTAGCTCAAGTCTGGCCTCGTGATAGTCAAGTAGATTAGACTACCCACAATCTTCCTGTACATGTTGACATCCTCAACAACATCACCCTTCTCTGCACTCGGCTTTGCATTCACATCCAAGGGAATAGAAATTGGCTTACAATCAGCCATACCATACTTTGACAACATGTCCAAAGCATACTGTCTCTGTGATAGCCATACACCCTCTGGAGTCCTGATCACCTCAATGCCAAGAAAGTAGCGCAACTCGCCTAAATCTTTCATTTCAAACTCCTGTTTGAGAAGACCCTTCACATGGTCAATCTCCATAGCATTGTCACCAACAATAATAAGGTCATCTACATATATGGTAATGACCACAATCCCCACATCACTCTCACGTACATAGAGTGAATGATCAGCATGAGCTCTCCTAAAACCAATACTGACAAGATACTTGGCAATCCTGTTATACCATGCTCTAGAGCCCTGCTTCAAACCATACAAAGCTTTGAGAAGTCTGCATACATAATCTTGGTAACCTGGATCGACATAACCAGGTGGCTGATCCATATACACTTCCTCTTGCAACTCACCATTCAAGAAGGCATTCTTTACATCCATTTGATGCATAATCCATCCTCTCGATGCAGCCACTGCTATGACAGCTCTCACAGTCGTCATCTTTGCCACTGGAGCAAAGGTCTCCTCATAGTCTATGCCATACATCTGTGCATAACCCTTTGCGACCAGCCTTGCCTTGTGACGCTCAATGTTACCAGCAGCCTTATGCTTGGTTTTATACACCCATTTACAGCCAATAGCTTTCTTGCCACTTGGCAATGGCACCAACTCCCATGTGTCGTTTGCTTCCAATGCAGCCATCTCTTCATTCATTGCATCATCCCAATGCACATTTCCAACTGCATCCTCAAAACATGTGGGCTCCACATCCTGTATCACCTTAGCCATGTAGGCTTGGTGATGCGCTAGATACCCATCATAAGTCAATTTCTGAACTGGATTTCTGACTCTATTAGATCTGCGCGGTCCTGGGTCACTCCTTTGCCTTCTAGCATCTTCTTGTACTTTCCTTACACCAGGTGTCTTGACAACCGGAATTCCAAATTCCTCATCAAGACTTTGTTCAAAACCATCTGAATCCATGTCTACATGTGAAAAACCTGATGATACATCAGCCATAAAGGGAGGTTCATCAACATTTTCCTTTCCTTTTCGTGATACATTCCCTGTACCTATTGGTGGAGTAACCTGCGTACGTAGTCTACCATTCCATGGTTTCTCAACAGAGCCACGAGAAGAGGACTCTTGTGGTCCACTCAAAACCTGTGACTGTGGCCTCACATTTTGTACAACCACATCATCTTTTACATCATCCCCAATAGTGCCATGTGCATTACTGTACCAACTGCTCATCTCATCAAAGACTACATCTCTGCTCACTCGTAATTCTCGTGTAGTAGGATTGTAGCACCTGTACCCGTTTTGTTCAAGGGAATATCCCACAAGAATACATTTCTCTGCTTTAGGATCCAATTTCCTACGCAACTCATCTGGTACATGCACGTAAGCTATGCAGCCAAACACTTTCAAGTGTGCCAAATCAGGCTTTGTACCTGTAAACTTTTCCTCAGGTGTTACATCATGCACCGCAGCTGTAGGTGTCCTATTCATAATGTACACAGCTGTATTTACGGCTTCAGCCCAGAAATGATGAGGCATGTTCTTCTCATTCATCAATGCACGTGCAACCTCTGCAATGTGCCTGTTTTCCCTTTCTGCGACCCCATTCTGTTGTAGAATATATCTGCATGTAAACTACCTGCGTATACCATGCATTTGCAGAAAATCTGAAAAATCATTGGAGAAGTACTCTCCCCCTCCATCTGACCTCAATGTCTTGATTTGCATATCTGTCTCCTTCTCAATCATGACTTTGAAGTCTTGAAAGTGACCAAACACTTCACTTTTGTTACGCATGAAGTAGACCCATACTTTCCTTGTATGGTCATCAATGAAAGAGACATAATACCTGCAACCATGTATACTTGCAGTATCGGTTGGACCCCAAACATCTGTGTGCACCACCTCAAGTGGCTTTTTACATACATTGCGCTCATGTGGAAATGAGCCCTTTGACTGTTTTCCAAACTGGCATGCTGCACACACTTTATGCATACCATCCACCTTGAATTTGGGCAAACCTTTTACAATCTGTTTTGATTGCATGCTACGCAATCTCTGCTCATTGACATGGCCAATGCGTTTGTGCCAAATTTCAACATCAGCCACAACACCTGTGCCCTGTGCAAATAATGCAGCTTTTACCTCAGGCATGTCTACATTCAGCGTAAACATTCTGCCCACACATTTTCCCTCTGTGATCAGCTTACAGCCATTCTGGAAATCTTCTACATAACAGCCATTTGGATTGAAGCGAACCTGCAAACCCTGCTCAACCATTTTTCCAACAGAAACAAGATTCTTTGTAATGTTTGGGACATGAAGTACATCTGCTAAGTACTTTGATTTCCCACTCTTCGTATTTAGAGGTATGTCCCCTACATGAGAATTGGGGTGAGTTGTGTCATCTCCTGTCTGCACATAGCCTGACACATTTGGTTTGCGCATATCTCTAAACCACTCTCCACGAGACGTCATGTGATTAGAGGCATCTGAATCCACATACCAAACATCATCTTGGGTGGAATTCTCTGCAGCCATTGTATTCATTACATGCTGCATAACAAACATGCGCTCGTTTGTGCTGTCATCTGCATCTCTGCTAGTAGATGCATAGTTGCCATGTTCTCTCTTTCCACTTGCTTTTCCCTTTGGACAGTCACGTGACATGTAACCTCTTTCACCACAAGTCCAACATTCTCTGCTATCTGGAGTATGTTGCTGCCTGCTTGATCCTGCACCACGACCTCTTTGACTCCCCCTGCCTTGAGACTGGTTTCCCCTGCCACCTGTATTGTTTTGATTTGATTGACCTTCCAGAAATTGGCCCCTGCAACCCCTTGGGCCTCGACCACGACCTCTACCTCTACCTCTGTTGGAATTAGAATAGAAGGCATGTTCAGAATTATTTCTGCCATGAGAAGAAGATATGTCAAGGTTCTTCTCCTCAAGAATAAGCATAGAAATCAAATCTTGGAACACGGGGATGTCGTCTCTTGTATTCATGGAAGACCTAAAATGTACATACTCATCTCCTAGACCATCCAAGCATGCACGGACAATGTCATCGTCTTCCACTCAGACTTTAATAGATCCAAGAGCCTCAATGATACTCTTGATCTTCAAGGCATAATCATTGATTAAGAGGTTGTTCCTCTTAACCTGATTTAGCTCCGACTTTAGTTGAAGCTTCATGGCCTTGGTGTTCACCTCGAACACTCTGCCTAAGTTTCTCCATGCAATGGCGGGGGTTTCAGCATCCTGTAGATAGCCCATCATGCCATCTGTGATGCTCATAGAAAGCCAATACATCACTTTGCTCTGGCCTTGTTGCCAGTCCCTCAAAGCTTTCCTTTGTTCTGCTGTAGCATTTGCCTCGGGAATCTCTCGTTCCTTTTCATTGTCTCCTTCTACATAGTCCCAATAACCTTTTCCTTTTAGGAAATTTGTTATTCTGAACTTCCATGCAGGGTAGTTATTTTTCTCAAGCTTCTCAGTAACAATCTGACTGAAACCGTCAGACATCTTGAAGCACTAAGACAAAATAGCTGCAATCTGCAAAAACCTGCAAATCTGCTGAACCTGCTATTGTGGTACCTGTAACGCTTTCTACACTCAAGAGTGTCCACAATGAAGTGTACATACAACCACTGTACTTGTACAGTAAATCTCTGTATACTGCACTTTGGAGACCTGTTCAGAAACTTGTGCGAAACACCCCTAAAATTTTTTTCGCTGCGTGAGGCGCCTTCGGCATTTGGTCGTGGATTGCGAACGAAGGGATTGTGATGCTCTTGCTCTCTTAGCCTCTCTTGCCTGCACCAGGCTCTGATACCATTTAAAGAATGAGGATGCAAGAGAGCTACACAAAACAAGCACAAAGCACACAGAGATGGAAAGCTTCTTCTTCTTCTTCACAGAAAAGAGAGTACAAAATGACTAAGTGCTAAAGCTGAAAAGTAGCACATATGTACATGCGGTCACTAAGTGTGAACTCGCTAGAAGCGTACTAAGCTGGCACTATAAGTGTAGTCCAGCTGTAGAATCACTGGCAGAGATCCTCCGTGTCGGTCACCTAACGCGCCAGTGAGTAAATGCCGTAAGCGGCCAAGACCCATAGTGGATGCCAGCTCAAGGTATAGAGCTCGACATCTCAACATCAATAACTCCTCAAACACTTGTTGCACTCTTAAGTGCGCATTATCTGGCATGCATATCATTTAGAGCATTGCCCAATGCACCATGTTTGGCCTAGATATTGACCAAAGCAGTTGACGAGCACAACTCTGCATCATACCCCGCTATGAATGCACTGCATGAGATGACATTCCGAACAAGATTCCCCTTCACAACTTCTTTCCCTATTACGTCACCGCATTCTAGAACCTGGTCACACTCACCGAGGCGACCAAACTGGTATGGAACTGGCCCTCGCGGAAACTTAAACTGCAAATATCTTGGCAGCCAGAGCTCTGATTGCCAATGTGAAAAGACTGACGTGCTCCACAAGATGGGCACTTCAGGTTCATGCACTTACTTTACCCTTGACCCTTCATCTACAGATGCCCAATCTGGTACAGAGATCTGCAATCGACTCAAACTTTAAACTGGCATAACTTCCTCACCGTAGCTCCAATCGATGAGCCGCAAAGACAGGCCGATAGAGCACTTCAAGCACTACAGTTCAAGACCATAATCTCCCATCTATAATCACTTCAAGCATACTCCATTTTAGCATCGTCAAGGCATCTGTTGGCCCTTTAAAGCTGCATCTGGCATACATTAACCGTAAAACTAGCTCGTTAGCAAGCCTTAACACTGATCATTAATCATGTAAGTTTCAATTAAGCTCGATGTGTTGGGTATATTTGCACGGGTATCAGGCAAGGTATATTCGCACAGGTAAAATCTAACATTACGTTATAGATATGCAAATCGCAGTGTACTCTGTCAGTAGAGTGAGTGGCCGCAAAGCCATCAATCAGAACATGTAGAATAGCTAGCATTTGCTCAATCACTACTTTGAGACATGGAGTTTCTATCTTTGAAAGTTGCTGACTTGCAGATGGCAAATTCTTCCAGCCATATTGAAGTCGATTCATGCAACGCCTAAACGTGCCTTGCAAGAAGGGCACTTGGCACATCAAGTCTCCCAATGAGCCCCCGTTGTAGTATGGGAAGAGTGTGATCCAAGGGGCCTCTGTAGTAAAGCCGATGCATCTAACAATAGAGGGGTGCAATGTCTACATGCCCTTCTCTGTTTGAAAGCTATCAAACTTTGCTTTTGTCCCTCCTTCTCGTAGCATTTTCCTACGTAAGTGATATGATCTGGAAAGAATGATATGATTTTAATTGTATATAATTTGTAGACACCAAACGAGCCTGCTCCAATCCTAGCATCTTCGACCAAGGCTTTGTGACAAATGCCTATTAAATGTGCGTACTTGGTATTCAACGTTGTGCACATGAATGTACCGGTGCCGCTAGCATCTGATCGGCCACCAATGGCCCCTTGCGCATCTTGCACCATCTTGATTTGCTTCGCCAAAGTGGACTGACCTTGGACTTTTACTCGCTTCTTCTTCACCTTTTGTTCCTCCCATTGTTTATCCCACAATTCTATTTTGGCCATATTGCAAGTGGGAGGTAGGTCTTCTTTCAAATCTCTGCAACACACCTTCATACTACCAAGCACCATTATGATTTAATGATGCGGGTCAAATTCTCTAATTCCTGTTGGTATAAGTAACTCATACTGATCTTCTCCACGCAATCTACACTATGTGTTCTCCCAAATAGTGATAATAAAATCTTTAATAAAGATGTCACTCTCATTTACTTGCTGGATTCAGGCATCTGCACACGAAGAAATTGCATGTATGCACTCCTTCCAAATAGCCCGCATAATAAATTTCCTTTCTTCATGCGTCATTTTTGCATTGGACAATTAGAAAAACAATCTAAATACATATAACAATTCAAAACACTATTTCAAACGATTTAAATACAACTGCATAGCATGTTGACGATCTCACACATGTTAACTATCAAAAATTAGATTAAAGACATATAACACTTCAAAACACTATCTCAAACATAAAAATCATTAAAAAATATTGCAATTTTAACAAAATTTCATACATTGAATATAATTTCTCATCAAAAGAAGATTTTGCATAGATATCAAGACAAAACTTAAGGTTTGTAATGCATCTATCATCAACACCCATTAACTAAGCAATTTTCAAGGTTTCTAACTCACAATCATCTTGTAATTTAAGCCCATTTAAAAAGACTTATAGTGCAAGCTTTCTTGAAAGAAAACATTTCCATGAAAAATTAATGAACGTGTATATCTGAATTTCCTAATTGTGTCCATATGAGGTATTTGTATACAAATTTGTGAGATGAATGGAAAATTTCAAAAGTGGACTAAAACTAATCTTTGATAAATGAAAAATACAACATGCATAGTTAGTGGGATATGACATAAATCAATACATATGGCTTGCATAACCATCCAGTAGTACCACCTTATGTAATAGACTTGTAGATATTGTATATATGCAACATAAGACATTGCAAATTTAGATAAATTAAAAGTTTCATGCGGATACCACTTCTAGTAAAACATCAACTATTGTTTTGTGAAGCTGCTTTTCATAAGTATAGATACTATTGAGGGTACTCTGCTATACTTCCTCGCAGAGCACGCTCCCACGCGACCCCCTCACTCCCTCTCTCCTCTCGACGTACCTGTAGAGGTAGTCCTCTCTCTCTCTCTCTCTGTGTGTGTGTGTGTGTGTGTGTGTGTGTGTGTGTGTGTGTGTGTGTGTGTGTGTGTGTGTGTGTGGCTCTCGCTCAAAAAATGCCACCCTGTGGACCCGAGAGAGCTGGCCTTTTTATTAATTTGCAGGCCCACCGAGATTTTGAATATTCCCAAGGAGACCGTTAGTAAAGCTTATATTTAATCTCTCGTTCCACCTATGGATGAAAGGGACATATCTAGTGTCAACAATGACACATCCAGTGACGTGATGCGAGAATTTGAAGTGCGCAAATCAAAGTTGTACAAGCAAAAGATATGGAACAATTGGGGCTTTCTCAAGATGGGAAGATGACTAGCACGACTTTAGCATCTCCAAGAAAAAGATCTTGCTCCAAGGTAGTCAAGAATAATCAACAACAGTTGGGATAAGTCATCCAATTGCAAAACAACAAGGTAAGGCAAGGGTTATTGTTGGGAAGACAGAGCTCGTTCTATCATGTCTTTTCTTGACGAAGAAGGAAAAGATGCTCGATATGGCCGACTATTCGTTACAGTTCAAGAAGCCGGCATGAGTCTCTCTTTCTCCATCTTTGAGTTTTGGGTTTCAATTTTTGCTAGGGCATGGATCCTAGGCAAAGTTTTTTTGAGCTTAAGTCAATCAAGACAATTGTACATGGTGAAGCATGGCTTCTATACATATGAGGCATCCTACATAGTCAAACCACACTACACAGTGATACGAATCCCGATGCCAAGGGTGGTGATTCAAGTCTTAGCAAACAAGAGGGCATGTTAAGGACAACAATAATAAAGGCAAGCAAGCCAAGGATACCTGCTATGAGGCATCATTGGATAATTTAAGGTACAGTTTGGGAGTGCAATTAAGAGATACATCAATTGCATGTACTTTTTTGATCCTCAATAAGACATACAATTTGACAAGGTTGATTATATGTAAATGACTGACAAGGTCAATTTTATTTTGCCATGACATCTATATATCGACAGGAGCATCCATTAGTTATGTATGCAAAGGCTCCATCATCTTCTATCATTCCGGTGTACTTATATGAAGCAAAGCTTCAATTTTAGGCATGCATTTATCAAGTCCACTCTCTCAAAGGGGAAAGGGGGACACTTTTCCCAAGGCTAGCATAGTTTCTTGATATGCATCCTGCATGTGATTGGCTAGGCTTGTAGGGGTCCAATCATCTTCTAGCATGAGCTACAAGGGGGGGTCAACCAAGGAAGCTAGGGGCTAGCTTCAGGGATTTACTCCCACACACACACACACACACACATTGTGTGAAGTGCAAAGTGCAAGAATTCCGTCTCCTTCTCCAAGTTTGTTGAGAAGTTGAGAGCCTACACCAACACTCTTGGCTATGAAATGCAAATCCAACCAAGAGCCATGCTCCAATGCTTAAGCTCGCCATCTTCTTCATCATTATTATGCTATTATGCTATGCTATGCAAGAAGAGTGATGATAAGTGAGGAACTATCTCTTTCTCGTATGTTACTTCTTCGTCCTCTTCCCTACACTCATTTCCCGCTAGCTCTCTCCACCTTTGAAGGTGTTTGAGGTTGTGGGACTGAGGCCGAGGATGGTTAATGCTTTTACAAGATTATGTTATGCTCGTGATGCATGAAGCTTTACATCTTCATTGCATCACCTAGGTCACAAGGACCACAAAGATTGTATTGTACCAAGTCTCTCTTGATGGGAGAATCTATAATACAAAATCCTATTGGAGGAGGGACCGGCTCCACATAAATCCGATCCTCAACTGTTGTCAAGTTTGAAGCATTCAAAGTTTGGAATATGCTATGAGCATCCATTGGCTATGAGTACAAAGACTCCATCATGTTCTATCATTCCTGTTTATTTATATTAAGTAAAGCTTCAATTTTAGGCTATTGCATAGAAGCATTCAAAGTTTGGAATATGCTATCATCATACAAACTTGAGGAGAATTTTCAACGTGTCTAAATGGTCCTTCACTATAGCTAGGTGTTAGCACGAACCATGACAAGAGGCTACATGGTACATAAGACAACTCTAAGTATATCAAAATACATGACTACGAGCCAGATTTAAGCAAGAACAACAACATCAGATTGAAATTCACTCTTAAGCAAGCCTTTACTGTTGAAATTCAAGAAAATTATCCATAGAGGGATGACAAGGCTAGACAATTCTAAGTCATTCATGTTTCGATGTATTTTAACCTTTACTTTGGAAAAGATCTTCTGCTTTGCAAAGCAAGGTCTACCCCATGCAAAGGTACTACTCATTGACTTGGGATCAAGGGCAAAGGCAAACAGGTTTTGGCATTGGCAATATGAGGACATGAGTATCCGTGCTAGACAGGTTGTGCAAGACACACTTATGGTATCAGCTCAAATAGTTGAGACCGTCATTGTAGCCAAGGGCCTATCACTTTATATTTATGATTTGCATGCATGGCATGCTAGTAAGGTGGAATTAATTCCACCCCATCATTGTTTATACTTGCACTATAACGTCGGCTACTCTGTCGAGGGCATCCACTCAATGATGTCCACATGCATTGGACTCGCACAATTTTTTACGACAAGGTAAGATCTTATTTATGACCAATGATTTTTATTGATGATTCTTCTCTTGAAGTTGATGCAGGGGTTACCCCTTTATGTAACCTTCTACTCAATAATAGCGAGGATGGTATATTTGCTTGTGTTTGTTGTATATGACTGTAACGGAGGACACTTTACATCATTGGTTATATGCAAAAGGTGCATGCACTATAGATGATGATTTTCATCTATATAGCAGGCATGGCCTTGCTATCAAGCAACTAATTCATGGGATATCGTGAATCTATTAAGAGAATCTCAAGGTAGGTAATCTCTTGTTTTAAAAAGCCAAAGAATATCTAGTATAATTACCTGTTTTTTTGTGTTGGGAATGTTCCTCTTCTTTTCATGGGGAAATATGATTGTTTCCACGTCCGATTGTGAATGAGATTCCAACTTGAGAGGATCGCCTGTTTAGTTTATAACACTGATTGTGCCTATAGAAGTGGTATTTTCAAGGGTATGACCCAACCAATGAAAAATCACTCCATAAGCATTGATGGTCATTGATTGGGTAAGTGTTTAATACATTCACTAATCTCTCTTTGACCTATTAAACACTTAAGGCCTATGCTTGTCTCGGCTACCTTCGTTGCAAAATCTAAACAAGGGGTTTGGATTTCCAAGGCAACACTCAAGGTTATCAATTAAATATTGGTTTAATTTCACTAATCTCTCCTTAAAAATGTTTAATAGGTCAAAGAGAAATACTGTGCCTTTGAGGCTGAAATTTTGGGACTTGTTAAGGTTTTGTTATTGAAATTTGTCTCATTGTTTGTACGTAGATGTGATTCATTTTCACATTCTATTATGGTCCAAATGTTTTCGCAATGCTTTCACGTATTACAAGGGGATGTAATTAGTTTCTTTTCATAGAGCTATTTACGCATGTTATTCCCTTTTTTTTCCATGTATGCTATAAGCATAACATCCGCCATAAGTGTTGGCAACAATAGTCGTGAAAATGATGGTTCGGATCACTTTTTGTTAAATGCGTGCACACTAAGTGATATGGACCGAGTATGGGCCGTAGTGTTTAGTAAAGGCAGATTTGGAGCAACATTCAAATTCATGAAATTGATAGCTTATGAAGCATTTTGCACCAATATCTTTATGGAAATTATTGTGGGTCTATCAATCACCATACAAGGTCATGGCTCAGTATGGGTGCTTATAGATAAGTTGACTAAATTTTGTGAAGTTTATTTAGTTCACTATTCAATCTCGAAAGTTAACCAAGTTGGTTGTTCATAGTCTGTATCGATTACATAGATTATTCAGAAATGCTGGGAGTAATTGGGACCCACGTTTACCAATCATTTTTTGAGGACTGTCTATAAACACTTGGGGAGAAATAGCTCAATATTAGTACTGCCACTTACCTAGAGATGAGTGGCCGATAGCTTGCAAGTATTAATCTGTTGCTAGAGGATATGTTAAGAGAGTACGCTAGCGAGAAGCAACCCAATTGGATAGATTATCTCTCTAATTTGGAGTTTGCTTATCATGATGCAAAGCTTGTTGCGACTAGGTTTAGTTCCTGCATGTTTCTCTCAAGGCTACGGTGAGGTTGCCTACTGACGAGGAATGGCAACAAGTAAAGGACTTAATTTATGCTGATGAGATTTGTCTACAAGTCACTTTCATGGAAAGTTGAGAAGAGGTATTCTTACATGTTCCAACACCTTTAGAAAGTCTAGTCGACATTGGTCACTTGTTTAGTCACCTGTAACTCATTAAAATACTCAAGTGAGTTTTAAATCGAGTCTACACACTATTTTGGAGACAAATTGTTTACACAAACGTTTGCAAAGAGACAACAATGTAGACAATCAAGATGTTCTTCTTGGTTTCGTTGAACCTCCTCCTGAATCGTGTATCGATTAAATGAACCTCCTCCTGAATCATGTATCGATTAAATGGACAGCTGGACCCGTGAGGAGTACCAATGTGGAAAACAACATTCTTCTTGAGAAGATCTCACCACTTTTGTTTTTGAGGATGAAAACACTTCGCAAAGGAAGATTAATGTCAGGCCAAGGGCCAAGACACACAAGCGGTACAAGGGGCCTATATTTAGCGCGATTAAGGGCCTATATATGGCACAATTGGGTGGAGAAGAGCGTGTGGCTGTCCCTAGTCTCTCACAATGAAGAAGACCATGATGAATTTCCCTCACAAGCTTGGTTTCACTATTCCGTAGACAAAAAAAAGAATGTTGAATACATTATAAACTAGAAGTTAGTGAATGAAATTTATTGAAATGGACACATGAGCCAAAAGGACCAGAGTCCATCTACTCTTACCTATGATTATCGATCCCAAACAGACAACTATGAACCTCGCAACACCTCCTTGAGTTTTTATGATTGGACCAAGGACTAGCAATTTGACTGCTTAAACCAATCATCGTTTATATAACACCTTATAACGATTGAAGTGAATAATAGCAAAACATGGCACATGCAAGACATCATCAACAGAACCACGAATCAATAGAAATGAGAGAGATGAAAACACCTAGGATCTCACAAAGAATGAAACTTGTTCAATATACCTACAAAAGTGCAGGTAAAGTTTGTTAATTAAGTTTGGGTCACAACTTTAGAGTTTGATAACACCCAATCAACTACTCCAAAACTAAGGCGTGATCAAATTCACGACATAAACAATGTGTCCGTTATGCTGGTCCACCCACTATTTGAGTATCATATCGTGGCCAACACCCCGATAGTAGCAGACCTTGGCGCTAGGGTTGCCAAAGCGAAGCTGCGATTGTTGTAGCTTGCTTGGGAAGAGGGTAAGCAAAGCAACTCTCTACAAAATGAAGCGCACGTAGGTTTGCATGACAAATTAAGCTTAGCTGTGCAAGAGAGACAAGGACTCGAGGAGATTTCCCTGATCCTCTTCACACAGTACAAGACCTCCAATAAATTATGATAAAATCTATGACAACATAGAGATTAGTTACTGCCATGATGCCTTGTCTCTAAAGCCTACTCAAGAATTTACTACTTCCAGTGTCGTGACTCATAGACACCACTTCCAGTCATAGCTCATCATATTGAAGCCAAAAATCCAATTTCGACAAATAGTGGCTTTTTTTAAAGCACTCAAAATAGAACTCTAAATTTTTACCTGTTTTTCATTATCAGAAAAATAAGCGACCTTCGTCCTTCTAAATGGCCAAAAAGTGGCAAAGTTACCAATTTTCTTCAAGCTAAAAGTTTGCCAGGAATTATCCATTCGATCATGGCAAAATACTCTCTAGGGGTGAACCCTCCGTCCCATGCCACCACTTTATCAATTTGAGGGATAGGCCTGGGATTTGGCTGCTGCCCGAGGGCGAGAGAGAGAGAGAAGGAAGCAGCTGTGGGGATGGCTGTTCATCATGGAGGCCGCAATGTACTCCTCCGTGACCTAACGCATTTAGATGTATAAAATTGGGCTCATTACGGTACGCCTATAAATAAAGTTGGCGTGCCTGCTTCTTCCTCCAACAGTCTCTCTCTCTCTCTCTCTCTCTCCCCCCCCTCTGGTCTGCGTGGGCATCGCTGCTCTGCCTCCCCCTTTCCTCATTTTGCGTTGTTTTGTCTTGGGCATGTTTGCCCTCCGCCACTCCCAGCTTGATGAAGCTTCTGGAGCTTCCGTGACGTCCATTATTTGTCTTCGTTTTCTCCATTTTCCTCTGCTTGCTGCAATGGCAGTCCTTGCATTATCAAGCGATTTCTCCTTGCCCTTCATCGAAAGTAGCCCATCCCCTCCTTGTTAACTTCTCACGATGCCTGTTGGCCCTCCATCTTGTTCTCAGAAATCCAGGATATAAACGCTAGGGTTTCCAGTTTGCGTTTCTCCGTTGTCTTCTATCATTTCAATGAGGATTCGCAGACAACCTCAGCCTCCGTCCGCAACGCAAGTATCTCGAGCAGAGAATTCCAGCAATGGAAGCTTGTCCTCTTCTGCAGTGGCAGAGCCCAAAACCTCACCTGTACCTGAGCGTGATATAGAAAACGTACTGCATGCTAGCATCGAGGACCTTTCTATGATATACTCTGCATCAAAATTTAGGGCCTCTGTGAACTGGCTTGATAGACTCAGAGTTGCAAAGGGATTCCCTGTTGATCACAATCTTGGTGTTGACGAAGTTCTGTCATCGCGAGCATGCTCGCCTGAAGAAACACAGCGTTGTCGTCTTGAACAAGATGGTCCTCCCTGCCCAGAGCAGGAGAGTAACATTGGAGTAGATACGGCAGGGGGCACAGACAACAGGCGATGCAGAATTCCAGAAAGCTCGTCCTGTGGAACGTCTGTTTCCGATATCAGGCATGCGAAAGCCGCCCCCAAGTCCCTTTCTTGCAGCAATGGTGCTACAGAAGTGGAGTCTCTACATAGCCATACATTAGTTGAGCACCCATCAATGCCGCTGCAGGACGTGTCCTGTGACCATGGTGTAACGCAAGTGAATACTCCTTGCAGCCAAAGCTTGGAACACCCACCATCTTTATTGGTGATTGCAACAGGAAATAACACTGCCAGACGTAGTGCTGTGAGCAGAGACAAATGTTCTAGGAGTACTGTTATCCAAAGGTCATCGTGCCAAGATGGCGGCATTGAAACTGCTCTTTCCCAACTTTATTTCAATATGTTCGCAGATTTATTCTGCATGGAATCATGTGGCACAAATTCTCTGATCCAAGCAGATGCTAAGAGGCGTCAGCGAAAGCAAGAAAAGCCCAAAGTTTGTTCAACCTTTGCAGATCTGGATCCTCCGTCCGCTGCTGGCCCTTCAATGCAGCTCCAAACTTGTGAATTTGACACTTATCCTACAGATGCCATCGCCTCAGTGAATCCAACTGGAGAGTCAGAGGTGGCCGCCCAGCCAAAAACAGATGTTCCAAGCTCTTCACCAGAGGTGCAAGGAGCAGAACCCACATTGAGTCAGCTGAAGAAGGCACCAAACAACGTCTCTACAGCTGAATTGAAAAAGAAAAGGAATGTTGACCTGGATGGGGTATCTAAGAATGATTTATTTATCATTGATACAAGTCTTCCGGGATGGAGAACAGAGAAGCTCATATTTAGAAAAGGCAATGGTTGGAGAATAAGAAGTAAGGGGACCATTTTACCTGTTAAGGGGGCCTCCACTGATTCGGTACTGAAGGACACAAAGAAACAGGTAAAGGTGTCACTTTCTAGCAGCAGCAAGGTTGAAGCCACCAAAGAGCAAAAGCAGCGGGAGTCAGACACCTGCATAGAGAAGGTACATTTGGACGGTTTTCTGTCATCACTGCCTTTTACAACCATTAATCCTGTTTTCAGTTTAATACTATGCACTCTGCTCATAACGGCTTTTACTCTTTTGTGATTTTCTATGCACATGCACTTAATATTCAAGGCCAAGAAAAGTTTCAAGTTAAATTTCCAAGCCGTTTTTCCTTAAAACGGTCTTTTTGTTGTTCTCCTCAACACTTGTAGATGATTAGTAACAGTCGTGCTGAGATCAGTTGTACGATCTTCTATTATATAACGTGTGATCTGGGGCACTCAAGAGAATTTTTCACGTAGTTGGTCACGTAGTTGAAATGGCTTTCAAGAAACTTGCTTGTTGCTACTTTATTGCATAGAACCACTAATTTGGCTGCTGTCTTCTAAATACAGTCAAGTCCATAATTATAGTCCACTTTATTGTAGGGATTTACCTTCAATTTTGAGGTGTATAATCACTTCTGAGCACAGAAGTAATTTTGGATGGTTATGTTTGCAATTGTCTCTATATATGTGCTCATTGAATCGTCAAAGAAACCAGGCTTTCTTCATCTTGTGAATAGTTTCATGTTGCTCATGAATTGTGGGAGCTTACGGCATAGAAGCTGATTTGTAATTTTTAATAGTTCTGAAACGAAAGCCAAAAAGTAGGGTTAAATAGCTAAAATGTGCTGTAGTTAGCCGTTCCATCTTTATCTAACTTTTTGTATGTAGCAAGATTGAGAACTTATTGGATGAGGCCTCAGTCTTATTATCATTCTGCCATGTCGTATTGTTTGTGAGCAGATTCTCTCAAACAAACAACAAGATGTTTCTTTGCACTCCTCTAGTGATTGCTCGAAGTAGAGATGTCAGTAAAGAGTTTCAAAAGCTTAAGGTGTTTGTTGTAATGTTTCTGAGGAGATACTTGCAAACAAAAAAAAGGGTGTTTATTTGTGCTTGTGGTAGATAGTGGTTGCTCAAAGTAAGGTTTGTGCTTGTGGTAGATAGTGGTTGCTCAAAAGTAAGGTTGACATCTTGAGGTGCAATTTTGGGTAAATGTAATAGTAAGACACCTTGTCTTTTCGAGGCATCCTCACCGTGCTTACTATCTCCTCCTCCTTATTGAAGATGATGAGGTTTTCAGCTTGGTGACAATCAAGGCCAAGTATACAACCTCTTGCAAAAATGAGGGGGTGGGTCACGTGGTGTGCAATCAATAGTCAACATGCATTGATGAGATCTGTCACAAAATGATGACGCGTACCAGGCCACCCCACCAAATAGAAGAGAGAATGGGGATACGCGTTGAGGCGCCATTGTATAGTACTGCCCGCAATTTGTAGTGAAAAATTCGACGCAAAATCTTGAACCATAGTTTCTTCAAACGCCAATCAAACGGTTAACATAGATGAGTTTGAAAGTATGAAACAAGTTTGATTCGACCCTCTTCGTCGAATCAAATGTGACCTTAAATCTTTTTTATCTTTTTTCACATGCTTCGTAGCATTCAAGCCCAAAACAAGTCTTGAGCATTAAAGAAAAGAGATTTATGACAAAAAAAACAGTTATGTAAGTGTCACAAGTTGGAACTTAGGACTTAAACCTAAATAAAACCACCAAGCATGATACACTGGAAAAAGATACACACGAAACATGGAATCACAGATTAGACAAACACAAGTAGACTAGAGACAAGTTTACAGGTTGCAAACACTACCGCTATAAATTTGTAAACTTAAAAGTAAAGCCAAATCCATCTCTCCCTCCACCTCGTCCTCATGCAAGGAGCCATCTTGATCCTCCTTATCATCATCATAGTCATCATCAACATCATCCAAAGTCCTAAATCCCTAATGGTTGAAAAAAAAGAAAAGAAGGTCAAGTTTGAAACTACATTTCAAACTCCCAACTTTATCAAATGTTTGAAAAACATTTCAAACGAGTTTGAATCCAACTATGTCCGGTACTGTACGTGATGACATGGCACAACTTTTGAATTCTAGAGTTAATAAAGCAGTTGACATATGGCTTTTTGGGGCGACTGTTTTTAGCAGGTTCTACTTAACAATGATTCTAACAACGACAAATTGGTTGATGATCAACATGAAAAATCGTTGATTAAGGTTTCACAAGTTGCAAATCGCTGACAAAATCTGCAAGTTAGCACTTGTTAAAGTGAGTTGTGAAGTATTCGAAGGATCCTAATTTCTAAATATGCAAAATATGTGAAGGATCAACCGATCTCAGAATTCTATGCGAGGTGGTAGAAGGTTTCCAATTTCTCTCAAATAGGCAATGAAAGTAAAAAAAAAAGGCCAAAATCTACTATGAAGTGTCACAAACTGCTGACGTGTCAAGCCATTGAAGAACGGAGCCGACTTGCAGGTCCCGGCCAAAGGGCCTAAACCCTAAGAAGAACAAGCAACAACAGAAGAAGAAGTCCTACCAACTTATGGGACCCCGTCTGATGTGGGCCCACGAGACATAAAGGAATTAAAATAAAGTAGGACGCACATACACTTGCGCAGCAGAGCCGATGACGTGGCTTCCATACGGACGCTCCGGATTTTTTGCTGATTGATGATGTGGCACACTATACGGTTTTTCGCGTTTTTGCGTTGACTGTTGACGTGCAGTTGTACAGATTTTCATAAATCTCGCTGACAGCTTTTGGGCATTGCTTTTTGGACCAAATGCTTTTGAGTTTGAAGCCTTTTTATGTAAACTACTTTTGGGCCTAGGGCCTTTAAATATGAGGCTAGGGCTCATTCTCTGGTATGCTTCGTGGAGAAGGTGCAGAGTCTGGAGTACCGGCTTGTACTGTGTTGATGCTATATAAAGAAATACCGAAAGGGGTGCCAAGGTTTGGGGCCAATACTTTCTGGGGTGGAATACGGCCACTCCGTGTCGGGTGTCGTCTCTCTCTCTCTCTCTCTCTCTCTCTTTCTCTCTCAGTTCAATTGTTATTGAAGTGCTAAAAGTCTGTTCAGTCTGTTCTTTTCTATTGGCAAGTGGTGCCCGTCTTGTGACAGTGGTATCAGAGCATCAGGCGTGTGCTTTTTTGAAAGCATACCGGTCCTACAAAAGAGTAGACAGAGCAACCCAGAGACTACAGGAATTTTATTTGGAGTAGCTCGGTGCTCCGACCCTGGACCTATTAGCCACTCCCACCCTTACTTCATCGTACTTCGGACGCACTCCCGTCTTCATTGCTCATGTCTTACAGGGCATAAGCCATAAAAGATCGCTTGCAAGAGATGCAGATGTTCATGTCTATAGCTACCAAGCCATACACTCCAAGGACTTGGCAAGCTTTCAATAAAATTTTTGCCCGAAGTTATATGGTTTCTGACATCTTCCTTCGGAGTGCAACTTCTGGCAGAGTGGGGTATCCTGAAATGCTTGCCATGGAAACCCTAGCAGATCATAACTTGAAATTTCTCGACATCTCTTAGTAGATGTCTCTTCACGAGCTGATAACCTTGGATGCCCATTGCGATTGCTGTCTTGGGACTACCATCACCGCCAAAGAAACACTGTCTGTTCAATAGCGGATGGACCATGCTATGCTTGGTTACAACCTTATGGAAGGAATCTAACCCTAATTTTTGGTGCAGGTTACAGGATAAAAAGTCAGTCGACATTTCGAGCTCAAATGATGTCAAGATTGCTTTTTAAGTTTGAAATCTGTCTGAGAAAGTATTGTTTGAAACTTTCTTTGAAATTTGTTTGCAATGGATGGTATCTGTTTGAACCTGTCTTGGTGCCGATTTGAAATGTTTGACTCTGGTTTTAATACTGGTTTTTATGATTGGTGATTTTACTCCCGGGTGGAGTAGTGAGAAATGATGTTTGAGAATGCTTATTCATACTCATGGCTCGGACCCTTGCGGTTATTTATGGAGGAAGTATTGAATGATTGAAAAGTGCCGTTTTTACTCATGGCCCGGACTGTGGTTATTTACGGGGGGAGTATTGTTGTTGTTACTCATGGCCCGGACCTGGATGGTTATTTACGGGGGGAGTATTAAGAAGTCTGAGTAGTGGTTACTCTCAGCACCTCGAAATGACGCAGGCTGCGGTCTGGGGGGCGTTTGGTTGTAAAGGCCTCTATATCTCCCGGCCCGGACCTTTTTAGTTTATGCGGGAGGAGTGATGAGGGAGTCATTGAATATCTCTCGGCGCGGACCTTGTTAGGTTATGCGGGAGGAGTGTTCATCGGCGGCTTTATGTTTCTATGTCTTGTAACATGCATATGTGAGCATTTGTGTTGCATTGTGATGTGCCAACCACCGAATATTCCTAATTGGATGAGATTGCATGGGTATGTAATTTTTAGTGCATCAAGACACCCGTGGAAGATGAGTGCCGTCTGGGTGTGATGGCTAATTTTACTACGCCGGAATATCAAGAGTTCCGATCTAGACGAAAGGAGAAGCCAACTCCTTGATCAAAAGAGCCGATAGGAGAAGCCAACTCCTTGATCAAAAAGAGCCGAAAGGAGAGGCCAACTCCTTCACAAAAAAAACAAAGAGCGTCCTCAGAATGACCCTCGGAAATTTTTGAGCTAACTTGAGTTGTTTTGCAGATATGCTGTAATCGCGGACGTTTACTTTCTTTCAAGAAGGGGGGATGTCACAAACTGCTGACGTGTCAAGCCACTGAAGAACGGAGCCGACTTGCAGGTCGCGGCCAAAGGCCCTAAACCCTGAGAAGAACAAGCAACAACAAAAGAAGAAGTCCTACCAACTTATGGGACTCCGTCCGATGGGGCCCACGAGACATAAAGGGATTATAATAAAGCAAGACGCACACACACTTGTGCGGTAAGCTGATGACGTTGCTTTCGTACGGACGCTCCGGATTTTTCGTTGACTGATGACGTGGCAGACTGTACGGATTTCCGGATTTTCGTTGACTGATTACGTGGCAGTTGTACGGATTTTCGTAAATCCTGTTGATAGCTTTTGGGCATTGCTTTTTGGACCAGATGCTTTTGAGTTTGAAGGCTTTTCATGTAAACTACTTTTGGGCCTAGGGCCTTGAAAGTTGAAATATGAGGTTAGGGCTCATTCTCTGATACGCTTCTTGGAGAAGGTGTAGAGTCTGGAGTACCGGCTTGGGTCAATACTCTTTGGGGTCAAATTCTGCCACTCCGTGTCGCGTGTCGTCTCTCTCTCTCTCTCTCTCTCTCAGTTCAATTGTTATTGAAGTGCTAAAAGTTTGTTCAATCTGTTCTTTTCTATTGGCACATGGTGCCCGTCTTGTGACATGAAGTCTTCTCTTTCGACATGAGAGAAAATTGATTGAGCCATGGAGAGCAAGATTAAGTTCAGGAAACACTCTCGCAAGGGACGGAAGTCCGAGTCTTTTCTTCGCTATCTTCACCGATAATCCACTTTTTAGGATTTAGCTGAGAAGGGATCTAAAAGGAAACACCTTTCACGTGTTCGCTTTGAGGACGACTTCAGTTCTTGTTCTCCTTCTTTATCTAATTCCACTCTAGTGTGGAAGAAAGACAATAGTCGAGAAAAACTAAGTTTTGGAGCTGCGGATTAAGAAAGCATCACAAGAAATCACGTTGTTCAGATCCAAATACTCCTCCATCTTCCGTCGATTCTGATGATGAAACTTACACCTTTGGAACCACTTTTGGTATAAAGAAGAATCATTTGATTCAAGAACCGAAGTATGACAATTTGGAGTGGAGGAAGGGCTAGAAAGAATCTAAGGAGGGTGGTCAAAGCGTAAAGTTTTACACTTTTTCGGGCCATAAGGATAAACATAAAGCCTTGTCCTTTATTCAACAATTCGATACTGCTTTTTCACGAGGCAACTACATAGAGGCTTTCAAAGTTAGAAAAGCAGCTTCATTTTTGAAAGGCAATGCATAGACGTGGTAGTGAACGCTTTTGTTGCACGGCAAGGTTCCACGATGATCGGTGAAGTTCGAACGTATGTTTGCAATCATCTTATTGACACCACAATATGAAGCTGATGTATTGACGATGTGAACCACCTTCACATGAAGGAATACGACATCATGTCTACATATAATCAAAGATTTTGGGACACTTTCCTACAAGTAGCTTCTTTCCAGAAGGTGTCGCTAAAGCAACAGATGGAGAGAGTGTTACGGTCTTTCAATATTACTGTTTGAAGCCAAAAGTGGCTAGCATTCAACGACTTATGGTACATTCTATGGACAATTACTCCATTTTTCCTTGTTTTTTGACATATGCTATGGATGATCCAGTGTCCAAAGCTTTAGCTAAGGACTCTTCTAAGGGAAAGAAGGGGGCTAGAAAGATTGTTTATAGAAAGAAATCCACAAACCGCTAGTTATCGGCCGAGTAGAGGGCATAATATTATAAAGCAGGGAAAGTGCTAAAGGGACACATTCTTGCTAAGTGTCTAAAGAAAGAAGAGAAAACTGAAGACAAACCTAAAACTTCAAAGGCGATTGAGGACAAAGCAAAGACAAAAATAGGACTCGTACCAGTTTTCATGGAGAAGCCTCTATATCACGAGGTGAGAGTATGGAGCTCTAGAGAGCATGGGACAAAGGATGAGATTGATTGCATTGTGAGGGTTACTCCACATCATGTATTGGCTAATGTTGAAAATGAATAAAAATGATTTTTGTGCATATGGAATTACTATGAATTTATTGGAACCAATTGATCTAATAAAAGAGGGGGAAGTTAAAACCTAACCCCTAGTGACTTAGAGACTTGTAGAGCATCGGTTGTGCGGCCTAAAGGCTAAAACCCTAAAAACCGAAAGCTTGAACTCCGAGGTTGACTTGTGTAAATTGCGTTGACATGACACATGGTAGGCTGCATTGAATCCTGTGTTTTGCGCTTCTGTGCTGATATAGTAGGGCTATACGGATTTCCGTGTTTGGTGTTGGCTGTTGATGTGGCAGATTTTTGCAGCTGTACGTGGGGCTTTTTGGGAGCATAGGCTTTTGTGTGTTGTGCTTTTAGTATCGAAGCTTTTTGGGGCTTTGCTTTTGGGCATCCCTTGCAAGGTAGGATCCGTACGTACGTACGGGTACGTTTGTACAGTATGGTGCTGTTTGGATTCGTACTGTATGGTTTGGTGTGGTGTGTGTGGAAAAAAACCCCATCGTGTCGGCAAATTTCAGTTTGCCCTTCTTAAGCCTTATCCCAACGCCTTATTTTGCAGACATTTCGGCACAACTTTCATCTGCAAAGCACACATGAATGTCATTGCAGTGGTGAATATAGGAGGGCAAGGGTTCTATATAAATATCGGCCTGTTAGCCACGCTGTAGGTGAGTGTGACTGGTAGGGCCAGTAACCCGGCATTTGAGTAGGCTTGCAGTGTTCATTTGCATATCTAGCGTCATCATCTTGTGTGATCCCTCTCGGTTATTGTCTCTCGTGCCATGTCATCACTTTTGTGACGAGATGCGGTTTTTAATTACTATGCCAAAAAGGGGTGGGGGTTGTGTTTACTATGCCTTCTCTCACTATTGTGTCCTCATTTTTTGAGTGTAGGAAAATGGTAAAGCCTCTAAGTGCAAGTTTTTCTAATGAGCGTCTATATTTGGAATCTGGATCATATTATTACTTGTGAGCGAATTTTTGTTGATATTGTTAAGCTTGAGAGAGTGCAAAACTTGCCCATTCTGAAGAATGTCCGCCAAGTAAAGTTTTTTTTACGCTTCACTGGATTGTTCCGCAACTTTATCAAGGTCTCTTCCAAAGTTGTTGCTCCACTGCCACAACTTTTGAAAGGAGGGATGAAATAACTAAAGAGTTTGGGACCTCATTGTAAAGCTCTACGGCATTGAAACACTATTGCATTAATGGTACCTTTTGTGGACCCTAGCAAGCCATTCGTTGTTGAAATAGATGCTTGTGATTATGTGGGTTGGTGCAACACTTTATCATGATGGATGTACTTGTGCATTTGAAAGCAAGAAGGTTTCTAACGTTGAAGTGCGTTATCCACCTATGAGAAAGAGATTTATACCATGGTTGTGGTAGCATTATTTGTATGGCTCTATTTTTCGTCCGAGTTACGACCAGTTGTTATTGTGTTAATTCTTTCTATCTTTTGTGGTGCGTATGCCCTATCAACTACCTCATCTTTGTGCTAATTTTTCCGATTTAATGCTTCTTTTAGTGCTAGGCTTCATTATGGCTGAGTCTGCCCTTGATCTCCTGAGTCATGACAGAAACTCAGTACGTTGAACTTTGTGTTGATGTATGCTCGTGTGTGTGTGTGTGTGTGGTGTTGTGTTTGGGAGCATATGTTAGTACCCAGTTCTACACCCACTATTGGGCATTGACGACGTTAACGGGGATGTCGTGGTATTTAGTCAATACTATGCATGATGGAGCTGATGGTTATACTGTCTTGTGGGTGACTACCATGGGTCTATACCTTGTACTTTCCTTTATGGGTGAATCTGGGCTTATCCTGGATTCATCTAGGTATATTTTTTAGTTGTATAGCGGACATGCAAACTTCACATTGTAAAGTTTTCGTCCGAGTTACGACCAGTTGTTATTGTGCTAATTCTTTCTATCTTTTGTGGTGCATATGCCCTATCAACTACCTCATCTTTGTGCTAATTTTTCTGATTTAATGCTTCTTTTAGTGCTAGGCTTCATTAAGGCTGAGTCTGCCCTTGATCTCCGGAGTCATGACAGAAATTCAGTACGTTGAACTTTGTGTTGATGTATGCTCGTGTGTGTGTGTGGTGTTGTGTTTGGGAGCATATGTTAGTACCTAGTTCTATACCCACTATTGGGCACTGACGACGTTAGTGGGGATGTCGTGTTATTTAGTCAATACTATGCATGATGGAGTTGATGGTTATACTGTCTTGTGGGTGACTACCATGGGTCTATACCTTGCACTTTTCTTTATGGGTGAATCTGGGCTTATCCTGGATTCATCTAGGTATATTTTTTAGTGTATAGCGGACTTGCAGACTTCACATTGTAAAGTTTTCGTCTGAGTTACGACCAGTTGTTATTGTGCTAATTCTTTCTATCTTTTGTGGTGCGTATGCGCTATCAACTACCTCATCTTTGTGCTAATTTTTCCGATTTAATGCTTCTTTTAGTGCTAGGCTTCATTATGGCTGAGTCTGCCCTTGATCTCCTGAGTCATGATAGAAACTCAGTACGTTGAACTTTGTGTTGATGTATACTTGTGTGTGCGTGTGTGTGTGTGTGGTGTTGTGTTTGGGAGCATATGTTAGTACCTAGTTCTACACCCACTATTGGGCACTGACGACGTTTGTCACAAGACGGGCACCACGTGCCAATAGAAAAGAACAGATTGAATAGACTTTTAGCACTTCATTAACAACTGAACTGAAAGAGAGAGAGACGACACGCGACAGGGAGTGGCGGAATTCCACCTCAGAGAGTATTGGCCCCAAACCTTGGCGCCCCTTTCGGTATTTCTTTATATTTTGCATCAACATAGTACAAGCCGGTACCCCAGACTCTGCACCTTCTCCAGGAAGCATGCCAGAGAATGAGCCCTAACCTCATATTTAAAGGCCCTTGGCCTAAAAAGCAATTACAGTGAAAAGCCTTCAAACTTAAAAGCATTTGGTCCAAAAGCAAAGCCAAAAAACTGCCAGCGTAAATCACGGAAATCCGTACAGCCAACCACGTCATCAGCCAACGCAATTTTCGAAAATCTCCCTGTTGCCCTTAGGGTTAGGGTTTCTATAGTTTTAGGGTTAAGGTCTCCAGAATTAGGGTTTGCAGGTTTTAGGGTTAGGGTTTCCAGAATTAGGGTTTCAGCAGTTAGGGTTTCTGGTAGAAATTAGGGTTAGGGTTTTTGCTCTCGGGTAGCCACGTCATCTGTAAGGTGGCTCCATTCTTTAGGCTTTGACACGTCAGGAGTTTGTTACAACGTTAGTGGTGATGTCGTGGTATTTAGTCAATACTATGCATGATGGAGCTGATGGTTATATTGTCTTGTGGGTGACTACCATGGGTCTATATCTTGCACTTTCCTGTATGGGTGAATCTGGGCTTATCGTGGATTCATCTAGGTATATGTTTTAGTTGTATAGCGGACTTGCAGACTTCGCATTGTAAAGTTTTCGTCCGAGTTACGACCAGTTGTTATTGTGCTAATTCTTTCTATCTTTTGTGGTGCGTATGCGCTATCAACTACCTCATCTTTGTGCCAATTTTTCCGATTTAATACTTCTTTTAGTGCTAGGCTTCATTATGGCTGAGTCTGCCCTTGATCTCCGGAGTCATGACAGAAACTCAGTACGTTGAACTTTGTGTTGATGTATGCTCGTGTGTGTGTGTGTGTGTGGTGTTGTGTTTGGGAGCATATGTTAGTACCTAGTTCTACACCCACTATTGGGCACTGACGACTTTTGTCACAAGACAGGCACCACGTGCCAATAGAAAAGAACAGACTGAACAGACTTTTAGCACTTCATTAACAACTGAACTGAAAGAGAGAGAGACGACACGCGACACGGAGTGGCGGAATTCCACCTCAGAGAGTATTGGCCCCAAACCTTGGCGCCCCTTTCGGTATTTCTTTATATTGCATCAACACAGTACAAGCTGGTACTCCAGACTTTGCACCTTCTCCGGGAAGCATGCTAGAGAATGAGCCCTAACCTCATATTTAAAGGCCCTTGGCCTAAAAAGCAATTACAGTGAAAAGCCTTCAAACCTAAAAGCATTTGGTCCAAAAGCAAAGCCAAAAAGTTGCCAGCGTAAATCATGGAAATTCGTACAGCCTGCCACGTCATCAGCCAGTGCAATTTTCGGAAATCTCCCTGTTGCCCTTAGGGTTAGGGTTAGGGTTTCTGCAGTTTTAGGGTTAGGGTTTCCAGAATTAGGGTTTGCAGGTTTTAGGGTTAGGGTTTCCAGAATTAGGGTTTCAGCAGTTAGGGTTTTTGGCAGAAATTAGGGTTAGGGTTTCTGCTCTCGGGTAGCCACATCATCTGTAAGTTGGCTCCATTCTTTAGGCTTTGACACGTAGCAGTTTGTTACAATGTTAGTGGGGATGTCGTGGTATTTAGTCAATACTATGCATGATGGAGTTGATGGTTATATTGTCTTGTGGGTGACTACCATGGATCTATACCTTGCACTTTCCTTTATGGGTGAATCTGGGCTTATCCTGGATTCATCTAGGTATATTTTTTAGTCGTATAGCAGACATGCAGACTTCTCATTGTAAAGTTTTCGACCGAGTTACGACCAGTTGTTATTTCCTAATTCTTTCTATCTTTTGTGGTGCGTATGCGCTATCAACTACCTCATCTTTGTGCTAATTTTTCCGATTTAATGCTTCTTTTAGTGCTAGGCTTCATTATGGTTGAGTCTGCCCTTGATCTGCGGAATCATGACAGAAACTCAGTACGTTGAACTTTGTGTTTGATGTATGCTCGTTTGTGTGTGTGTGGTGTTGTGTTTGGGAGCATATGTTAGTACCTAGTTCTACACCAACTATTGGGCATTGACGATGCTAGTTGGGATGTCGTGGTATTTAGTCAATACTATGCATGATGGAGCTGATGGTTATATTGTCTTGTGGGTGACTACCATGGGTCTATACCTTGCACTTTCCTTTATGGGTGAATCTGGGCTTATCCTGGATTCATCTAGGTATATCTATTTTTGCTGCACGGGTTGATCATCACTCATTGCGCTATGTTTGTGATCAGGGTGATCTCAAAGGTCAGAAGGCTAGATAGGTTGAACTTGTGCAAGAGATTTGACTTTGAGATCTGCTACGGGAAAGGATTAAGCAGTCGATGCATTCAACATATTTTTGACATTAATTCTTTATTCATGGCTGAAATCTTGACCTATTTTTATCTCTCTTCGTGGGCTATGTTGTTTGATTGTCAAAAGTTGGCAAAATATGGAACAAGATTGAAATAAAAAGTGACTCGCATACATGTTTGGGTGATCAGGACACCCAAGTGAGTCATGTTGAAGAGATGAGATAGAGACAATATTCTATTAGTGGAGAATATTGTTGAGAGATGGTAAAGTATGTGTACTGGAAATTAATGAGGTTCGACAAAGGATTTTATTTGAATGCCTTGATCTTTATAGCGTTGGGGCTCGAGGCAACCAAAGAACTTTAGCATTAGGGTAGTACAACCTTGGCACTCCTCCCATGTAACCCCCTATTTGTAGAAATAGGGACTCCCATGCCATCTTCCCAGAGCTTTGTTGGAATGAGCCATGCTCCATAGGACCCTTGTCCTCACATTATCTGTAATGGGATGGCACCATGTGCCAACCAGAAAGAACAGATTGAACAAACTTTTAGCACTTTAAAGAATTAAAATGGGGAGAGAGAGAGAGAGAGAGAGAGAGAGAGAGAGAGAGAGAGAGAGAGAGAGAGAGAGAGAGAGAGAGAGAGAGAGAGAGAGAGAGAGAGAGAGAGAGAGAGAGAGAGAGAGAGAGAGAGTCCAACACACTCCCTTGGCATGCCAAAAGCATCTCACATGAAAAGCACTGCTTCTAAAAGCTACTGGTCCAAATGCAAGTGCCCATAGGGCTGTCTGTACAACGTTGCGACGTCATTGTAGATTTTCACAATTCTCGAGGTTGTCCATACAGCATGCCACGTCATTAGCTGTCCATGTGAATTGTGTGTGTGAGTGAGTTTTACTTTATTTTAATGTTTAGGCCCCTTGGCAAGCTTCTGTACATTGGTCGGGTTAGGTTTTTTTATCCGAACCCCTTATTTTATCTCTAGGCCACTCAACCGGACTTAGTAAGTTGGAGAGTCTTCTTCTTCTTCTTCTTCTTCTTTTGCTAGGGTTTAGGCTCCTTCGGTCGGGATCTGCAGGTTGGCTAGGCGTAGGATTAGGGATGTCCTAACCCCCTCCATCTTCAATGGTTGACACATCAGCAACTTGATTGTGTTTTGCAAATATAATGCGGACGATTACTCTTCATTCAAGAGGGAGGGTCAATCCGAAGGGTCATTTAGTTTTTGCATTCTATATCAAAGCGCTTGATATTTTGGCGTAGCAAATTTAGCCATCACACCCAGGCTGCACTGATCTTTAAACGGGTATCTCGATTCACTAAAGGTGCATACCTAGGCAATCTCACCCATTTGGAAATATTCAGTGGTTGACACATCAGGATGCAACACATATGATTACAAATGCATGTTACAGGACATAAAAACATACAATCTGCGGAAGAAACGACGACGAGAATTTGAGTAAAGTATCTACATTCTCACAACTGCGCTTTAAAACAAGCTCTTAAATCTGGGGTCTCTATCTTGACACAATAGATTTAGGCCTCCCATGTAATCGAAAGATGTGCGATACAAACAGATTTGCCAAATGGTTGGCCTTAAGGGCATGTTTGTTGAATCTATGTATGATAGTCCAAATGCCATGATGCTCACTTTGAGTCTTGAAAAGATCAATATGGAATTATACATTCCCATTGTCTATCTGGAATACGTAAAGGATGTAAGAGTCTTGTCGCTTTGTGCTTGCCATACTTCACTTTATGATATACCAAACAAATACGCACAAACTCGTCCACATCCTTCTTGAACTGATGCTAATAAAAGTAACTCTCAATTGCCTTGAGCATTGCCTCTAGTCCCCTGTGCCTAATAAAAGGAGGATTGTGACACTTCGTCAATACATTTTGCCGCAAACCGCGTGTAATAGGCAACACGATCTTCCGTATCAAATAACCTTCTTTAGAGAACTGTTTCCCGACTCAACATCCTATCAAATATCTAACCAAAATCTCGGTCCGTAGCATACTACTCTCACATCTCTCGAGCATTGCTGTAACAATGGATATTTGTGGCTTGCGAGACAAAGCATCCGCAAGTTCATTCTTCTTGCTCCTCAAGGATACTATGTGGAAGTGAAACTGTAATGACCTGCTGAATGGATGACTCATCTAAGGCACAAAATCATGACCGAAAAGACTTGAACAAAATCACGACACAAAATCACTTGTACTTCGTAGACAACATGAGAGTGGGGGAGTTTGGCCCTAGAGAGTATTGGCGCTCAAGTCAAGTGTCCCTTTTGATATATCTTTTATATTGATGAAGAGGATTTACAATTGTGTGATCACACACTTGGCCAAAGAGCAACATAGGCTAAAGACAGTCCTTCAAAAAAATTCACTTTTAAATTTTTTTCCCAAGAATGCAAAAGTCAATTGTTTTTAAAACTGGCACCCAAAACGTTGTACAACATCCCACAATTTGCGATAGAAATTGCGGGTCGCTCAGCTGTAGGTTGCATCAAATCCATATCGCTACATCATTGTACTGCCACATCATCAAGTTGTCACATACCCCTCTCCTAAAGAAGAACAATTGCCCACGATTACACGTGCGTACACAAATGCTCAAGCGACATGTTAACAATTTCTTTCCCATGCAGTCATGCGAACAATAGCGAATCATCTGACATATTCACATAACTTCAAGAGAATGTTGAAATCATTATCTTCAACACTCATCACACAAACCACAAAACATAGATCGAGGGATCGTTTGTATCAAGTGTTCTTGTGTGTCCCTGCACGATATATCAATTGTCACAAAGTGACGACGTGGCAATGAGCATGCTAAAGCAAATACTAGATGAGTGATGATGTGGCAGTTGACAACTTAAAACAAGCTACAATTCACGGAACATGATGTGGCAGTTGGCAGTGTAAAACACACTGCAATTCATGGAAGGTGATGTGGCATCTGAGCCGCAAATAGCAGGGGTGTCACAAATGGGTGATGTGGCAGCAGACCTGGACACACTCACCGAGTGGCCGGTAGTACACGTGGCAGACAATTCGGCAATTCCGAAAATTCCGGCCAAAACCCGCTGACAAGCTGACGTGGCATCCGTACGGAATTTCCGTAAATCACGGCACAAAAAGCGGGCAGTAAGGATCTACGTTGGTTGAAAAATTTACTGGCAGCTTTTGGGGCTTACTACTTTATTTTTGGGAAGCTTTTAAGTTTAAGAGCTTTTGATTTTGGGGCTCTGCTTTCTGGCATCCCTTGTACCAATAAATAAGTGGGCTAGGCCCTCACTTCTTAGAGCATCTGGACGTAGAGTGTGAGAGTGAGCACCTACCCATGCTCTTGTACTTTGAACACAGATCAATACAAAAAGAAATACCGAAAGGGGCGCCAGTCTTTGGGGCCATTATCTCTAGGCACGGAACTACGCCGGGCCGTGCCGACTTAATTGTGAAGTGTGAACTGTTCTGAAGTGAATCTTTGCTGTGTCGCGGTAGAATCTTGACTTTGGGTGTCCAAGTTTGTTACAGTGGTATCAAAGCGCGGCCAATTTCTCTTCTATCGGGAAATCCGATCCTTTTCTCGCGGCACTTACGGTGTGAGCGGGATGGAAACACACACGCCTCTATAATGACCCGACACACTCTTGGGATGATACACACACACATTATGGGGCACCACTCGGCTTACACAACCAGCCTGGCCGAGACAGGAAACACACAGACGGAGTGAGAAGAGAGAGATTTCCCACTTGCCCACTCAACACTCACACATACACACTCACACACACACTCTCAATTCAGCTTAAAGGAGGCAAATTGCTGTTGTTTAGACTCAATGAAGCTCAGCCCAACACCAATGGGGCAAATAGGTTACACAGTATTGAGGAAATACACCAGATACAACCACAAAGTTAAGCAGAGGCTTCACTCACCGGAGAAGATTACACAGAAAAATAGCAGAAAATCTGTGAGGAATTTGGCAAAATGGACAGCGCTATTGCGTCCGGAACGCCCAAAAACCCCACCCTACAATGTCACAGTGCTCAAATCCGACCTCGGATGAGCAGTTTAGGGCCAAAAAATGCTCCAAAAACAGCAAAAACACACTTGCGGCTGTTCCTCCTCTCTTCTCCACGTTTTGTTTTGGTCTTCTCTCTGTTTTTTCAGTTCCCACACTTAGCTTTATTAGTTGGGCACCCTTGGCCTTTTAGATGACCTCAAACGGACCCCGATTAGGCCAAAAACTGACCTCGCAGTGCATAGTTGTCACCTTTTTGCATCATCCGCACACCTGGCACTCAGTTTTTCCCAATAATGCATCTCGCAACCATGTGAAGTGGCCCCAAAAAGCGGTCCTCATGATGACCTTTCTGCATAAGTATCACAAGAAAACACCCAGGTCGTGTCCGTACTTCTCCGCGTGCAAGTATTGACCCCGTTCGACCTCCTGACGCCACTCGATGCCATCTGACGCACCTGCTTACCTCATGTCGTCAGCCCGCGGATAGCTTCCTCGAGAAGTTTTACGCGCTACCGACTCCTCCTTATTGTAGAAAAAACACACTGGTACTGATAATAGTGAAAATCGCTGCACTATGTACACCCTGTCCTACCTGTACACACGTGGGCCCCATGTAACCACCTGGCTATGGAAATTGGGCAATCCTTTATTCGATGCACCATGCATGTGTATGTACATATGCGCAATCCCTTGCTCCAAAAAACTCCTGACATAATTGGCCCATCCCCTAGCCTGCTAGATCATTCATGATCAGCAGTAGCAAAAAGCGATATGAGACTCGCCGCATCACAAGTCTCCTCATCCCTCACCAACACTGCTTGATCCACAGACAGCTCATCTTGCTCCACCATCATAATCTAGCATGATACAATTAAAGACGCAATCCATTTACCCTTGACTTATGTAGAATACCATCCAGGTTAGCCAGCTGATATGTGCCATTTGGAAAACACTCCACTACCTTGAAAGGGCCTTCCCACTTAATTTGAAACTTCTTTTGGAAGGTGTTGTCTAGCTTATTGTTGTAGCGCAAAACCAAGTCATGCTTCTTGATACCCTTACTTTTGACCTTTTCATTTATCTTTGCCAAAGCCTTATCCTGCATTTGCCCATAAGGCTCCAATGCGCTCATCCTATCCAACTGGACCTCTTGTAACTGCAAGAGCCTCTCTTTGAATGCATCACTAGGCGGCCCAAGCAACTTCTCTAACATCTTGACCGTAGGCAACTCTACTTCCACAGGCAATAGTGCTTCCTTTCCATACACCAAATGAAATGGAGTAAACCCTGTACCTGTCTTCACCGAAGTACGGTAAGCCCATAATGCACTAGAAAATTCCAAATCCCAATTCTTTCCTTGGTGCTCTGTCACTTTAGAAAGAATTTGTACCAACTCACCATTGAATCTTTCATTTAAGCCATTACACTGCGGGTAATAAGGAGTGGTATGCTGGTGCCTAATCTTCATCTTTGTGCATAAGAAGTCTAGCAGTTTAGCTCTAAATCCTGGTCCCTTATCTGAAAGTAGCTCTAATGGCACCCCAAACTTGCAATATATTTCATCATACACAAATTTTGCCACATCCTTTGCAGTGATCTGTTTTACTGCTATAGCCTCTGCCCATCTAGAGAGATAGTCCACTGTCGTCAAGATATAGCTTTTGCCCTTGCTTGTGATAGGTAACGGGCCTATTGCATCAATCCCCCACTTTTCAAACACATCAAACGCCATAATGGTTTTTCGTAGCTCTGGCTTCAACACTCTCTTCCCAAATGCTTGACACCTATTGCAAGACCTACACCAATGGTGAACATCCTTGTGCAAACTAGGCCATACATACCCCTCTTGCAAAATCTTATGCAAGGTGATCTTTAGAGCAAAATGGCCACCACATGCGCCTTCATGATTTTCTTCCAACACTCTGTAAAGCTCCTCCCGCCAAGGTACACGTCTCAACACGAGATCAGCCCCTTTCATGTATAAGACATCACCAATCAATTTGTACCTGTATGCTCTACGCACAAAGCCATACTTCTTAGACTTCTGAATCTCCTTTGGAATGATTCCTGTTAGCAAAAACTCCTCTTCTTGAGCCAAACTTTCCCGGCCATGATAAAGAGGTAAAGTGGTCCTCAACACAAATAGCTCCCCAATCATGCCTTGAGCTGCTTCATGTGCCTCTCCATTTAGAGCACGTTCAATGTGTCTGATGATCCATGCTTCAAACTTTTTTAACAGGCCTTTAATTCTGAAGCACATTTCCTTCAATGAGGTGTTCTTGCTCTTCCACACACCCAGCACTTGCTTCACCACTAACAAGGCACCACCTTTTATGCTCAACCTTCGAACCCCATGCTTCAAACAAATGTGTAATCCGGATTCCAGAGTAGCATATTCAGCCTCATTGTTACTATGAGCATCCAATTTGAATCCTCTCTTGCATACTAGCTTCCCCTCTGGATCATAAAGTGCTATACCCCCTGAAGCTGCATCATGGCTCTTTCTGTATGAACCATCAAAGAACAACACATGTGTATTGCTGATCTGTGGCACTTCTTCAACTACCTTTCTCACCACCTCTTCCTTAACAATAAGGGGATTCTTCTTGTAGGTCAACAAATCAGCTAGGGTAGTTATACTATCTTCCACTAGAAAAGAGAACTCAAACTCTTGCAGCTCAATTACCCATTTCTTCACCACATTTGACATGTTAGTACCATTAATTAACTGTGGCAAAAAGGCATAACTCGTCAAGAAAACAAAAGGCCGTGGTAGCAAGTAATGACGAAATCGTCGACAAGCAAATATTACACTGGCCATCACTAGCTCTACTTCCGAGAACTTTCTCTCCGCTACCAACTTCACTCGGCTTGCACAATACACTGGCCTCATATAATGGCTGCCCTTCCCCTTTTGCAATAGCATGGCTCCAATGGCATCATCCCCTACTGATGGATTTACATAAAACACTTTCTCCCAATCAGGAGCTTGCATGGAAAACAACCCCCCTAACACCTCTTTCACCTCTTGAAACACTTCTTCACACTTGTCATTCCATTGCAATGGATCATGCTTTGCCACTTGCTGTAATGGATAAAGAAGCTGCGAAGACAATGGAATAAACCGTGCCATGTACTTCACTTTGTGTATAAAAGTTGCCAATTGCTTCGTACTCGTAGGTGATGGAAGAAGAATAATAGACTTAACCTTATTTGGATCAGCCTCAATGCCATTTTCTGACACCATGTGGCCCAATAACTTCACCCTTGGCTGTGCTAGATGACATTTCTTTGGATTTAGTTGTCCTCCACATTCATCATATCGAGCCAATACCATCTGCAGCTTCTCATGGTGTTCAGCCCTACTGCTATAAACACAGAAGTCATCCATAAAAGCTTTAACACAACTACCAATGAATGGTTCCAACACCCAATTTGCTCTCTCTTGATAGAAGGAAGGTCCATTTGACAACCCAAATGGCAATACTGTGTAGCAATAGCAGCCCCATGGCGTAATAAAGGTGGTCTTTGTGCGGTCTTTAAGAGCAATCTTCAATTGAAAATAGCCTGAAAAACCATCACACACACTGTACCTCTCATAACCTGCCACTGAATCCAAGATCTGATTGATGAATGGAAGAGGATATGGGTTCTTCTTAGTGGCTGCGTTTAAGGGTTTAAAATCTACACAAATTCTCCACTTCCCATCCTTCTTTGGACTGACTTCAACTGGACTCACCCATTCTGTGGTCTCCACAGGGACTATGAACCCTGCCTTCAACAACTTGTCCACCTCTTCTCGCAAGGCTTCCATTTGCTCTTGACCCATCCTTCTTAGCCTTTGCCGCAATGGCTTAGCACCTTCTTTCAGCTCTATATGCATCTCTTCGCCCTTGAACCCTCTGATCTCTTCATATGAAGTAATGAACAAATCAGGAAAACTAGCCAGCATGTGCAAATATATATCCTTCTCCATAGCTGAGAGGTCTCCACTGATCATTTGTGTCATCAATTCCTGCTTCTTTGACAACTCAACCTTGGTTTGCATCAGCCCTTCAATCACTTCATAAGGCCCTTCACTTTCATCTTCAACCTCATTCGCAAATGCAACTAAACCAAACTCCTGGATTTCTTTGTCCATCAAAAGAAATACAACATCAGCATCCTCATCACTGCTGGTAGTGCTATCACTGTCCTCATCTGTCACCGTGGAAGAGTCTTCATCACTAGACTCATCCTCATCTTCATAAAGCTTCTCTAATCGTTTCCTTGTGTCCATATTATAAAGCTTCTTGGTACCTGTCTTTCCATAGAGGCTAATCGTACCATGTCGCCAATCTTGAACAGCTCCCACTGCACGTAACCATGGTCTGCCCAGTATAATAGGATATGCTTCCAACCTTGCTGGCATCACATGAAAATCAACCACTGCCTTTGCATCATATGCCTCCACTTCTAAGCTCTTTACAATACCCAAGCATTTTACTTTTTGATGGTTTGTCAATCTGATCCGAAAACCTGACACCCCAGTCACTGTGAGACCCATCTTCTCAACGCATGAGTGTGTTATGACGCATATTTGGGCTCGGCCATCCACATAACCTTGTCCCAAATTTTTCCTTTTATGCCACACATCTACTATTGGACAAATGTTTGGTAGCTCATCCATTGCCAACACCTTTACTGAACCTCTCTCTGGCTCTTTCTCCATTGGGTTAACCATCCTCTTCCACTGTCGCTTTAGCTTAGACACCATCTCTATAAGCTGCCCAAAAGTAACATCTGCCTCCTTCTTGTCAGATCCTCCTTCAAGTCATAGCTTAATTGCCCATCCCCTAGAGGAAAATCTGAAACATGAAACTTTTGACGAGATCTCCTTTTCCTCTTGGCCTTGACATCCTCGCCTTCATGGCTCTTTCCTTTCTTCTTACTAGGACCAGGGGCACTTCTTCCTTCCTTATCCTCTGTGGTCCTCTTCCCAATAGGCATCACTAATGTATCCTCTAGCTTTGATGCCTTCTCCAAGGTGACTGCACTTAACACTTTTGTCTTTCCCTTTTCCTCTTGGGTTAATCCACTGGTTCCTTCTTCTCCTTTGATTTCGATGCCATAATCATTTGACCTAGTTAACACCTGTCTTGGCAATGGATACATGTCTCCCCCCATCCTTGGTGGCTTATCACATTGCGGGCTGATGTGACCCAACTCTCCACAATTGTAACATGTGGGCGTCTGCCTCCAAAACCTACCATTGCTTTGTCCAACACCATTCCTAGGTCTTTCTTCACCTCTTGGTTGATTTGTATACCTCCCTCGACCTCGATTATTTCCCACTTGACCTAGCATGTTTAGGCTGAGATTCTTCATTAAATCTACCACTTGCCTCATGTCTTGCCTTAGCCCATCATCTTGCACTGTTGTAGTGACCACTGCTGGCATAACCTGAGTAGTAACAGGAATCACTGGTTCATGATGAACCCCTGACATGCGACCTTGTAAAGACTCTATAGGCTGAAATTCAGACCTCATGGGCAAAAACTCCACCCCTAACTGGCTCATTTTCCTCAACTTCCACTCGTTGTTCCTTGCTACCTCTAGTGCATCTTCATATGTCCTAGGCTTCTTTAGCTCCACTCTCTAACATATATTCTCCCAAAGACTTCTTGCCACACTTTGTCAGGATCTTCTATCTTCACAAACTCCACTTCCAACCCATGCCTTAGATTGTCCCAACTCAATCTTAGAGGTAGATCCGCTGCACGCAACTCCTCTTCAAATGCTTTAGACCAAACTCGTGCATCACTCTTCAAACAAATTTGGAGAAGGCGTAACATGTGCGCAGGGTCATGAATCTGGTTGCTAATGCAGGCAACCTCCATCTTTTCCAAAAAATCTTCCACATCTTCATCACTTCTTCCATGAAACTCCGGATAAGAGAAAGCCATGGCTACCCAAGCTACGATGCTTTGAGAATCCCTTCGAACATACGTGCAAGAACCCAAAACTTTTCACTACCCAATCCCTAGAAACTTCAATGGAGCTCAACTTTAGATAAAGACAAACACATGCACATCAAATGAGTTTTCATAGTTGATCATCGGAATTACAACAGGCAAAGGACATTCCAGTATCTCCCTTAATCTTCTTGGCCTGAACATAAAGACTATGCGCTGCTGGAAAAAAATCTTTCTGGACACATGAACATTTATCTGGATTCTTTGAGTTAAATGAAAAGGAGTGAATTGAGGTCCATTTTGATCATCCATTAAAGCCAACCATGAAGCTCCCAAGAATGCACACCTGTCTTATCCTCTGATTTTGCCAAAATTTCAGCAGCATAACAACATAAATGGCTCAAAAGACCAAAAAACTAGCCGTCACAATTTGGAAAAATTTTGACAAAGTTTTCCGAGAAGTAGAGCAGTAAGAACCCAAAATATAGACTGTATATGTATGCATAAACTGTCAACAATAGAACCCGGGCATCAAATAGGACTCAGTAGTACATAGCCTATGGCGAGGTCACGAAAAGGGTGCTCCAGTTACCTGTATCACCGAAAGGATCTCCACATTTGAGAACCCCCCAGCTCAATAAAACCTCACGCTATCGACCCTCACACAAAGGCTAATGCAAATCGCGTATAGTCAAGTCTCAGAAATGACTATCTTCCAGACCAAGTCTCAGAAATGGCTGGGATTGCCAAATAAAACCATATATGGCTCCACAAAGGCGTACCATGGCAGTTTCCACAAGTAACGTACAATCCAACAGACAATGGGCTCAAACAGGCGCCAAGTGATGCATACCCACAACAACTGCAAGTGACACCAATGCTAGTATATCACTGTACTCTAGCTACCTGTACCTGTGTGAATCACCTGTACCTGTACCTGTACCTGTACCTGTACCTGTCCCTGTAACCTGTAATCTGCAACCTGTAATCCTGAATCCCGAATCTCGAAGCTCGAAGCAGAAGGTATTCAAAGAAGATCCTCCGTGGGGGCGCCAAAAGAATGTGAGCGGGATGGAAACACACACAACGCCTCTATAATGACCCGACACACACTCTTGGGATGATACACACACACATTATGGGGCACCACTCGGCTTACACAACCAGCCTGGCCTAGACAGGAAACACACAGACGGAGTGAGAAGAGAGAGATTTCCCACTTGCCCACTCAACACTCACACATACACACTCACACACACACTCTCAATTCAGCCTACTCAAGCTGAGATTGAAGAGATGGAATGTCGACAATTGGTTGACGACGCCACAAAGATGATGATTAACATTGCGAAGGATCCAAAATTTGCAAAATTTTTGACTCGGCAATCCTTCGAAGAAGTGCACACCCAGTGGCAGAAGGCCACAAAGCCACCCATCAAACAGACACTCAAGAAACCTCCTTCTCCGAGGATGTTTACAGAGAAAGAATTAGAAGAGGTGGTTCAAGACATAGATCAACTTGCTTTTGGACGCGAACAATAAAGCCAAAAAGCACGACGAAAAGCAGAAGAAAGGAACTGACTTCTTGGGTTATTTGGGTCGTCAATCTACTTTTGCAGTAGCAAGAAATCAGAAGAAGCGTGTACGATTTGAAGGACTACCCAGTTCTTCTTCTTCTTCTTGACAGTTCTTCTAGCTCTTTTGACTCGAGCGAAGAAGACAGAAAAGGGAAAAGGCGAAGCAAAAAGCAAAGCTTCGGAAAGGGGAAGAAAAATTCAAAGAAGCCTAAATTTCGCCCAGTTTCTGACAGTTTACCACACACTACTTGAGTGCTCAGCTTTTGACCACATTAGGTCCTCTTTTCCCCATATATTTAGCCATGAGCTCTCCCTACATACCTTCCTCTCCCAACCATGATGTGGACTCTCTATTGCAACGCTCATTTCAACCATTTTTGAGCATCGAGAGTCACTTATGACCTCCACTCACACCACGTGACATGTTCATTTGGTCCCATAGGTCATATTTGACCTCCAAGGACGATAATAAAACTATCTCTCTCTCTCTCTCTCTCTCTCCCCCTCCCTCTAGACAAGGATTCACGACCGGGCTCACTCTTTGATAGAGGGCCAACTACATCGAAGAGGGGAAGTGTTTTGGATGCGGGGAACATGGGCATGTCTCCGCAAAGTGCCCTAAAAAGGCACAGCAAGAAGAGAATGAAGACATGCCAGAGAGCTCGAGAGCAGTCGAGGAACGTGGATGGAAAGGCAAGATGAAAGCAGGACTGGTTCCAGATTGCATGGGTACTGACCCAAGCACGATTGATGAAAGTACAAAACTTTGCTGAGCTTGGGGCAAAATCAAGAACAAGAAGCCCTGATTTTCTTTGATGGAGGAGCCAAGGCCAACTTCATTTCACCTGAATTGGCGGCATGGCTCGAGATTGCACCCGATCGGATGGGACCACAAGCAGAGGCAATTCTAGCGGCACGTGGATGGGACGTGGCCATTACACCTGTCATTGGCAAACTTCGGTTGCATTGTGTAAGGTGCAACGGAAGCGGAAGTTGAACTTTGCTCAAGATAAGTGCTCCGAATTGTGCTCAAGGTTCCTTTTATTTACGGAAGGGAGAGCCTTCCATTCCTTTAGTGAGAGAGTGCAAATGATCACAAAACAAAGTGGCAAACATTGTGAATGAAGGTGCTGAGACTGGGAGATAGAGGGAGAAGAATACGACACCAGAACGTTGTCAACCCTCCTTCGAAGGCCCCACTCTCTATGGCGAGAGCAGTTTACTATTGATTGCACAAATCTCTACAATGCAATGGACTTGCCAACGATGTCGACGACGATGACGACGACGACGAGACGGGCTGAAATCTGAAAACGCTAATGGCTGAAATCTGCAAATCTTTATCTGTTGAATTCTGACTCTATGTCGGTGACGACGACGATGATGACGATGCGACGACGACACGCTGAAAACACAGATGCTGAAATCTGCGTTTTCCGGGCTGAATCTGCAAACAGTGGTTGATGTAATCGTGCAGCGAGGATCTGCTGCGGGAAGGTAAGATCTTCGAGGTTTGGGGGCTATTTTGCGGTGTCTCTATGCTGAAAACTAAAAACGCTGGTCTATCTGCTGGTCTTGTTGCGGAGAAATTGCAAAACGCTAGGTTGCTTGCTGCTCCAAAAACACTAGGGCTGAATCTGTGCTTGATGCAAAAACGCTAGTGATCTGATGTGGAAATCTGCTATCGCCAGGGTTGATCTGCAATTGCAAAACGCCGGGGATGAGTCTTGAAGCAAAAACGCTATGGTATCTGTTTGGGGGGGGGGGGGTCTTGCTGAGAAGGTGCATTGTCGGATGTCTGGTCCTTGCTACCTCTTCTGCCAGAGAATGCTAGCGCTAGGTTTTCTTATATTCTTGGTGAGTCAAATTGCCCTACCCAGTTTCCCAACAAAAGTCACTTAATAATAATAAGTGAAAAAATGGCTAAAATAGGAAAAATAGGTCTATGCACCGTAAAAATGTTCCTGATGGGTTCTAATGGTAATCTGATTATCATGCTGTGTGCAACTAGAGGATATGCATCTACTCAAAGTGCCTGTACATGCACGGTCTACGAACAGACTCACAAAAGTGCCAGAACACTTCCTAATCTAGCTGAACTTACCCATGTCATGAAGTAGCTTGTCCATGTACACATAGGGTTAAATGTGCACGTGACACATTGTCAGGGGTATTTGGGGCACGAGGACTTCTACATAATGCCCTTGAAAGGTTGTGATGTTCTCCTCGGAGTCCCTTGGTACCATAAGAACAATACCGTGGTCAATTATCGGGCGAAGAAAGCGACCTTGACTATTGAAGGGCGAGTCTTTTTGAAAGAGTTGAATGATGAACATAGGACAAATATGTTTGAACTTGATAAAGAACGCCAAGATTTTCTCCACACTCATGCCGATTGCTTTTCTGAGGGCTTGCCAAGCGAGTTGCCACCAGCTCGTCGTGAGGTTCATACTATTGATTTGATACCTGGAAGCACACCATCGAACCGGCCACCTTTTCGTGTGAGTCGAGCCCGGAATAAAGAGATTATGAACCAAGTGAAAAACCTCTTGGAAAAGGGTCTTATCCAACCGAGTACTTCACCTTACTGCTTTCCGGTGTTGTTGGTATTAAAGAAAGACGGATCTTGGAGAATGGGCATTGATTATAGAGCTCCTAATAAAATCACCATCAAGAACAAATTTCCGATTCCGAGGATCGATGATATTCTTGACCGACTACAGGGATCCTCTTGTTTCAGTAGGGTCGATTTGAAGAGCGGACGAATCTTGCCGGGGTGTGTCTACAAGACAGCTTGCATCATGGCGCTCTGACCAAGGCTCAGCTGACAACAGAGTGCGGTAAAAGTCAGTAGCAACTGCACGCATATCCTCAGGCTTTGAAGCAATTGATCCGTAAGGTCTCCTTAACTGACTAACACTAGTGTGCGCATGGCGTGGCCCCATTGTCTCAAAAAACTCCCAAGTAACTCTGTCACCCACCCGGGTCCATTAAGATCCTTGTCGATGGAAGGCAAACTCGTGCCGCTGCTCCTCAATGCTAGTCAACTCCTTCCTAGCCTATTGCATCCGCTCCTCCAACGAGGGGCTGTCTGGATGCTGCTCCTGCATCCTTTGTAAGGAAACAGTGCCTCGTCGAAGACGCTTCTCCACCTCCTTGGCTGTAGCAAAGCGAGCTGAAGCCTCCCGAAGGAAGAAGCGACTAAGCTCTGCTAGTCTAGAGGCCACTCTATCAGCAGGGTTGTCTTGCATGTCTAGACTCTCAATCCAAAGTGCCTCCACTCGCTCTCTAAGCTCTGGATCCAGCAAGATCCTCTGGGGGATGCGTAGAATCGCACCCCCCTTCTCTCTCTGTCTGTCACAGTGAGAATCATTGGCGCGTGGTCGGAAAAAATAGTCCCTGCCAGGATGCAAACAGATCCCCCCATGTCACAAATGTGGTTGCTAGCGTAGAAGCAATCTATCCGAGATAGATTCACTCCTCCTACCTTGCGGTCGGAACAAAGAGAAAGATAGGTTGTCTAGGGCTCTCACATAACCTGAGTGTTGCTAAACATCAGAAACCCTCATAGTCATACATAGTGCTCCCAAGCTGTCAACTCAGCCTCGTGCACCATAGCATGGCCACCTCCAATCGTGTCAGAGGGGTCCTCCAGCTTGTTGAAGTTCCCCCCAACACACCTCTGCTCTGCATGCGGTAAAGACTCAACAACATGAGACCAAAACTCTGCTCGTGCACTTGCCACATTGGGCACATACATGTTCAGGAAATCCATGAGGCACGCCTGAACGTGCATAGTAATCCACTGAGCTCTGCTTGGCACAATAATACCTCTGTCCAGAATGGCCTGTTGCCAAGAAGCCGCAATAGTCATACATACCTCTCCCTGGATACCTCTAGGTCCAAATGCAACTACCAAAACGTCTCCCAGTGACCACACAAAATCTGACCTCATCGTCTAATGCGGCTCTCACACAGATGATGCTCCTGTAGCATCAAAATATCAATCTCACCACCCACAAGGCATCGCTGAAGCTCTTGATGGAACCGACCCCTCTTATGTTGAAATTGGGGCCCTCCTAAGCCTTGCACATTCCCCTCATGGAGTCAGTGAGAAAAATCAGATGTTGCCACATCAGCCAACCTCGCTATCTTTGAGGCCGGTTTGGATGGGGAGTAATCCTCATCCGAACGACCTCTAGACAAGCGCGTTTGAAGTGACTGTCCTATCTTGGTCCAGATCGAGCGTGCAACTCGTAGGGCTACATCCTCTGTCCAAGAATCCTCATGTACAAATACATAGCAAGGGGGGCTCTGAGTGTCAGCAAACAAATGCACCACAATGTGCTTGCAACCTGTTGCATCCGGCGGCGTCACGCTAAACTTGGCTAAAGGCCAAAGTGTCTGTACCAGACCTGTCGCCCCTAGGTCCCCTGTGTGGTGTGAGAACTCAGTGGCATAAACCTAGAGCCAGTCAAGAACTGTGTGCAAGGTCCACTGTAGGATCCCTGTCACACAACGGAAAGGAGATGCCTACCACTGTATCCAAAGCCTCAATGTCTCGGGCTGCTAGAAAGAGGAAGTGGACTCAAAAGCAAGCATCCTCCAGATTGGGAGAAGAATCGCCTAAGAAGCGTGTGAAGCTATAATTGAAGAAGTCCCATCGTCTGTGAACGTCAAAGGTGGTCAACCCCCAAGAGACTGTTGCAAAAGGAGAGGTCTGACCATAAGTGGCGGCCTCAGATGGGGCTGTCCCTCGCGAGCCATGCGACTCGTAGCGAAAGCACCACCAAGAGATCGTCTCATTGCAGATGTGTGCCCAGTCCCATGCATCTGAGGAGGAGTGTGGGATGGGTTGGGAGATGAGGCTTAGGGCCCCACCTGGGAGAGAGGAGCGGGAGGTGGGGGTGGTGGTGAGGGTGGAGGAGGGGGAGGCAGTGGTTTGGGGGGGGGGGGGGAGCCTCCCCAGGGGGGTCCTGTTGAAGGGGGTCAAAACGGTTCCCTGTCGGAACACAATGTTGTTGAGCTACAGGAGGTCGGCCACCAAGGGGAGCAGTTTGGCGAGCCAGTCCCTGTCGGCGGCAGTCAGGCACCTGTTGTCGATAGGCCTTCGCTAAGTGGCCCATCTGTCTGCAAATGAAACACGGGTTCGGGAGAACCGAATACTCCACACTCTGTCTGATCCAACCTCCACTCACCCAAGGCAAGAGTATCACCTTCGTGAGGGAGTGTCGCGAACAAGAAACCGCACAATAGGCAAAGCTGCGGCCTTGGCCACAATAGAAGCTACAGTGCGTGGTGACTCCAGAACCGTCCCGAACATGGAACCAATCTTGGGAAAAGTAAAGGGAGATACTCTCTCCTCTGGCCTGGGAAGCGGACCGAAATAGGCAAATTGGCCTCCTCCTCGAGCACATCAGTAGGAGGGTCGAAACCATGATGCCATCGTCTGAAGTAAGCTCGAGCTGCTCGGATGCCAAGTGGGCTCATCGATATTACCTTGGCCGTGATCTTTGGAGACTCGAACTCTATCTGGTTATACCCTCTCCCGAGGATCTGGACATCGGTGATCTTGCCCACATCGGAGAGAAGTCGGGCCTGAAGTAAATCCCGAACCTTGCCTCGGCTGGGTCGAGTACCAATGATCTTGCAGATAACCAAAGTGGCTTGCAAGCGCTCCACCTAGGCTATCAAGCTCTCTTGCTCTTATGGCAAAAGAGCAAGTCGCAGGGTCGGCTCGACGGTTTCGGGCAAGGGGGCTTTTGTGAAGTTCCTCTGAGGTGGAGTTGAGGACGCCATTCTGTGTCTATTGGTGTAAAGAAGAGGGTGTTGCGGGCTGGGGCAGCAAGGGCGCGCGGGCGCAGGGGTAGGGAGATGTGGAGGAGGCGGGCTGGGGCAGCGAGCGTGAGCAAGGAGATGTGGAGGAGGGGGCTGTTGGGGCAACGAGGGTGTGCGGGCGCAAGGGGCAGGGGGCAGCGCGTTGGTGGGGGCTGGGACAAAGCGAGCTAAAAGGGAGAGAGGTAGCGATGGCGGGGAGGGGGTGTGCATAGGCAGTAGCGAGCTCGCAATCAGATTAGTATATGAACGCGCTGACAGCTTTTGGCGCTAGTGATTTTGGGACCATATGCTTTTGAGTTTGAAGCTTTTCGTGTAACTGCTTTTCATAGAGAGCCAAGGGCTCATTCTCTGGTAGGCTTCTATGTGAAGGTGCAGAGGATGGTCTACCGGTGTTGTACCAAGTTCAAGCAACATAAAGAAATGTTGAAAGGGGCGCCAAGGTTTGGGGCTAGTGCTCTCTCGGGGCGGAACTCCGCCACTCTCTATCTCATGCGTCGTGCATCTCTTTCAGTTCGATTGTTATTTGAAGTGCTTAAAGTTGTTCAATCACTTCTTTTTTGTTGGCACGTGGTGCCCGTCCCCGTGACAGTAGCAAACATCTATAAAACATCTCTCAAGCTTACAATGGTTGTGATCTTTCGATACAAGAGGTTATCTTGAAACATCAAGACTTCTATAAGTCTTTTAGTTTCAAGCGTGAGCCTAAATTACCTTTTTTATATACCATTTGGAAGCTCCACAAAAATCCTATAAAACCTAGATTTATAGCTGCTTCTTGGAACCCGTCTTTGACCGAGGTTTCCAAATGGCTTAGTTATTGTTTCAAAGCCATTTTACCTAGGGTAATTAAACAGTGGAAAAATTTGCTAAAGGAAGTAGACATACCTACCCATTCAAGTTGAATTTTAGATGATTCAATAGGTGTGATTCTGGTCATAAAGTTTTTGAACTCTTCGAGAAACATTAAGGAGAAATCTTCTCCTTTATATTTCCAAACTTTTGACTTCACAACGCTATATACAAAGCTAAATTTGGAGGACCTTAAATTCAGAGTCAAGTCTCTTATTTCAAAAGTTCTCGCATGCTAGCTTGAGAAGGATAGGTATAAGGCATTGCTAGTAGAAAAGTCAACCTTGATTTTGAATTCTGATGGTTAAAAAGTAAAAGTGTAGACATAGACAAAGGAAGAAAGAGATTCACCAGGATTGTAGATGACATTGACATCATATCTTGGCTAGATTTCTTTGTGGGTGATTACCATGGGTCTATACCTTGCACTTTCCTTTAAGGGTGAATCTGGGCTTATCGTGGATTCATCTGGGTATATTTTTTAGTTGTATAGCGGACATGTAGACTTCACATTGTGAAGTTTTCGTCCGAGTTACGACCAGTTGATATTGTGCTAATTCTTTCTATCTTTTGTGGTGCGTATGCCCTATCAACTGCCTCATTTTTGTTCTAATTTCTTCGATTTAATATTTCTTTTAGCGCTAGGTTTCATTATGGCCGAGTCTGCCCTTGGTCTCCGGAGTCATGACAGAAACTCAATACGTTGAACTTTGTGTTGATGGATGCTCATGTGTGTGTGCGTGTGTGGTGTGTGTTGTATTAGGGAGCATATATTAGTACCTAGTTCTACACCCACTATTGGGCACTGACAATGTTAGTGGGGATGTCGTGGTATTTAATCAATACTATGCATGATGGAGCTGATGGTTATATTGTCTTGTGGGTGACTACCATGTGTCTATACCTTGCACTTTCCTTTAAGGGTGAATCTGGGCTTATCTTGGATTCATCTGGGTATATATTCTTGTGGATAATTTATATACAACTGTCGGTGACTCCCTTTTCAAGCAAACAATTGGTATCCCTATGGGCACCAATTGTGCAGTTTTTCTTGCTAATTTCTATGTTTTACTTATGATTTTGATTTTATGGAGCGTTTTGTCTGGTTTACGCTTGCCCAATATTTTTGCACAAGTTATGCAATGTAAGACGCTTTGTAGATGATCTTTTTGTTCTTGGCGTTCCTCCTTTTCAAGATTTTATGTACTTGAATTCGAGTTCTGTAGGTGGAGTACTTTATCCTAAGGAGTTTTGTGAACTTATTTGTACTACAAATAGTGATTGTTGTGCCTTTTTAGACCTTAAGATTTTTTAGACTCCCTTGAGATTGGAAGTAGATATCCATGATAAACGCCTTGAACTAGAATATGCCAATCGAAATATCATCCGTATATCTCACATTTCTTCAAACATTTCTCTTTCAGCTAAGTACTGTGTCATTTGCTCTCGAACTATTTAGATTTTCTCGTCTTTGTTCTAGTAAATCTGCTTTTGTTGTTCAGTCGTGCCATCTTATTTCCTTGCTCGTTGAGAAAGGATACGCATTCAAAAGAATCATGAAAACCGTTCGTTCATTTTTGCATCGTAGTAAGTTTATTTTCAATGTTTCTTCCTTTGGAATGCTCAAAATAATCAGTAGTAAATTCAATATAAGTGGGGAGCTTAAAAGCCCACTTATTGTTTTGACTTAGTAACACACTATTTGGATGTTTTGATCTCTAGCGTTTCTAGTATTTTTGCTCTAGCTTGACAAATGCTAGCCTTTATCATGGCTGAGTATGCCCATCACCTGCGGAGGGTGATAGAAACTCAGATCGTTGGGTTTTATAGAGTATGTTCAAAGCACGAATGACTTGTATACAAACTTGCACCTACTCTTGGGCACTGATGACCTTAGTAGGGATTTCATATCTGTTGTCCAAGCTATGCATGATAAAGGTGATAATTTTATTCTTCCTATTCGGACAAGCAGCGACGTTGAGGTCACATGTCGTCAAGTTTGGATCTTTGTACTTCTTTGATTATTTTCAGCCTCTTCTTCGTAGGTTTATAGTAGTATTCATTGCTACTAATTATCTTACATTAGGTCTTAAAAATTTCTTCCTTTTGAAGTTGTGTGGAGTCTGATTTCTAGTATTAAGTCTTTGAGATGTCTTATTCTTTTTAGTTTAAAGCTGAGTTCTTGTTTCAAGTTTTAGCTAAGCTGCTTCAACTTATATTGCGTATGCCTTTTCTAAAAAAAATTCAAGTAGATAATGGTTATGAAGGTATATCTGTGTTGTGTGAGCGAGGGTGAGTGATGTGAAAACTACCGCGAAAGAGGAAAAATGAAGTAGGACTAACATGTGCTCTATAGCACAACCCAAAGAGGAATGTAAGGGACCTATTCTGTAGAAAATTGCACTGATAGAAATTTTGCACAAAACGATGAAATTGCTTGCGTAGTATTGCATGTGGTAGAAACTGTCACACCTCAATAGAAAAGAACTCGTATCCTTTTTCTATTAATCTTAAATTTTACGAGTGCGTTTTCCTTTTGTAAAACAAGATAGCTAGAACAGTGCACCGTAGTATGATCACCGATGAGTAGTCACAGGTTAAGGTGGACCCCGACAGTGGGTTAGAACATAGATAGTGCACACTCCCACCTAAATAACCCAATAGGGCGCTTGTGACTTGTAACTTATGCATATCGGGATCATACTTGCAGATAGAAAGGGTTGATGCCTTGGAGTGTGGGCTAGATCCGCCTGAAAAGACAGTTACAATTAACAAGATGGCATGATCATGAAGATTGCTCATTATGCATATGTAGGCCGAATGCAATGAATGCTTTATCTCCTCATAGAGATGTTAAATCCATGTTTTGAAGCAAAAACCGTATTGTACTCAGAAAGAGCTTTCAATTGATACCCATATTAATGTGTGTTTTAAGGAGTTGCAAGATGGATTCTAGAAGGAAGGTTCCAAAAGGAGGACATGTGGTGGGACACTTGTCACAAACTTTCCAAAAAATGAGACACTTGTCAAAAAGCTTTCAAAGGAAGAGACAAGTGTGTGGATACTTGTCAAAAAGCTTTTAAAGGAAGAGACAAGTGTGTGGACACTTGTCATGCCAACTTTATCTTTTACTAAACACTTGTCACAATCCTCTTCAACTTTTCCCTTTTTCTCTTGAAACAACGTCTCTATAAATAAAGCCTCTTTCCCTCTCATTTCGCCATCTAGTTGCTGAATTTCCTCTACTATCAGCCCAAGAAACCCCCTTCATTACCATCACTATCTCTCTCTACGCTTACTATTCTTTCATCCTCAAGAAGCCCTATCTCTCTCTCTCTAGCTTGCTGTTTTTCAGGGCAGCATACCTATAAATCTGAAAATTCTGTTGCTTCCCTTCAATTTTGCTCTCCTATAAGCCAGACACTAGATCTCTTCACTAGCATATGCAATAGCTAAATTTTATCTTTGTACATATGTTTGAGAGTCTACTTATGTTTACTTTTATGCATGTGCACATGGCATCTTGCATGATCTACGAGTGTGAGTCTACTTAAACTCACTCTCGGGTTGATTGTAACTGAGCTCAATCCTGAGGTACTTGGGTTGAGTAGAAATCTATTTCCTTTGCGGGAGGGGGGAGGGTGTGTGTCCGTTGTGATTAATATTTTGTCAAGTTCTTTAAGCATTAAGCACTCTTAGTTGTACGGGGCTCTTACAGAAACGGAGGTCGAAATGAACCTGAATGAAAAATATGAGGGCACCAAGCTCTATGAGCTTACCCGAAGTATTGGTCGACCTGCTGACGCTCATCAAAAATCATAGAAATCTGAGGTGCTGGTGACAATGCTAGGACGACGTGACCTGCTCTGATAACGATTGTTGGAATTAGGGTTGCAAGGATGCAAATGGAAAGATAAATTAGCCCTAGAGTGATGGGTGTATATATAATATATAATGCATAGGGGAAAAAACCCCTTAGTGAGGGAAAAAAGTGGCCCGGTGGTCCTAAGTGTGTTCACACACATCTACCACATATATGTTAACAGTCTTCTATCTATCGGGAAAGGACTGAAGTACAAAGTAACAAAATGTGGTCCTATGGTAGGGGCGAGGGTAAAGATAGGAAATTGGCAGAAGGTTGGATGCAGAAGTTTTGATGAAACAGGAACAATTTACCATGTGATAGTCTATGTAAAGTCGAATTGTTTTTCCTGTGATGTTTGTTCCTTGTGCTCATTTTTTTTCCCTTTGTGACTCTTTACAGACTCAAAAAGTTGATGTTAATCATGAACAAGTACCCAATGCTGATATGTTGCTCGAATTTGGAATATTGCTCGAATTGTTTTTCCTGTGATGTTTGTTCCTTGTGCTCATTTTTTTCCCCTTTGTGACTCTTTACAGACTCAAAAAGTTGATGTTAATCATGAACAAGTACCCAATGCTGATCATGTTGCTCGAATTTGGAATATTGCTCCCCACACTCACATAAGGTACTCCGAACCATCTGAACCTGTATCAGTTATAATCCGGTTGTTTCTGTTGGGGGTCTGATAGAATGTAAATTTTTCACATATTTCAGGTCTTCAAGAAAACGGAGAAAAACTACTTTAGCCACAGGTATGCAAATTTAGCTTTAGTAGCACAAAAAATATGAAAGTAAAAAGGCAGGCTCTTTGTTTTCAAGTCATCGTATTCCCGGGCTTGTCAGTTTGTCATTTAGTGTGGCATAGTACAAAGCTCTTTGTTTCCTCGGAACACAGCCATAATTTTGTGCCCCCAAAATGCCACAAATCAATGTTGACAGATAGCTAGAATTTTACGTTTACGTAGCCATTAAAAAGTTCCAACTTATCACTCTTGCAACGCATGAGAAGCTACTGCTCTTATTATCAGGTCTTTGATCGTGCCTCTAATACCAAATGCTGCAAGGTATATAAAGAGATCAGAACCTTGAGAGCTTGCTAAAGACTAGTTATTCTGTTAAAAGTAGTATTTGAATGACATCAAAACTTTTCAAAGCATGGTTTAGCTATTAAGCATAAAAGTCATGTATATTGTTATAAATGTTCCTTCAAGTATAACTATTTTTCCAGACCCTGCATTATCATAAGCCCAGTCAAAACTTCTGATAACCTTGGAAGTCTAAAGGGAATCCTGCTGATATGCTCTTTGGCAATCAAGATCCATGGTTCCTATAATTTCCTGTTAACACAATGCATTATTAAGTGTGAGCATGAGTCATGAGGACAGCGAGAGACGCCGAGGAGAGATCTTTTTGTTGGGCCTTGAGGGCTGTATGCCAGTGATTTTAGGCTGTAATCGGGTGATTGTGCCCTTTGTAAAGCTCATTTCTTTTGTTACAATGGAACCCAAATTCTTAACATGATTTTGGCGTCAGCATTTATAGCACTTAAAGCATAAGTTGGTGAGCCAATCAGGGGCCTCTCATCTGCTTTCTTTGGATGTAAGCAGGCCACATTCCAGGGTAATTCCTTGCGACGTGGCATAAACTGTTCATCTATTGTGGAAGCTGGTAGTCTCTCAGCCATGCTTTTATGGAGATTGAAATTGGCCTTCTCTTATATGAGTTGGGCAGTGGATTCAGAATTCACAAGCAAGGACTCTTGAAAAAAAAAACGATGAGAGTGGGGAGCTAGAACTATTTTACACAGATGTCGGTGTTGCCAACCGGGTGGGATTGCTTAAAGTTTTTGATTATCGCAATGTGTTACTCCGCAACACCCGGTGCTGTCCAACTACCTTGAGCTCAAAATCATGACAGAAACGTACTCTTGGAAGGCTTTTCTTCACCATGGTGAACCATTTTGCTCTTGAATGTGTGCTCTCCTTTCAAGCACTAAAAGAGTAAGACACAAAACTTTCTGCTTTTGAATTTGCACTCTTCTTTGAGACAATCAAGAGTAAGGATTTTCCAACTTTGTGCAAGGTGTTATATTTAATGGTCAAGGACTAAAATGGTACATATTAGCCGGTCGATCAGAAATTTTATTATTATTTATTTATACAATTTGTGCTGCTGTGAAGCAATATATAACTGGGTTTGTGTCGGCGCCCATTTATTTATCTAACATTTTCTTTTTTATTCAACAGAACCCTCCAACGCTATTTCTGAGTCTGCATATACTGATCCTGAACCTGTAAAGAAGTCAAGGGGTTTTGCTCCTGACCATCCAGCCAATCAGCCTAAAGAGGGGCTTGTCTATTCTATCTACCAAGTTTTTATGCAGGCGGGGAAATCCGGCCTTACTCCTAGAGAGGCTGTTTCAAGAATTTTGGAACAAGGACTCCCTGGTCTGCACGAAGGTGGTGTTGTACCTAGGGTAGAGGTTTTGAAAATCGTATCCAACTCACCTTACTTCATGCCCCTCGAAGAGTCCAAATATATTTTGTGCAGTGCACTAGTAGGAGACGAAGATCCGAAAGTTGACTCCAAGCAGGATAGACAGAATGGTGAACAAAAGGATAGCGAGAACGGATTCAATTGTGTCGACAACGGCAAACCATCGAAACAGCACGGAATGTCTCAATATTGGGCTGCATGTGCTGCTATTCGTCGAGCCAGAACTGGTACCACCCGCAGAAAACCTTCTCTCGAATCTTATTTTTTGAACACCTCAACACATGAAACGCAGGAAGAGATCGCCTACCTTGCCAATAAGAAGAGGCTTAAGTCTGTGAAGCAGGATGTAACTGGCCTTGGGAATCCTTGCAACAGGTCCGACGGAAAAGGTTGGCATTGCCCTCTTCGGGCGAAAGTAGGATATTTATTATGTGATCATCACCTTGACAGGCTTCGCACCCGGGTCAAATCACACATCAAGTCTAAAATGCTGTCTATAACTAAATCAAAGGAAGAGAGAAAGCGTGTAATAACTGGGTCTTGGGTGGTGAAAAAAGTTGTAGAGAGGAGCCGTACTGGAAGGCCCTCACAAGTTTCTTTGGGCACCGATGTACAGGACAATTTTCCTGTCCATACGGCCCCAGGATTATCTGGCTCAAAATTCTCTCAAATTTAGTGGAGCTTGATGCATGGTAACGAATAAGTGTGTGCTGGCAGGCCCTTGTCCCCACGATGGTGGTTGCATGTGGCCATTTTGAGGGCATGTGTTCTTTAGATGCTTTTCATTGTCTCCTGCTTCCCTGTTCTTAGATACTTAATTTCTCCTGATGCTTACATGTGATAATGCTTCGGATGTCTCCCTTCCCCAGTTCAAAGTTGCTTCTTCTGTAGGTTTTCATCGGACTATCCCTGTCCAGCAGGCTTTTTCTATGTGCAAGTCGTGAATTTTGTTTCATTAAAAAATGTAGGTGGAAAATGTGCAGGCCTCTGTCATAGTAGAATGTTTGCATTAGTCAATTAAGTGAGACTGGAAACGTGGTCCAAAAGAAAACTTTATTGCTTATCATCCTCCGGTGTTGAATGGTGACACTATGAGTGTGCGTCAAGTGAATCGTTGCTAGCAAAGCACTCTCGTGATAGACAGGAGGTAATCCTTGACCATTGAGCATGTGACGGTGTTCGACTATGGCGATGGAATATGTTTCTTAGAACCAGCACGGTTCTTTTGTAAGTGATACATTTTGTATTTTCCGTGCTTGTGTTTGGATGAGTATTGCTAATTTTTTCTTTCGTTTTCTTTGCCTGTCTCTGCTATATCTGCCTGTGTTGTATTAACATTCTCCTCGTCAAATCTTTTCAAAGTTTAACTCTGCAAAAGCTGCTACTTGATCCATGTACTTTGTTCTGTGAATGCTAATTTTGTAGAATCTATAGGGAGCAAGCAGAACCGCTTCTCTCAAAAAGTTGTATGCCCTTGTGGAGGCCTGTGGCTAGATGTTGGCGTCGGCAGACCCAAGGACTAACAACACTAGAACAACTAGAAATTCTAGAGCAGCTCATGCATCATCAGCCATTTTCCAAGTTGACGAGTTCGGATGTGCAATCGAGTAGGTAAAGTGAGTCGGTACTTTACCTGTGTCATGTTGCAGGTGAGTTTTTTTTGGAGGCTGGCATATTATAACGTCAGAAAGTTGTGTTGAAAAGACAACGGTGTAGCAGTCTTTAGAGTCTCTATCTTGAAACTCCCAAGGAAGGTGAAGGCTCCCATTGGCATTCTAAAACAAAGAAAATATAAGAGTCAAATGAGGCCTTAAATGAAGGGATCCAATTTATAAAAGAAGGCATACATAAATTGTATCCCTTGCTACCTTTCTAAGACAAAATTGTATGCCTTAAGGCTTGTCTTAGCATGCCAAAACTGATGTGGAGCCTCTCCTCTTTTAATGGTAGGGCATTGGGATCGCATTTTGCAGAGGCATTATTTCACGGAGAGGTTAAATAGCAATGCTTGAGCCAATTGCCTTCCTGTGGCTTCTTGGTCAGCTTACAGCAGATCTCCTGAACTTCAATTTGTGGTGTGTCGTAGCTTGTATCGTTTTTGCAGAAATCAAGTTTGTGGTAATCTGTGGCAACCTGGAGGTACTGGTCCAAAACCTACATTGGTCTGCCAAATGGTAGGCTTGCTAAAGTTCTGTAGGTCGATTTTAGTGCCAGTGTTTTAGCTAGTACTTGAGCAATGAGGTTGAGTATGTCGGTGCTATTTCCACCACCATTATGTCAATTTTGTGTAAATTTATGATGATTAGCTTGATGTATATGGAAATGGTAATGGCGATTTTTTGTTTAAGGCTGATTGTGAGCGCAATAACGATGATGTTTATGAGATGGTAGAGCTACATAAGGGTACTTCATGGGTTAAATCTTATGAATGCACTGAACAAAACCATGTTATATTTGTCTGACCAAAGTTGTGTTTTCACAATTATTGGAGAGACAGTTCTGAAGCACGAGATTGAGTTTTCCCTATTTGTCGATGCTTGTTATACACCAAAAGATACATTTTGATGGTATGTCATAATCATCCATTTATATCACCTTTCAGGTTGCATGGTCTTACCCGTGAAGTTTCAGCTCACTATGAAATTTCATTCCCTAAACACAGTATATAGACCCATCCATCCAGGTTGGCCTTGTGGTTAATTATTGACACTAGGGAGCATACACTGTTTTTTTGGTTTTGAGGAGTTCTCTTGCAAGTCCCATGTCTTTCACAAAGCACGCTTTGGCATTCCATTTGTCAGTGGACCTTTCATAACTGTGGTGAGGTTTTGCATGTGCATTTCTGACTTTGTTCCTTAAATGTCATTTCAATCTTGTGAGATAGGTGCCTCTTAAGTCCATTCTTTAATTGCGCCAACACTGTGATGTTCTGTACATTTTCTTCATCATGGAAAAGTAAGCCAAATTTCTTTGTGTAATTAATAGATTTTAACAAACAACTCATATGCTTCATTTTGGTCAAAAAATTATGTTGCAGATGGAAACACATATCACCATGGAGTATACCACAAAAAACTCCAAAAAGCACACCACAAAACATGATACTATAAGGTTATCAATCGTGCTAACATAAGGAATTTCCCCACTGTGAGTTTGAAAGGGCTCAACACAATCAATCCCTTCTACCTTGTAAACATTGCTCAGGAGGGATATGATATGAATGGTGAAAAGGCCAAAAATTGATGGAGAGGAGCAAGGAAACCCTCCCAAGATGCTTAGGAAATATTTGGCATAGTCTTTAAGGCACTTATTGTTTAGGCCTCCACTTCAAATTTTGAACATCAAACGTTAGATACTAAACTTGTTTTGATGATGTGATTCAAATCTTCAAGTAATAGTCGAGTGCCAAATATTATGCAAAAAAATTCCATAACAGCGGTATGATTGAAGATAATAGCGGTATGATTGGACAAGATTGACCCCTAGAGTCTTTGTTGTGCATCCCTCAGATTTATGTTATGCCTCTTGGACCTATATCAAAACTTTGGGTGTATTGCGACACTTCCCGTGATCGCCTTTCCCTCTTTTTTTCTCTTTGAGAGTGCGCTGTTGCTTTCCTTGGTGGGTAGAACTAACTTTTATAAAAAGGCATCAAGTTATCCCTAGGAGAGTTGGAGTGGCAAATGATGTAGAGTGTAGCATGTCTAACATAAACCTTGAGGCTCTCTCTCTAGAAGGGCTTTATTTGCCTCTTGCCCTTCAGTTGCTATCCACTTTAGGAACTTGACCATAGACTTTTTTAAGGAATCGACTGCAGGAAGAAGATAGTGACCTTGCGTATGATAATCCAAAGGCCATGGTCGAGTCAAATCGTAACACATTCATGTCTATGCATGCTTCCCCTTCTCTCCATAAAGTGATCATATCCACACTTGATGAAATAGTGTATGGACAAGCCAAGTTTTTCTCCACCTTGTCTATCACTTAAGAGGTGTAAGTTGGCATCCCTTGTTAATTGGGAAAAGTGAAGCAAAATTACCAAAATCTCATGCTTTTTGGTTGAGTCATGAACCATGATTTCCAACAACCGATTAGGAATATAGGGCTTAGTGTAAGTCTATTTTGGGTATGAGGCTACTAACAGGGTTGATATGAGGAGATAGGGGATATTGAGAGGCCCTTGTAGCATCTTTATTCTTTGGCATATGGGAGAGTTGTTCCTTAAGTCTTTTGCCATGGAGTTCCATGAACCTCCTTATCCTCCATTCTTTTTCTTCCCCAGAATCAAACTCAATAATAGCATTGAGATAGAAATGATGTCCTTTAACCTAGATATAGCCATAGAGGGATTTTCCTTGGCTAAAGCATACATGCGGAGCCTAGCTGGGATATCTAGGAGAGAAAGGAGCATCATCTCGCAACTGTCCGAAGCTTCCATGCACTACATGTCATGCTCCTTGATAGCCACATGGAAGCAAGGGTCTTTGATATAGGGGAGCAGTCCTTGAATCAAATTAGGGACAATGGGCAAGTGGTCACCATAGCCTAGCCTTTCCAACTCTAAATGCAATAAGGCCTCAATTTCCTACAGGTAGAGTTTTGAGTGCTTAATGAGCAAGGGCAAAGGGTTGTAAATAGTACTTCTTCTAAAAACCATGAGTGAGTGAGTGAGTGAGTGTGTAGGTAGGCAATGGATTACATTTAACACCACAAACAGAGATGGTGGAAGGTTTTCACCGTATCTCAATTTTACACTTATTCCATTACATAGGGAGAGTTCTTATGCCTCTAGTTGTCATGATTATGGGGTGTGTGAGAGAGAGTCAAAATGTATTCCTTGCCCATCCCTTCCTAACAATGTACCCAGTAGATAGATGTTGATGGTCTTGTGTCTCTTCACATAAGATAAGTCTTTAGAAATGAGACCTTGTCTTGTTATTTGTGACCTTGTCTTGCTATAACACAGCGTTCACAAAAAGTGTGCCTTAGCTTAGCCTTGACCCGGTTGCAAAATCAAAGTAGCCGTTGAGAGGAGGGCAAGAAGGAGAAAATTCCGCTTAAAATACATGAAAAATAGTGTAATTTTGCAAAAATACTGGCTAGTATTGTAAATATTTGAGTTCAGATTGGTCTTGGAGGGAATTTTGTATGTTTGTGAAAATGATTTTTCCCGAACACTGCTATAACAACACTAATATTCGTGGCCTTTTGAAAAATGTTGTCGAAGTGTTTAGACTCTCAGGCCCTTGGTAGGGCCAGGACACACATGCAGTATGGGGTTTATATATAGCTAAGGACAAGGGCCTATATATAACTAGTACGGTTGGGTGATGACGAGCATGTGGTTGTCCCTAGTCTCTTGCAACTGGTATCAGAGCGAGGTGAGAGTTTTTGGGAAACGAAGGGCGTGGATGAGGCTTGCATGACATTGCATGTACATGCACTCTTGCTCGATCGAAGCTTCCATGGTGGAGGAGCCGTGTGCGGGAAGGGCCTCTTGTAGACTTGGCGACCTTGTTGGTTTGCTATGGCTGTGGCTTCAAAAGGGAGCGCTACAGCATTGTCAACACTATAAGCCATGCTGAAAACGCTCCCACATGCCTACGTGAACACACACACACAGCATTGTTGACAGCTCGTCTGCCATCGTTCGATGCTTGATTTTCCCTTAGGGGTTGGTTAAGTCACAAGAAGTTTTGGACAAATTCTCTCTCTCTCTCTCTCTCTCTCTCTCTCTCACTCACTCACTCACACACACACACACACACACACACACACACAGCATTGTTGACAGCTCGTCCGCCATCGTTCGATGCTTGATTTTCCCTTAGGGGTTGGTTAAGTCACAAGAAGTTTTGGACAAATTCTCACAATAATTCCCACATTGTGACTTACCTCAACATCATGAGCTTCTGATCGGGAGGCACCGCATACCTAGCTAGGTACGATTGGGGGTAGGGGATCGCATACCTAGCTAGGTACGATTGGGGGCAGGGGACCACCGAATCGTACCTAGCTAGGTATGCGGTGCCTCCCGAGCAGAAGCTCATGATGTTATTCATTATATGATAAACACTCGAAAATACTTGTTTTCCTACATGAGAAAATTTCTAAATCTTCTTGTGAGTGGAGCCAAAGCCCTTTCAAGAACTTGTTGCCATGCCAATTGAAGAACAATCCATGGGAAGAGGGGGACGCGGTCCTTAAGCAAAGCCGTGCACGATGGTGTAGGTGAAGCCATGCACCATCATTGTGCAGTTGTTGCAACGTTTGAAGATGGCCCTTCGACAATGCCATGCACAATCGGATCAAGGCCATGGCCAAAACTGTATCATGCATGAGCGAGAATTGACAAGAAAAATCCATATACTTAATAACCATGAAAAGTCAAGGCCAACATGCAATGCTTCAGAATCTTAAGAAGAAAGATCTTGCTTCAGGGCGGTCAAGGATAATTGGCAACATTTGGTAAGTCATCCAATTACAATAAGGAAAGGCCTAGGCAAGGTAGAGATGTTTCCAGAAGCCTTTGCATGGCGAAGGCGGCAAAGATGCTCGACATGATCGACCATTTGAAACAGTTCAACAAGCCAGCATGAGTCTCTCTCCATCTCCAAGTTTTGGATTTGAATTTTCGCTAGGGCATGGCTCTTAGGCAAATTTTTTCTAAGCTAGATGTAGTTGAAAACAACCATGGTTCGACTTCTTCATAGAAAATAAATCAAACTCGTTCAGTCTGCAATTGTACATGATGTAGTCGACAACCATGGTTCGATTCTTCATGGAATCCAAACTCATTAAGTCTGCAATTATACATGATGACACATGGCTTCTACACATGTGAGGCATCCTGCATAGTCAAACCACACCACATGGTAATACAAATCCCGATGCCAAGGGTAGTGGTTCAAGCCTTCACAGACAAGAAGGCACGTTAAGGATGACATGTGGGAAATTTTCAAGTTTTACAAAGAATCATAATGTGGTACCTAAGCTCTTTTCAAAGCAATAAAGGCAAGGAGTTCAAGGATACCATTGAAAAATTTAAGGTCAAGGTCGATTTTATGTTGCCATGATATCTACATGTTCACAAAATCATCCGTTTGCTAAGCACAAAGGCTCAATCAAAGTTTTATTCTTATTATGTCCTTATGTGAAGCAAGGCTTCAATTTTAGGCATATTGCATAAAAGATTCAAAAGTTTGGAATTGCTATCAGCATACGAACCTGGGGGGATTTTGCAATGTGTTTCAATGCTATTTTATCGGGTGTCAGTAATACATGGTATATACGATAGCTCTCAATCTATCAACATACATGGCTCTGAGCAAGATTCAAGCAAGAACAACAACATCAAACTAAAATTCACTCCCAAGCAAGGATTTACTTTCAAATTTCATGACAATTGGCCACATAGGGGCGACAAGGTTAGACAATTTTAAGTCGTTCTTGTTTTTTTTGTATGTTTTATAGTTATTTTGGAAAAGATTTTTTGTTTTACAAAGGAAAGTGCTTTGAGGACTAGAACGGCCAACAAGGCTGCTACCCCATGTCAAGGTATTGCTCAATGACTTAAGATCAAGAGCAATGGTAGACATGTTTGGGGCTTTGACAATAGGATATAAGCTCTTATTTTATGTATGGCAACATCAAATTATGATGTTTCCATACCAATATAGATCGTGCAAGGCACTTATGGTATCGGCTCAAACTATTGAGGCCGTCATTGTAGCCAAGGGCTTATCAATCTATTTCTTGCATTTACATGCATGTCATGCCAATAAGGTGGAATTAATTCCACTCAATCATTGTTTACACTTTTGCTATAATGTCAATTACTCTGTCATTATTATCCACCTACTGATCACGATGGATTCAACTCGACGTGGTCTCCACATGCACTGGACTCCACAGTTCTTTAAGACGAGATAAGATCGTGTTTGTTGCCAATGATTTTTATTGATGATGCTCCTGTTGACGTTGTTGCAGGAGTTACATATAATTGTGATCTTTTACTCAATAGTAATGAAGTCTGCTTGTGTTCGTTGCGTATAAATGCATCGACAGTCACTCTATATCATTGATTATATGCACAAGGTGTATGCACTACAAATGATGATTTCCATTTGTAGAAGACAAGCATGGCCTTGCTAGCGAATTAAGCAATTGATTCATGGGATAACATGAATTTGCTAAGAGAGCCTCAAGACAGGTAATCTCTTGTTTCAAAAACCAAAGAATATATAGTATGACTACCTTCTTTTTAGGTTTCGAGAAATTTTTCTCGTCTTGCGTAAGGAGATATGATTGTTTCAATGATCTAATTGTGAATAAAATTCCAACGTAAGAGAATCTCATATTTAGTCTATAGCACTGCTTGTGGCTATAAGAGTGGTGCTTTCAGGGGTATGACCCAGCGAACGAAAAACCATTCCATGAGTGTTGATGGTCATTGATTGGCATCTTCACACTTGTATTTTCAATGATAGAAGTTCTCAAACACTAGGGGGTAGGGCTAAGTTCCTTTTAGCAAGCTGCTTACAATCACTATTGGTAGCACGGTGGCCTATGTTGGTCTTGGCTACCTTCTTTGCAGAATCAGGGTTGCCAAGGCAATACCCAAGGTTATCATCCAAATATTTCTTTCTCTACTTTAGTGTTTAACTGGTCAAAAAAATACTAGACCTTTTGAGGCTAGAATTGTGGTAAGGTATCTTTGAGGTATGAAAATTGCCCTTGACCTCCAAGTAAGTATACGATACTTTTTCACCTTATAATGAAACTGAGAATATAATTTGGTTTTGTTTCTTTTTTAAGTATGCTTTTGTTGAGATTTACAAGTGGGATGCATATGCTAGAATGCTTTCATCCACTTTGCTTTTCAGACACACAACAAGCCCATGTATGAGAAGAGGATTTTGGGAAATCAGTGTACTAGGTACCTTTCCTGCAACCTGGTACTTTCTCTCTTAATTGTTCATTCTGGCACAATCAAGGGTTCATGCCTTATTGAAACAATTATAGGCCTACATGGTAGGATTTTTTTTGGCACATGTTAATTATTCACAAGAGGTGCAACATGGTGTAGAAACTCATGGAGTTTGATTCAGCCAGTTTGGGGCAAGCTTCATGAGAGTCCCTCTCTCTCATCATTGAGTGTTTATAATTACCTCCACATGCAAGTACATCTTGGACTTGATGTTTTCATATTTCTTGACATCATTATATGAGACATATTCCACATGTGGAGAATATGAGTGTTTGGGACTGAGATTGGCGTATGTTTCTCCAAATATTGTTGGAAATAAGATTGCAAGGAAACGCACATAGCTCGGAGAAGACAAAGGAAACTCAAGGCACAAAATAGAGAGTGTATTACTTAATGTGCAATGCAAATATGAGATCTCCCCAGAGTGATGGACGTATCTATAATGCACAGGGGGAAAAACCTCCTAGTGAGGGAAAAAATGCTCCGACGATCCTAAGTGTGTTCACATACATCACTACCACATGTATATGGTAACAGATCCCCCCTGGGAGTGATGCGGTGAACGAGAGATGACACATAGAGTATAGAGAAGTGCCATGCCCTGAGGACATGATCAGTCCAGAAACGGGAGTAAGCCCAAAGATTTGTGAAAAGCTTCAAACTTTTCATGAGACAATGCCTTTGTGAAAATCTCTACAAGGTTGTCGTGTGTTGGCACATAAGCCAAGTTAATCTCTCCTGTTGAGAGCCTCTCCCTGACATAGTGGTAATGCACCTCAATGTGCTTTGTGTGAGCATGAAAAATTGGGTTCCTTGCAACTGCCAATGCGCTATGACTATTAGTGTAGATAGTGTTAACAGTGTCATGTCCAACACCGAAATCAGCCATAAGGCATTTGAGCCATACACTCAATTGTAGCTGTGAAAATTGCCCTGTACTTAGCCTCAAATGAAAGTGGCCACAATAGGTTGCTTCTTGCTCAACCATGATATGCATGAACCGCCGAGCATGAAACAAAAACCACTCGTGGACACTTGCGTGTCAAAACGACCAACCCAATATGAGTCCAAAAAAGCATGTAAATCGACGGTAATGATCCCCCTTATTAAGTATGGAGCCTGATTTACCCCTTCTAATTTTTTGTATTAAAAACACAAATTTGTAAGGCCCCCGTTATGAGGAGAAGCCATCCTGCGTGAAGAAAAATCACTCGCTGAAAACCAAAATTTTCATGGCCATCGGAATATTTCTTTTCGCCAGAATATTATGGGCGGACGGCAGCCGAAAAGTGGTCGAAAAACGACTGGCCAGTTGGTCAATGGCCAGTAGTCAATGGCTAGTGGCCGATTTCAAAGGAGGACTTGTCTTCTCAAGGGCGGCCACACATGGGCGGATTGGAGGGTCCAATTTGGACCTATCTACACAAGGGCGACTACACATGGCTGCCTCTCATGAGAGAGGGCAACCCTTTTGGCCTATAAAAGGAGGCCTCTTCTACACACAAAAACGGATTTGTGAAGCATTGTGGTGCATTCTGAAGTTGATGTGAGGTGGAGAGTGTGAAGCAAGGCGGGAGCTCCAAAAGGATATAATCCCTTTGTAATCTACTTCTTGTTTTGAAGTACTAAAGCCATTGAGTGGCTGCTTTCCCGTGGACATAGCCCACATTGGGTGAACCACGTATATCGTGTGTACTCTCTCTCTCTCTCTCTCTCTACTCTATAATCTTTCGTGTATGAAAATTATCTCTCTCCATTAAATAATCTACTCAATTATCTACTTAGCTACGTCATATTTCCTAACACCCCCTTGGGATAAAACAATCCAAGATGTAAAGTTCTACTCAAGTAGAAAAAAATCTTCTTGATAGTCTGCCAATGCTTAGAACCTAGGCTATGCATAAATCTGCTGACCTGTGAGATTGCAAATTCAATATTTGGCCTCGTGTTGCATACATAAATAAGACAAACCAACAACAGTTTGGTAAAGAGTGATACCGACAGGATCACAAGCATCATGAAGACTCAATTTCAAACATGTTTCCTTGGGAGTGGCAATAGGTTTGCAATCCTCATGTCCAAACTTACATAGCAATGTCTCTACGTAACTTGTTCAACACAAGGTAGTACGCCCATAGCACTGTTTAAATTGTATACCCACGTAATGGTGCAACAGTCTCAAATCTTTCGTCTTGAAAGTAGCATTGAAATCAGCCTTAAATTCAACAATATGTCTCGTATTTGGTCCAGTGATCAACAAATCATCCACATAGAGAACGACAATGAGAAGTACATCAGCCCCACACTTTACAAACAATGTGCTTTTTGTTGGACTATTATTACGAGAGCCTTGTTGACCAAATGAGTAGCATTTTTCTCATATCAAGCACGAGGAGATTGCTTCAACCCATACAAAGATTTCTTACATTTGCACACTTTATCCTTTCTTGACAAAACCGTGAGGCTGCATTACACAAACTTCCTCAAACATGTCACCATTCAAGAAAGCAGTAACAATGTATGATTGATGTACATCCCAACCAAAATGAGCTGCCAATGCACATAGAAAATGCACAGTAGTCATACAACAAGTGGGAGCAAAAGTCTCTTCATAATCTATATGTTTTTGCTATGCATAACCCTTTGCCAACAAGTGAATCCTTATAACGATCAATCTCACCACCCCGCTTGCGTTTCAACTTGTAAATTCACTTTGTACCAATGGCCTTTTTGCTAGAAGGAAAATCACATAAAGTCCATGTGTCATTTTCTATAAGTGCATCATATTCAAATTGTATGGCAGCCATCCAATTTTCTAAATTATGTGCTTCATCAAAAGAGAGAGGTTCCTCAACATCACATAAGCTAGACATAGCCAAAGCATAACAATCTGATGCATAAGATGCATGGCAAGAACTTGAACGAGTACGACTAGACAAAGGTGCATCCAATTTACTATCACCCAAAGTATGTAACATCCATTTTGGCATACCTCTAGCCTGCTCATTCTCAACCCTTTCCTCATCAAGTACATCATGTACATCTGCATCAATAATAGACTGATCTATAACATTTTTTAGAAATCCCCATAGGCTATAGATTTGCCTCATTTGAATTTACATTCGAACTTCCACTACTGATTAGAGGCAACAAACTGTCATAAACATTCATGTCTTCTCTAGTACATGACAACAAAGGCTGAACAGAATCTTCCACAAACACAACATTTCAAGAAACCAAGATAAGCTTTTCTTGAGGATGGTACAACCTGTAACCTTTTCTTTCAACATGATAACCAACAAAAATGCACTTGATAGCCTTATCATCCAATTTTTGGCGCTGCGTTTGTGGCACCAAAGCATAAGCCAAACAACCAAAAACACGCATGTGCTCAATAGAAGGCTTTCTATCATGCCATGCTTCATAAGGATTCATAGACTGCAAAGCTTCGTAGGACACCTGTTTAGTACATAAGTGACACACATGATAGCCTCAAGCCAAAACAAATGCGGCAAAGCTTGAATTTTGACCATACATCATGCCATTTTCATGAGAGACCTGTTTTTCCTCTCAGTAACACCATTTTGTTGAGGTGTATACGGCACTGTACATTGGTGTTTCATCTCACGACTAGCCAAAAATGAATTAAATTCATGAGACATATATTCCCCCGTTCGATCGAAACGGAGGGTGTCCATAGTACATATTGAGACATTTGAGCCATAGCCAGGAATTGTTTGAAGCATGCCTGGAGTAATCATCAATGAAAGTCACGAAGTAAAGGTAATTGCCCAAGGATGGAGCTTGCATGGGCCCACAAATATCGCTATGAACAAGCTGCAACCTGCATGTGGTCCTAACACTAAACCATCCTTTGGAAACTTCTGACGATGCATCTTACCCAAATATAGCCTTCACAAACATGTTTGACAAGTGCTTCAAGAGGCGACAAAGAAGCAACCATATCAGATTTCTGCAAACGCAGCAAACTGGAAAAATTCAGATGCTTAAAACGTGCATGCCAAAGTTTTGCATCTGAAAGAGCCTTTGAATCCACAATAGCATGCAAAATTATTCCCCCACTTGTCATACAAAGTGAGCTTATACAGCTCATGGCATAAAATGCCACATGCAAAAATTTCACCATCAAAACTGAGATCATGTATTGTACATCTATCATCCACAAATTTGACTACAAGACCAACTCTAGCAAGTGCAGATAAATACAAAAGATTCTTCTTGATCCCAGGTACATACAATGCATCAACAAGTGTAAAAGAATTTCCATTTGCAGCAGTCAACACAATTTTTTCAACTTCTTAACTGAATAAGAGGCATTGTTGGCACAAGTGACTGTATTCCCATGAGGGACATCCTCGAGAGAGGTAAAGAAGTCACGATGAGACGTAATGTGCTTTGTAGAACCACTATCAAAGTACCACACATGAGCAACTAATAGACATGCATCATGGACAAAAGGATCATAAGTGCACTCTGCACTAAAAGCCCATTCTGCATCAACATTAGCATCACAATCTCCTTTCAAGAAGATTCAATAATAGCTGCACTTGTAGTGGAACCAACCTCTTTTTTCTAAGCCTCTTTTGCCTTCAATTTTAGACATTGCTTGATCAAGTGATCATTAGCTTTACAATAATGGCACCGCATCTTCTTTTTGCCCTTTTCATCAAAATTTCCAGACGAAGTGTTGCCCGCAAAAGAATTCGGAACAGGTGCCTTTCCACTCGTAGAAGAACCATGAGAAGTGGGTGCATTCGGTTACCACTTTTTCTTTGAGCAACAATAAAGGCATATTCAACTGCACATTGTTTAGCCTTGTTTTTACTAAGTGACTCTTGCAATAGCAACGTGTATAATGCATCAAACTTGAAAACTTCAGGATTTCCTTGGTTCAGAAGTCTCCAAGTACTAGCAAAAGTTTGGCAAAGCATCAAGAATAGTTTTCACAAGGGAACTATCAGAATGACTTCACCTACAAACATTAGGTTGCTGATTTATATCCTTGACACCAGTAAGGAAAGTGTCATTTTCATATTCCTCATGCATAATCTTTGACTCCAGCTCTTTACGGAGCAATGCAATTTTAGCCTCATTGCGACTTGCATAAAGACTAGCCAGAATATCCCAAGCCTGTTTTGCAGATTTTGATGAATGAATGTGAGTAATAGTGCACTTCACAGACAATGCAATCAATGCATGAGCCTAGGCATCTCTTACATCCCAAGGAGCCTGCTCAACGGTAGGCAAAACAATTCTAACAACAGTAATTCTACTAGCAAAACCTGCATCCTCAACATCGCCTGTATCCACAAAACCAAGACGTACATCAATGACCTACACAATATTCCAAATGCCCTTTCACACAAGGACATGTTGCATCATGTAATACCACATAGGATAATTGTCACCATCTAATCTGTCCTCAACAACAAACATCTTGAACACATCTGTGTTGTTGTTGGTCATGGCGAATGCCTGCACCCGATGTGAAAACTGCTCAAAAAGAGGAGAAATGAAGTGAGACCAACACGTGCTATATGGCACTACCCGTAGAACACGTAGAACACTGTAAGGGTCATGCTATGCAAAAAATGGCACTAATAGAAATTCTGCATAAAATGACAAAGTTGCATGCGCAACATTTCCTATAGTGGAAACGAAGGCTGAATCAAAAATCTGAGCAGACCAAGCTCTACAAGCTTATCTGAGGTATTTGTCGACCTACTGATGCTCACCAAAGCTCACAAAAATATGAGAAAGTGAGCAGGCGTATGCTGGTGACGCTGACGACTAGGTCCGGGAGGATGCAACCTGCTCTGATACCAATTTTTGGAAATATGGTTACAAGGAAACACACACAGCTTGGAGAAGACAAAGGAAGCTCAAGGTACACAACAATGAGTGTATTACTTAGTGTGCAATGGAAAGATGAGATAGCCCTAGAGTGATGGGCGTATATACAATGCACGGGTAAGAAAACCTCCTTGTGAGGGGAAAAATACCCCGGTCATCTTAAGTGTGCTCACACACATCACTACCATATGTATATGGTAACAATTACGTGTCATAGCAGAGTCTCTAGATGCTGATAACTTCATTTATTAGACCATTTTAAGCATGTAGTATCATGAAGAATTTCAGTAGCCAAAAATTACAGGATACCAAGTAAAACTTGTTAAGATCACAAGTACTATAAAACAACATTAATGGATGGCTGTTCATGCATATAGCAAGGCTAGTATGTTCTGTTCATGAAAATGTTTCATTGTTTATACCTCGATGTGATTGATTTTCACATTCTATTATGGTCCTCTCCTACTCTGTTTCACAAGTGTGCATGCCTTTTATCATTTTATTAGGACGAATCTCTTCAGATCCTCTCCTACTCCATTTCACAAGTGTGCATGCCTTTGCTTGGACAGAATTCCCACATGCGTTGCCACGCTCACACAGAAACATCAAGGCTTCATCTCCCTTGTCATCGTGATGCACCCTGCCTTGTTTTGCACTTGCGAGGGGTTTGCCTATGTGGTAGATCCTTGCCTTGTTTTGCAATTGCGAAGGGTTTTCCTATGTGGTAGATCCTTGCCTCTGGCCCAAGATACGTATCAATCCTCCCTTACGTACAACTTAGCCTTTGTCCCCAATTCCCAAGAGCACATGGATTCTGCTCCCACCCCTGCTCGCCACTCTGGATCCCCCTCGGTTGTGGCATTGGCAGGGTTGAGACTCCTTGAGAGGGCTGCTGCCTTCCTGGGGAACGGTGGTCCTCTTGTAGATTGTAACGAGAGGAGAGAGAGACTTTGCAACCCCCCTATTATCTTCCCAAGAGGAGGAAAGCCCATGACATTGGAGAGAGAGACTGCATCTGAAGCAATATCAATCTGTGATTTCAATCAAAGCAAAGAGAAAAGAAAAATTCTCCCCTCTTCAGTTAGCACTTGTATTACTTCTACAGTGACTTTGGCTCGTTGCCAGTCGTCATTCTTCTGGCCCACCATGCCCATTAGAAGAAAGTTGGACTCACTTTTGGGCCTTTCAGTTCTAGAGAGAGAGTGGTGCTCGACCAATGAGGAAGAGGCTAACGTTACGTTGAAAATCGACATTTTGGAGCCAAGCTCTTTTAGAAAAAAGGGAGAAAATATTATTTTTGTTCATCAAATTGCACAATTTCACGCTTTCAAGGCATAAATTCCATAAGTCGTACTAACTCTGTATCGAGGAATTTCAGAACTTTCATTGAAGACTCTATCTGGTATTTATGTTCCCGCCCAAATATGACTTTGAGTAGATCTACTTCCCTCTCAAAACTTCTTCCCTTTTTCATATTTGCGCTAACCTTCCTGTGTATTCTAGTGCACACCATGACTACTTCTCGAAGTCCTAGCACTACCATTGACTCTGTTAGCATTTTTAATAGTTATACTACAGATGATCAAGCATGGATACCATCTCGAATAACTATCGGAAGTTGGGTTCTACTGCAAACTAGGAGGAGGAAGAGGAGGCAACGCAATGATTTCGTGGAGGCTTTCAAGGGACAAGTTAAAGAGTTTAAAGTGTATGCACAAATCAAGCAGGTGAAAGAGGTCCTCATACAACATGCTTTCTAGCATGCAGACTTAAGGTTGCAAACATCTCCTCCAAGTTTTCCAAGGCATTGACCAAATTATAAGTTATATTGAGCGTCTCACTTAGTGCATGATTATATTCAAAGGTTTAGTGGTGGATATCATCTTTGGTATGTTTTAGATATTTATCCATCGAATAGGACAGATTGGCAACCAGTTGAGAGTATAGTTGGGATTTTTGATGCTTTCCATGCGTTGATTGGTGAGCAAATGTAATGAGGAAGAAAACATAAGGAACTTGCAGATAATGGGATATTCTTTTATGATATGTCATATGTGGAATCGAGAACTTCCATTGGTTGGGGTCGTGTAGCTCCTTTGTCACCTCCATCTTTCGACAGCAAGGATTGGTCTTTGCTAACTTCGCAAACTAGTGAAAGCTTTAGGAATAAGTTGTTTTAGGATATATAAAAGTCCCTCAAGTTTTCAATTGCCACAAAAATAGTTCGGCTCACACTATTTATGCCTCTTGAAGTGTTCGTAGATTTTTTCTTCGATGAGCAAATAAGAACTACCGCAACAATGTTCATTTGCAAGTCTGAGAGCTGTTTGGACTTTTTAGATGATAATTGGGATAGGAAACAATCACAGAGCAAAATTTGTATTTTGCAAAAGAAGTCCATAATTTGCAAGTTCATTATAAGCTCTCAAAATTTCATAGTGTCGTTTTACTATTTTCGATATCATCTTCTTAGTGGGCAGCTTATTCCACTCGACCAAGATACAGAGTCTAGCCTCGAGAACAAACCTTTATCAATGGAGCTCTACTTTTGAGACACCCTACTTACTATGATAAAGACAATGTCAAGCACAACTCTTGCACAACTCAGGCTAGATCTTACATGTGAAGAACTTCCACTTTTGCCGGAATTGTATGCATTCAGTCTCAACAACAGAAAGGTGCTTACTAAATGGATGAATTTTGATTGTCTTCAATACATTAAGACATAGAATCTAACTTTTTCTTCTTTTCAGATTCCAAGACGCAAGGAGAAAACAACATTGTGCAAGGAGTCACTCACAAATACACTTCACTTAATTGCTTCCATCAGAAGCTAGGTCACATACCTTGTGCACGCAATGAGCTTTGATGCCATGCAAACCATGATGTACTCTTCAAAATGACTAATACAGAGACATTTTATGGTGGTCAAACAATGTTTCAAAAATGTACACTTTTCATTGTCTCAAAACTTTACAAATTGTGTTGTTTCCTTCAAGATTTGTACAAGTTATTGCTCCCTTTTCTTGCTAATGTCCTCTCCCCCGATTTGTGCCATTGGTTTCCTGTCCTCTCCCCCGATCGCTGCCACTGGTCCCCTGCCCTCTCCCCCGGTTGCTACCACGGCTCCCCTGCCCTCTACTCCGGTTGCTGCTACTTCTGCCTCTGGGGACGCTGGTCTTGGGCATCCTTTTGCGTCGTTCGAAATCATGGGCCTCTTTCATGGCTTCCCATGCATCTTGCACCTGTGAAGCTTCCCTCTGTTCTTGCTCTTGGTGTTCACGTGTAGCCCATTCCTCTACTTCTGCGGCGTTCGCATAATATTGATTTATTGCTTCTTGCATATTTCGAACGTCTTCTTGAGTCTGATTGTAGCGCTGCGTCATTTCGTTAATGCGAGCCTATTCGAACTCCTCAACTCTCACCTTTTCCTCTCTTGTACGTCTGTTTACCGAGGTTATAATATGGTGGATGGCCATTACAAAAAAAAGTCACACATCGTTGGGGGTAAACAGACGAAGTTCTTGTAGAAGCGTGATAATAGGAAAGTAAGTAAAGATGTTGCTTCTTTTAATACAAATGTTGCAACAAACAATGAAACAGCACAATTACTTACGTTCTGTACATCCAAAATTTGACTGAGCAGCAACAAGGCATTCAAACAAGTTTGCCAGCCACATCTATAGTCATCAACCTGCATGGGCACGGTTACCCGTGTTACCATATACATGTGGTAGTGATGTGTGTGAACACACTAGGACCGCCGGGGCATTTTTTCCCTCTTTAGGAGGTTTTTTCCCCCGTGCATTGCATATACGCCCATCACTCTAGGGCTATCTATATTTCCATTGCACACAAAGTAACACACTCTCTATTCTGTGCCTTGAGGTTCCTTAGTCTTCTCCAAGCTGTGTGCATTTCTCTGCAACCCTAATTCCAACAATCGGTATCAGAGCAGGTCACGTCCTCCCGGGCTTAGTCGCCAGCTGCTCCAGCACACGCCTAGTCACTTTCTCCAATTTCAGTGAGCTTTGGCAAGCGTACACAGGTTGACAAATACTTTGGGACAGCTCGTACAGCTTAGTCTGCTCAGATTTTTGATTCGGGATCATTTCGGCCTCCGTTTCCACTATAGGCAGTACTGCACAGGCAATTTTGTCATTTTGTGCAAAATTTCTGTCAGTGCCATTTTCTGCATATTAGGTGCCCTTTAGTCTTCTGTGGTTTGTGCTATATAGCACGTGTTGTTCTCGCTCCGTTTCTCCTATTTTTGGGCAATTTTCACATCAGGTGCAACATTTACCATGGCTGACAACAACAACACAGATGTGTTCAAGATGTTTGCTATGATAAGGACAGGTTGGATGGGGACAACTACCCTATGTGGGCTTATATAATGCAACATGTTCTTGTGTCAAAGGGTGTCTGGAAAATTGTGCAGGGCATTGATGTACGTCCTGGTTCTGAGGATGTAGGCGATGTTGAGGATGTTGAAGGTCTTGCTGCAAGGATTGCAGCTGTTAGAGTTGTTTTGCCTACGGCAGAACAAGCTCGTTGGGATGTTAAGGATGCGCAGGCTCATGCATTGGTTGCGTTGTCTATGAAGCGCACCATTGTTCCTTACATCCGTTTAGCAAAATCTACAAAACAGGCTTGGGAAATTCTAGCAGGTCTTTATGCAAGCCGCAATGAGGCAAAAATTGCTTTGCTGCGTAAAGAGCTGGAGTCAAAGATTATGCATGAGGAAGATGATATGGACACTTTCCTTGCTAGTGTCAAGGATATCAATGAGCAACTCATTTCTGCAGGTGAAGTCATTTCAGACAGTTCCCTAGTGCAGACTGTTCTTGATGCCTTACCAGATTCCTACTAGACATTTGCTAGTACTTGGAGACTTATGACCCAAGGAAATCCTGAAGTTGTCAAGTTTGACGCATTATGCACATTGCTGTTGTAAGAGTCACTTTCCAGAAAAAACAGGACTAGGCAGCGTGCACTTGAACAGGCTTTTATTGCTTCTCAAAGAAAGGGTGGTAACAGCAATGCAGCCACTTCTTATGGTTCTGCTGCGAGTGGCAAAAATTCTGTTCCTAATGCTTCTGCTGGTAGCACTTCGTCTGGTAATTCTGGTGATAAGGGCAAAAAGGAGATGCGTTGCTATTATTGTAAAGCCAATGATCACTTGATCAAGTCGTGTCCTAAGCTGAAGGCCAAAGAGGCTAAGAAAAAAGAGGGTGGTTCCACTGCAAATGCTGGTTCCACTACAAATGCAGCCATTTTTGAGTCTTCTATGAAAGGAGACTGTGTTGCTGATGTTGATGCAGAATGGGCTTTTAGCGCAGAGTGCACTTACAATCCTGCTGTCCATGATGCATGCTTGTCAGTTGTTGTAGATTCACATGTGTGGTATTTCGACAGTGGTGCTGCAAAGCACATTACCTCACATCTAGAATTGTTTACCTCTCTCGAGTCTGTCCCTCATGGGAATTCAGTCACTTGTGCCAACAACGCCTCTTATCCAGTTCAAGGAGTTGGAAAGATTGTGCTCACTGCTGCTAATGGCAGTTCCTTCACACTTGTTGATGCACTTTATGTACCTGGGATCAAGAAGAATCTCTTGTATGTATCCGCACTTGCTAGACTTGGACTTGTAGTCAAATTTGTGGATGACAGATGTATAGTTCATGATCTCAGTTTTGGTGATGAAATTGTTGCATCTGGGCTTTTGTGCCGTGGGCTGTATAAGCTCACTTTGTATGAAAAGTGTGGACAAAATTTTGCAAATGCTGTTGCAGATTCAAGGGCTATTTCAGATGCAAAACTTTGGCATGCACATTTTGGTCATCTGAATTTTGCCAGTTTGCTGCGTTTGCAGAAATCTGATATGGTTGCTTCTTTGCCGCCTCTTGAAGCATTTGTCAAACATGTTTGTGAAGGCTGTATTTTGGGTAAGATGCAGCATTCTAAATTTCCAAAGGATGGTTCAGTTCGGGCCACATGCAAGTTGCAGATTGTGCATAGTGATGTTTGTGGGCCCATGCAAACTCCGTCCTTGGGAAATTACCTGTACTTCATGACTTTCATTGATGATTACTCCAGGCATGCATGGGTATTTCCGCTTAAAACGAAGTCCGAAGTCTTTATGTGCTTCAAACAATTTCTGGCTATGGCTGAAAATGTCTCAAAATGTACTATGGGCACCCTCCATTCCGATTGAGGGGGGGGGGTATATGTCTCATGAATTTAATGCATTTCTGGCTAGTCGTGGGATAAAACACCAATGTACAGTGCCTTATATACCTCAGCAAAATGGTGTTGCTGAGAGAAAAAATATGTCACACGGAAATGGCACGATGTATGGTCAAAAGTTAAGCTTTGCCGCATTCTTTTTGGCTTGAGGCCATCATGTGTGCCACTTATGTACTTAACAGGTGTCCTATGATAGCTTTGCAGTCTATTACTCCATATGAATCATGGCATGATAGAAAGCCTTCTATTGAGCACATGCGTGTTTTCGGTTGTTTGGCATATGCTTTGGTGCCACAAGTGCAGCGCAGAAAATTGGATGATAAGGCTGTCAAATGTATTTTTGTTGGTTATAGTGCTGAAAGCAAAGGTTACAGGTTGTATCATCCGCAAACAAAACATATTCTGGTTTCACGGGATGTAGTGTTTGTAAAAGATTCTGTTCAGCCCTTGCTGTCATGTACTAGAGACAGTAATGTAAGCTCACAGGACATTTATGACACTCTGTTGCCTCTTTTCAGTGGTGGAAATACGAATGTAAGTTCCAATGAGGCAAATGTACAGCCTATGGGGGTTTCTGAAAATGTTTTAGATCAGCCTATTACTGATGCAGATGTACATGATGTACTTGATGAGGAAAGGGCTGAAAATGAGCAGGCTAGAGGTATGCCAAAATGGCTAGTGCACACTTTGCATGACAGTAAATTGGATGCACCTTTGTCTAGTCGTAATCGTTTAGGCTCTCGCCATGCATCTTATGCATCAGATTGTTATGCTTTGGCTGTGTCTAGTTTACACATTAGGAAATTTCAGAGGTCATTTGGAGGGCCATATGAAGAGAGAGAAAAATAGAGCGCGTCCAATGAACACGAAGGCTACGTTACGTAGGAAAGTACGTGGAAAGACTCAAAAAATAGGAAAATAGCATAAAACTTTCACGAATCTATGATTGTAGCATCGTAATTTCCTTCCTTTTACCGAGCTTTTAGGTGCTTGCATGTGGTCCCACTTCTGATATTCTCTTATGGTCATTAACGTATTGGAGGGTGACCATTAAGCCCGCACAAGATATTGGAATTCTAAAACACTTTCCCTCCATTAGAATGCTTTCAAAGTGAATCGCCCTCCACTAAAGCTTTTCTCTGAGAGCTATGGCTTCCACGTCTTCTCGCCCAAGAAGCTCCAGGTGTTTACTGTCTCTCACACCAACAACCAACAGCTGCACTTTGCCTAGAAGGCCAAGTAGTAGCATATCCTCAATTACAATATCAACTTCAATAAGTGCAGAGAACCAATGGGTTGGACAAAGGATAAACAAAGGTTGGTGGGTCCTCATGCAACCAAGAAGACCCAAGAGGTCTAGTGGTATCAACGTTTACCGCTCAGCATGGAAGGCCAGAGTGTTGGATTTCAAAGTTGAAATCGGCAAACGATCTGTAAAGGAAGTTCTTGTTCAGCATGTGTTTACCCATCCAGAGGTGATAGCAAACGGTGGAAATGTATCAGATATACATCAACCACGTTGCAATTGTAAGTACTCTTGACATGTGAACTTACTGATACTCTCATTATAACTTTTCTTATATATTTTGCAATGTTTCTCCCGCTTGTTATGAGCAATGTCTCCATTCTTCACAGCTCAATTACATTAGATTTGTCATTTTTACTTATTGATACTCTTAGTTTAACTCTTCTTATGTATATTGCAGATGTTTATCCCTCTTCTTATGAGCAATGGGAGCCTGTGGAGTGCATAATAGGCCTCTTCCATGTTGTTCATGCCCACATTGGTTCTCTACAGTATTCAGGGAGGAGCAGCAAAAGACTGGCTGATAAGGGAATATTTTTTTATGACCACTTCTACCAACTCAGCTCAGGGAATAAGAATGGCATGTTGGTGAAAGTGCCTCTACCAACCGATTGGAACACTGTGGACTGGCTATTTCCCGAGGAAACAATGGTGGAGGCAATGCGAAGTAAGCTCTACAAGGATATAGAGAGGTCTCTACGTAGCTCTATTCCCACCAAACTGGTTAGAATTGCAAACTTTTGTCCTGTTGCACTCTTCATAGAGTTGTTTCATAGCTACAACATCCGTGTTACGAAAACTATGTTCATGTGTAAGTCATTTCAGCAGTCATCCTGTGACAAACTTCTTGACGGAGGATGGTATGTAAAGGAAGAGATTGGTTTACGGTGCAAGGAAACGCTTGATACTCTAGTTGTCAAGTACATGATTGCAATCCAATCACTGTTACTCTCGTTTTGGTATATGCGATCACAAATGCTCAATGGTAAGTACATTCCTATGGACCAGGTTTCTGCAGGTTTGGAAGATAATCTTGCTGTGGATGTGGAAGTGATTGATAAAGATCATGGCCTACTGTTGGTGGTTACAATAAGGGATCTATGCAGTCTTCAGCATTTGCGGCATGACATAATTGAAGAGTCAATGGACAAGGACCTATCAGATTTTTCCTTTTTCCTAGCTGGCCGTAAGGTGATGCGGCGAAGGGAAAAAGATATTTTGTGCAAAGAGTTGGATGGTCGGGTTGAAGTAGTGTCAATGTAAGAGATATTCTTGTGAACCCAAGTGTATACAAATGACTTTCAATACATGAAGTTTATTGAGCTCATTTGTCAATTGTGCCCTGTGAAAAAGTGTGCTTGAAATACATTTCTTTACCATGTCAAATCTCTCTCTCTCTCTCTCTCTCTCTCTCTCTCTCTCTCTCTCTCTCTCTCTCTCTCAATGTTAGACAAGACAAAGACATGATAGAAGAGTCATCTTAATTCATTAGAAAGTACAAACTCGTCCGTGAACAATGGACTGAGATACTATTTCTGTAAGTATGGAATCAGAATGTCTTCAAGGTAAAAATCGAAGGAATGCCCCTCGAAAGAAGGTGGTGAGATAGTTGTTCCCGGCGGATTTAGTTCTCCCTTTTCAGAAGTATCATCAATCAGTAGTGTATTAGTTGCATCAAAGGTACACCGATTTGGCTAAACGGTTTGTACAAAAGAGGTAAGTGTGGTTTTTTAGGGTGGTAGTGGCCCTCAACGGTAACGCATTTTCTTTGATCATACAAAAAGGCAAAATCTGACGTGTGAGCGTCGCATACACTGCAAACTATTGTAACTAGTGTGGCGACAAGTTTTGCCTTTGCATTGAAGACCATATGGCAACTCTGAAGCGCGGAAGAAGAAACTGAATAAATTCCTTGGTTCCTGGACGAACCACGACTCGACAAGTTCCCATTCGAAACGTTTGCAAATCCTCAAAGGGTCCTGTGTCACCGAGAGGCACGCGCATCAGCAGCAATCCATTGACATCCAAGATAATCAACCTCTGTAAAAGTTGACAAGTACATATAAGTAGTTAGAAGCTGAACATATTTTGCCATACTTGAATAGACATTACCGGAACAACCGTATCTACAGGTAGCAAGGGTCCATACTGGGTCTCTGTAGTGTTGATGTCGTTGTTGCTCTCCTCTGCTTTAGCTTCATCATTCACATCTTCATAGTCATCATTCACATCTTCATTAGGGGTCTCCCCCATGGCTCTTTCTCCCTCATTCAAGGTTTCCTCCAAGGTCTTTTCCTCTCCCTCGGTTGACCGGCTTGCCTCATACATCCTTGCCTGATCCATATCAGTTTGCTCATCCCTAGGCCTGCTTTCCTCATCCATATCCTTTTGCTCATCTATAGGCCTGCTTTCCTCATCTTGGGTTTCAGCCATAGGCTCTTTTGGCTCCTCCACTGGCTGACTTGGCTCTTTCATTGTCTCCTCTGGTTGTACACTAGCACCTTCCATATGCTCATTTGACCTTTCCTCATCCTCGGCTCTTTCATCTTTTGCTGATATGACCCCCTCGGCCCGTTGTGATTCCACTGTATCGGATGCAGGGGTTTGTCGTGGTGGCACGTTATGTATTGTTAGATCAATAGTGCGGTCATCCAAGCCGCTATCTTCAAGCTCTCTGGGGCTAGACATAGTAAGCAGGTGTTGTATTAAACTTACCTGGTATCTTTGCAAATAATCATATGTGTAGTTTTTTAAAGCACTCTGCAAAATTGAAAGACCACATGGTGAGAATTCTTTTATAAACTAAACCAAAACTAACTGAATGCATTGCCAAATGGTTACCTTAGTCATGAAAGGTTTTAATGCAAAGTAGCTTTGCAGGACATATTCTGCATGGAGAAGACATCTCTAGCCGCAAGAATTTCCATCGGTTTGATTTGGGACAGGTACACCTTTGATTGGGGCCTTGTATAGTTCATACCTTCCACATAGCTTGCCATAGGCAAGCAACAACCTCTTTATACAACTGCACAAAGCAATGTCAAGATGTTAGCATGAGGCTTCAAATTTACATGGATATCTATAAGAAACACTTTCTGATACAAAACACTTATAGCCTAATTTCAGGGTGGGTTCCTTTTATTGAATTGAACACCCACACTGCTGGTTGGTCAACATCAAGGTATATGAGACTCCAGTGATGGTTGTTCTCATATGGAAAGATGATGACAGTAACTTCCAGCATAGCACAGTGGAGAAACCAACTCTCAAAGGTCCCAGATGGACTGTTCTTTTGTCTAATAATCACTGACATTTGTGGATCAAGAAGAAACACCTCTGTGTGGGTGTGCAATGGGAGTTGACTTTTGATCAGGTTGCAGAGACTTTACCTGAGTTAGCAAACCTATTATCTGAGTTTTCAAAGCTAGCAAGATAGTAACACTTACTTAAGACAAGCATAGATAATTGTGTCTGAAATCTGAGTATCTGGATTTTGCAATAAATTAATGTCCACTTTTTCCAGAGCTAGCTTTCTGGCTCCATCTACAAATGGTATCTCTGCAAGCAAACCATCCTTCATTGAAAGTAGAGTTTCTTGATTGCTTGCCTCTATGGACAAGGTCACATTGCATTCTGTTTGCCTCTGGGACTCCACTGCTACTTTTGCTTTCTCCTTAAGCTCTGCTTCCCTCATGTCCTCTGTTTGGCGAGCAATAGTCTCTACCCTTGCCCTTGTATTCACATCATGTGTGACATCTACAACTGTGAGTTGTGGCACTAGCTTAGGGGGGTATAACAAAATTTCCCTCATTTTCTTATCCCTGCAGACATTGGGGACCAGTAGTTTGTCATACCTCCACCTTATTCTTTTCAGTGTCTCACTATCTTTGTCCATTATAGTAACCCTGTGGGCATGGGCTGCAACAATGGTCATGTCACTGAAGTACTCCAGTAGTAAGTCCTCTGCTGCTTCTTGTAGAGCCATTAATGCCACCACCTTCCACCTTTTGGTGCCCCAGGTAGCTTCTGCACATATGGACCTCACCATCCTCTGAAAGGGCAGCTTTGGTATGCATAAATCTACACATTTCTGTGCCTTTCTCATTTCTCTGAAAAGTCCCATACAGGTTTGTAACTTCTTCACCCTTGGACCTTTCAGAATTTTATTGGGTTTTCCAGGTCTTTTCTTTGGGGTTGTAGATCTGCTACTTGCTTTAGCTGCTAATCCTGGTCCCTTGCCTGCCTTCCTTGCAGTGGCTTTTGTTCTATCCATTTCACTGTATACAAAAAGAGGATTCTCTCTCTCTCTCTCTCTCTCTCTCTCCTCTTTCTATAGCTTAGCATATTTAAATAGAGAGAGAGTGAGTGACTCCCATTACTAAAGGCGCGCGTGGAACATGTTTTGACCTAAAAAAACACCTCCGCGCGCCGTTAGTATAAGGTAAAAGAAAGACTCACTCTCTCTCTCTCTCATTCCCCCGCCTTACATCCTCTCTCTATAACACTCACACATACACTGGTCAATGCACAGTACTAACGGCGCGCAAAGACACATGCACACCGGTTATGCCGCTCTACGCGCGCCTTTAGTAGAGAGAGAGAGAGAGAGAGAGAGAGAGAGAGAGAGAGAGAGAGAGAGAGAGAGAGAGAGAGGCTCTGTGTGTGTGTGTATTTGTGTGTGTGTGTAAGTTATATTTGTGTGTGTGTGTGTGTGTGTGTCTATATTTGTGTGTGTGTGTAAGTTATATTTGTGTGTGTGTGTGTGTTTGTGAGTGTGTGTGTGTCTCTGTATGTGTGTGTGTGTCTGTGTGTGTGTATGTTATATTTGTGTCTGTGTGTGTGTATGTTTTATTTGTGTGTGTGTGTGTGTGTGTGTTTTTGAGTGTGTGTGTGTGTGTGTGTGTGTGTGTGTTGTGTTTGTGACTGTATGTGTGTGTTGTTTGTTAAGACAGAGCTAGATATGCAATATACTGTGACAGAAACAGAGAGAGAGAGAGATAGAGGCAAAGGCAGAGGGAAATTTCATAAGCAGAGGGAGAGAGAGAGAGGGCCAAACCTCCTGAGGACGCAGACCTTCGTTATGTCGATGGGTCGGCTTGCTGTCGGAGACGCAGACGACGGCTCTCTCTCTCTCTCTCTCTCTCTCTCTCTCTCTCTCTCTCTTTCACTCACTCTCTTTCACGAGGTGTGGTTTTTCTCTCTCATGACCTCTATATATGACGTACAAAAGTATACGGTCTCAATAATGACCGCACGTGCGACAACATGCAATTATACTCTATTTTATAGTAACACGTGGGGCGCCGCCGTGTGTATCCGTTATAAGTGTGATTTAGAGAGAGAACAATAGAGAGAGAGAGAGAGAGAGAGAGAGAGAGAGATAGATAGATAGATAGATAGTTCTATTATCGTCCTGGGAGGTCAAATATGACCTATGGGACCAAATGAACATGTCACGTGGTGTGAGTGGAGTTCATAAGTGACTCTCGATGCTCAAAAATGGCTGAAATGAGCGTCGCAATAGAGAGTCCACATCGTGGTTGGGAGAGGAAGGTATGTAGGGAGAGCTCATGGCTGAATATATGGGGAAAAGAGGACCTAATGTGGTCAAAAGCTGAGCACTCAAGTAGTGTGTGGTACTCACTCTCTCGCACTTCACGAGGGCATAAGGTGCAAAGTCGATGACACTCCTCGCCAGTGCCCCAACGTCCTGTCTCGCAGCGTAGAGAATGGGAGCTAAGACGAATGGAGGCAATGGTGCGGATCGCACTCAACGGGATGGGCTCAAGGATGTAGGAATGGGTTCGGTTACCTCGTTCCGAGAAGAAGAGAGATTTGTAGTTTGGGGCAACGTGTGTGGTGTAATGGCTGAAGCGAGAACCTCCGGATTTCTCCCAAGCCATGATACATTGGCGTTGTAAGAAGGCCTCATTAACTTGGGAGTCGATCGACGCATCCTTGACCAAGTGACATGCATCCCATCTTCCAAACCATTTCTTGATATCAAGCATCCACCCCGAACTTAGTATTTTGCTCTTGCATGTCTTTTGAACCTTTTGACTTGCTTCATATGCGATTCTAGGAAGTCGATGCAAAGGGCTACGTTGTGTCTTACGCATGTACTCCACAACCCTTTCCATGCTCAAGACCTCAATGGGAAGCGATCCGGACTCAAGAAGTAAGAGCATGTAGGGTGTTTGTGTCTTGACTTGGAGAAAGTTGGTGAGAAAACGCTTTTGGACATTCTCAAACTCTTTCCAAGTAGACTTCCCGATGCTTCCACCCCACACCTCCACTCCATAAAGAAGCACCGGTGTCACCAATGTGTCAAAGAGGTACTTTTTGAGAGCCCAACACTTGATCTCTCCTGCATTGCACATGTTCTCAAATGCATAATAAGCCCTCTTTCCGGCTTCCAAGCGACGCATTGCACAATCCTTCCATTTATGATTGGATGGAACCTCAAGGCCAAGGTACTTGAAGTGATCTACCACTTCAAGTTTCTCATTGTTGTATACAATGCATGGATTTTCGTCATTGAGGGTCTTTACAAGCATAACCTTGGTTTTGGATCCATTCACGATCAGCCCGCTATGTAGGCAAAAGCGTTCCAAGACACTCATAAGCTTTTGTGCATCTTCTAAGGTATGTGCCAAGAGCACTACATCATCGGCATAAAGCAAAAGCATGATCACCGCATTTCCAATCTTAACCTCTTCTATGCCTTCTTGCTGCATAAAATCAAGAACCATGTATTCCAATTCATCAATGAGTAGCCCAAAGAGGGTTGGGGAAAGTGGGCATCCTTGTTTGACACCAATAGTGCTTGCAAAAAATTCTGAAATTCCGTCTCCCATACGTAATCGACATATCACTTTTTGGTAGATGCGAAAGACTGCATGCATAAATTCTCTCGGCACTTGAAGGCTTTGCATACGTCTCCAAAGATTTCCTCGCGGTACCATGTCAAAAGCTTTCTTGAAATCCACAAAGCAACAATACAACTTTTTTCCTTTCAATCGAGACGCTTCCATAAGAACTCGAAGAGTGACAAGGTGATCAATAGTGCTATGATACTTTCGAAAACCTGCTTGGCCAAGCGCACGTTTGCCATTCTTTTCAGCCCATTCACTTATCTTCATCTCCATGAGAGAGAGAGAGAGAGAGAGAGAGAGAGAACCATAGAAAGAGAGAAGGAGAGAGAGAGAGACAGATTGAGAGAGAGATAGAGAGAGGGACACCTTACTCTCAGAGAGAGAGAGGGAGAGAGACAGAGTCAGTTTGACAGACAAAAAGCAATGGAGGAGACACCTCCCTTGGGGTTTCTGCAAACCCCACCAACAAAAGGTGATCTCTCACCCTTTCTCTCTGTATTTCCAACAGTTGGTACAAATTGTGTGTGTGTGTGTGTGTGTAAACAAAGAAAAACCCAGACTGTTGTTCAACACACACACACCTCAAGACATACTTCCATAGACAGAGACACACACACACAGACACACACACATACACACATACAGACAGACACACAGACACACACACAGAGACATACACACACTCTCTCTCCCTCCCCTCTCTGTCCCCGTTACTAACAGCGTGCAGAGCCAACCAAACACAGGCTGCAACGCTCTCCGTGCGCCTATAGTATAGTTATGACTCTCTCTCTCTCTCTCTCTCTCTCTCTCTCTCTCTCTCTCTCTCTCTCTCTCTCTCTCTCAATTGTACTAAAGGAGCGCGTAGAGAGTTGAAAAAAGTATGTTGTCGTCCTTGCGCGCCTTTAGTACAAAGAGACACATACACACACACACACACACACACACACACACACACACACACACACAGAGAGAGAGAGAGAGAGAGAGAGAGAGAGAGAGAGAGAGAGAGTCTATGTGTATTTTTTTAATGTTCTTTGGAGAGAGAGAGAAGAGAGAGAGAGAGAGAGAGAGAGAGAGAGAGAGAGAGAGAGAGAGAGACTATGTGTGTTTTTGTTTGTGCTTTGGAGAGAGACAGATATATATATATATATATATATATATATATATATATATATATATATATATATATATATATATATATATATATATATATATATATATATATATATATATATATATATATGGAGAGAGAGAGAGAGAGTGAGACTTGTCATGTTTCCTGATGAATAGGATTAAGGTCCAGTAGGCAGAAGAGGCTGAAACCAGACCCAGAGCTTGTGCCAGGATTTCAACCTTTGCAGGCTCAGTTGCTTAATGTTTTTGCCAAAAGAACTGTTGACTTTTGTCAGGACATATCTGAAGAAAAGTCAATTGGTGAAGATCAATCAGAGAGGTCACCAGGGCAAGAGGATCCCTCACCCTACAAGGCTCCCTCACCCTGTACAGTACTTGTCAAGAAAAATATAAGAAAGAGGAATATAGACTTCTCAGATGATGTAGATGTGCTAGAAAGTAGTCCCTTTGCAACTAAATGTAAAGCCAAAGAGGATGTGTCTTCTCTGGAAGACCCAATTGCAACTGATGAGAGGCTGTTTGATTTTGTAGCATCTTGTGGTGCTGGGGACAAGTTTGATCTAGTTCATTCTATGTTTAATCCAAAGTTTGACATTGAAGACCTGTTAACTCAGCACAGTAATTTCTTGCAGTCCTACAGAGATAAGTTTGAAGTGATGGTGCAGGTAGGGAGGGTTGTTCTGCCCACTATGACTCTTGTGCATTTAAATGACTGTGGTGGAAAGGGACAGGGACTGAAGAAGTATAGGGAATTACCACCTTCTTGCCGACATTCAGCCTGCCCTTTGCACCAAAAAGAATGCAAACTCATTCAGGAAGCCTTTGGCTTTATGATTTACGTGAACAGCCTATTTGGATTCCTCATGCAAAATCCTGATGAGGTTTTAGAGGAGCAGGATGCAGCACCAGATGAAGAATGCGAGGAGACAACTCATATACAAGAAGTCAAGGAGGTTGAAGATACAGCCGACCTTGAGGTTGAGGCAATTGAAGTACAAATAAGTAAGATGCTCTCTGTGAAAACCACATAAATCAAACTTCCATTGGATGTCAGTAACTTCACTGAGAAGCATGCTCAGATGATGTTGCCTGCTGTGCCTGACTTCAAGATTGGAGACAGGACCTATATCTTCTTACATGATGTGCAAAGCGTCTTTTATTTAAGGGAGGATTTCTCCTTGGCTATTATTTCCAGAGTCCAAGAGGAGAGGAGTGGATTTGTTTCAGAGGATAGTAGTGATGATGAGGCAATGGAAACATCCAGCAATCCAATGGAATGCCTCCGAAGATGCTTTGAGAAAGCTGAAAAATACAAGGAGACACTACCTGATGAAGCCACCTTCCAAGCAATAAGACAAAGCCTAAGGCCATCAACAAGTAACAAAGAAGTGGAGGATTGGTTTAACCATTCAGGTCAGGGGTCAACTACATCTGTAGACCTGTGGCAGGAAAACCTCTTTCTGCAGGATGAGAGCTTCATGGTAACTCTCTCTCTCTCTCTCTCTCTCTCTCTCTCTTTGTGTCACTTCTGACATGATATGTGCAGTCTTGGATTGCTGACAAGGATGACTTCCTTTGGCGGCGGACTCGAGAGTATCGTGGAAGGGATGCGGCCCTAGCGCAGTACCTTTCAAAGCTTTGCGAGTCGCTGATAGTAGTTTTTCACAATTCCATGTCACAAGAGGGTTCAATAGCAACTTACACATTCAAGACACTATCACACTTCTTGGGTGGACCCGTGCTGCCCAAAAGTGCAGATAAAGTCATTCTTGTGGACAAAGTGTTTGCTAGAGATATTTTTGGTTACTGCCCGGGCTATACAAGTGGTCGGGCAGCGTATTACTACACCTACACAACAATGGCACTAGCTCTTGGTAGACAAAACCCAGATGAACTTTTAGAGTATGGCAAACATCTCATGATTCGTTACAAGGGTGACGTGCCAAAAAACAAAATTGAACCTTCAAAATCTTGATACACTTAAAGTAGCAATTGTATAAGATCATGTATTACATAAATTTTGTACAATGTCATCCACTCAGAGTATCTTTCTCCACTTGTGATTCACATACACCATTGTCTCTCTCCACCTTCGTTGACTTTCACGAGCTCCGGAGTTGTTGTATGCCATTGATCTTTTAACTTTTTGTTGTTGTAAATGTCTGATGGCTTGTGCTGTTGCTGAATTTTCCAAGACTTCTTTTGCCTGCATTCGATGAATGATTCTACGATAGAACCATTCAAATAGTTCTCTCAAACTGTTGGCCTTGATTCGAGAGCCACCATGTCGTGTGTGCCTGAAATAAGCATTTCTCGCCATGTAATGAGACTTTTCCATCCCTTGGGTATTCCATATTGCTGGGTTCCCATACTTTTGTATAAAATATGGTAAATGATTGAAGATGATGTGCTGGATATGAAAACAGATTAGTTAGAATGTTTTACACTCACATATTTGCACATAAGAGAGAATGAAATACACGATAATACCATGTAGTGAGTAATCTGGGTGTCTGTCCATGCTGTCTTGAATGATTTTTTCAGAAGGTTGAGATTCTCCTTGAACTTGTTCATATCACCTTGTGACCAGTCATCTTTGTCGCACATCAAAAATAGGATGTCTATTGATCGCCAAACCTCAGCCTTCGCGTTACGAGTAGTTGGTTCTTGGTCTTTGACTGCAATATGTAGCTTTTTCCAGCTCTGATACTCTACCTTGCTAACATAAGATGTGTTATATATTTTTCCATGTTTTGTTAGCTTCGGATCTCTTGTACCTTGGGGTTTAGATAAAAACCTCCGTGCCTTCACCCCACCGATGGATGGTTTGCATGGGACATCCTTCTCAGCAGTTGATCTCTTTTCATCCCGCTGGATTTTCACATTGCCACCATGAAGCCCCATATCCGACAGTACCATTTCTAAGCATTGCAGGGCTACTTGTCGTTCTACCGAGTTCTTAATCTTCCAAGCAAACCCGATATATAAGTAGACCAATTTCTCCACAATTCTACAAAGGGCATGCATTGTACAAATGTGGACATTCACAAGTGGTATTTTCAAAACCGGTCGAAAAGCAGGATCCTCAATGTGACGTGTTGGAGCTTTTCTCCACCACTTTGGGTCCATGACCTTTGCAGGCTCCATGCAGAACAAACACGGCGCCTTTTCCATTGCACCCATTCCACAATTATACATGCACTTTAATGTTTTGAGGTCACCTGCAAGATGCCACTGAACTTGAAAGTCTCCCCTTCCATCTAGACGTAGTACCTCTCCCTGGTTAGTCTGTCGATCAATCACCTCCAGAATATTAGTTCGATGGAACACCCAATATAGAATCTCATGATCTTCTTTCTTTACCTGCACCACAAAATAAATGAGAGTTAAGTAGATGTGAACATTTGAGCTTACCTGAGAATCTCGCTTACCTCAAACGCACCAAGCCACCATATGTTAGATTTTTATTGAACACTAAAATATAAAGGATCATCACTGGGACACTTTGAGAGGGCTCTATTCATTAAAGTAATAGTAACATGCTCTAGCTTTTTCTCTTTAACAAGCTCACACTCATCCAGTTTTAACACAAAATGTAATACCCCTCGTGACTCTTCAAATGTGATGTTGTAAAACTCCACCATTCTCTTCTGTAATATCCGCAGGTCCATAAAAATATTATTGAACTCATCATATGCCATGTTTGCTTCATGGCCACTGTAAGTTGCTTTAATATGAAAGGGTTGTCCAAGATAGTCTCCTTGTGCCTCGTTAAGCTGAAGCCTCTCTTTCCAAACACTTGAGGCTGATGGTAGAAGTTTGGATTTTATACCCTTCTTAACAAAGATGGATGAGACAGACTTTTGGATAGCCGAATATCCTCTTTTGCTTACACCAAGTGAATCAAGTGTGCCTTGTATCTCTTTTGCAGGCACTGAGTTCTCTGAAATAAAGCGGTCCACTACATTTCGTTGTAGGACCTTAAAATTCTTGTCATGTACTATATCTGCTGCCAGGCTTCTACTTATAAGTGGCTTCAATCTCTTTCCTATATTGGCTTTGGGATCAATGTTTTCCTTGTCAGGATAGATTGAATCTCTACATGAAGACAATGCATAAGTAAATAACAGAAAATTTGCTTCACTAACACTATTTAGGCACATGAAAATAATGCATAACAAGAAAAAACAAAAGGATTACTTAACTAAGACAATGTAGCCAACCAAAAAGCATCACCTTAATGCTCGGATTTTTTTCTTGAGACCTCCTAATGCAACCTGCAATGTTTCAAGATTGCGCAATTTCTTCTTTCGGGTACGACCACCCAAGATGGTGTCCTTCATTTGAGAACTTCTCACCTTTCCTTTCAGTTCTTGTACCTCTGTTTTATGTTGCAAAATGGTAACCTGATCTGTAGAATGTAAATGTGAAAGGCGAACAATCTCACATTGTTGAGCTTGGAGAATGCCCTTGTAAGTTTCAGCTTCTCTTGTAAGAGATTTACAATAACCCAGAAGGCCCTTTTCTCCATCACCAACAAAGGTCAATAAGCTTGTAGGATTGACAAACGGTGGAGACGCATTAGTCATTGGATTCTTAGGGTAGAGAGAGCCTCTTGTCCAGATATCTATGTGTTTAGCTCCCTGAGCTCTGAGCGTGTCTATGGAAGCGGGAGGTATATGTGTGTTTGTTTTACTGCGCTTAATCAATGGTTGGTACTCATTGTCCAAATCAATGTGAAGGTGATATTTGGCTCGTTTCTGGGTAACATTTGTGCGATTTGAGGAGTGCGCCATTACCCAAATGTGCAGGTTTAATGGAAAGTGAATAGCGGCTGCGCCTTCGTCCCTCCATGTTAGCCTCATTCCCTCCATATTGACGAGGTTCATTCAATGCAACTGAAAAGAGGATTATCCCTCAATCACTACGAACGAATGTTCAGAAGAGTAAGGAATCTACTTAAAGTACACTTTTTGAACTTTTACTATGAAAGACCCAGCTCTATTATTTGCCATTTTTTCTAGAGAGAGAGTGCAAAAAATACATTTTCTTAGAAGGCCCTCCAAATGACCTCCGAAATTCCCTAATGTGATGTTGAGGAGCCTCTGTCTTTTGACGAAGCACAGAATTCAGAAAATTGGATGGCTACCATGCAATCAGAATATGATGCACTTATAGAGAATGACACATGGACTTTATGTGATTTGCCTCCTGGCAAAAAGGCCATTGGTACAAAGTGGGTTTACAAGTTAAAACGCAAGCCGGATGGTGAGATCGATCGCCATAAGGTTCGACTTGTTGCAAAAGGTTATGCACAGCAAAAAGGCATAGATTATGAAGAGACTTTTGCTCCCACTTGTCGTATGACTTCTGTACGTTTTCTATGTGCATTGGCATCTCATTTTGGTTGGGATGTACATCAATCAGACATTGTTACCGCTTTCTTGAATGGTGACATATTTCAGGAAGTTTATGTAACGCAGCCTCGCGGTTTTGTCATAAAAGGACAAGAGGACAAAGTGTGCAAATGTAACAAGGCTTTGTATGGGTTGAAGCAATCTCCTCGTGCTTGGTATGAGAAAGCTGACACTCATTTGGTCAAACAAGGCTTTCGTAACAGTCCAACAGAAAGCACATTGTATGTAAAGCGTGAGGGTGATGTACTTCTCATTGTGGTTCTTTATGTTGATGATTTTGCTGATCACTGGACCAAATGAGAGACATATTGCTGAATTTAAGTCTGATTTGAATGCTACTTTCAACATGAAAGATTTGGGGCTGTTGCATCATTACTTGGGTATACAATTTAAGCAGTGTGATGGTGGTATTGCCTTGTGTCAGAAAAGTTACATAAAGACATTGCTATGTAAGTTTGGACTTGAGGGTTGCAAACCTATTGCCACTCCCATGGAAACAGGTTTGAAGTTGAGTCTACATGATGCTGGCGATCCTGCTGATGTCACTCTTTACCAAACTGTTGTTGGATGCCTCATTTATGTATGCAACACGAGGCCGGATATTCAGTTTGCAGTCTCACAGGTCAACAGATTTATGCATAGCCCAGGGTCTAAGCATTGGTAGGCTATCAAGAGGATTTTCCGCTACCTTAGTGGCACTCTACATCTTGGCTTGTTTTATCCCAAGGGGGGATCATTTCCGCCAGACTTACATGCTTTTTCGGACTCAGATTGGGCTGGTTGTTTTGACACGCGAGTGTCCACAAGTGGTTTTTGTTTCATGCTTGGCAGTTCATGTATATCATGGTTGAGCAAGAAGAAACCTACTGTGGCCACTTCGAGTTGTGAGGCTGAGTACAGGGCATTATTCATAGCTATGGTTGAGTGTGTATGGCTCAGACGCCTTATGGCTGATTTGGGTGTTGGACAGGACACTGCCAACACTATCTACACTGATAGTCATAGCGCATTGGCAGTTGCGAGGAACCCAATTTTTCATGCTCGCACAAAGCACATTGAGGTGCATTACCACTATGTCAGGGAGAGGCTCTCAGCAGGAGAGATCAGCTTGGCTTATGTGCCAACACAGGACAACCTTGCAGATCTTTTCACAAAGGCATTGTCTCGTGAGAAGCTTGAAGCTTTCCGCAAAGCTTTGGGCTTACTCCCCTTTGTGGACTGATCCTGTCCTCAGGGCATGGCACTTCCCTTTACTCATGTGCCAGCTCTCGTTCACCGCATCACTCCAGGGGGGATTTGTTACCATATACATGTGGTAGTGATGTGTGTGAACACACTAGGACCGCCGGGGCATTTTTTCCCTCTTTAGGAGGTTTTTTCCCCCGTGCATTGCATATACGCCCATCACTCTAGGGCTATCTATCTTTCCATTGCACACAAAGTAACACACTCTCTATTGTGTGCCTTGAGATTCCTTAGTCTTCTCCAAGCTGTGTGCATTTCTCTACAACCCTAATTCCAACAACCCGTTCGTGCCGGATGGTATTCCCTAGATCATGTTCTAACAAAACATGCTCTACACAGCATACAAGTTTTTTCGCGGCACTACATACATAACCACTTGAGTCAGGAACACATTACAAAGAGACACTACTTCTAAATGTACCTAGATGTGCCTTACATTTTTACACGACCGTGAAACACTCTGCTTTGCCCGGAGTTTGCGTAGTAAACAATCTTATCTTCAATGTCAAATAACAACGGACTCCAATGATCTCTACACCAAAACCATCAAAGATGAGAAGAAAGATCCTAAATGCAGCGTGGTTTTTACAAGGCAAGAAGAAACTCACGATTGATTGTATGCAGTGACCAGAAAGCGCGTTAGATCAAAATTGACTCTGCTAAACCAGCCCATCAGAGCCAAAAAGGAAACTCCGCTGTTTTACAGCATAGGCGATATCAGCGGATCTATTACGTATATTTTGTTTTGAACCTCAGGGGGCAGAAGCGAGACAGCGTGCCTAACATGAATCAATGGTAGAGATTAGACTTAAGATATTTCAGCGGGCTGTCACTGGCACAAACCCATGGGTCAATACCGAGCGACCGGGGCAGCTATCGAATTCCATAAGCCACTGACTCGCTTGGTATTGACCCATGTCTTAGTGCTAGTGAGCCATCTAATGAACCAAGCGTGACTTATAAAGAAAAACTGCCGGGAAGACATGGGTCAATACCGAGCGAGTAGTATCACTATCCAATTCCATAAGCCACTGACTCGCTTGGTATTGACCCATGTCTTGGTAGTGAGCTATTTAATGAACCAACCGTGATGTTTAAAGAGCTTGAGAAGTACCACAAAGCAATGTTGACGACCCCATCCGTTGCGTTGGAGTTGGTGAAATTGCGCATGCACAAGAAGTCTTGTTGATCGAGGTTGAAAATGCAGGCCTCCTCTGACCTTCAAGGCAGTAGTATCTATGCATGCAGAGGTGCTGCGCTGAGCAGAACTTGCAACTCCTCTTCGTTCTCTTCCTTGATTTGCTGTAAAATAATCGACTCATCTCATAAAGGCTCCTCGTTGGATGGCCCTTGTGAAGCAGAGCCTTTTTGTTGCCTTTCTTGAGATTTATCCGTGGCTGCCTCAGGCTCCTCCCTAACAGGCACAGGGTCCTCCCTTATAGGCACAGGCTCCGGAGCCTCCATGCCTTGCTCATTTTCCTTCAATATTGGTTCCTCCATAAATGCCTCAGGGTCCACCCTGGCCTGCTCATGCCCCTCATCAGCCTGCCCATTTGTGTCATTCCTCTCGACCCTGGCCTGCTCATGCCCCTCATTGTTATCCTCCCTTACTGGCTCCGGATCCTCCATGACTTGCTCATTTTGGGGTCTAACTGGCTCCTCCATAACTGTCTCTGTTTCTTCCATGACTGCCTCGGGGTCCACCCTGGCTTGCTCATGCCCCTTGCGGCTAGCTCATCCTGCCCATCTGTGTCGTTTCTCTCGACGCGTGATCGTGTCCTTCTGCTGTTTAATTTAGCCCTAGATGGCTCTTTCGTGCACGAGGATGGAGAGGGGGGATGCTAAGAATATCCATAGTTCTCGTATCCCGGATAGGTGTTGGCTGAAGCAGCCCATCATAGCGGAAGCGTAGCCTTCGAATAGTGTCAAAATCCCGCAGCATGATAGTAACGTGGTGTGCATGGGCATCTAGTATATATCCATTGCTGAAGAATTCAACAAGGTAGTCTTCTGAAATTTCTTGAAGGCAGAGAAGTGCATTGTTGGCCCATCGCATTCCTACTGCTCGCAAATCTCTCGCACTACTCGCAAGAAAGGAAGAAGTGGAATAGCCGGTTGAACGTGTCCTTCGATCCTTCGTAGCTCTTGCAGTACACCTCTGTGCGCCTCATATTGGCGTCTTATTGCTTGAGCATTCAAAGAGTCACCTGTTTCCCTTCTATGCGTGGCCTTTGCATGAGGCATCTCTACAAATAGCATAATAGAAAACAACATGTCATTTGTCAGCACAAGGGACTTAAGATTTTAGAAAAGGTCAGTACCAAGTGAATAGGTGTATCGAACAGAGTTTGCCTTCCCTTATTCGCTTGGTACTGACCTCAGAAAAGTTTAACAATAGATATCATTTATATTTTTTGAGGTCAGTACCAAGCAAACAGGTGCATCAAACAGAGTTTGCCTTCCCTTATTTGCTTCGTACTGACGTCAGAAAAGTGTAATAGCAAACATCGTTTATATTTTTTGAGGTCAGTACCAAGCGAAGAGGTGCATCGAACAGAGTTTGCCTTCCCTTATTCGCTTGGTACTGACCTCAGAAAAGTGTAATAGCAAACATCGTTTATATTCTTTGAGGTCAGTACCAAGCGAAGAGGTGCATCGAACAGAGTTTGCCTTCCCTTATTTGCTTGGTACTGACCTCAGAAAAGTTAATAGTAGATATCATTTAAATTTTTTGAGGTCAGTACCAAGCGAATAGGTGCATCGAACAGAGTTTGCCTTCCCTTATTCGCTTGGTACTGACCTCAGAAAAGTGTAATAGCAAGCGAACAGGTGCAACAAAATACCAATGTGAAGAAGACGTTTAAGTCCATGCTGACCTAACTGTCATGTCGTGCCCTCCCATCACCTCCCCTAATCTAGGGGGGGTGGTACCACTGCTTCTCCCTCCCATGTCTACCTCTCATGAAAACGCATGGTGGTACTCCAACCCACCGCCTCACAGACCACTCATCAACCAGAACCTAGGCCCTGCTTTTCAGGCATGTCCGTCTAGTCTATTTAACCAACAATTTTTTCAAAACCTCCCTCAAGGTTTCGCAGAGCAACTACAGGAAGCTTGGAAAAGTGGTGATGCCTTTGTAAGGGACACTCCCGCAGCGCCAACATGACCGCATCCGAGCCCTCCTCATGAGGTTCCCCCTTGGTCCTCCCTCGATGGTACCCTTAGCGTTCTCCACCGACACAGCCCGGGAGTGGATGCTGTCAACACCAGAGTCAATCGTCAAGGTAAGCCACTGGTAATACTGCCTGCCTCAACTGCCAAACCAACACCCCCATCCTTTCCCCGTCAGTACCAACCCTTGGAAGCTCAAAAATTCTTTCCTTTTTGTTCCCAATTTTCAAGCTCCTAGTTTGAAGATCTTATTTGCTGGATGCTCTGTGCAGGATGCTAACCTCAAGCTGGAACAAATGAGGATCTATAGGCACAGAGTCTCAATCCTCAAAGACTCTTTGGATGCAAGAAGGACTGAAGACCTGCAGGGATTGCTCCCCGAGAATGGCTCTCTAGATGTCATCTATAATTGGGTACAGGAGATGAAGGATGAAGTGCTTGAGCTAGCCAGTAAATATGAGGAAGCCCTGAACTTTTCCAACAAGCTTCAAGAAGAGATAGACTGGCTGTGAATAAAAAGGATTAACTTCTAACTGTTTATTGCCAGTTGTATCCCCATGAAATTAATAGACCACTTTTTGTAAAGTCCGAAACTTGGCCTTTGGGCCTGTCCCTCGTGTTTTCTAACTCAAAACTCCCTACATGGGTGTTAAGTTGTAATTTTGCTTCTCCCTTATAAATTCAAAACGCGTATCTAGTATTAAAAAAAAGGTGCAACAAACAGGGTTTACGTTCCCTTATTTGCTTAGTACTGACCTCAAAAAAGAGTAATAGAAAACATCATTTATATTTTCTGAGGTCAGTACCAAGCGAACAAGTGCATCGAACAAAGTTTGCCTTCCCTTATTTGCTTGGTACTGACCTCAGAAAAGTGTAATAGAAAACATCATTAATAAAGACGATGGTCAGTACCAAGCGAACATGTGCAACAAACAGGGTTTACCTTCCCTTATTCGCTTGGTACTGACTACACAAAATACAAGTGCACAAAAGTGTAGTAGCATACCTCTTCACTGTGTGTAGAGTTCTGCGTCATTAAAGCACTGCAGAAGAGGAGGATGTGCAAAAAGGAGGAGCACTAGAGAGTAAGAGGAGATGCGCAAAAAGGGTTGGGAGCACAAAAGAGATGGTTTGCTTACTGCGTAGCGTCGACGGGGGTAGAGTTAAAATGATGGGCAATAGAGGATGCAAAAAGAGGTAGAAGAGCGCTCAGCTGGGGCGAGGGTATATATAGTTAAAATGTTTGGCGGGGATACTGCCTCTAAACTTAGAATTCTTACCTCGACGAGGGTTACACCCGAGATTGTGGTTGGTAGATTGTAATGCATGGAAATCTGAGCCATTTATTACTGGTTGTCCTTTTGAGCGCAACCCATGTGCCTTTTTTGAGTGACCGTTTAGAGTCAGATGATCGCCCTTGCACTCGCCATCTCCATCTCCAAGTAGAACAAACAGATTGCCATTGCCTTTGCCTTTTCTGTGCTCTTTTCCTTGGCCACCTCTCGTGATCCTGCATTTAGAGTCAGACGCCGATCGCCCTTGCAGTCGCCATCTCCATCTCCAAGTAGAATAAACAGATCGCCATTGCCTTTGCCTTTTCTGCGCTCTTCCCCTTGGCCACCTCTCGTGATCCTGCATTGAGCGACCTCCACTGGTTTGAGTCCTTTGCTGCCACATCGCCATCACCATCGCCACCTTCTGGTTCTTGCTCTCAGTGGCTTGCGACATCACCATCCAACTCGGCGCCATTGGTTATTGCAGAGACAGGTTCTTTCTCCCTCTCTCTCCCCCCTTCCTGTGTGCTGTTAACTGTGTGCGCATCAAAGCCACTGCTTTACGGGGTTAGAGCACAATGGGAACAACACTCCAAGGGCCAAAGAGTGGTCATTAGGGTAAGATTAGAAGTCTTGCACCGCATGGTTGGAATAATTACTCCTTATGTGACTGTGCCTGAGTTATTATTCAATGCTATGTTTGGGCATAGTGAGTGAGTAGGCCTACATATCTATCACTGATAACATTAAATGCTCTATTCTAATCCACGTGTTCCAAATGGACATGGGTACATCGAAAATTCAACTTGGGTCAAAACCAAGCGAATAGGGCCCTTCGGAGATTCTTGGGGCCCCTACTTGCCTGGTTCTGACTCAAGTGACATCACCTATTATGACATTAGTGCATGGGACACAACCAAGCGAATAGAGACCTTGAGGGATACTCGAGGCTCAATATTCGTTTGGTTATGACACCAAATACAGGCCAAATTTTGAATAGTAGTTTTGGCTTGCTTTTTCTTTCAGTCATGGGGGACCGTATCCTGGAGACAGATGTTGTGGGTACAACGAAAATTCAACTTGGGTCAGAACCAAGCAAATAGGGCCCCCTTCGGAGATTATTGGGGCCCCTATTCACCTGGTTCTGACTCAAGTGACGTCACCTATTATGATATTAGTGCACATGACAGAACCAAGCGAATAGAGACCTTGAGGGATACTTGAGGCTCAATATTCGCTTGGTTATGACACCAAATACATGCCAAATTTTGAATGGTAGTTATGGCTTGCTTTTTCTTTCAGTCATGAAGGACCGCATCCTGGAGACAGACGTTGTGGGTACATAAAAAATTCAACTTGGGTCAGAATCAAGCGAATAGGGACCTTTGGAGATTCTTAGGGCCCCTATTTGCCTGGTTATGACTCAAGTGACGTCACCTATTATGACATTAGCACACGGGACATAACCAAGCAAATAGAGACCTTGAGGGGTACTTGAGGCTCAATATTCGCTTGGTTATGACACCAAATACATACCAATTTTGAATAGTAGTTTTGGCTTGCTTTTTCTTTCAGTCATGGGGATCATAGTCCTGGAGACAGATGTTGTGGGCGAGGATACATGTGAAGAAAAACTATTCACGTTCTTATACAATGCCCATGCTCATCACTGTGCACCAGAACTATCAGGAATGTCTAATGCATAGTTTTCTATACAGAGGATTATAGATTGCTCATTTGAGTACCTACAAACCCATTTGCAACAGTATGAGGCAGTCATTTGTGACAATTCCATGATAGTTGATGGCATGAGATATGTGCACCCAGCCGACCTTGACCCTGACAAGAGTGCTTCAAGGAGACTAAATCGCTGTCTAGAAAAGTGTCCCTCCAATGCATTGCTTGTACAAGACAGGTGTATGAAGCACTTCAAAAAGTGTCGCTTAGTGGAATTCTACCACGGGTTTGTCTGTTACTTATACTTGCAGATGGATGGTGAGTCAGAGACTTCCGAGTCAACAACTTTTGGTTGTTGTCCATTGGTGCCGGAGGAAGAGGTAGAGGATGTGGAGGTGCAGTTTGAACCAGAAGAAGAGCGGGTAAAGGTATTAAAGGAAACATTTGATGTGGGCTTAACTCTTTCTTCTCTTGCGGATGCAGCAATAGGGTGCAAGCAAGAAAGCCCAAATAAGGAAGTGACTTTGCCTCTGAAGTGCGCTCCCAGCTTTGCTATGGCAGGCGACACCCACTATGTTCTGCTCACAGATATCATGCATGAGCTGAATATACGGGAGGACTACTACCTAGCTGCAATTGCAAATTTTTGTGAAGCAGACATGGGATTTGTGGATGATGATGGAGTGGGCCAACATATTATTGCTGACACAGCTATCCATGACTCACAGTTTACTTCAGGGTGGCAATTGATCAAAGTTCGGAGAGGCCAATTTGCCAACAGATGAGAAATTTCAATCGACAACAAAACAATTCGGCTTGGAAAACATGGGTAGGCCCGTGGCACCCAAAACTCAAGTAATGAATAGTTGGTCTATTCACTTGTGGGGAAGGTCGATGCTGGAAATGGACGAGAATCAGATGTAATTTTTAAAGGCATTCAGATCGTATTGAAGATGGCCCAATGATAAAATATCATGATCAATTTTTTTGTCAACAGGTGCTAGTGTATGACAATAGTCTCCTTAGAAGAGCGGGAGGCTCACGGCAAGGGCTTGTCACTGGAGTCCAAGGCAAGGATGCGGCGTTGTCTCACTACATCGGGCGTTTCAACCACGAAAAGGTTTGTAGAAACAATTCAAGTACTTGGCAATTGTACTCATCTCACTTATGGCCCATACATTCATTACTATTTTTTTGTAGAGCATAATATACCACAAGGAATACTCCGAGGACAATGCAAAGTTCCCACTGTTTGCAATGAAAATTATTACAAGATTGTGTGGTGGGCACCCCATCCCACTAAACGCAAAAAGACTAATTCTGATTGAGAGACAGTTTGCTCTACGCGTCTTTGGCATTGGGTATGGGTGCCAAGCACTCACAGCCCCCTATTTCATGTCCTACACAGCTCAGGCTCTGGCTACAGGGGTTGAGGACCCGGAGAGCTTAGATCCATACAACAAGCAACCGTTTTTGAGGGAAAGAAGACGCCTGATGCCCGTGGGAATGCTGCCATCAATAGAGGAACGAGCTCGTCTACAGAGCTTGCACATCGAAGAGGTACAAAGTGAGGAAGAAGGAGGTGCATCGAAGAGGATAAAAACGACGGGCTTAGGTCCATCTTCTCCTGCTCTTGACTCGTGATTGTCGCCACCTCCCATGGCGCTCCCTCGCATTCGAATTTCCGCAAGCCATCTGTTTCTTCTCTTTGTGTATGTGTTGTAAAGACCGTGTAATTTTTGAACTCTTAAGAATCTCCTTCTACCTTGCTCTATGAATTAGTCGTCTATAAGTCCATCGGTGTAACTCTAATAGGCTATTGGCCTTATCCTTTCCTCCCCATCGGTCTGTTTCTTCTCTTTGTGGATGTGTTGTAAAGACTGTGTAATTTCTGAACTCTTAAGAAGCTCCTTCTGCCTTGCTCTATGAATTAGTCGTCTATATGTCCATCGATGTAACTCTAATAGGCTATTGGCCTTATCCTTTCCTCCCCCATGTCTAGTGTGCTTAAAATAACCCGTTCTTGCCATGTAGTGGGTTTTTTCCATGCCTTGTGTGGACCATATTGATAGTGAGCCGTATGTCTTGGCAAAACATGGACCATGGTTGAACAATATGTGCTGCATTGAAATAAAACAAAATGGTCAGTAGAGTACAATTTAAAATTTTGTTTTGTATACGCAGAATGCTAACCCACCATGTAATGTGTGATATGTTGCCCACCCCACCCTGTAAGGTAAGCCTTCTTCCAATTCAGCAAGGCTGCTTGAAATGATGTGAGCTTACTTTGGTCCCAAGAATGCTGCTCAACGTAGTGGAAAATTTTATCTAGTGATTTCCACACATTCGCCTTGTGATTCTAGATTGCCCCACCACCAACATTGTCTTTAACCACTTTATGTAACTGTTTCCATTTATTGAACATGGTTCTCCTTTATTTTCTATCTGAATCTTTGAGGCTAAACCCAAGAAACCTTCTTGCCTTCACGCCGCCTATCGATGCTTTCCTAGGTACCTTGTAACAACTTTGAGACATCTTAGGGTCCTCTTCGATTTTGACATTGCCTCCATGTAAACCAATGTATGAGAGCACTCCCTCTAATACTTTGACCACTCTTTTTGACTCACTCTCTAGCTTTAATGTCCATGCAAAACATATGTACAAATGAACCACCTTTTCAATTATTCAACAGAGTGCATGAAGTGTATAGACGTGAACTCTACTTAGAGGAATATCAAGCACTGTCCTAAAAGTTTTATCTTGAAGATGTCTGTTGGGAGCTCTATTCCATTGCACACTCTCAAGAGACTGTGCATCAGCTATGTAATATAAGCATGGATTTTCCACAGCTGCTCCGTGTGTTATGTTGTACATACACTTAAGAGTCTTTAAGTCACCTGCCATGTGCCATTCCACTGTATAGTCACCAAATCCTTCAACTGAAAGAACGACTCTATTTCTTTGTTCACTGATGATAGAAGGAATTTGGGTTTGACTAAAAACCCAATCGAGGAATTCAAATTTTTTCTTATCAACCTGCAGTGAAAAACCAAAACACAAAATCAACAACCAAATAATCAATATTTTTGTTATTATAGAGTGAACGAAGTATACTTGAAATGATCCTAGAGTTAGAATGTTGTTTTCGAGTTACACGCTGAAGTATCGTGGATCCTCTTTTGTTATTGATGGATCTAGAGATTCATGAGGGTAATGGTGACTCTCTCCAGCATCTTGTTCTTCAGGACCTCGCACTCGTCGAGCTTCAAAACAAACTTGAGAACCCCACCGCACTCCTCTTAACTGATGTCAAAGAAGTGAACTGCATACCTTTGCAATGCTTCAAGATCAACGAAGAGGTTGTTGTGCTCGTTAAATTGTACCTCACTACCACCCTTGCCTAAGAACGTTACTTCAATATGGAATGGTGACCCAAGTTTCTCAAATACCTCATCGTTTACGTGCCGGCGAGCAGCCTTTACATGTGATGGTTTTGGCAGCAATGATCCTCTCTTTAGTTTATTTTGAGACTTTTTAGCTAATGCTTTGAAGAGTGCCCTGTATCCCATCTGTGAGATGCCACTCTCATCAAGTATTGCTTGCACTTCCATTGGTTCCAACTGATTCTTGTTCATGAAGGAGGTAAGGAGCCTCCCTTTCAACTTACAAATTTTTTTCTGAGTTATCATCTCTTCAACTACTTCTTTTGGAACTAGACGACTGTAATGCACTCCGACATTGAAGCCTGCACCGTTCGAGTTTGGATGCAGTAAAGACCTGCCAGAAAATCACCATGCGTTATGATCATGTATAGGAAAGTGTATCCATTTCTTAGTGAAGCACATTGAAGATACAAAAGTAGAAACAAACTTCGAGTTACCTTAAAGCTCGTATTCATTTTTCAGGCCACCACTACCAATCTTCATGTTCTCAATGTTGCACAGATCTCGTTTTCTTTTCCGACTACCAAGCACGATGTCTTTCTCTCGCAAGCTTGTGATCTTCTTCTCAAGGCCTTGGATTGTCTCTTTGTTTGATGAAATCTTTTGAGATCATGCTTCAATTAAGTTTCTTCAGCTACATGTTCTCCATTGCCAGGAAGTTTCTTTGCCTTTCCGCATTCAATCCTCTCATTTCCAAATGTTCGGTGTATCCCAATAGCCCATCCTTGCCATCGCCTGTGAAATGTAAGAGATTAGTGATACTAGAAAAGGGAGGTGGCACATTTGTCATAGAGTCATTTGGATAAATAGACCCATCGGTCCACAAATCCAAATGATGTTCCTTGTTCGTCCTTCTAAGTTCCTTCTCCCATTGAGATAAGAAAGATTCCCTCCTACGTTTTTGCAACTGTGCGTACTCTTGCAATACATCAACATGAAGATGATGCGTGTTCTTTCTTTGGGTAAGTGTTAAAGATGAAGGGGCTGAGGATTGCAAGTTCAAATTGGTGTTTTCATAAAAAAAAGAAGCGTTCTCCATTCCTAGAGTTGATAGAGAAAAAGACAAATACTCGAAACTCATGAAATATCTCAGGTTTTGGGAGGGAAGTCCATATTCTCAAGTTTAGAGTTGATAGAGTTCGTGTGGCTTATGTTTCTAGAGGGAATGCTTGTAAGTTGGCATTTCAAATCATTAGTCATATGGTTAGTTGGATTCCTGACAAGAGAACGAAGGATAAGAATGATAAAGACAGCGGCTACCTACCAAAGAATGTCATTTTGGCTTTTTGTTGGTGCAAAAAAGTATCAATTAAAATGCACAATTTAACATTTTCATTTTCTCTCTCTAAGCTGACGTGGCACTTTTTACAGGACCCAAAAGTGAGTCCAACTTTCTCCTAATGTTTCATTTTCACCATAGCCTTGTTTCCCTACCTTGCGCTCGACCTGCGTCAGGACATTATCCACTTGCTCGTTTGCCTACGTCACGTAGCTCCTGGCTGCCAATTAGGGGGAGAAAGCTCTCAAAGCCACGAGCTTGCCAAAAAGAACAGAAGGATGGTGCCTTCTGAGGGGAGGCCCATTATAACAAGGTGGCAGGGTGCTGCAGCTCAGGACGGGGGTGAAGGCCGTTGGGTCCTCCCATCGTACTATGGCCATGCGCGTGTGCGTTGCCCCCTCGTCAGCTTCCACCTATTAAACACACACACAATCCTTCTTCTTTCGTTATCCTTTTCCTCTAGCTTTCAAAGAGCATCTTAGCCAGATTCCATCAAAACAAACTCTCCAAAAATGTACCACATATATGTTTTAGCAAACCTTTCAAACTATTTAGTTTCCGTCGAAACTCACAAAAACTGTTTAGTTTCTTTTCGTAGAGCTATTTACACATATTATTCTCTCCTCTTCCATGTGTGCTATGAGCATAACATCCACCATAACCATTGGCAAGTATAGTCATGAAAATGCAAGTTCGGATAAGTTCTTGCTAAATGCATGTATACTAGGTGGTATGGGTCCTAGTGTTTAGCAAAGGCAAAGTTCGAAACGGCCTGTAAATTCATGATTCTAATGAAGCTTTTTGCACCACAAGTACAACACCTCTATGGGATTTAATTCAATTCACTATTCAATCTCTAAAGTTAATCAAGTTCTGTATCAATTATATGGATTACTCAACAATATTGGGAATAATTGTGACGTACGTTTATCAATCATTTTTGGAGGACTGCCTGTAAACGACCGGGGAGAAACAACTCAATATCAATACCGCCATTCATCAAGAGACAACTTGTAAGTGTTAATGTAGTACTAGAGGATATGTAAGAGCAGACATTAGCGAGAAGCAATCCAATCGAAAAAATTACCTCTTTAGTGTGGATTTTTCTTATCATGATACAAAGCATGTTGCGATCAGGTTTAATCTCTTTAGGTTAAGTTAAGTTTTCAACCTTGATCACTATTTATGATGGATTTGCCTATTGATGAGGATTGACAAGTCAAGAACTTAATTTGTGCCAATGAAATATATAAGTAATCACTCTTATAGAAATTTGAGAAGAGGTATTCTTACATGTTCCAACATCATTCATTTAGTCATTTCTTAGTTATAGTAACTTATTTAAAATAGTCAAGTAAGTTATCAATTGAGTTAATGCACTATTTTGGATATAAGCCGTTTACACATACATTTGCAAAGGGACAAAAATGTGGACAATCAAGATATTCTTCTTGGTTTCATTGAACCAACTATAGGTCAAATGGACAGTTGCAAATGTGAAAAAGATTAGTGTTCTTAAAAAGAAATCACCGCTTTAGTTTTTGAGGACGAAAATGCTTCTCCAAAGAAGTAATATCAGGCCAAAGGTAGGGCCATGACACATATGCAACATGAAGGTCTATATATAGCTAGGGTCAAGGACCTATATATAATATAGTTGGGTGGTGTTGGGATAAAGACGTTGTGCCTTTGCCGCGGCCGGACGTCCGGCCGTCCACCTACCATGTGTATATACCCTTATTCAATGTATATGAAGAATAAGGAGCTTCTCATTCATCACTTCCTGTGGTTGCTCCACCACACTCTCATGTTTCTCCCCTTCCTCGCACGCACTGCACCGTGCACACGTGCCCTAACAAGTGGTATCAGAGGCAACTGCTTGGTGGCAAAGGCAGTCTCTCAATGACGACGGAGCTCGTACGGAGCTCGACGCTTCACGAAACCAGATCGGAGTGGTTCGAGGTGGATCGAGTGAGATCACGGATCTCAGCACCCCAGCACACCAACCCCTCATGCATGTAGATAATCTTGAAGGGATTTAGGACATCTCTGCAATAAACAAGGGAAGGAAGGTCTATAGAATCGGACAGTTGGCATAAGAGGCAGTAGACTCGCCCCTCCAAAGCTTAGGGCAACTTGGTGAGAAACACCAAACAGAGCAAGTCTAGCTTGTAAGCAGGGAAAATTTGAAGCAGCTCTCGGCATTCAATCTGATTCTGCAGCTGGATACAATTGAGCAAGAGAGTAGCGAGGCAAGTGAGTAGGCTTGTGTGCAAGCTTTGCAAATGAACCAGATCGAAGCAGGAAGTGGGCTAAGAAACTCTATCCGATAGGCCAAGCAGAGACAGTGCTGGATAACAAAGAGCCTTGAAGGCCTGAAATCGGCTTGCAACAGTAAGAGCGAGCTTGGAAAATCAAGTAGTTGAACAACATGTAGGCAAGACTTGCAAGCCCAAAATCACGCAGTGTTATGAGACTGGGCATCCTCCTATTGTAGTGGTTAGCTGCTATTGGGATAGCTGGCGTAATGGTTAATTATGTGCTGTCTATTTATTTTCTAATTGAGTTGATGATGATTTTGTAGAGTGGAATGTGGGGAGTTGATGAAGAGGCGTCGACAATTACTCTTGGCCATTTTATATTTGCATAGTATTTTAGAATTTCATTTCAATAAGCCACTATGGCTCTGTAAATAATTGTAGTGGAAACCTCCTTATGGGTCATGCAAGAACTAATGAGTTTCACTCATTTACAAAAGTGAAGTGGTTGTAAAAAGAGAGGCCTCAATTTTTGGCACCTTAAACTCAAAAACAATATATTAAATACCAACTCCACAAGAGAGGTGCCCTGGAGTTTGGGGCTAGATTTAGGCATTTCTCTTGCAGATTCTCTTCTCTACTCTCTTATCCTATGGTTATTTGCTGTGTACTCTCTAATCTAGTCTCCATCTCTTACAATTCTCTTACACACTCTTACAAGCTTGTCTATGTCAATTTTATGTTGTGTGTGTGTGTGTGCTTGGAAATTGGGAAAAGAAGTGGACAGGTTGATGGTGATGTTTGTGAGCATGTGTTGAATAATCTAAGCAATCAGTCTCCCCAACTCTTCTCCCAATAGTGGTATCAGAGCTTCAGGTTCGAGAAAAAATTGGCGGGCTAGATTTCAATCTCAAGAAGGAATTCCTCAAATCGACAAATTTCAAATTGCAATTCATCGAATTTTCAATTCAAAGATTCAAGGATTCGTGGAAAATTCAAAATTTCATCGATCGAAATTGCGAAACAAATTTTGATTGGTTGTTAATTGGCGGCAAATCGGCCACTAATCGGTAATCAATTTCCAGTTTTGGCTTCATGACCCTCTCGATACGGTATGTCGAGTCTCAAATTCCAAATTTAAAGCCTAATAAGTGCGGATTTTGTGAAGGCGAGAAAGAGAGCAAGGGTCGAAGAAAAATGGAAGAACTTGAAATTTGGAAGAGTCTTGATTCAACAAGATTGGCACTTGAGGTTGGAGATTTATGACATCGACTTCGTAAGCTAAAGCAAAATTGTCGGAATCAATTAATGAAGAGGTGATATGATTGACACGGTACACGTTTTTGAACTCGGGGCTTCACCGTCTCACATCAATATTTAATTCCTGCATCGGATTGAATTCCTCGACACGCTGTGGGAACCCTAGCTTACACACAAAAAAGCTATGTCCCCGACTACTGCAGAATCGAGCTCATTCAGACCAGGTAGATTCTCCCTGGAGTTGGGAGTACTTTTGCCTTCTTGCACTCTGGCCAAAACTGTCTGTTGAACTTACCATCTTCAACTTTCCCCTAGCGCTGTCGGTCTCAGCTTGTGAGCTCGCTGTCTTCATCTTTTTGCCATGCAATTCTCAATTCACACCTTTTATTCAAAGGTGTGGCCATTGAGAAAGCCTCAAAAGTTTACGTATTTAATAAGTGTGGCCATTAAAAGGTGTGGCCATTAAGCCCCAGAAAAAAAGAATTGTCTTTACAAAGTTTGGCCATTAAGCCAGCCTCAAGGGTTGAAGTACAATAAGAAGGTTGTCACTCCGCCCTAAGCCGGCAACCGAGCATCAAAAACAAATGAATAATACCTGCTCCATTGGCCTAGAGGTATAAGGAAACTCGGAAATAACACTCAATTTAATTCGATGGTGACCATAACGTAAAATTACCAATTGTATTATGATTATTTTTGGGGATATGAGAGATCGGGCGCCATGAAATTCGATCGACTCGCAGACATTTGTCGGACCGCTCACTTTTCTGACAATTTCCTAGCGCATCGCCATTTCGAACTGAATGCCATCGCAATTTCTCAGCTAAGTACATTACATTTCTGTTCTTTATTTTACTTTTTAATTCCACATATTGCATCTGTAACTATCACCAAATAGCCCTTTTAAGCATTACCATTTATTTTTCATTATTTTTTTAAAAGAGAGAAAAATATAAAAAAGCACGGAATCATGGCACATCTTTCTCAGGCCCCCATGATTGCTGAACAAGTTCTACATTTGCAACACTCCCTCACATATGAACACATGCGAAGGCAAGAACTTGAAGATAAATTATTGCATCCTGTACGCATCGAATCTGCAACGACACCCAAGAAAAACAAAATTAGTAGAAAAGCCTTCACTTTCAAGGATATTGATGGCACTAAAGATGCTAGCACGGTTCTAGCATGGGTTAGTCAACTAAAAGACTATTTTCATGATGAAGACTTTCCCGAGCGTGAAATGGTAAATGTGCATCAAATCATCTCACTAGCAGCACTGCATTGTGGTGGAACGCCACCAAACAACATGGGAAAAGACCACGTACCTGGCATGCATTTAAAAAAGTGTTTTTACCCCAATTTTTATCCACACAGTACAAATCTAAAGCACGACATCAATGGGATTTAATTCGACAGGGTCGAAATGAAGATGTACAGGGTTACACTGATCGTTTTTGGAACTGTTTAATTCAATTGCAAGCTATTGAACATGTTAGTCGCAGAAAATTGAAGCATAAGTACATATCATGCTTGGCATTACAAATTGGTGATGAGGTACATATGCTCAAACCATATTCTCTGTCAAAGGCTATTAATTTGGCTCTCAATGCAAAAAAGAAGAAAGGTGGACAGCCCTCTCACATTGATCAACCTCCTAACACTAACCGTAACAAGAGACCTCCTTTCTCTACTAACTTTGACAGAAACAAACACCAAAGCCGTACTTTTTTCAAGAGATGCAGATTCGACAATTCTCCTACAACTACTCAACCTCATACAAGCAACAACAACAACAAAACACAGCAATGAGGCAACCAAAATTCTTTCAACCAACGACCTACTCCAAACTCTAATGGTAACAAAAAGGTGAAGTGTTTTAAATGCTTTCAGTATGGTCATTATGTAGATAAGTGCCCAAATGGTTCTGCTAAGGGCAATGGTCAATCCAATGGCCACTCCAATGGAGTCAACAAAAATTCAAGTCAAAAACCCCCTTCAACAATAATCGCCCCAATGGAGCTACTCTTAACCTCATTGAAGATGCTACTCCCGACGACAATGAAGTGGAAGCTAACTATGGTGAGGGATATGATCCTGATTATGATAACGATGGTAACCCATCCTCAGGTGCTCTTATATCTCCTCATACTTTGTTTAAAGTGCAAGGCTCTATTAAGGGTGAAAGTGTCACCATTCTGTTAGATGAGGGTAGTAGCCATGATTTCATTTCTACACGCTTGGCACAACAATTATCTCTCTCTGAAATCTCATCACACAAGGTGTCATAATAATCAATATCTAATTCTCCTAAATGATTTTCTCATGTTAAACTGATCATTTAATATGGGGAAGTGCCAGGGGAGAAAAAGCTAGAATATTGGTTAAGCTAGCAGACCGGCCACAGTAGGGATCCAAAGGAGGTAAAATAGGGATCCAAAGGGGGGGCCATCTGCAAAAGAGCCATGTGCAACAATGGGCTTAAAAGAGCCTAAGGTTCAGCCCATTAAGACTTCCAAAATGCTAAGGTTCCAAAATTCAAAGGTTGTGTCCAAAGGTCAAGCATGGGGGGAATTGGATGCTTTATGTGTGTCCCAAAAGTCTTTACAAATCCCTACATAGGAGGGGGTGAGCCTTGGGAGTAGGGGATGATAGAGAAACTCACACACACACACACACACACACACACACAAGCTCCCTTTACACAAAGGGAATGATGGCCACATGTCAGCTCCCTAGCCCAGATGCCCACAAGGTGTATCCAATTCCTATTGGATGGCCTTGGAGGTGGACCAATGAGAATTAGGCTAGAGTAAATCTAGTTTAATTAATTTAAAAACACTTAATAAAAGAACCAATGAGAATTAAGCTCTCTAGAAGACTATTGGACAGTCTCCCAAGGGGTCCAATGAGCATTCAGCAGCCCAATGGCTTGCCTGATTCCTATTTGCCAGGAGGCAAAGGGGTCCAATGAGAGTTTAGTTGCAATTATTAATTACATAAATCTCTCAAAAAAGGGGAAAGGAGGACACATGTCAGAAGGATATCACTAATACTGCTTAATTATCATTGGCTAGCCCTAGGGAGGTCCAATGAGAGTGGAGCATGAGCAAATAGCAAGAGGGGTCGACCAAGAGAGAGAGGGGGCTGATTTTTGCAAGGCATTATCACACACACACTCACATAATCTCATGTGTGAAGTAAAGAAGACTCTCTCTCCTTCTCAAGCTTTAATGGAAATCTTACCATCTACTCCAAGCTTGTGAGAAGGGAGGCCTACACCAACAGCTCTTGGCTTTGTGATGCAAATCCAACCAAGAGCCAAGCTTCAATGCATGCTCATCTCCTCTGCCATGCTAATTACTAAGCTAAGCTATGCTAATATGAGTGATTATGTGAGGAGATGTACATATTTCTCGTAAGACTACTCCTTCTTCCTCTCAATCTACTCTCATACCCCGCTAGCTCTCACCATCTTCGAAGGTGTGTGAGGTCTTGGGTCTGAGACCGGAGAGAATTGATGTTGTGTTTGATAAGTGTTTTGCTTAGTGCATGAAGCTTTCATCTTCATTGCACTAGCTAGTCTTGAAGAAACACAAAGAATTTTATTGTACAATGTCTCTCTTGATGGGAGAAACCATAATACAAAGCCTTTTGGAGGGGGGACCGGCTCCATGTAAATCCGGTCCTCAACTATTGTCAATAGCTTAATTTCTCTCTCTTTTGAAAGTATTGTTCATGCTATATAACTAGGTGTTATGCTTTTTGTTGCTCTCTCCACCCAAGCACTCTTGTAATTCTCATTAGGAATCTATTCTAATGAAATGCCCACTATGTTCATGCTAATTTCCGCTACACACAAGTTTTTAGGCTATAAAATGTTACACAAGGTTAAAACTGTTTTTAATAATCATTATTTTAATTGTAAAACCCAAGTCACTGTTGAATTTTGCATTGGTGAATTTACACAAGCATGAACATTTTTGGGAGAACCATTGCATGGTCTTGATATGATTTTGGGAATGCCATTTCGTCATGAATTTGACCCGTTGATTAATTATAAAACACGTACTATGTCTCTCACTCCTAATAATAACAATTTATCCATCCAAGCAACACTTGTACATCAAAAATTTCCACTCCTCTCTCACACTCAAGCCAAAAAGAGCAATTCGAAAACAGGGAAAAACATATATAGTGTTGGTAAATCAAATTTCTGCTGAAACTGAAACTTCATGTAACTCCACACACAATGAATTTCTCTCACAAGTTAAAGATTATTTCATGCATGATCTGCCACCTGGAATTCCACCTTCACGCCCAAAAGACCACAAAATTGACATTATACCGGGTAGTGAACCTCCTTGTAGAGCACCTTAGCGTGTAAATTCAACTGCACACAGGGAGATACAAACTCAAATCACTGATTTACTTGTCCGAGGCGTAATCCAACCTAGTAGTTCACCATACGGAGCTCCGGTACTTCTTGTTAAGAAGAAAAATGAAACCTTTCGTATGTGTATCGACTACAACGCTTTAAACAAGATCACCATTAAGAATAGATTTCCTATTCCTAGAGTGGATGATCTGTTAGACAAACTGAAAGGGGCAAACATCTTTAGCAAAATTGACCTTAAATCAAGGTATCACCAAGTCAAAATGTTTGAACATGATGTCTACAAAACCGCTTTCAGAACACAAACTGGACACTATGAATTTCTTGTCATGCCATTTGGTTTAACAAATGCACCAACCACATTCACACGCATGATGAATAGAATTTTCATTGACCATTAAGATTTTGTGATTGTATTTTTTGACAACATTCTGGCATTCAATAAATCTAAAGAAGAGCATAAAGAGCACTCATTAGGAAAGAAATAGACTCATTTTTGGGCCTTTTAGCTCTAGTGAGAGAATGCTCCTTAGCCAATAGGAAGAAGGCTAACGTTACAATGAAAAAAAAAAATTTATCATTTTGAAAAATGTCCATGAAAACCATTTTGGTGAAATTATCACTATCATAAAAAAAGTAAGGTGCTTGATAATGACATCTTGCACAAGCACCGAACGCCTTTTTATGACCCCTTGTTGCTATCCTATAAAGTGAAGTACTTGTACTTGTGCATTTCGCACAAGTATCAATCACCTTTTTATGAAGTACTCGCAATTTAAATTCAAACAGATCGTACTTGATAATGATTGATAGGTACTATTTAAGACTATGAGGGAGTGAGAACCAAGCGAATAGAGGCCCTTGAGGGGTCTTTAGGACCTCTATTCGCTTGGTTCTGACCTCATGAGACCCTAGGATTAAGATATAGCATTTTTAAAGCCCACGGATGTATCCGGAACGTAAAAAAACCTTAGGATAGCTCTTTAAAAGCTGGAATCTGACGTCTCTAGCTCAAGATATATCATTTTTATGCCTAGGGCCTCATGAGGTCAGTACCAAGTGAATGATACATCATTTTTAAGCCTAGGGCCTCATGAGGTCAGTGCCAAGCAAATGATACTGACCTCATGAGGCCCTAGGCTTAAAAATGATATATCTTGAGCTAAAGACGTCAGATTTCAGCGTTTTAAAGAGCTATCCTAAGGTTTTTTGGACGTTTCGGATGCATCCGTGGTATTATTTTTGTATTTTCAAAACAACTCTTATGTGTTTTGTCTTATCGCACATCACATCACTCATTAAGATTCACAGGCCCTAGGCTTAAAAATGCTATATCTTGAGCTAGAGACGTCAGATTTCAGCGTTTTAAAGAGCTATCCTAAAGTTTTTGGACGTTCCGGATGCATCCGTGGTATTATTTTTGTATTTTGAAAACAAGTCTTATGTGTTTTCCCTTATCGCACATCACATCACTCATTAAGATTCACAGACATGGATTTTTGGCTACACTTAAGTTGGGCTCTCGAAAAACATTTTGTACGAGCATGCATTTAAGTGATTGAGCAAACTTTTACGTATGTACTATGAGAAATAGAATTCCGAAAAAAACTTTGCTTTTTTCATAATTACCTCTCTCTATGTTGAGTTGGCGTTTCTTACAAGGCCCAAAATTTAGTCCAAGTTTCTCCTAATGTAACACGTGTATTTGATCCGCTGGCACAAAATCACCTGTATTTAAATCCTGAAAAGAGTTCATTTTTTCAATCTGAAATTGAATATTTGGGACACATTGTATCGGTAAGGGAATACATGTAGACCCCAAGAAAATTGAAGCCATTCAGTCATGGCCTGGACCCAAAAACTTACATGAGCTACGTTCTTTTATTGGTGTTTGTAGCTATTACAGGAAATTTGCTCATAATTTTTCTTACAAATCACATTTTTTGACTCTCCTGTTGAAGAAAAACATACCTTATGAATGGACTGATTTACAAAAAAACTCATTTAATGCACTTAAACATGCTTTGACTAATGCACTTGTATTGCAATTGCCTGATTTTGAAAGACCATTCTTTGTGGTAGTCATTGATGCTAGTGGAAAAGGTATTGGTGCAGTCCTTATGCAAGATAACCATCGACTTGCTTTTGAAAGTCGTAAATTCAAACCTTTTGAAACAAAATTCAGTACTTATGATAAAGAGTTGACTGCTATGGTACATGCATTGAAAATTTGGAAACACTATGTAATGGGTACTGATTTGATCATAAAAACTGATCAACAAAGTATCAAATATTTGATTTCTCAACCCTTAATAGATGATAGACATATTAACTGGGCCGCTTTTATTCAAAGTTTTCAGCCCAACATTCAATACCAACCTGGTAAAGAAAATGTTGTAGCTGATGCGTTGAGTAGAAGACCCTCATTTAATCATCTATCAACCATTACGGGAACCTCATTTGACACTATGCCTGACACTTATGCACATGATGATGACTTCAAAATGACATGGTTGCATATGCTTGACAATTCTGTGCACACATTTCTCAAATACACTATTCAAGAAAACTTCCTTTATTTCAAACAAAAATTGTGCGTGACTAAACCTTTTCGTACATTAATTATTGAAGAATTGCACAAACCACCCTATGCTGGACATAGAGGATTTGCTGCCACTTTTCAAAATTTATGTCGTGATTTCTATTGGCCTACGATGAGAATTGATGTTAAACAGTATGTCTCAACCTGTTAGATTTGTCAAAAGATCAAAGCAACTACAGGTAGGAAATTGGGACTTTTACACCCTCTCCCCATTCCTGAAAGACCTTGGGAACACATTTCAATGGATTTTGTTACTGGTTTCCCACTCACAGTGCACAATCATGACATGATTTGGACTATTGTTGATCGTTTTTCTAAACAAGTGTATGTCATTCCTTATAAGAAAACACTCACAGCACATCAAGCTGTACTAATGCCAAATGGATGCCTGAAAAGTTTTTTCGCATCTTCCCCGACCTTCTCCACAGTTTCCATCACTCACGGTCCAATTGATTTCTCTATTGAGCAACTGAGGACAGTTGCTATCCCTGGTGGGAGAGATGGTACGAGACTGGGTACCCTCCTGTTGTAGTGGTTAATTGCAATTGGGATAGCTGGCGTAATGGTTAATTATGTGCTGTCTATTTATTTTCTAACTGAGTTGATGATGATTTTGTAGAGTGGAATGCGGGAGTCGATGAAGAGGTGCTGACAATTACTCCCGGCCATTTTATATTCCCACAGTATTTTAGAATTTCATTTCAATAAGCCACTATGGCTTTGTAAATAATTGTGTGAAAACTTCCCTTATGGGTCATACAAGAACTAATGAGCTTCACTCATTTACAAAAGTGAAGTGGTTGTAAGAAGAAGGGCCTCAATGTTTGGCACCTTAAACTCAAAAATAATATATTAAATACAAACTCCACAAGAGAGGTGCCCGTGGAGTTTGGGGTTAGATTTAGGTCTTTCTCTTGTAGATTGTCTTCTCTACTCTCTTATGCTATGGTTATTTGTTGTGTACTCTCTAATCTAGTTTCCATCTCTTACAATTCTCTTACACACTCTTACAAGCTTGTCTATGTCAATTTTATGTTCTGTGTGTGTGTGTGTGTGTGTGTGTGTGTATGTCATAGCCTAGGTGTGTGTGTGTGTGCTTGAAAATTGGGAAAAGAAGTGGACAGGTTGATGGCGATGTTTGTGAGCATGTGTTGATTAATCTAAGAAATTGGTCTCCCCAACTCTTCTCCCAACAGGCATCGCTAGGGGCATTGAGGGCTTGAGCAAGGCAAAGTGCGGGCACACACACACACACACACACACACACACACACACACACACACACACACACACACACACACACACACTTTCCATCTACAATTTCGAAGAGCCCGCATCTCGTCAGTTTCTGCAGGTTTTGACAAGGAGTCAAGCAAAATTCAATTTTTTTTTAAAAAAATGAAGATTGACTCACACACATTTTGTGTGCAAGGGTGTGATCCCACCACTAGCCCTCGCAACATCGCAAGCCCTCGACCATCCGGCCCCGACTCTTCGCCTAAATCTTGAGAGAGCTGTGAGAGATAGAGAACCGATTTGTTAGGCCAAGGGCTAGAGGGCAGGGCTCGACTTAGGGGAGTCAAGGACTTAGGCCAAGGTCCGGACTGAAGGTGTGGACAGAGGATCCGTTTAGGGGGAAAGGGCCATTGGCTCTCCTATAATAGGTTGGCTGGGAGGAGGATTTAGTATTCAGTCTCCTCTGGGTTCTACATTGGTATCAGAGCTCGGGAAAGGAGAGCTATGGAGGAGGGTAAACTTGCTTTGCATGGTTTTGCAAGTTCTCTCTCACTCTCACTCTGTGTGTGTGTGTGTGTGTGTGTGTGTGTGTGTGTGTGTGTTTCTTTCATATGAAGAGGCATGGCTGCTCGAGTTGTTTTTCTCCCTCAAGCTCATCGTGGTCTTCAAGGAAACACACATGCGAGAACCAAGGCTAGGACGGGGGCTGAGTTTGCTTGTCGAGTAGCCAACACTGTGGGCAACAACCCTTGTTGAAGGGGGAGGTCGAGAGCCGACCTCAATGAAATCACATGTAGAGAAGTGCAACAAGATCGCGTTGCCGAGGGGAGCACATCTCGACCCTGGCGTGCTGCAAGGCTAGCACTACATAAGCCGGGGGTAGCCTCTTTCTCTCTTGTGCTGCTCTCTGTGCGCCATGGTCGACTTGGTGCTTCTTTAATTTCATACACAGGCGCCCAAAGGCCTTTGGCCTTAGGGAAAGAAAATAAAACTAGGGCAGGTGCCCATAGCTTTCCACCTCGCCGGATACGCATATGTACATAAACCCTCAATTTCTTGCCGATCTGAGCAAGCTGATGGCAGTACACAAAGCCGGCATGGGTTTTAAGCCGTTCCAAGTACGACAAAAATTTCATATTATGAAAATTGTGGACTGGCTATGACATATCTTAGACACTCCAGCATGCTTCGAGAATCAATAGGGCGAATCGCCATGGTTGCGAGCCCTCTTGAATTTACAAGAAATTTGGTATGGATTGTCAGGAAAAGGGTCCTGTACCCTAAGAACTAGGATAGTCATGGACTACGGCCAAGGGTCGGGCTAGGCAGTGTGGACAGGGGATCCGTCTAAGGCAAGGGGCTAGGAGCCCGCCTTTATAAAGGGAGGTTGGGAGGAGGATCTCAGGTCTAGTTTCCCTAGTTCTTACACTCGTATCAGAGCTTAGGAGTCTCTCTTCCACTCTCTCTAGGAGTGGTCACTTTAGGTTCCTAAAAGCAGGGTCTTTAGGTGAGAACCATGGCCTTTGTGAGCCTTTTCCAAAAATAGCATTTTTTCTTGCCAATTCGGGCAGTCTTTCGTGTTTTGGAAACCACTGTGTGGTGCACGAAATCGGGAGGAGTTGGGCTTGAAGGGAGCGCCCTATGGAGGAGGGGGAGGATATACGACCTCACGGCCATAGCCGGCCTGAGCAAGCACACCCACACCATCTCCTTGCTGGCGCAGAGCCAGGCACGCTTTCTGCGTTTTTTGACTTCAAAAAAAACGTGAATTTTCATGTTGAAGGGCCAATTGGCCATTAGCTCTGAACCTTGGCCACTGTTAGTGGCCCTTCCCACAAGCAAGTTGGAAACTCAAGGCGGCCAAGCATGGCAGAGCAAGCTACAAGCCGTCGAACCTTTTCCCTCGAGCTTCACGGCTTAAGATTTTACTCAGTTACTGCAGAAAATTCCAGAACCTGCATATTTTTCCGATTGCGACGAATTCAAGTGGCGTTCAAGCAACATCATAGGCAAAGCTTTCAATAATTGTGCTTCTTTTCAAAGGTGACGCTTCAACCATCTACACTGCACGCGTTCGGTCATCTTTTGAACCACGGGCGATAGTGCGGAGTTCGATTTGTACGCCGCCAGTGCAAATTCTTGTTTATTCGACGGTTAAGTGCTACGATGCCAAAGGGGAGTTAGCTATACTTGGCAAGTGCTACCAAAATCATGTATTTTTTTTCTGAGTACTTCTTTCACTGCACTGTGTAGCCATGGATTCGGATATCAACATGACATTCGATTTTGAGCAAAGTACTCCCGATCCTGCCAATGAAGGCTCGCGGCCAGATCCTCTCAAGGAGAGTACCCGCGACGCTACGGCAGGAGAAGATACTTATGAATTCTCGATATTCAAGAATTTCGTGCACTTCAGACACGCATGACAGACATGGATGAAAATTTTAAGGCTTTAAATGAAAATGTTACTAAACTTTTCACATTAGTCATTCAATTGAGCAACAACAGACTAAGAGTACTACTGACACCCACATGCATGAGCACGTTGGAACACAAGGGAAAGGCCCAATTAATGAAACACTGCATACTCTCACTGCCAAAGAGGTAGATGATTTGTTGAAAAATTTTAAACCACCAATTTTCAAGGGCGAAGACCGGGACCGCAATAAGGATGGAGTGAACATCTTTCTCAGTAAATGGGATAAAATTCACGCCTTACGGCGTACTCCGGATGTAGTAAGAGCTCTGCAAACAAGCTTAACTCTGGAAGGCAAGGCCTACAAATGGTGGATGTCTCTCAAGGAGAAGAATATCATACCACAGAGTTGGCAGCCTTTGAATCAATGTTCAGCAAGGAATGTTTTCCTACAAACAAGGCCGATCGGAATTGGACCACTTAGGACACGTGTTCCATGCGCCAATATCCATCACTCCTTGAATATATATCTCACTATAGGGATGTCATCCTCAAGTTGGAAGGCTTGGATACCTTTCAACAAGTACGAGGGTTCATACGAGGTCTGACTCCAGAACTTAAGAAGTATGTCAAATCCCAGGACCCTAAAACACTTGAGGAAGCCATAGTGAAAGCACATATTCATGATGACCCTGATGATAAGAAAACACATAATAGTAACGTGCCTGCTAGTATACATGGTAACACACGCACTCAGTACAAGCACAATAAAATAAAATTTATAGTTGCTAATTCAGATGCATCTAAAAAACCCAAGGGGTCTAGGGGTCCTCTCTCTCCTGAGGATTTTGATAAGGCCAAGAAAGAGAAGCTATGTTTTCAATGCTTAGGAAGAGGCTATGGCAAAGATTGTCCCAAGGGGAAATTTGCTGCCCAGGGGAAGGAGAAAGCAGTGCACACTATGCAACTACTGCCTCTTGAGTCTTCCTCAAATTTCTCTACAGTGGAAGTAACTCACACTGAGGTGGTGCATGAATGTTGTCTCACAGCTTCCATGTGGCAACAAACCTTTGGACCACATGAGTTAATACGTATGCACGGATATCTGCAAGGACACAAGGTGCGCATCTTGGTAGATGACGGTGCTATGCACAATTTCATCAATTATGGATTGGTGAAAAAGCTCAAACTGCCTCAAACTCCGAGTACCCACCGCTACAAGGTAGCAATGATGAATGGACATGATAGTGAAATATGGGATACTCAATGCCGAGCTGTTCCATTGGAAGTACAAGGGTACTCTACTTGTTTGGATTTTCAAGTTATGAACATGGAAAGGGCTGATGTGGTTCTTGGTAGGGAGTGGTTGCATAGCTTAGGACCATCACTGATGCGTAGCTATGAGCACAACATTTTGATGTTTGACTCCCATGGCACACATGTGTTGTTGTTAGGAGAAAAGGATATACCATCATCACCACCGATTTGTACTGCCGAGCTTATGCAGCTCGTTTCTGATAATGCAATAAAACAAGTCTTACTCACTGTCTCATTTTCTTTCTAACATTGAGTCTGTTGAACATTCCTCAACGCCGCATGCTTCTCTCTCCTCTATTCCACCAATGGCTAATTCTACACAAGCAAACGTTGCTAATCAATTACAAACATTATTAAAGTAATTTCAAGATGTCTTTCCTAATGATTTGCCATCAGTTTTACTGCCGACACGCTCAGTACAACATGGTATTGATGTGACTGCAGGATGTAAACCTGTTAGTAAACCGCCTTACCGTATGAGTTACTCAGAGGCTACTGAGGTGGAAAGTCAGCTTGCTGACCACCTTAGCAGAGGGTTTATACAACCCAGTTCTTCACCATGGGCTTCGCCTATCCTTTTGGTGAAGAAAAAAGACGCCAGTATGCGCATGTGCGTAGACTACCGGGGTTTAAATGTGGTTACAGTTAAGAAAAAATACCCATTGCCAAGGGTAGATAAGTTATTTGATAAGCTAACACATGCTCAAATTTTTACGAAAATCGACTTGCGGTTAGGATATCACCAAGTCCGTATTCGGCTTGCCGATATACCTAAGACTGCATTCCGAACACGGTTTGGACATTACGAGTTTTTGGTGATGCCCTTTGGGTTAACCAATGCGCCCGCGACATTCATGACACTTATGGATAGTGTCTTGAAACCATATTTGGGCAAATTTGTCATTGTGTTCCTCGATGACATTCTAGTTTATAGTGCTTCTGAAGAAGAGCACTTACAACATCTCAGGCAGGTGTTTGAGTTGTTACGTGCAAACAAGTTATATGCCAAGGAATCTAAATGTTATTTCTGCTAATGGCCTATACATGGATCAATCCAAAGTGGATACCATCCGGAAATGGCCACCTCCTAAAATTTTGGAATAATTACATATCTTTTTAGGCTTTGTAGGTTTTTATCGAAGGTTCGTTAAAAACTATGCTCACATTGCTATACCTATGACGGACCAACTAAAAGGCAAAGGTAAGGCTTTTCAGTGGGCTTCCGCTCAACAGCACAGTTTTGAAACACTCAAAGACGCATTAGCTACAGCTCCTTTGAAAGCATTCGTTTTGGAAACGGATGCCAGTGATCTTGCTATTGGAGCAGTCCTGTCATAAGACGGACGGCCAATTGCATTTGAAAGTAAGAAGCTGGATGCAGCTCAACAGAATTATTCTGCTTACGAACGGGAACTCTATGCAATAGTGTGTGCCTTAAAGACATGGCATATGGTGCTCAATTCGAGATTGTGTTTGACCATGAAAGCATTAAATGGTTTACACAACAAACATATTTAAAGGGTCGAAAAGCCAGGTGGGACGAGATCCTTCAGGAATATGACGCCAAGTTAAGGTATCGCAAAGGCCGATACAATGTAGTGGCAGACGCTCTCAATCGAATGCCAGAGATCAATTCGCTCTTGTTCACGGAACTTTGTAGTGAATTTTTAGACTCTCTCAAGGGCAAATGTGAGCAAGATGAAACATGTTCCAAAGTGTGGAGCCATGTTCAAAAGAGGATTCTTCTCACTCCAATGCAGGTAGTGTACAGTTAACCTCCACACCTAGTTCTCCTTTATCAAGTGATGAACTACAGTGATGGAAGCATTTTACCATCGACAATGGATACCTACTCCACAAGGGGAGAGTTTGTGTACCGACGGACACAAACATTCGGTGCCAAATTCTTTATGAATGTCATGATAGTCCAAGTGCAGGGCACCCGGGGATTAGAAAAACTTATTCTCTCGTACGAACGACGACAGTTTTACTGGCCAGGTTTGCATGGCTTTGTTCAAGCTTATGTCTTGCATTGCCAAAAATGTCAAGTTAACAAAGCAGAGCACCTGAAAGCAGGAGGACTCTTACATCCTTTGGAAATTCCCAATGGAAAATGGGAAAGTATCTCCATGGATTTCATTGTAGGTTTACCAACCACTATACGAGGTCATGACTCAGTATGGGTGGTCGTAGACAGGTTGACTAAACTATGTAAGTTTATTCCGACCAAATCAACGGTTAAGACACCGGAACTAGCAAAGTTATTTGTGGACAATCTATACAAATTGTATGGTTTGCCAACTAACATTGTTAGTGACCGTGATCCCAAGTTTAACAGCCACTTTTGGAGAGCTGTATTTAAACGATTGGGTACACAACTCAACCTCAGTACAGCTGATCATCCAAAAACAGATGGTCAAACGGAATGGGTTAACCAGGTGCTAGAGGATATGCTAAGAGCATATGTCGGCAAAAATCAGACAGACTGGGAAGAATACTTACCTATTCTCGAGTTTGCCTACAACATTTTTAAGCATGTCACAACAGGTTTTAGTCCTTTCATGCTCATGTACGGGTTTCAACCTAGGTCACCAGTTACGGTGGGGTTGGCAACCAAAAAACTCCAACAAGTTAAGGATTTCCTCCAAGACCACATGAATATGCTGAAACTTGCTCGTCAAAATGTCCGGCAAGCACAGGATCAGTATAAGAAATACGCTGACGAGAAACGTCGGCAAGTTACCTTCGAAGAAGGGGAGGAAGTATTTTTACATGTGCCAGAACATTCAGAAAGTCTGAAAACTAGACTGACACCTAAATTATCTCCTCGATATTGTGGGTCTTTCAAAATACTCAAGCGAGTTGGTGATCGTGCCTACAAACTATTACTACCACCACATTCTCTCATTCATCCGGTGTTTTATGTAAGCCGTCTACGAAAGCGGTTACATGGGGACGACAACGTCATTGACAACAGGTTTTGGTCGATTATATTGAACCTCCTGCTTTATCGCATGAACTTGAACGTGTTATGGATTATCATGAGTTGCGTACACGACATCATGTACGACAACAAGCCTTAATCTAGTGGAAAGACCGACCTGAAGAAGGTGCCACTTGGGAAAACATTAGTGTTCTTAAGAAGAATTTTCCCACTTTTGTTTTTGAGGACGAAAACTCTTCTTTAAGGGGGGATTAATGTCAGGACAAGGGTCCTGTACCCTAAGAGCTAGGATAGTCATGGACTACGGCCAAGGGTCAGGCTAGGCAGTGTGGACAGGGGATCCGTCTAGGGCAAGGGGCTAGGAGCCCGCCTATATAAATGGAGGTTAGGAGGAGGATCTCAGGTCTAGTTTCCCTAGTTCGTACATGGATGGGCAACATGCAAGATGTTGCATTGTGTCTACAAAGACATGTTTTTTGCAACTACGAAGGAATGTTTTTTGCCTTTCAAAGCGGACTTGTAATAGTAATTTTATGTTGGCAAACGCATGTGGCAAATTGGATGCATGCAAGACATGAGCCAGAGTTCATGTGGAGGCTTCATTAAAGGAATTCAATTTATGACCGTATAAATGACACTCCTGATACGATCCAGGTATGACCGTTCATTTTTTTAGTTTCTTAATCCATGTATGAACTATTTTTACAGATTTCTACAAACGGATCTTCAAAGCCTAAATTTTGATACGAAAGTAGTTTTGCCTAACAATCACGGCAAGTTCAGGCAGGGCTTGTGGCAAATAAGGCAGGGATGTTGGGCATGAAGTCACAAGAAAGGTCTGTGACAAACCGAGTACAATTGATTTTTTTAGGAGAAATTGGCAACAACTTAACGCCACCACTACTGCACACCTCATGTAGGCTTTGTCTAGTGATTTTAAGCTTCCAAGTTAGTTGTGAATTCGGCAAGGCCCTCGGCAATAGGCTCTATTGCCACCAAGTAATAGTATCTGGCAAATTAATTCTCGATTTTCTTCTTGATTGCCACTCATTCAATTTTTGTGATGGAAAGATTCGTCAACAGGCGTACATAATAAGCTATGAGCAATGGTAGCATCCAAAGTGGGTCTACTGAGATGTATCATGCAAAGATAAGACTTCCCACATTCGGAATATGCTAGGAGCATACGAACTTAGGGACACTTGCCATGATGTCTGCAGTTTTAAAATAAAAAATAAAAAAAAATTACACGAGGGCGTGTATTTGATACATCTACTACCTCACTCAAGGAGTACATATGGCTATGAGCCAGCTTCGAGAAAACTACCAAAAACCTCGCCATAAGTGGGCAACAACGTTAGTACATTTCAAGTTATGTTTGTTCTTGTCTATTTTATTTTTTATTTTGGAACGGGCAGACTCCATACAAAGCAACTGTACAAGAAAAGTGCTTTGCCTATCTTCATGTGAAGCACGAATTCTCTTATGTGCCATAGTCTTATCGATTGAGTTCGGATGAATGATAATGACACACATCTTTGACACTATGTGGATATAAGCTCATAGTTGACGCAACGGCGCACTGTGATGTATCCATGCCAGTGTAATGGTGCAAGGCATGTGTATCGATAACTCACATGTTTGAGACTGTTATTGAAGCAGAGGGCTTATCATTTCATTTTTTGACATGTACGCATGGCATACTAGTATGATGGCCGTACAACACCCATCATTGCATACGCTTCTGCTATAACACTACACACTCTGTCAAGGACAAGGTAAGTAACTGATCTCTTCAAATAATTTTTACGTTATTCACAGGAAACGTGCCGTGTTTAAAGTTACCCTGGTATGGTCACGCTCACATACAAGGTCAGTAGATCACTATGTGACTTCTGGTACCTCTCTCTACAAGGGTGTGGTACAAGTACACATGTGTACGCTTATAGGATACGCTACGTCTCTCTCTACGAGAGCGTATAGTTGTACGCTTATAGGATAAGCTACAACACAGCCATGATTTGTACAAGATCATATGCACGGGGCATACAACACAATTGCCTCAGGGGATTTCCTCAGCCCAATGTGCTCTCTCTCTCTCTCTCTCTCTCTCTCTCTCTCTCTCTCTCTCTCCAACTTCTATGTGGGAAAGGTGAAATTAGGCATGATTTTTCTAAAATCTTTCTATGTCGATATGGTAACAAGCAAGGCTAAGAGCCATCTGTTTTTGAAGGGCTATGAGCCACCTATTTTGAAATGGCTAAGAGACATCTGTTTATAATCCATCAGTGATTTCTTTCAAGATCGAACGAATCTCTTCAATTGAGTATCCATTGATTTCAATGGACAAAAAAGAGGGCATCTTGCCATTACTATTTTTTTGGGTGTTTGTCTCTCTACTAAGGTGTATAGATGAAGCAAGCAATTCAGACAGCAAGGCTTTTCACAAAACTCCTCAATTATAGATTTTGAGTCTAGACAAGATCCGGTCGTGAACACGATTCCAACTTGAGTGGATCTTCTATTTTATCTACAACACTATGAGTGTCTGTACAAATCTAGTTTTGGGGTAAGACCCAACTCGTGATTATTAAATCACTATTTAAGTGTGATGGTCAACTATTGGAATCTTCACACCTTAACTTCCAAGGACAGAAATCCATAAGCTGCCAAGAGCTTGTGGATAACTTCAGCTTCCATAGTTGACTTAGGATACTATCGGCTGCTAGTTGAGTAGTTTTCGTGCAACGTTTAACCAAGGGGTTTGACAATGCTGATTTTAACCAAGGAATCTGGTTTGCAAAGGCAACACCCACTTGACTTTCACTAATTTTCAATTGGTGTTCATAGGCCTTTGCCGACGGGAAATTTGGGTAGGTGCTTTTCACTTCGGATAAGTGGACACTATGTTTAATCTACAGGTACGCATCTGTTTTGATTTTGTTTCTTTTGGTTTTCTTTTTTACGTAGGATGCATAAACTATGTTTGGTCTTCAAAGAAATGAGAAGATCGTGTAAAAGCCAAGGAATTTGGGTTGTGGTGTCCAAAACAAATTTTTACATTATGCAGTTATAGACCCACTTGTAGGGTTTATTTGGCACATGTTGTCACATGGGATACAACATGGTGTAAGGACTCAAGGAGTTCGGTTTAGCCAATGTGGAACAAGGCTAATGAGGGTCCCTCTCACTCCTGTCGTAGAGTGTTTACATTTACCTCCACGCACAAGTACATTTTGTACTTGAAGGATGTTCTTTTTTTAGACATTCTTACATGAGACATATTCCACATGTGGAGAATATGAGTCTCTGGGACTGGGACTGGCACTGGCGTCCCCTATTTCAAGTATGTGTCACGTCAAAGTCCCTAGGTGTTGGTCAAATCTGTTTTCTAGACCATTTTCAGTACGACGTATCAGGAACAATTTTGGTGGCCAAAAATTGTCGGATACTCAGAATGACTTGTTCATGTACAAGTACTGCTAAACAACATTATAGATGGTTGTTTATACATATAGAAAGGCTCTGAGTTGTTAATGCAAAAGTTCCATTATTTGTCCCTCAAAGTGATTAATGTTTCACCTTCTATTATGGTTCAAACTTTTCAGCAAGGCTTGCAAATGATTGCCGCAGATAGTATTTAGTTTCTTTTCAGAACTATTTACATTCCTCTTTAATGTGTGCTACGAGCATCACATTTTCCATAAGTATTGGCAATGATGACTATGGATATACGGGTTTGGATCTGTTTTTTGCTAAATGCATGAACACTAGGTGTTATGGGCCCTAGTGTTTAGCAAAGGCTGATTTGGTACGGCATGCATATTCATCCCATCAGTGATTGCTTATGAAGCATTTTTTCACTCTATGTGCAGTATCTCTATGAGATTCCTTTGGGTCTACCAATCACCACTAGAGGTCATGGCTCGGTTTGGGTGCTTGTGGATCTTCCAAGATAACCACGATGGTTCTTCAAGAAATTTTTGCTTTCTCAACAAGGTTGTACTATATGGTGAACCCCATTTACCAATCATCTGGGATGACTGTCTGTAAGTGGTTGGGAAAAAGTACCTCACTCTTACTGCTGCTATTCATCCCATGTTCGATGGGCAGCTTATACGTATTCTTTGCTAAAGGATCTGCTAAGCGCATACGTTAGCACAACGCATTCTAAATGGGCGATTTTCTCCCTATTCTAGAATTTTCTTTGGTTAGTTTCAACTTTGAACACCTATTGTGGAGGGGTTGGATACCATTTCAATAGTTTCATAAGTCAAGGACTTAGTAGGTGTGAAGCCAAAGTATGTTGGCATGTAACCTACATTAGGGGTGAACATATAGTTCTGTGTGTTCCAACATGTTTAGAAGTCTGACATGAGGACACTCACTATTCTATCCCTTAATAGCATGAGCTTTTGAAATCTGGCTCACAACTTCATGGAAAGTTGCGTTAAGGTTTTCTTGCATTATTCCAGTACCTTCAAAAAGTCTGCAAACTAGTTATGCCTCTTAGTTGTGTTTACTCCTTTAAAGTACTCAAGTGAGTTATAAATTGAGTTACCATTTAGATACAAGTGGTTGCAAACGGACAACCATGTTGAAAATCAAGATGTTGCTCTTGGTTTCATTGAACCTCCTCACTGTACCAAGTATCAGTCATATGGACAATTGGCCTGCATATGGGATGCCAACACGGAAAAAATCAGTCTTCTTATGAAGATACTACCACGTGTTTTCGAGGACAAAAACGCTTCTTCAAGGGGGGAGTAATGTCAGGCCAAGGGCTAGAGGGCAGGGCCTGACCTAGGGGAGTCAAGGACTTAGGCCAAGGGCTGGACTGAAGGTGTGGACAAGGGATCCGTTTAGGGAAAAGGGCCATGGGCTCTCCTATAATAGGTTGGCTGGGAGGAGGATCCAATATTCAGTCTCCTATGGGTTCTACACAATATGTGTGAGAGAGAGAGCGATTGAGAGAGAGAGAGAGAGAGAGAGACAGAGAAGAGACTTTATCGACATCGACGAGACTCCCATCCAGCGATGGGAGGTGGCCTCCACATCAGGCAATTTCTCTATTTCGACACTCTTCTAGACACCGGCGTTAGGCTCCCTGCTCCGGCAAGCCCGACATTGGCCTAGAGCATTGGCTCTTGACATTAGCTTGGCATCGGTTTCGACACTAATCAGGCGGCTATTCGGTTAGCATGTTTTTGCCGTGACACAGAGCATTTTCATCGGCTTCGATATAGCGAGAGCAAGAGAGAGCGGTAGGGCTCTCCTTCAACGTAGCCTCGCCATCGCCCTCCCTTCCATGCGCTCATTTTGGAGCAGTTTTGGCTCCGATGTACATCCTAGACACATCGGTTTTTTGACCTCGACACAACAGGAGACGATAGAGCGAGAGTGGTATCGGCTCTCCTCTAGTCCCCCATCCAGAGCGGCTAGACTCCGACTAGTCTCCCGGTGCTTTCGACCTTCAACGGTTTTTCCCAGTTTTTGGCTTCGAGGCACACACCAACACATACGACTCCGACGGCCCATTTCGGGGCAGGTTTTTTCCTCGAGCGCGCTCAGCTCTTAGACTGTGTTTTCGATCAACGTGTTTATCGATGAGGTAGTGTGTCAATTTCCCGACGGTTTTGCTCACAGGTTACACAGTATTTCCAATACAGCTGATGCATCACATGTAGAGATCATGTACAATTGTATGGAGAATTCGAGAGAGCTTTTGGCACGGTCTTCTGGAGTTTCATGCTATGTATTCATTTGTGGATATAGCTTGAGATTGGCATAGCTAACAGGTAGCACGTTCGCAGGTTTATAGGTGTTTTTGGACAGATATACGTCCATAGAGCCACTTGGTAAGGAATGAGTTGTTTTGCCAGGCTTTTGACAGCATATGTAGACCAGTCTGTGGATCTGTTTACGGAGACACTGAATGTCTATCTTTATGCAATTTGGTGAGATTTTTTGAGTTTTTGCTCAGTTTTCAAGGGGTACTCTGTCGAATTTTTCAAAGATTCTCGCCATGGTTTATACGTATCCACAATTTTCTTTCTGATGTTTAGTGGTTGAGTTTACTCCCACTCTGACAGGTATTTACAGTTTTTTGACTTGCGGGTTGCGTTGAGTTTTGGCTCATTTAGCAAAGGAAACTCTGTTCGTTTTTCCCCGTCTTCTCGCCATACAAGTTTGCAGTGTTATGCCATCTTGTACAGTGGTCGATATATTCTCACTTTAACAGTGATCGAGTGTTTACTCTCACTTTGAGAGGTTTTGTGTGCTTGGACACAACTTGGTGTTCTTGTACCCACTCTCCTAGGAGTGAGGATTAGCGTACGCTTGTGTGGCTATAGATAGACAATCACAGGTTTTTGCAAATTTTTGCTGGCAATTTCTCTTGTGGGATGTGTTTTAAGCTAGTTTGCTCTCTACTTGCATACATGGTTATGCGCTTTACGCTCAATTGAGCTGTTCGTTCAAGTTTATGGGTTTTATGCATATGCGATCATCGATTTTGATGCGATTGGTCATGGTTTTCCTGATTGTGTAGTGGTCAACTTATCTCCCACTTTGTTGCCATTTTGGCATTTACTTATGGGCAGTAGAGATGTGTAACAGTGAGAGACGGCGGTCTCGTTATTGCCGATACGTACGATGTTGGCATTGTGGTCACACATGACACATTAGACGCCGTTGTTTCAGATGTATGAGACAACATCGGAGATGTATACTTTCATGCCAAGGGAAAACCCAGGCGAGTAGGACTCGGGCCAAGGGACGGTTGCTAAAGGCGGACAGGGAAATTCTATTCAATGGCCAAGGGATATATAATGGGAGGTTGGGTGGAGAATTTTCATTACCCAGCTCCTGGGTCTTACATTGGTATCAGAGCAAGGTGGAGAGGAAGTAAAAGAACGAGCTATGGAGGAGAGGGGAAAAGCTTGCATGACCTTGCATGTTTTGCATGTTATCTCTCTCTCTCTCTCTCTCTCTCTCTCTCTCTCTCTCTCTCTCTCTCTCTCTCTCTCTCTCTCTCTCTCTCTCTCTCTCTCTGTCTCTCTCTCTCTCTCTCTCTCTCTCTCTCTCTCTCTCTCTCTCTCTCTCTCTCTCTCTGGTCAAGCCATCATGTCGTGGTGAAGAAGTGGATTGCCATGGGCAGGAGCCCTTAGCAGTCGAGGACGGGAACGAGGTCGAGGACCGCGTGCACGGCCTCTCGAGGCGAAGGGAGGAGAGGACCCACCCGCTCAGAACCCGGAGCTGTGGAGCTCTACGGGAGCGCGAGCCTCCCCTTTAAGTGCCACGGGGTCCCAAAGCATGGGATCAATGGTCCCAACTGAAAGGCGGGATGGCGATCGATCTGGATCGTTGATCGATTAAAATCTAAACTCGGGATCTCGAGTTTAGATTTTGTTAACCCTCACGGCTCACGGACACCCCATCACCTACGACGGACGTGTATTATGTATTTGGTAAAGTCAAGTACCGGGCTTGTCGGACCAATAGGAAAAGGGTAAGAGTGATCACCGATGAGCGGCGCACTCTAACTGGGACATTCAAGGGATTAGTTGGCTAAGCATGGGCGCCCAAGTGTGAATGGGGTGAGCTCATATAAAAGCCAACTAAACCTAAAATTCACTCATTCTCTCATTTGTGCAATAGAAGAGTGCTCTTGCTCCATCTCCATCTCCATCTTCTTCTTCTTCACCTCCTCGTGTGTGTGTGTATGTGTGAGAGAGAGAGAGGGAGAGCGTGTGTGCGATCGAGCATTACGAAGGCACGACGGCGGCGAAGCGGTTGAGCGCGGAACGACTGCAGCTTCTTCTTCATCGCGGCGAGGAATCCTCCACGGCAGGAGCATAGAGCGGTGAGTGACACACCATTGCCCTCTTTTGAGCTTGCTAGATTAGTCTTGTTGTGTGCTTGGAGCCATTTGTGGCTCGCACACGGTGTATCAGCAAGTCCCTTGCTTCGACAGTGCGGCAAGGAGCGCACATTTTTGGCGCCGCTGCCGGGGAAACGCCCTGCACTAAGCCCTAGAGGCACTTTGTGCTTCTCCTATGAGTTGTTTGTAGTAGGAAAGAAGAGGAAGAGGAAGAGGAATGAGTTGTTTTTCTGTAAATTGTCAATTTCTGTGTTGTCTGCAAGTTCTGTGATTTCTGCATAATGTTGTGTTTTCTGTTTGCACACAGTCTTTGCACAATTAGTAGTCGTTAGCTTGTTTGCAGTGAATGAATAAGTAGGAAGGCAGTTAGCAATTTCTGCTTGTACACAGTCTGCACACAGTTTCTGTCAAGGTTTGCCTGCACACAGTTTTTTGCACAGTAAGGTAGTGAGGAAGGAAGTAGGTGGACAGTTAGGTCACTGTAAGTAGGCAGTTAACAGATTAGTTAGTAGATTAGTTAGTGTGTGGCCAAGAAAGGGCCACCAAATCCGCGCGCGGTCGTTTTTTTTATTTAAAAAAACCGAAAATATTTAAGCGTGAGTGACTGGGGGGCTACACTAAAATTTTGATCGGGATCATTTCCCCAAGCCCAAGCCCAGGCCTCAGTCCTCAGTCTTATGATATATACTAGACTCACTCTTATATATATACCCTACTCCCTCAAGAGGGAATGAGAGCATGTGGGGCAAGTCCTCCACTCTCCTCCCTTCTCTTCCCACTTGCACCCTTAGACTTTCTAATTCGGGCCTAGTTCCCTACTAGAAATTGACGGTTTTAGGGATTCCGAGGGCATAAAGTGACCAAACGGAGGGCTGTAAAGCACGGCACGTCCCTCTGACCGAGACGCTCGTTTTGAGCTATCATACATTCTATTCTATAGCTGGGTCAGAAAAAAAGGACCAAAAAATCAAAAAATAAGAAAAGACTTGGGTTGCAAAACACCCAAAATTACTAGGTGAGCAGCCTTCCCGGGCCCTCACTGACACTTCTAGGGGATCCAAGTCATATGAACCTATGCTCTGGACGAGTGTTAGAGCACGAGCATATTGGTAGTGCCTCCATTTACGCGGGCACCCATTATTCCTCCACCCTAGGTTCTGGACCTTCGGCCGGGACTCAAGGTAGCGCGACCCAAGATCCTCATATCGCGTCTAGTGATTCTTCCTCTGACTACGAAGTCATGGAGGGATATCCTACACCAAACCCTGATAGTTCAAGTCAAGACATGCATGCCATGGGCCCACGGCCCGGGTCCAGAGTGTTTAGCCGCTTAAAAGAGACCCTTAGTAGAGCTACTCGCTCCGAACATGCGGGTAATGAAATAAATGAAAGGAGTGGGGAAGTAAATTCGTCATTCCTGCCTAAAATGGACCCTATGCTTCTTGAGAGTGTGCATGTGAATGTTCCATCCACTGCACCTCCTGATCCCTTAGGACTATCTCCCTCTGAGGTTTTACTACCTGATGGTAGGAGTTTTGACAAAGTGCAAGAGATCGAACGCTATATGCAAGCAAGAAGGGAGAGGGAAATTGAGAACCTATGAGGGCTAGAACAAAGTCGAGCCCTGAAAGCAAAGGCTCCTATGACAACAATCATGCCAGCCGAGCAACCGAGTGCTCCCAAGGTAGCAGTCACGGAGGGGCAAGCTATGGGGAGCAATAATGCTTCCACTTCAAGGTAAACCTCTAGCATGCCAGGCCTAGATGGGATATTCCTAAACGAAAATTGGGAGTATGACCTACAAGCAGAAGCTTTAACTGATCGGTACATAGGACACACCTATCATGTGGGTTGGTTAGATGTTCTACAATCCACATCGGGTGCTACTAGCATAGATGAGCAACAACAGAAAGTCTATGATGTCCTCCATAGGATTGTCGAGTTAGAAAGACAGAACACAGGGATCAACATGCCTTCAACAGGCCTAATGAGATTCTTGGATACGGGAAAGGCCAACCAACCAACCCTGTCACAAATGGAGACTCCCTCAGTGAGCCCCATTGATCCTCCATATGTTGTTGCGCCAGGAGCCTCAGTACAATCTGAGCCCATAAGTGGCAGCTTTACCTTTCCAGATCTAGCTCATCTTTCTCTTAATGACACTACGGCTACCATGCATATCCCAATGGTGAGCATGACAAGAAGTACACCATGGAGTTCATTTGTTAACACTGCGCCGATGCCTAGTAGCACAGTGCCCCCAACTATACCTACATGTATGTATCATTCATGTGCACTTGTCGTACCTCAGCCTCATGTAGCTCCTACACCTCCGATTATTCCAAGACCTTACAATCCACAATGGAATTATCCAAGCTCTTATACAAGTGGAGCCATGCCATTTAATAATAACATGCCATATCAGGCACCCCCTATGCCTAGGGCCACGCCTGTAAACTTTGGACCACCGTCTGGTACACCACCATACGAAATTTGGGACCCAAGAGCCGCACGTATGCCAAGGCCAAGGCCAACTCCCATCTCACATGTGGTTCCAGGAGCACATACACCCATTATACCTGCTCAAATAGGAGATTTGGCAGCATTTGCTCAAACTATCGGTCGCTCTATTGCGGAAAACATGCGTAGTGCACCTGATAGAGAGCCTAGGAGCAAGGCAGTTCAAGTAGCTAAGCTCACACAGAAATTCAATGGAGACGGAGATGCTAGAAAGCATATGGAAGTCTTTGAACATGTGTGCGATTCCTTGGAAGAGCACAATGAGCTACATAAGTGTAAGGCTTTGAGTTTGACCCTAAGCGGAAAGGCTGGAGATTGGTATAGAACCTTAAGAGTAGAAGAAAAAACGATCTACTCTACTCTTAGGAGACTGTTCTTAAAAGAATACATACGAGAGGGAGTACTTTGGGGTGTAGCCTCTCAGCTCCAGAAAGCCCAACGAGAAGAAGGTGAATCCGTGAGAGACTTCATTAGTCGCCTAAAGAATTTGAATTCTCGATGCAATCCAAACGAGCGATTCAACAACAACCAATTGCTCGATAGATTCATTAGGGGACTACGACATGAAAGTATCTATAATGGCCTAGTCATTAGAGGTATCACTACTTGGGAAGCAGTCACCATGAATGCAATCCAATTGGAGGATAATTTAATGATTGCAGGAGAAAGAGTGTCTGCCGAGCCGAAGTCTAGTAGCTCGCAAGCATCAGGGCATGAGCCAATGAAGATAAAGCCAATCGTGAAAGAGCAAACGATATCTGAGATGACTTTGGCAGATCTTACAAAGGCCATCCAAGAAAGACTTAGGGGTAATCGTGCTCCACAAAACACTCATATGTATCCAAGAAGGGAGCAACAATGGTGCTCAATTTGCTTGGGCCCACATACTACGAGTGAATGCCCTACTTTCAGAGTAAAGTTTAACGGGACTTGTAACGCGTGTGGTAGGTATGGCCATCAAGCGAAGGATTGCCTAATGCTTAAACGCATCATGGAAAATAGACCGCCTATAGCTTGGGCAGACTCACCTCGAGTTCCTACATTGATGCCTACCCCACCCATGGAGCAACAGTTGCCATTACAGCACATGGTCCCTAGAACCCAAAATGTGGTCCAAACCACACCGTTGCCACCTCCAGTGCTAGGACCGCAACCCCCTCATCCAAGAGTTACACCTATGAACCAAATAGGTTGCGAGTCATCTAGTACTTATGTAGATTGCGAAGAGGACATAGACTCTAGTATCACCTATGGAGTCGACATGCTTGAGGAGTGTCCCATGTACTATATGGAAGACCATTGGGGACAAATCAAACCAGTATATCAAGCTACTGCACTAGCAGCAAGAGGCCAAAACATTAATAGTTTTGCCAGGAGACCACCTCTTCAGTGCTACGAATGTGGTGGACCACATCGAGTAGCTGAGTGCCCCATTAGAATGCAAAAGAATGCTGCACTAATGCAAACAAGTCAAGGGAGTGCATTGGCAATGCCAATACTCACTTGTAATCGTTGTGGCATAGATCATTTGATCGCACAGTGTCCTAACAATCCAAACGCACCGAAAATCACACCATTGAACAGAATAGAGATTGTTGATGGGACACCACCAACTATTAACATAGCACCAGTGAATGCACTCACAAGGTCGATGCTCCAAAAGCAAAATTACATCCTCGAAGAGAGAGATGCTGCATCCATTGGCCGAGCGAGAAAGAAGAAAACACTAAGAAAGAAATCCCTTAATGCTTCTAGCTCAAAACCTAGTTCAAAGACTAACATAGGGACAGGAGAGGATCCCGTGTATATGAATGACCCTGAGGATGACTCAGATTCAATAGAGACCACAGAGACCAAAACTATCACTACAAAGGAAAAAGCCAGTGAGGAGGATCACGAGAGGGAATTACGACGAACACCAAAAGAGTATTCGAAGTTAAACCACCTAGTTGCGAACCCCCAAGATAAGCCACGAGAGACAAAAAATGAGGATTGCAAGAGAAGGATTGGAACCTATCCGAACCCAACAGTGGAAATTGAACGAGTCCAACAACTGAGGGGTTTGGTGGAAGAAACTCAACGAACATTAGAACCTGAACCCAAACATACCCAGATGTCGGACACAGTGTTTCCCACACAAGTTCAACCTCACAAGAACTACAGGCCGTTAGCTATACCCAGTATCATTCGGGAAGAGAGTGAGGGTAGGACATCTGAAAGTGGACACACACCTTTCCTACTAGAGAGAATGTTTGGTGAGGGAATGCCCGACCCCCTTGAGGAAGTGGAGATTCCATCTTCACCATTCTCTTGTAAGGGTCCTACGTCCCACAAGATGCCATTAAATGTTGCCAAATTGATGGATTTCATGTCTTCAGAAGTTAGAACCACCATCATGTCCAAACTATATAAAGACCCCGAGCTAGTCTCAGCTCTTCGAGCCTTCCTCAATGGAGAATTACAGGCCAGATTACCATAGTTTGCACATATGAACAAACCTGACTCGGCAATGAATGATGAGGAACATTTAGCACCACCATCTGACCTAGCGGGACATGAATCTGTAATTGAAGTACCCGTTAACAAGTTGGGGCAATACTTTGAAGGTGATGAATCTAATGCTACTCTGCCAATCACTACTAAAGGATTAACTGTAAAGGGAGTCCTTGACGGTGGTGCGGGAGTTAGCATGGTGACAAAGAGTTGTTGGGAGTCTATGGGGCGACCTCACCTTGAAGCCACAAGCGTAGTGGTAAAAATGGCTAATGGATCTATTGTTACGCTTATTGGAATGCTTAAGGATCTCAGGATCAAGGTCTTGGGACACAAAGTAAGGCAGACTTTCATTGTTATGGAGTTTTCCAAGCATCCTATGTCATTTGAGATGATCTTAGGGCGTCCATTCATGAGGGAAGCAAAAATGGTGCATGACTGGTCCAAAAACCACGTCTACTTACAGTTCCAAGACTCTATCATTCGAGTTGATCTTTTAAGTGGTCGAACGCATCCTCTAGGAAATAAATTCATCATTGATAATCGATCAGACACAACAATTCACTCAGCTCCATTACAGTATTGTTACACGTGTAACGAAGACATGGATATTGGGGAGAACTCTCCTTATATGGATATCCTACCCGGAATGGCTGAGTCAGACAATGTCGATTGGGTACACCTAGCGGAAACTATAGATACATGGGGAGCTAGAGGAACAACCTGGGTAACACCAGATGGGGAGGAGATACCACACATTGCACCAGTAAACATGTTAGGCGTAGCGCATGTAACATCCGATGATAAAGAGGCAAACCTACCTGAGAGTGAAACCGATGATTCCTCAAAGGCTTCAGGCCAATACACATCAGAAACGGAATCTCAGGGAGAAATGGATTCAGAACCTGAGGAAACATCGAGTGAGCCAAGTATAGAAACTGAACACTCAAGGTCTAGTACGACCATCTATGGTAATTTATATGAGAGTGAAGAAGATACAAGCGAAGACCTATCAAGCGAGTCGAGTTCAAACATTTACCAAAATCAAAACCTTAACAAGAAACAAAGGTCATATAAGAGACGACGATATCGAGCAAATGTGAGAGCTAGGATAAACAAGGAAAGATCTACTGCAGAATGGCTTAGCTATCTAGGGGCATGTGATGCTCATCGAAAGCTAGTAGACAATTGGGGTGAACATCTCCAGAGTGTCATGTGGTGCAGCCCGCGACCCATTGACCTTGCTCAATTGGAGGTTACAGAGCCGAAATTGAGTCGAACTATAAGAAGACGTCAAAACCGAGAGTTAGCACAACAACAAAAGGGGGCAGAACTAAAAGAAAGGTCTCCGTCAAGACAAGAGCCTGCTGACTTACATACGGCTCCTGAACATTTTAAATCTTATACCACGGGGGAGCGAAAGGTTGTGTATGTCAAAGCCCAACGAATACCTACCAATGGAAGCAGTGGAGTCTATGATGGTCCAGCGGTAGTTACAGAGATAGAATTAGCACAACTAGGTGAGGAGTCTAAACCAATCTTTATTGCTCAAGACCTTACCGAAACTGAAGAGGCTGTACTTAAGGAGCTCCTCAAGGAATACAAGGATATCTTTGCTTGGACATATCATGACATGAAGGGCGTTCCACCTTCTGTGGTGCAACATACAATTCCCATGATCAACACTGCTAAACCCGTCCAGCAACGACCCTATCCAATGAATCCTAAGTACACCAAAATTGTACAAGAGGAGATTGAAAAACTTATCCAATGTGGATTCATATACCCTATTGAGCACTCAGAATGGGTTTCTCCAATAGTCATTGTGCCAAAAAAGAATGGGAAACTAAGAGTGTGCGTGGACCTCAAGAAAGTTAATGCAGCTACTAGGAGAGATCATTATCCCTTACCATATTCAGAACATGTGCTTGAAAGAGTTGCGGGCAAGGAAGCTTATAGCTTTTTAGATGGGTACTCTGGTTACAATCAAATCACAATTGCATTAGAGGACCAAGCTAAAACTGCTTTTATCATAGAGTTTGGAGTGTTTGCATTTCGTGTTTTGGCTTTTGGCTTAACGAATGCCCCTGCTACATTCCAACGATTAATAAACACTGCGTTTAAAGAATTTCTAAGGGAGTTTTGTGAAGCTTTCCTAGACGACCTTTGTGTTTATTCTTCTTGGGAGAAGCATTTGTTATATCTACGAAAAATATTTGAAAGGTGCAGATTTTATCGCATCTCATTGAACCCTTTCAAATGCCAATTTTGGGTTAAGCATGGAGTCATTCTAGGGCATATAGTGTCCAACAACGGGATATCCACAGATGAGAGTAAGATTAAAGCCATTGCCGATTTGCCACCACCTACGAACTATAAAGGAGTTCAAAGATTTATGGGCCATGTTGGTTATTATCGAAGATTTATTTTAAACTTTGCAGAGATAGCGCGTCCATTATACAAGCTTCTTATCGAGTTTCACTGGACGGAAGAATGTCATCAATCTTATGAGTTATTAAAGAAGGCCCTAACAAGTGCTCCAATCCTGCGAACACCCGATTGGAATGTACCTTTTCATGTGCATATTGATGCATCAAATTTTGCTATTGGGTGTGTTCTAACTCAACCAGGAGAACATAAATTGGACTACCCTATTAGCTTTGCAAGTCGCCAATTAAATGATGCCGAGATGAACTACACTACTACAGAGCGCGAAGGTCTAGCTATGATTTACGCAGTAAAGAAATTTCGCTATTACCTTCTTGCTACCAAGTTTGTGTTTTATGTTGATCATCAAGCATTGCTATATTTGGTAAACAAGCCGTGTTCCACAGGTCGAATTACACGATGGTTGTTAATTCTTCTTGAGTTTTACTTCACCGTTGTTGTGAGGCCTGGGAGGAAACATGTCATGGCAGATCATTTATCTCCTATCCCTAATGGCGAAGCTCCTACGGGGGTTGATGATGAATTGCCTGATACTCCTTTGTTCATTGTTGAGACAATGCCTGAATGGAGTGAAAAGATTGTTAACTTCTTAGTTAATGGTTTTCCACCCAAAGAACTGCGAAAAGATCTAGCTCAAAAATTAATCAAGGAATGCGAACCCTATTGCTTACTGGCTGGAAATCTCTATAAAATAGGAAAAGATGATGTTCTTAGACGCTGTGCCCGCGAGGATGAGTATTTATATATTCTACAAGAGGCACACATGGGTGTAGCTGGTAGTCACTTTTCAGGAAACTTGACTGCCCGAAAGATCTTACAGTCAGGCTATTGGTGGCCCACTCTGTTTAAGGATGCATCACTTTTTGCAAAGGGATGTGATGAATGCCAACGCTTCAAGAAGCCACAAAGAAGTGATAGGATGCCTCTACATCCCATCAAGGTAACCCAACCATTTGAAAAGTGGGGCTTAGACTTTGTAGGACCGATTAGTCCGGCTGCACGTAACACACAATCACGATATATCATTGTGGCTACCGACTATGTAACCAAATGGGCTGAAGCAAAAGCAACACGAAAGACGGATGCAAAAACAACAGCTAAGTTCCTCTTTGAGAACATTATCACACGTTTTGGATACCCCTTTGAACTTGTAAGTGACAATGGAACTCATTTTATAAATGAAGTAATAAAAGAACTTACATCAAACTTCATGATATCTCACCACAAGTCTACACCCTATTATCCCCAAGCAAATGGCCAAGCTGAGAGTACCAACAAAACTCTCATCTCCATTTTGACAAAGACAGTCGAGGCTCATCGCACTGATTGGGACCTAAAGCTTACATCAGCTTTATGGGCTTATCGTACTGCGTATAAAGTTGCTATTAATTGCACACCGTTTAAGATGGTGTATGGCCAAGAAGCAGTTATGCCATGGGAGTTTGTCATTCCTAGTCTTCGAGTAGCTTCTCAAGAAGGTTGGGATGGTAACCCCTTAGTGGAGCGCTTATATATCCTAGAAAGGCTAGATGAAGAAAGGCAATTAGCTGTGCGAAATGCTCTAGTGGAGAAGGATAGGAGAAAGAAGTGGTTTGATAGCCATTTAAAGGATAAAGACATCAAGGTTGGTGATAAATTTCTTATGTACGGGGTACGTAATGAAAAGAAGAAATTGAAATACGCTGGTAAGGGACTATATCGAGTGTGTGAAATTACCCTGCAAGGTACCATTCGTGTGGAGACTCTAGATGGAGTTGAAACCATTGGATTCCTTAATGGGAGTAAATTCAAAAGATATTATGATCCTCTAAGCCAGGAAGAGTTGCAAGCCATCCATCAAAAGAACGCTGCCAAGGAACAAGCAGAGCTTAAAAAAATCCAAGCAAGAGTTGAGGCTCGAGAACGACAACAACGTCTTAGACGCCAACGAGAGGCTAATCTGGGAATCACGCAAGCATTTTTCGAGGACACAGATGACGACTCATTAGAATCTGAGCCACCCCTACGATACCCAATTGAGCTAAATAGCCCCTATGGGAAAGTACTATACAATGCCTTATTAGATACGGGAGCTAAACACAATTTGTTATCCTATGGAGTTTGGTGTCAATTAGGGAAACCGACCCTATCCCCGAGTACGATGCAAGTCAAGGGCATTAATAAAAAGAAAACTGCTATTCTTGGAGTCCTTCAGACCCCTATTGTCTATGACAATGGAAGCATAGTGCAGAGGTTTCTAGTCATGCCCGCGGGAGCTATGGAAGGCAACGTAAACCTGGGACGCACGTGGATGTTGGCAACCAAATGCACTATTGACTGGGATACTGGTAGTGTCACGACGCGACCACCGACTCTTACCCCTATCATTCAAGCAAAGTCACCTACGTTGCAAACTCTAGCAAAGTTGAAGGATAGCCAACATTCACAAGCCAAGGTGGTTAACTCGTCTTTGCCTGCTACCCATGAACCTAGCACTTCAACACTTGTAGTTGCAGCAAGCAGTAATACTGCAAGTACGCATCCACGACCTAAGAGTACATATCAATGGGTCCCCAAGGCCTTACTTCCAACTACCTCAACCCTCCCATCCATTCCAAGAAAAAATTTCCTGGGAAAACCAAGAGCGCGCCCTAGGAGAGTCAAGACCAAATCACGATAGATTCCAAAACAACTATTAGAAGCCCAAGGCTACTATGATGGAAATGAGCAAATTGGGTACCTAAACGTAAAATGTGTCCATCCCTATCGACAACAAACCCATATGAGTCAAACAGTGTAACGCTAAAGCCAATGGCAGACCGTGGGAAGGGAAAGATCACAGAATGCTACACACCTAGTCCAGAGCTAGTTTGGGCTCCAAGGAAAAACCAATTTATTCCACCTAGCTCAGGAAGGGGGGAGTTCCATGAAGCTTCTAGCTCCTCATGTAATACATCCATAGAGGTAAAAGCTTCTACACAGCCTCCATCTATAGTAATGGACCTCCATGAAGCTACAAAAGAATCCACACCTCCCACTGTTCAAGAATCACCTGATGAACCACTTCAAGTTCGATCCTGGGAGAGTACCTTACCACCCTTGCAACTTGACGAGGCACCTAGCTGGCAAAAATCCTCACCTATTACCAACTGGAACAATTGGTTTCAAAGGGTGACAACATCATTTCAAACGGTATGATCTACCCAAGGAAGGGGGGAGTGTTTGTGGACATCCATCATTCACTTGCTTCCCTCTCAACCTTTCTCCCTGACCTCTTAATCTCCGATCTTAGGGAATATATATATAAAGCCTTATACTCACAAAAACAAGATAAAAAAGTAAAAGAGCAAGAGCCATAACACAAATCATAAAAACAAATTATGCACAAGAACACGACCCTTGTAATATTTGCACTCTAACCATCATCTATTTGCGTGTACAGATATGGCTAGTACGCTAGAGTCATCCACTCCTGCCTTGGGTGAGAGGTACCCTCGTTACTTTTCACAAATATTTCACATGGTCTTTCCAGTGCTTGCATGTGAATGGGATTTGATAGGTATGCTAGCATGTGAGAGGAATTTTGAGGAGTTAGAATGGCTGATACGTCTCTTGACCACGTCTGATCCATACTTAGTAGAGAGCGTTTCTCCCATTGCACAAGCCTACCCTTTTGACCAAGATGACTATAGGCGTCTAGTGACCTTCTTAGTAAACATGGACACCTATGATGAAGAAGAAAATTTACAGGACTACACGGACGGCACATATGGTCTCATGGATGATGACTTTGTTTATCTCGACGACGAGGATACGGGTTTAGCCTTAGGGTTTCCCCCCAACCTCTACAATATCCTATTCCCTTGACTCTCTAGGGGGAGTGCAAATAATTAGGTTAGGGTTCCTTATGTTTTTTGTTGTGTTCAATAAGTGTTGGTACCTTTTTCCACTAATGTTCCTCCTGGAGGTATTCCTTTTGTTTCCTAGTATGTACAGAAGCGTGTTGCTATTGGTAGGATTTGGACCTTCATGGAATCTTTATCTCGACTCACTCTTCAAATCAAGCGCGACCATCGACACAAACAGGTGTTTCTTGTCCATTAGCATTGCCCCTTATCTTTTTTGCATCTATGATTGTCAGCTTTAATTGTGATTGGTAGCCTAATATTCACCGCATTTGCTTAGTATCAAACATTTAATTCAATGTAATTTTTTGTCATAATCACTTGTCTAAGTTTAAAAATCAAGCAGTCCGACTAAGCTAGTTTGACTAAGTTAGGTGTTAGAAATCTTCTCTTAATACCATGGGGAATGCCTTCCTAATAATTAATGGTTACTTAGGTTCTTAATCCGATTTAGGCAGCATTGTGTGAAATGTACTAGGGCTTTCTAGTGGGCTTGACCCTATTGACATTTAGCTTAAGTATTATAAAGGGAGTTTACTGGTGTGATGAGCCTGGGGAGGTGTATCAGTGTTATATGACCCCCCAAAGTTACAAAATTAAAATGCTGAAAATGAACAAACAAAAAATCAAAGTGCCACACTGTAAAATATTAAGCTGGAAGAGAAATCTCAGCTTGATTTGGTACTTCACTCACATGTATTGCCTATGGTACTAGAGCCCTAGAGGTTCCCAGTATGGGCACTTTTACTTGAAAAGCAAAAAACCCAAGGCATACAAAATAAGCACACACATCAAAATTGAATCACTGTGAAAAGACTTTGGGGGGTCAAAGAAAAAGTAATCAGTCAGGCGATGATTTCATGAGAAATTCCTTTTATGGTAGCTTAACTACAAGGTCTTTTAAATATCGCCTCAAATCAGCCCTCGAACATGAATACCTGGCTCTCGCGATTAAACAACTTAATTGACCACAGATAATTAAGAAGCTTACCCATGGTATTAATATTCGATCTCTAGTGCCTTTCGACCGTCAAATTAGCGACCCCAGACTTGTTTAATTTTTTACCTTTACATCTGTTTATGCATTTGATTAATGCAATTACTGTGCCAATGTTGTTTGATTTTGCAGTGACTAAAGAAGGCTAAGGACATTCATCTCAAATGCTCTTCCACCTCGACGAACCAGCTTCAACTCAATAGCTTCTGAGGACGGAATCTACATCAGGAAGGGGGGCATGTTAACCCTCACGGCTCACGGACACCCCATCACCTACGACGGACGTGTATTATGTACTTGGTAGAGTCAGGTACCGGGCTTGTCGGACCAATAGGAAAAGGGTAAGAGTGATCGCCGATGAGAGGCGCACTCTAACTAGGACATTCAAGGGATTAGTTGGCTAAGCATGGGCGCCCAAGTGTGAATGGGGTGAGCTCATATAAAAGCCAACTAAACCTAAAATTCACTCATTCTCTCATTTGTGCAATAGAAGAGTGATCTTGCTCCATCTCCATCTCCATCTTCTTCTTCTTCACCTCCTCGTGTGTGTGTGTGTATGTGTGAGAGAGAGAGAGGGAGAGCGTGTGTGCGATCGAGCATTACGAAGGCACGACGGCGGCGAAGCGGTTGAGCGCGGCACGACTCCAGCTTCTTCTTCATTGCGGTGAGGAATCCTCCACGGCAGGAGCATAGAGCGGTGAGTGACACACCATTGCCCTCTTTTGAGCTTGCTAGATTAGTCTTGTTGTGTGCTTGGAGCCATTTGTGGCTCGCACACGGTGTATCGGCAAGTCCCTTGCTTCGACAGTGCGGCAAGGAGCGCACAGATTTCAAAAAACTAATCTCGGGAGGTCAGCCTAATCTCGGGACGCCTCGCTTTCCCAGCCAAGTTTTGAACCCTCGTCATCAGCTTGGGGGGCACGCGCCTTGACCAACATGCCCGCGTGCGCCTCGTTGAAATAGATGTGATTTCACATCTATTTGAAGGTAAACTTGGGATCTCCACATTAAAACTAAACTTGGGATCCCAAGTTTAGGTTTTGTGGACCCCACCATAAAAACTAAACTCGGGATCCCGAGTTTAGTTTTAACCCGTTGAGGGCCGAGATTTACGTGCGCCTTTGATTTTGCACAAGAGCCATTGATCCCATGCTTTGGGACCCCGTGGCACTTAAAGGTGAGGGAGCGCGAGGCCCAACTGTATGAAACGTGTCACTGGAGCGGGTGCGGTCGAGCAACTCACGCGTCGTGTGTTCCTTTTCTCTCTCTCGACGGCTTTGCAGAACGCCATCGCTGGGGGCTTCCTTTTTCTTTCACACCCAGAGCCCAAAAGCCCTTGCTCTAGGGCAACTTCAAGAAAATTAACCCTCCTTAGGGCAGGTGCCCACGGGTATTACACCCAGTGAGGCGGTCTGGGGCGGGCAACAAGAAGAGTGGCCTCTAAGCACCCTTCTAGGCTCCTGTGCTGCTCAATTGGGTTGGGGTTGGAAAAAACAACAAACACACACACAAACCCGCAACCTAACCCTACACAAATTTAGGGCACCACCTAGTTTTGGATGCGAACTAGGACGCGTAAAGAGAGAGAGAGAGAGAGAGAGAGAGAGAGAGAGAGAGAGAGAGAGAGAGAGAGAGAGAGAGAGAGAGAGAGAGAGAGAGAGAGATAATGCTCGGGCTGCTTTGAAATGTATCGACAGTGATCAAGCAAACACAATTATATGTGTAAAAAAGAAAGAGAAGGGGGAGGGGGTGCTTGTTGCATTAATACCTTCTTACAAATCTGTCATGACCAATCAAAGTGAGATTAGTATTTGTTCAACATACCTTGAGTAAATTACACCACAACACATCACAAGAAAAGCCACCCCAATCACTTTCTTAAGGCCAGGGGAGTCCTCTCCACCCTGTCGCCCTCTTACAGTATGTGGGATTTATGGCTAAATTGATCACAACACCCAGAGACAAGCTATCAAGAACTTAAAAAAACACCAAGACACTTAGACATCATTGTTGTCCATTACTTCACGTTGGAAGAGAGACAAAGTATCAAGCTTAGTCCAAATTCACCCTCCTTGATTCAGCAAATGTTGGGCTTACACTAGTAGGAGAAATGATAGATTTCCTACTCTCAATTGAATGATCACTCTCTCTTACAATGGCATAGAGTTCCCTTGCTAATCACCCCTAATACAACACATGCATATGCATAAGACAATGAGCTTCCACTCAAGAGCTCCTTCTAGAGAGGTTGAGCTTGGCTTCTCAAGCTATAGCATAGTGCTCTTGCTTATGGCTCCTCCTTTTTGTGATAGCTACACCCTCCATTTATAGCAATTTTGAAGGCTAGGGTTACTCCTCTAACCATGGTTGGGTTAGATTTTCAGCACTTATCTAATTTCTTTTTCTTGGAATTATCAAGAAGTTGGTGTGGATAGATGAAGAAAAGAGAGAGGAGAGAAGTGGAGGTGATAGGACTTTTCATAGTAGGTTAGTGTTAGTAAATTAGTAAAGTTAGTACTTTTATTGATTTACAAATGGAATTGGATATTTACAATGGGAGTATCCATGTAGGATACAAATAACGAAGAAAAAACTCTTAATAGGTAAGAAAACATGGATTTCTTACAATGTTGATGCTCCAAGTGTCTTGAGTAGAGTCAATTTTGACGCTTGTTGACGGTCCACTAGCTTTGACGGTACGTTTTTTCTCCACTCTTGACCTTCCTTGAGAGACAAGGTAAGTGAACATGAGTAATCAATCACCATGATGCTGTCTTTCAAGAGAAGAGACTGAATTTTGTGGTTTTTTTTATAGATATGGGTAATATGGATGAGGAAAAATGAGACTAGGTGGTCAATTTTGGAATGGAAGTGTGTGTAGGAGACATGAGTTCACCATGGTTTCTCTTATTCTTCAAGGTTGAGAAGAAGGTGAGTAGGGTGCAGAGAGGAGTGGTGAAAGAGGTGGGGATGATGAGTGGAGAAGTGTGTGTGAAAGAGGAAAATGATAAAGTGGAAGAGGGAGTGTGGCTGCATAGCATGGGCAAACTGGGGTCCACCAATAAAATCATAGCTCACAGCTCGTAGCTCAAAAAAATATGAAAAAAATTGAGGTAAAAGTTCAGCTCAGGAGCTACAACTTTTGTTTGTATCACCTTTTCAAATTCGGGAAGCATGTGATCTTTAAAAATTCAGCAAAACCGACTGTTTTTTCCACTGCACAAAGTCTTTGTGAGGTCCTTCTTTGGATGATTCTTTTGAATACCTCCAAGAGTGAGCTCCCATGGTGCATGCATGCATGCCACATACCCTTGACCTTATTTGGTAGGTCTATAATTGAAGATATTATTGAGATCATGATATAATTGAATAGTACAACTAAGAAAATCAAATATTGAGGGGTCCCTGCCAATTGTGCACGCACACTATCTTCTACCTTGAAAGAGTATTGGAACTCTTGCAATTCCATAATCCACTTTGAGATCCTAGTGCTAAGATTCATTTGAGATGACACCCAAGGAAACAAATTTTGTGCAGTGAGAATTACAAAAGGTTTTGGTAGCAAGTAGGATCTAAACTTTCTCACCGCAAACATGAGAGAAAGCATCATGAGTTCTGTCTCCGTGTAGCCTCTCTCCAAAGCATTCATGACCCTACTAGCAAAGTAGTCCTGGTACTGTGGGGATCTTGTTGTAATAAAACTGCACCAATTGTTTCCTTCCCAACACTAGAGCTAACAAAGAATGTGTACTCCCAACAAGGAGGCATGAGTATTGGTAGCTCTGACAAAATGACTTTAATGTTACAAAAGTACTCTTCAAGCTCATAAGACCATGCAAATTCTACTTGTTGTGTCAACTTTTGCAAAGGATGAAGCAACTCCGAAGCTAAGTGAATAAAGCGTGACATATACTTCACCTTTTGAATGAATGAGATGACCTCTTTGAGATTCTTGGGTGATGAGAGCTCAATAAGAGCCTTTGCCTTTGAAGGATCCACCTCAATGCCTTTATAGGAAACCTTGTGACCAAGCAATATCACTTCATCCTCACCTACGTGACACTTGTCGGGGTTGAGTTGACCTCCCATGTCATAGAGCTTCTTTAAACCTTCTTCTACCCTTTGTAGATGCAATGATTTATAGCTATAAATGCAAAAATCATCAATGAACACCCTAATTGACTTTCCAAAGAATGCTTGAAACACCATGTTCATGAAACGTTGGAATGTTGCAGAAGCATTTGTCAGACAAAATGGCATGACTCTAAAAGCATAACAACCCCAAGGAGTGATAAAGGTTGTTTTCAATTGATCTTCCAATGCGATACCTATTTGAAAGTAACCTGAGTAGCCATCACACACAATGTACTTCTCATGACCAGCTACCTCATTTAGTATCTCATCCTGAAATGGGAGGGGAAAGTGATCTCTTTTTGTTGCCTCATTGAGTGGACGGTAATCCACACACACCCTCCACTTGCCGTTTTTCTTAAGAGTGACAACAACGGGAGGGGAAAGTGATCTCTTTTTGTTGCCTCATTGAGTGGACGGTAATCCACACACACTCTCCACTTGCCGTTTTTCTTAAGAGTGATTGGATAAGAAGCATTATTTGCACATGTCACCTTCTTTCCTGCTGGAGCTGCATCCAATGAACAAAACAAATCCTTCCTTGAAGTAATATGCCTGGATGCACCACTATCAAAGTACCAAATCATTTGTGTCTTGTCAACACTGTAAGCAGAAAAATCTGAACATACTACAAAAGCATAAGAATCCTGCACAAAGTTTGCAGACTCTTCTTTAGTTGTAGAAGAATCACCAGAAGCTGAAACAACCAAACTTGACTCTTTCTTCTTTTCTTTAGCAATTCGCTTTTTACACTCACTAATGTAGTGACCAGGTTTCTTGCAGTAGTGACATTTACCTTTCTTCTTGGACTTGTCGAAATCACCTTTAGACTTCTCTGAAGATTGTCATGCACTAGACTTGGAGTAATGAGCACTCTCTTTACCCTTGTTTTTGTTCTGTACAACAAGAGCATGATCCATACCATCCACCTCTAAAGACTTGTTCTTACGTGATTGATCCTCCTGCAATAGCAAAGCCACTAACTCTTCAAAATGAAGAGGATCAGGATTAGCTCGCAAAGACAGATTCAAAGAAGTCTGAAAAGTCAAATAAGATGGTGGTAGTGAATTGAGTGTTTTGGAAACCAAGTCCTTCTCTGGAATCACTTCATCAATGCTAAGCAATTGCTCTTTAAGATCCCTGATTTTTGTAAGATGCTCGACAATATCGTCACCTTCGTCCATCTGTATTTTGTTAAGTTGTTTCTTCAAAAACTCTATTCTGGCAGCGTTTCTTCCTCCAAACATAGCTTGCAGAGTGTTCCAAGAATCCTCAGAAGTTCTGCAAGATCTGATATGTGGTGTGATTGTCCTCTTTATGGTTAAGGCAATCACAGCCATAGCTTGTGCATCTTGAGTATCCCATCTCTTTTGCTCTGGAGTGACTTGTGAGGGTCCTGCACCAACTACTGCACCACGACCAGGCGTGGCAGGTGCAATGCTACCTGGACGAACTTCATCTCCAGATACATAATCCCACAATCCTTTACCAACCAAAACATTTTTGGCCATAAAAGACCAAAGAGAATAGTTGGTACCATCCAATTTGTCTTCGGATGTAAACGCACCAAAAATCTCTTTCTCCGTAGATTGAGCCATACTGTGGATGCACACAAGAGAGCAAAAGAACCTCCAAGAGATTCACAAATCTCCTCTCCAATGCAAGAAAAACTCTACACAAAATCTCTGCACAAAGCTAAGACAAGCTGCTTCCCAAAAGAACTGTTTACCTGAACAAAATCTGTCAAAAAGCACACCCTCTTGATCTAAACGCCTCCGAAAAGTAACTTCTGCTACGCTACTCAGAACAAAATTTTGAGGGCTCGAACGGCTTCGAAAGGGGGGTAAAACCTCAGGTCGCCTAGTCAGAAGACTCCCGGAACGTCGAGGATGCTCCCACGAACAAATTTTCCGAAAACTGCCTGAAAACTGAGATTGCGCGCGCGGACGCGAAAACGCAAGTAGAGGCTCTGGAAATCACCTTGCTCTGATACCAATTGTTGAAGATGATGAAACAGGAAACAGAAGGAAGACAATAACTCAGAGTAGGAAGAAGATGGAGAAGGAGAAGACATAGAGCTTGCGTACGAGATCTCTGTAGTCTCTCTCTCTCTGTATTAGAAAAATAGTGTATTTACAAACTCAGAGCTACAAAGCTTATATGAAACCCTAAGAGATAAGGTGTCCTTTCACACCGGATGTCGAGGGGGGAAAACCCAGTGGGAGAAAAGTGCCCCTGGTGAAGCGCGTATACACACTAACACTACTACATGTCTACACCTCCTTGAGTAGAGCCTGCTCCTTTATAACTCCTAGCCTTCGTAGCTTTTGAGCTTTAGGTGTGGCCTCAGGCTTCAACTCAATTTTGTGTTGAACATCATCTACTCCACGCACATCGGTGTAGTCTTTAGAAAAAAGCCTAGGAAATTTCCTTAGCACACATTTGAACTCCTCTCTTTCGTCCTTTGTAAGTGTTGTAGATAACATACTTTCTAACATTCCTTCATCTTGCACATTTTGGTTCTCTTGGGAACCTACCTCTTCCAAACATGGGCAAGAGGTCTCTTGGTTGTTTGGATTAAACCTTACCCCCATGACTTCGATGGAAGACTCCTCTTCAGTAAAGATGCCGCTACTTTCTTCTTCTGAAGTGCTATCGGTCCAACCTTCCTCCGTCTCACTTTGAAATTATTCTTCATGGAGCTCCTCTTGGCGGTGCTCCTTCATGTCAAAGACAACCTTCTTATGATTGTCATTCCTGCAAATTAGCTTTCCACTCTCCCAATCCTGCAAAGCTCGCATTTTCATTAGCCATGGTCTCCCTAGGATAAATGGGTAACCATTTCCTTTGATAGACATGACATAGAAATCCACTGCCTTCTTAATGCCAAAGGCCTCCATAGAGACATTTTTACAAATGCCTACACACCTAGCTTTGCTATTGTTTGCCATCTTGACTTTAATTTCAGGTGTCTCATGGATGTGCATGCCTAGTTTTTGCATGAGTCCCTCTGTCATGATGCAAATTTGTGCACCCCCATCCACTAGACCTTTCCTAACCAATCTTCCTTTGATGTAACAATCTAGCACAGGTGTAATATCCTCATTCATTTCAGCATGTGTAATTTTTACAACAGGCACACTCTTTTTTACCTTTCTCCTAGTGCTAACTGCCTTTGTTAAATCCCTCCTAACTTGTGGGCATAATGCAAGAAACTGAGGCCATGAGATTTCAGGACCCTTACCTCTCATGTCTTCTAATAGGTTGTATGGAGCCATACCATGTCCAAGAGGGAAGTCTTGGAGATTGATACGACGTCGAGTCCTCTTAGCTTCCTTGGTCTCCTTTGCCTTCTTTTCTCGTCCATGGTCACTTTGTGATGTGACACCTTCTTTCTCTTTACCTTTTCCTCGGCCACGCTTAATGCCATTTGCTTCCATGTAGACCTCATTTGAGTTTGTCACCTCTACTACATGCATATTTGGGTCTGGCAAAGGTGGAACTCCTTCCACTCCTTGTGGAGGTGGTCTTGCTCCATTTGGCCTTTGTAGAAGCCTTGGTTGTTGACTAGTTCCTTCACCTGCATTCATCACTGGGTAATTCAAGTTAGGTCTCCCTGGCTCCCCACGGGGCCAAGGACAATTATACATCCCATGTCCAGACTCTCCGCAATTCCAACATTGCAAGACTCTCCTAGGTCGTGGATCTCGCTCTTCAGACTTCTTTGCTTGTCCCTTTGGACCTACAACTTGTGCAAGGTGAATTGACAAGCTACTTAAAGATTCATTTAACTTCTCAATCACTTCCGTCGTTACCTCAGGAAGCTCCCTAGATGTCGATGCTTGTGACTTACCTTTGGGTCTAAGACCTTCTATTGGAACCTCTCCCCTTAGGCACTTGAGTTTCCTATATTTCTCAGCAGCCCTAGTTTCACCTGCATCAAAGGTAGCTGGTGCACCCACCTCAACTTTTACCTTAAGGTCAGGATAGAGTCCGGCTATGAACCTCTCCTTCTTTGAAAATTCTGCACCATCACCAGGGTTAGCAACATTTCGTATTCATAGAGCCCAAAGACGTAGAAACTCTTGCTTGTACAAGTAGTAGTCATCTAAATCTTTTTGCTTATGAGAAACAATGTCTTGCCATAGTTTTTGAGTGTTTTGGGGATCAAAGAAGTATCTCTTGAAATGATTCAAAACTTCTGTGTAATTCCCCTTAACTTCCTCGAGCAAAGAGTCAAACCAAGTGCTAGCATCTTTCCTAAGGACCACCTCAAACATTTCTACGCGTTCTTGATCAGTTACTATCCTCTTGATACAACAAGAAATCTTGAAATTTTTTAAACATAATTCTGCATCCTCTCCAAGCTCTCCAAAGAAAAGAGGATATCCAGACATTTGGTGTTGGCTCTCCATTGAATTGATTTCAAAGTGACGCGTTTTTGTTTTTTCTTTCTTTAAAAGATTTACACAATAATATTTTCTAAATTGCAATCTATTCTACAACAAAATAAAAATATTCACATCAAATGACCTATGATAATCAATAAGAGGTAGAATGACAGGGTTTGTGTGACGCGATAATTTCTCCTACTCTTTGGGCACCAAACATGAACACCATACGTTGTTGAAAGTGGATCTTCCTACTAATTGCAACATTTATTCTAATGTGTGGAGTGAAATGGAAGGGGAAAACCTCTATTCCTGGGCCATTATCCATGGTCTATGCATGACGTAATGCTTAAAACAAAACAAAAATATAGACGTCCAAACTAAGATCGTACCTAATGAGAGGCAAAATAAAGGGATTTACTGATGCGTTTATCTCTGCCAAAAATCCACCCTCCTTGATTCAGCAAATGTTGGGCTTACACTAGTAGGAGAAATGATAGATTTCCTACTCTCAATTGAATGATCACTCTCTCTTACAATGGCATAGAGTTCCCTTGCTAATCACCCCTAATACAACACATGCATATGCATAAGACAATGAGCTTCCTCTCAAGAGCTCCGTCTAGAGAGGTTGAGCTTGGCTTCTCAAGCTATAGCATAGTGCTCTTGCTTATGGCTCCTCCTTTTTGTGATAGCTACACCCTCCATTTATAGCAATTTTGAAGGCTAGGGTTACTCCTCTAACCATGGTTGGGTTAGATTTTCAGCACTTATCTAATTTCCTTTTCTTGGAATTATCAAGAAGTTGGTGTGGATAGATGAAGAAGAGAGAGAGGAGAGAAGTGGAGGTGATAGGACTTTTCATAGTAGGTTAGTGTTAGTAAATTAGTAGAGTTAGTACTTTTATTGATTTACAAATGGAATTGGATATTTACAATGGGAGTATCCATGTAGGATACAAATAAGGAAGAAAAAACTCTTAATAGGTAAGAAAACATGGATTTCTTACAATGTTGATGCTCCAAGTGTCTTGAGTAGAGTCAATTTTGACGTTTGTTGATGGTCCGCTAGCTTTGACGGTACGTTTTTTCTCCACTCTTGACCTTCCTTGAGAGACAAGGTAAGTGAACATGAGTAATCAATCACCATGATGCTGTCTTTCAAGAGAAGAGGCTGAATTTTGTGGTTTTTTTGATAGATATGGGTAATATGGATGAGGAAAAATGAGACTAGGTGGTCAATTTTGGAATGGAAGTGTGTGTAGGAGACATGAGTTCACCATGGTTTCTCTTATTCTTCAAGGTTGAGAAGAAGATGAGTAGGGTGCAGAGAGGAGTGGTAAGAGAGGTGGGGATGATGAGTGGAGAAGTGTGTGTGAAAGAGGAAAATGATAAAGTGGAGGAGGGAGTGTGGCTGCATAGCATGGGCAAACTGGGGTCCACCAATAAAATCATAGCTCACAGCTCGTAGCTCAAAAAAATATGAAAAAATTTGAGGTAAAAGTTCAGCTCACGATCTACAACTTTTGTTTGTATCACCTTTTCAAATTCGGGGAGCATGTGATCTTTAAAAATTCAGCAAAACTGACTGTTTTTTCCACTGCACAAAGTCCTTGTGAGGTCCTTCTTTGGATGATTCTTTTGAATACCTCCAAGAGTGAGCTCCCATGGTGCATGCATGCATGCTACATACCCTTGACCTTATTTGGTAGGTCTATAATTGAAGATATTATTGAGATCATGATATAATTGAATAGTACAACTAAGAAAATCAAATATTGAGGGGTCTAAAAAAATATGTACATGTCAAATATAAATAATATAGGTGGAAAAAATATAAAGGGGTCAAAATAAATCTCTCTCATTATAAGTCTACCATAAAAAGATGAATATTTTTGGTGGTCTAATTTATGAGAGTAATAGAGAATAGATGTAGGAAGGAAAAAATGACAATAGTGAAAAAATATACACATAAATAAACTAGTTTTTTTGGATTTTTGTTGGGATGGAGTTACACCAAAAATAAGAGAAGCTTGCATGAAATTATTTTTATATGGAATAAAGAGTACGCAAAATGGTAAGAAAAAATATGGTAATGTTGAGTCAATGTACATAGCATAAATAACACACCATAGGTAGAAATATTTAAATAAATACCAAAATAATTATGAAAAATCCTTTTATTTAGGCCCTATATACAATGAAATATTTACACACAAATGGGCCATAATATACTATATTTTTTATTTTTTTGGCTCAACTAGCCCAGTGACTAGCTAATTAAGGGTTTTTTAGAAGATATGGGAAAAGTCCCCTAACTCACACACACCTATATACAGTGAAATGGTAGGGATAGCCACAGTGTTTGGATGATTTTGGTAGGGTGGGTTAACTCACTATGGCAATTACGGAGAGCCGAAAAACGGCTATCACCAGCAACCGACCCGGCACCCATACAAGCTTAGCACCGACCCCGGCATGGTGCCGTAGCTTAACAAGTCTTTCGATAACCCGCCAGTCCACTGAAGTTGCAAAATTTTCGAGGGTAATTTTTTGGATTGTACATCACTCTTGTCTTCAAGAAGAATCAACGGAGCATATTTGAATTGCAAACCGAAGGCGGAATTAGCACGGCTAATCACCGGCCTCTACTACAAGTTTTTGCATTCGGTGCGACTACGAGCCTTTCTACGCTCCAAGGTATTGTTTTTTCTTTTCTTCGCACAACACATTTTTGCCATGAATGCGGAAATTGATGATCAACACATGTTTTTCGAATACTTGGAGTCTGCTCCACTTATGGATGCCGCGTGTCCGGATACTCTCACGGAGGGTACCCACGTGGAAATATGGACGGATGATGCAAACCCGGGCGATCTATCTATCTCTCCACGAATATCTACACCTCCTCCTCAGAGCGAGTTTGATATTCTGGAGGATGATAGTAACTTGCCGGATGCCAGGGAGTTTTTCACTCGACAGGACTGGCAAACTTTTGATGCCTGATTTCGCAAGCTAGCCGTACAAGTCCAAATATTGGCTACGTAAATGGACAATCTCACATGATTAATTTACAATATGCTACCAGAATCAGCTTCTCACTTGCCGGCAACCCAAGGGGTTGTCTGCCCACAAGTTATGACCAAAGAGGTCTAGTAGGCACATGCGAAATCGGTTGTAGATATAGATCTGGACCGTGACCAACGTTGGTCAAGAAGCGAGTATCACAATCCGACTTTCAACGGGCAAAGAGTCAAATATTATGCTTCTATTGCTTAGGAACGCATAAAAAAAAGCAGTGTTCACATGTACGACAACGTAAGCATGATGCATGAGTTTGTGATTCGACATAAACTCCAGTTTTGGTGCAAGGCACAATAGTTATATGTCTTTTGAACATGTTATGCTTAGACGTTTTCTCATACTTGAATGTGGATTTTCAAAGTATTGTACATTTTTTGAATTGGGTAGTGTTTTGCCCCAATTTCTTTTTTGGTATAGTAATTTTTGGTAAGACCAGTTACATAATCGCGGCTTATACGATCAGCCAAAAACATTATGACATGCATATTACATCACTACATTAGGGTGTATATGATACACATGTCCCACAATTTTACGTTTTGCATTTACTTTGGACAGTATTGTTTGTTGTGCAAAGCCAAATGCTTGGCCAATTTCACGTGAAGCAAGGCTTTTAATTCGTGCTACGATTGACTTGGCGTCAAGAGTAGTGGCAACCAAGTTTGGGACACCTACATTAATTGGGATATCATCTCACCGAATCCCTACCAGTCTAGTCGGTGCAAGGCACTTATGGTGTTGACTTTTACGTTTAGGTTGTCATGGTAGCCAAGGGCTTCCGTTTTTGTATGCAAGGCATGCTACCCAGGTGGTATAAAGTACGCTTCTGCTCTCACACAGTCACTCTGTCAAGGACAATATTAGTTATAAATTGTTTCCATAATTTTCTTTTTGATTGTTTTCATCACATACAACACTAAAAGGAACCTAAATTTAGGCCTTACTTCATAGGCAAAGTGCCATATTTAAGTTCTCCTCGCCCCCTACACAGTAGAACGGTCCCGATATGATTTCGATTACCTCTCTCGATGAGAGCGTCATCAAGGTAGATTGTTGCATGCTTATAGGATAAGCTACAGGCTAGGCATAAGATGCACACGAGCATGGGCACCAACTATACAATAGATTTCATCCCAATTTAAGGAAAGTTCCTTAGCCCCACATGCTCTCCTTCTCTCTCTTTCTTATTTCTCTCAAGGAATAATGAATATGTTTTGCTTGTGAGTCAGCCTGAGCCAAGGTGTTGTAACTCTCAGCTAGAACTTGGGCAAGATGCCATCCAAGTTAGTCTTCATCGGTTCGTCGATTGAACACTAGTTGCCAAAGGGCTAGGAGTCACACACACTGGCTAAGAGTCATTATCAGATCTCGGGTAAGACCCAGTTGTTGGCATTCCTTGGGTGATTTTTCTCCAGCTTGAACAGATCTACCCCGTGGACTCCACATCGATGTTAACTGCCAAGCAAGAGTCTTGTCATTACATATGGGTATTTTGTAAGCACTACAAGTTTTGGTGCGACGACTGAGCTGAGTTTTGATAAACTTACACTCGCATATGCTGATCTATAGCATAGCGTATAGATGTGGCAAGCATTTCCAACACCATGGTTGTCCATAAGAGCTAGGGGTTCCGTCCTCGTGGATCTCCCGTTTTCTCTATAGCACTAGGCGTGCATATAGGAGCACAGTTTTGTGGTATGACCACATATGTGATTACTAAATCACACAATACGTGTTGATGGTCATTTTTGAACACCTTCACACTTTGTTTTTCAAGAAACACTATCTGCCAAGGGATAGTCAAAAGGTTCTTTCCAACCCTTCACCAAGGGGGTTGGTTTCGCAAGCTATACCCAGGGGTTTGGATTGCCACGCAAACACCCAAGGTTACAAGTTTCATTTCTTTATCTTCACTAATGTCTAATTTTAGTGATTACCACGTCAAAGAAATTTTGATATGGTATGCTTACAGGTTGAGGGATATACCTGACTTCCTGGAAAGTATCAGGTAATTTTCCACCTCATTGTAAGTATATGTTTTTTTTTTGTTTCTTTTCCTTTCCAATGACGTTTGATTAAGTTCAGTACAACAGATGTTTGATCTAGAAGGCTTTCATCCAGCTTGCTCTTTAGCCACATAACAAGGTCATGTAAGAGCACAACATTTTGAGAAAATAGTGTTATTTCTCTGTTCCGTATTCCTCAAGATACCGTGATGGGTTTGATTCTTGTTAAAACAGTTACAGACCTACATAGTATGGTTCTGTTTGACACATGTTGTCACATGGGATACAACATGGTTTAGGAACTCAAGGAGTTCTGTTTAGCCAGTGTGGACCAATGGTAATGAGGGTCCCTCTCGCTCGCGCCGCGGAGTGTTCATAGTTACCTCCACACACAAGCATAATTTGTGCTTGATGGATGTCGCTTTCTTCGTCATCCTTACTTGAGACATATTCCACATGTGGTAAATATGAGTCTCTGGGACTGACACTGGTGTCTATTTCCTAATGATGTGTCACAACGAAGTTCCTACGTGCAGGTCGCATCCGTTTATTAGACCATTTGGAGCACATTGTATCAGGAACAATTTCAGTGACCAAAAATTGTTAGGTACCACGTACATATTTGTTGTGATTACAAGTGCTATGAAACCACCTTAACAGAGGGTCGGTTCTACAAAAAGCTAAGTATGATATGTTCATGAGAATGTCTCATGGTTGGTACCAAAGTGTGATTGAGCTTTCACATTCTGTTATGGTCCAACTCTTGTTGCAAAGGTTTCACGTACGTGCCGTGGAAAGTCTCGTCATGGAATTGCGGTTCGGATTTGTTTATGTTAAATACATGCACACTAGGTGTTATGGACCCTAGTGTTTAACACAAATTTGTTCGGAGCGGCATGCCAATTCATGGACTTTCTTGTTTCTGTAGTTGGGCGGAGAATCTTCATTACGCAGCTCCTGGGTCTTACATATACAACTTTGACAGATGTTAGAGAGGCAATTACAATGGCAATATAAGCTAGTGGCGCTGATGTCATGCTTGCCTTGAGTGTACCTCTTGCAGGTATGTCTATGGATAGCACACTTTTTTCACAGTGGCTACTAGATAGCGATGTTTCTTTCCACGCCACACTATGTCGTGAGTGTTCATTACATTTTCTAGTGGGAGACTTGGCTGTGTGCACTTGGCCGATGGTTCTGCGTTTGACATAGAGGGTGCAGGAGACGTTTGTTTGTCTTTGCGTAGTGGTGCATCATACACGTTACGACATGTGCGCTACGTTCCTCAACTTAGATAGAGTTTGACCTCAGTGAGACAGTTAGAGGAGTCTTTCCATATGCATTGCGGTTCATTAGTGATTATCAGAGGAGCCCGCAACGGCTTGGTATATTCTATGCATGCGTCTGATGTTCGAAACGACATAGTCTCGATTTTGTTGCTGACATGCTTTGAACGAGAGATGAGACGTGTCCCATCGCGGGTGAGATTCACCATGCTCACGAGACAAAGCATTTAGCTGTGCAGGACGTACTAGTGGACTTTGTAGAAACAGAGGTAGAGCGACAGTGCTCTAGTGAGAGATAGCACGTGTTGTTAGACTTTGTGCAAGCAGAGGTAGAGCAGTTCTGCTCCTTAGAGAAACAAACAGAGATGACATACATGGAGCTCTTTGATATGCTCATGCTAGAGACTGATGAGTTGATACCAGGGTAAACGGTTCAGCCTATGGGTGAGAGGGACGTAGCCATCCCAGTGTCAGCATTGACACATCTATATGCGATGAGTAGTCTTGATGATGCAGTACATATAGATAGTGCAGGGGAGGCAAGTACAGCCAGGTTTGTGCAGATTTCATCAGTGTTCGAACGTCTCATGTTAGACTTGTTAGTGTTGGGGCCCGATCTAACAACTGCAATGGGAGCATTTACAGCAGGGATTATCGATCATACGGTGACTGACACTAGCATGACGCTTTGTGGAGCTTTGCAGACCATACAGAGTTGTTTGCAGGATTTATATGCAGGCTCTAACGTGGGTACGCACGCTCAATACTGATACGACTACGTGTAGATCGACTAAGTGAGCAAGTGGGCATAGATTGAGATAGTGTCTCACATAGTTTCTTCTACATACTAGTAGTTTAGCTAGCAGGTCTCACTTATCGGTGCATCGTTCGTCTTTACCCAAGGCCGCATGTTCGGTGTTCGATCGTCCGCCCACTATGTGTACATACCCTTATTCTTTGTATATGAAGAATAAGGAGCTCCTCACTCATCACTTCCTAAGGTTGCTCCACCCACTCTCGTGCTTCTCCCCTTCCCTGCACGCACCGCGCACGTGTCCGCACACATGCACCCTCACAGGTGGCGACAAGAATGTGGTTGTCCCTAGTCTCTTACATAAATGCCATGGAGAGATATTCTCTTGATAACCTTCTGATGCATATGAAGGATATCAATGATTTAGTGTAGAAAACCAGACCCAACCTATCATGAATCCTCACCAACAAATTTACAAGCTTCAACATTAATTATATCTTTTCTCCCCAAAGTTTTATCTCTTTGCTATTACATCCTTCTATTGAGATCTTGATCTTATTCAAGAAAAAAAATGTTGTAGAAAAGGAGGCTCTATGTCCAACTATAGTGGCCTTTTCATGTCTTATTGTTGTCTGTTGGTTAGTGATGTGATTTTGTCACACTTTTACTATGGAATCTTATAAACTTCGACATATTTTGGATCAAACTAACTGTAGACTCTACTTTATTCCAGTTTTAGGCTCTCTCTCAGATTGCTTGATGAGTGGAGAGGCTAGCCAGTCTCAGAGACAGATCACAGATTTCTTTAGAGCAGACACTGGACAGCCGGAGGAGCTACTCCCACAACAAAGCTCACATTCGTCTCACACCAAAGACACACTGACCGATCGAGTGATTGAGCTGGGGAAATCCAGGCACCCACGACTGCAGAGGACTACACAGCATCGACGGAGGCTACATCAGAATATTCAAAGCACTCTTGCCAGGCATGCACGACGCCCGGTCAGACTACTGACCATGGAGGAGATTGATGAGACCCGCTAGCGATAGAGCTGGATCTCCTTGATTTAACTATTTAGCTATCCCAACCAGTTGCTCACTTTGCTTAGTTCACATCGAACAACTTAGGATTCCATAGTAGTTTTATTTTGTTATGTTGTTATTTTGTCACTCTGACTTTGTATTAGATCCACCACTTTGTAACTTTTTGGTCTCATAGGTCACTTTGGCCTTTTGAAGACGTTAATATAACATTTCATTTCTCCCTCCCTCTCTCTCTCTCTCTCTCTCTCTCTCTCTCTCTCTCAAATGAAATGAAGAAAGCTATTGACAGGATGAGGACTGGGAGAGCATATGATCATGATGGCTTAGTCGCCGAGCATTTCATGCATGCCAAAGACCTACTAGCAGAGCTTCTAGCAGTTATGTTTAATCGTGCCATGTGTGAGGGCCTACCAGACACTTGACGCCTATCTACGATCGTACCTATCTTTAAGTCAGGAGACCCCATGGAGCCTCGGAATTATCGCACTATCATGATTAGACACACCTTGGCACGGTTGTATGTCTCCATTCTTGAGCAATAGCTGAGTAGATGGGTAGAGAGGGAAGGAATGCATGCAGCTGGGCAGGCAGGGTTCAGGAGAGGCTTCTCTACTGTTGACCATATCTTGACACTCAGGGCCATCATCAAGGAAGGCAGATCTCATGGGAGACGGATCTATTGTAGCTTTGTGGACTTCCGCAAAGCTTTTGACGCAGTACCCAGAGCTAGATTGATGCGCAGATTACAGGAAATGGGAGTACCCACAGAGCTCATTTGGGGGATCATGGCATTGTACAAATCAGTAGTAGGGCATGTACGCACCCCCGAGGGACTTTCTACACCGGTTCACTCTACTATTGGGGTGAAGCAGGGTTGCCCGCTCTCTCCTACTCTTTTCGGTATGTATGTGGATGAGGTTTCTGACTACATTGAGAGAGATGGTTATAGAGGTGCACAGTTGGCAGGGACATGGATTCCACTTTTGTTATATGATGATGATATTGTGTTGATCTCCGAATCTCCAAAGGGAATGCAACGTCAAGTGGATGCTTTGCATAGGTTTGCCACGAAAGTGGTTTGTTTGTCAACCTTGGTAAAACCAAGGTTATGGTGTTTAATACCACCCCACAGTGGATTAGGAGGTCAGCACCTACATTCACATACGACGAGGAGACTGTGGAGTACACAGATGCTTACACTTACCTTGGAGTGGTTTTTAGCGGACCTGCATTCTCACTCAGAAGAGCAGCAGAGACCAGACTGACTAGAGCCCACGCAACACTAGGTAGATTAGAGAAGATGTGTTTGTAGGTTCAGTTTCAGGAGCCCCGGACGAAGCTGTGGCTCTTTGACACTTTGGTGGCTTCAGCATTGCTCTATGGAGCTGAGATATGGGGACCTTCATTGGATCACCACGGGAAGCCGGGTCGCACAGATGGATGGGGGAACATGGAGAAACCTCTTGTCTTTATGATCTCGCGGGTCATTAGAGCCAAGGTATCAGTACCACGGGCCATTATCCGAGCAGAGCTAACGGCCCCCCCACTAGTGGTGGAGGCGCTCACCAGATCAGTCTCCTTCATAAACCGCACATGGGAACTTCCTAGAGACAGATATGCTCGCATAGGACTTGAGTCCTCTCAACAGTTAGCCATACAAGGAGATACAACATGCTAGTATGGGGAGATGGCATCATGGTTTTAAGCGCATGGGTTCAACATAGACAGGCTGCCACCATTCCAGTACTCATTGGATGCACCATCTCTCACTCTTACACATTCAGAGATCACCAAGCTCATCCGCCAAGACCTGACCCAGCTAGACACCAAGAGGACATGGATACAACCAGCACAGGAATTGGGCACAAAGATGGCTGTCTACAAAGACCACCTTCTCCAGCTTACGGAAGATGGTTTTGTGACGAGACCCAGATACATGGACACCCACTTGTCTCATGGGATACAATGTGCTATTCGCCAGTTACGCACATCTTCTCACCAGCTGCAGATTGAGACTGGGAGATACAGCGGAGTACCAGCAAAGGCCAGGACGTGCCCCTTGTGTGACATGGAGCCTGAGACAGAGCTGCATTATACATCCCGCTGCCCCGTCTACTACGAGATACGAGGCTGCCTCCATTGCTTGTTCAAAGAGGGTTTCGGACCACTCTCAAGAGTCATGGGATACGAAGATCACAGATATCTGGGTTTATCTTGCTCCAGCTGCGCAGACACAGAGATAGCCTGACGAATGGCGAGGCTAGCCAATCTCAAAGACGGATCACAGACCTCTTCAAAGCAGAGACACGGGATAGCCGCAAGAGCCACTCCCACAACAGAGCTCCCCCTCGTCTCACACCAGAGGCACACTGATCGACCGAGCGATTAGACCGGGGAAATCCAAGCGCCCACGACTGCGGAGGACTACACAGCATCGACGGAAGCTACGTCAAAAGATTCGGAGCACGCTGGCCAAGCATGCACGATGCCCGGTCAGACTACTAACCATGGAGGAGATTGATGAGATCCACCATCGACCGATGCTAGCTCTCTTGTGATTCAGCTATCCCAACAAGCCACCCATTTTTGCTTAGTTCACATAGACCAATCTAGGATCCCACAATATATATCTTTATTTTGTACTGTTGTTATTTTGTTGCTCCGACTTTGTATCAAATCCACCACCTTGTAACTTTTTGGTCTCATAGGTCACTATGGCCTTTTGAAGAAGTTAATATAACATTTCATTTCTCTCTCTCCACACACACACACACACACACACACACACACCGTGTGACAAGTGCCTTAGATAGATACATGATTGAATTGGTTATTTTGTTCCTTACACTTATTTTTTGATGGCAGGCCATCTTAAATGATTTAACATTTATTATATTCTCTTTCTTTACTGACACTTGCATCTGATAATGTCGTACCATAATTATGTCATAAAGCTGCCTTCCTCACAACTGACAACAAAAAGTAGGTAACCGCTCCATTCGCATCTATGCCAGATGAAGATCCCTCAGAAACAGTCATCAGCTTTGCAATCCATGTTCGTAAACCAGCCACCCTCTCCACAAATGTCTCCACGCAAGTATGCTGTCAATTTCAAATTAAGACTTTTCTCTGGTCTAGCTTGATACCGAGGCTCTTTTCACTGGAGAGATCCACAGCATATACAAGTGAATTTGCTGCCGCATGAAAGAATGAGGTAGCCATCAGGATGATCATATCTTGAGATTTGCAGAGAATGCAGATCTGTCTAGAAATCTGTGGTCAATGCTCGCTACAAAAGAAAAAGACTCCGAGATGTCATGATAGACAGCTGAAATTGATTTGTACTCCAAATCATTACCTCTTTTGCAGGAAATATATACTTCATCACGTTTATCATACAGAGCAGCAGTAGCACTAAAATTACAAGCCTCAAATGGGTTTTCTGTTATGAACAAAATTCTATGTTACACCACGGCCCTTTCTGCATCGTTCTGCACCACAGGTGTAAAAAAGGCATGTTGCTCAGCAATGCTCAACATCCCAAGACCCCAGGCTGCGGAATCTTGGAAGCTCTCACATTGAGGGGGGTACCACAAGCATAGCTCAAATTCCTTAAAACCACTTCAAATCCATTGAAGAAATTCCACTTCCAGAAAAACCACGGAATTTCTCAAAAGACACATATACTGACTACCACAACGATATGCAACTTGGCTGCACATGCCTTTTCCATCACCAGTACTTCATAAATTATCTCCGAGAGCAACGACAAGGTTCTTTAGAATCTTTGGTGCGTGTGGATGCTTTGTTGGTTTTAGATTCCTTTGAGACTTGTACATTGTTTGGATCAAGGGCAGCCCTTCATTTTTGAATGCCAATCTCTACTTTCCAGTGCAGACCCCTTCCTCTCAGTTGGCAGCCCTGACAAGGATCCTTTGTAGCATATTTGAGCACAGTGCAGAAGTAATCAGCTCCAGAAAAGAGTCCAGTCAATAATCTAGAGAGCACGTTGAAGTTATCACAGAACTTGGGTTCCGAGATTCTTGTTGTGTTGTCCCGTCTTCCGAGCTACAACTTGTTTGACGCTGGATTGAATAACCAGTCTGTTGCAATGCCACACCGTCTTGCATCTGGGACACCTCAGAAGGAGACAATATCCTGATAGACCGCACATTGTTGATAAACACCCTGCTTGGTAAACAAAAACACTAATATATTAACAGATGCGGGCCATATTGTTAATGAGCACCATGCTAGGTTTAGAAATGCACATTTTGGAGAGGAGGAAGGAGAGGGGCGGGGAGAGACATATACAAATAAACAGAGTACTCACTCCCAAGGGTCGTCACCAAGAAGAAGCCAATCATTCTCTTTATCTAAAAATATTAGCTGCCAGCCAGAGCTTAGGTCTTCAAGTTGGCCCTCAAGGCCAAACATTCTTGTGAGCTCGTGGCGAAGCTCGTCATAGTTGCTGAAACGCATTACATCCAACGACCGCCCCACAGAACCAGATTTGTAGACCTGCATAGGAAAACGAAAGATGAGAGGGAGCCAAAAACCTGCACTAAGGTCACTTAGACACACATCATGTGAGCAAAAGGAGCTTAATGTGGATACCTTTGTGTACGTTCTTACTGGAGCATTAGCCCAGGTTTGCGGCAAGCGAGGATCATCCAAACCACCACTGAAAAGGCTTCCACTTAAAGGTATATCCATCCCAAGAACAGAAGATTGCCCCTGCATGAAAGGACTCATGCATGGGCCTTGCAGCTCATTGCTACTGCTGTAAGATCTGGAGTCAGATGGTGGTGGAGTTGAAGTAGGCATAACCATAGACTGTAAATCAAGGTTAGCTCCAAATTGTGCTTGCCTATAAAGGTCGGCATGAAGTTCATCTTGCTCTTGGGGAAAATCCCTGAAAGGATATGCACCAGACGGGAAACTTGACGCTGAGAAACTCGGAATTACCATTGCATCACCACTGGAGCCTAGACAAGCGTCACCAACAGGCCTAGCTGCTTCCATCAACTCCATTGCTTGTCCGTTTGACAATTGGCTCACAGCAGAGGCCCAGGAGGAAGGAACTGAGCAATCTGGGTGAAGCTCAGATCCTGTCATTAATGCTGGTGGTTGCAGCAGGGAGTTAGCTGCAGGCAATGAGTTTGAATGCAGAGCACTTGTATCAGCTGCAAAATTGCTAAGCACAGTCTGAAATGTATTCGAGGCAACTCCTGGAGAGCTTAGCACCGCACTGACATCCGATAATGCGGTTTGTGAATTGGGTACTGCATTTGACAGCACGGTAGATGCTCCGTTGGTCAGCATTGTCTGCGGTTGCAAGGAGGGCAACCGAGCAGTGCCATTTACAGCGTTTGTAGAAGTGAATTGCTGTAGTTGATGCAACTGATTTGGGCCAGCAAGCTGTGTCTGTGGTTGCTGAAGAATAGGTAAATGGGAAAGCCCCTGCTGCTGCTGCTGCGGTGTTGTTGACACCTGCATTGGCATGCACCCCTGTTGTTGGTTGGGAGGTGATAGAAGAACGTTCTGCTTTTGATGCAGCAAAGAGCTTGGTGCTGATGTAGGGCTTGTGGATGGAAAATGGGAAGGAGAAAGTTGAGTGTGAGGGTGATGCGGTTGCTGCTGCATTAGTATTTGTTGTTGTTGAGCCTGCTGTAGTGGTTGCAGTTGATGATTATGTTGTTGTTGTTGCTGCTGCTGTTGTTGTAGTTGTTGTTGTTGTTGTTGTTGTTGTTGTTGTTGTTGTTGTTGTTGTTGTTGTTGGTGGTGGTGGTGGTGGTGGTGGTGATGTTGTTGCTGCTGCTGCTGCTGATCTTGATGTTGATGTTGTTGATGTTGTGTTTGCTGCTGCTGATGCTGCGAAGGCATTTGCTGTAGTTGCGGCTGCTGCTGCTGTGATTTAAATTGTTGCTGCAGCTGATGATGTTGCATCTGCTGCAATAGCACCTGCTGTTGCTGAGATTGTTGTGCTTGTTGAGAAAGCTCTTGTTTCTGTTTCAGTGGTTGCATCTGCAGCGGATTTGACAATTGTGGTTGTGTCTGCTCTTGCAGTACGGGGGGCTGCTGCTGAAGTGGCTGAGATGACTGTGGATGTGCTTGATGCAAAAGAGGCTGTTGCTGCATTGGAGCAGGCGTTAAAGCGGGCTGGGGATGCTGCTGGTGCCGCTGCTGGGATCCGTAAAGGTAAGGCAACTGCTGCTGTAGCTGAGATGGAGCCCTAAATAGCAATGGATCTGGCTGTAACTTCTGCTGCTGCTGCTGGAATTGCAACTGCTTTGATGGAGATATTTCTTGCAATGCTGCAGCTCCCATAGCATCATAAACATCAGGCTCTACGCCCGAATCAAATCTTAATTGCATGGAGCCCAACAATGGATTCATTCCCATTCCTTGGGGAGGTAAACCACCATAGCCACCAGCCCCATTTTGGAATTGCATCCACATTGATGGCTTTTTCAAGCTCTCCAGCTCCAAATCTGCTAAAACATATAGTAATACTGATGAAACATTCACAATTTAACGCCAGCGCTTCATTCCAAAGAGCACATAAAGCTAGGGGTCAGCAATTACCACTCGAGAAAGAAGTTCCAATAAGTGGCTGTGACCATGGGCTCTTTAACCTCCAGTTAGAGGTTGGAGGGTAGACAAGGAATGTTGTCAGTGGCTCTATCTCCCACAGGGAAACACGTCTTTGCCGCTCGCCTGCTGTCGATTCATCCCATCCAACCTGCAATACAACACAAAAACACAACACAACAAACCATAATAAGAGAGAGCACGCATGTTCAATTACAGCCTTAGGGCTCATCAGATACAGAAACAGATTTGCAAAGTTGTAAAAAGACCAAGTAAAAGACTTTTTATCCGAGCTGTACCTTGATAGAGCGCCAATGTGAATTTGGCCAGCGAACAGGATCTAGATCACCAATCCCAGTGATTGTTCCCATGTACCTGAGCATGCATACTATCAGCTTCACAATCAAAATACTAACTGGGGGTCTTCAAAAAATAAAATACTTGAAACTGTTTTTATGGGCAAAAAGAACAAATTAAGTGAATCACCTTCTAACACTGGACTCTTCTGTCTCAAATAGCATCCTGAAGCGCATACCCACTGACACACGTGACTGGTTAACTGCCTTCTCGAACTTAGAAAATGGTATCACAAACTCTGAAGGGCTGGCTCTAGATAATTCGACAAAGACCGAGGCAAATGTCAGTCAAGAGGCATCAAAACCTTTGCACGTTTTACCATTGTCCATATCTGCAAGTGGTAGTACCTGGGATTATAAAAAACTGTAAATCGGCTATTGGTGTTAGAGGCATGGGCAGCCGCAGCTAGAACACCTATGTGCATGCTATCACTTGATAAAACAGATGATGGCAAGACTGTTTGGGGCCTTGTTGCACGACGAATTCCAAGCAGAAGCTGGCCTTTCTCATTCCTTGAAAACCCAATAGATTACTTACGATTTGGTTTTCACAGAAATGGTTTTACAATCAAGAATGCAGAGACCTTAAAAACGGCATTGTCAAAATGAATTGTGTCTGGTTGCATGTTTGTGCACATACCGAATAAAAAGAACCGAGTCTCCAGCTGTGAGGCGCTTGGCACTTACAAAAACACTCCAACCTGTAGTTAGGAGATGTCTCTTAGGCTGCCCTGTAAACAAATTTTCAAAGAAGATAAGCATGGCTTTGTGGAAATAATTACTTGTAATGCATCGTCTCAAAACATATGCTAATAAAAATTAAATGATGAATCAAAAACAATGACGAGTTAAAACCCACTTGCCATTAAGAAATGAGCCAAGCAGCAAGTTACAAACACAATGACAAAAAATGCTCTATCAATGTTTCATCGACAGATGGTCCTTCGTGTCACATGCAGTAATACAGTACCTCTGTATATGTGGCGAAATTTCCATTCGGTATCATGCAAATCTCGTGCCATTAGCTCCTGCGCAGGCGGTTGCTGATTGTAATCCTGGAAAAAGAAAAAGATAAGCTTTTCTGTAGAGATAAGTTTTACATACAGCATTTAGTGTTTCTTATTTTCCAAAAAAAAAAGAGTTCTCTAAAATGAGGTCTCTTACAAGAGGTGGAAAAACTTTCTCAGCAGCTCTGCGAGGTATTGAAAAGCCACCATGAGTACTAGTGTCACTAGCTGTCAATGTTTTGCAAAAGAATAGGTTTGGCTGTCTGCTTGGAATGCCTGAGTCCGGTACGAAGTATGAATCCTATCGTTAGTGCATGTCAAGAAGAAAGAGGGGTCAAAAAACACAGTAAAGAATCGTTAAGAAAAATGCAAGGCCTTGAAACGAGGGACTTCCTGCTCCTATGAAGCAAGGATGTAGATTGCCCTCATTGTGGGGTTGTTATGAAAATACAGAAAATGGAGAACATAGCATACCGCAGTCACAGGCTGGAGAGTCATCTGACAATACACTTCATCAGTCTCCATGTCAGCCTGATAAAAAATACATCAGAAATGTTCAGTGGGCGACTAAAAAAGCTTCTATGGGACAAGAAAAATCCAGGGTCATTTGGGCATACATGCAAAATCACATCATGTAGCTGGCAAAAAAGCTGAGGCGGAAGGTTGGGATATGCTGGAAGGTGTGCATCTACCTCCTTTTGAGTGGATGCAGCAACCTGCCACAACTAATGAACATTTTTACCAGCAAGTTTCATATGCATTGTTTGCATTCCTTGATACAAAAAAACCCATTAAATCTTATCTATTATACCTACTTGCTCACTGTGACCTTGTGGAAGATACACCACACGACTCCCCACAGCTGGTAATGATACGAGAGGCCCAGCGCAAGCATGCCACAGCTCTGAGTTCAGGTTCTTTCTCTCACCTGTAAAAATCATAAGCATCTCTCTATCTCTCTCTCTCTCTCTCTCTCTCTCTCTCTCTCTCTCTCTCTCTCTCTCTCTCTCTCTCAGAAGAGCAGCAGAAACCAGACTTACTAGAGCCCACGCAGCATTGGGTAGATTGGAGAGGATGTGTTCGCAGGTTCAGTTTCAGGAGCCCCGAACGAAGCTCTGGCTCTTTGACACCTTGGTGGCTTCAGCATTGCTCTATGGAACCGAGATATGGGGACCTTCACTGGATCACCACGGGAGGACGGGTCGCTCAGACGGATGGGGGAACATGGAGAAACCTCTCGTCTCTATGATCTCGCAGCTCATTAGAGCCAAGGCATCAGTACCACGGGCCATTATCCGAGCAGAGCTAGCGGCCCCCCCACTTGTGGTGGAGGCGCTCACCAGATCAGTCTCCTTCATAAACCGCACATGGGAACTTCCTAGAGACAGATATGCTCGCATAGCACTTGAATCCTCTCGACAGTTAGCAATACAAGGAGATACAACATGCTGGTATGGGGAGATGACATCATGGTTTCAGGCACATGGGTTCAGCATAGACCGGCTGCCACCATTCCATTACTCATTGGATGCACCATCTCTCACCCTTACACAATCAGAGATCACCAAGCTCATACGCCAAGACCTGACCCAGCTAGACACCAGAAGGACATGGATACAACCAGCACAAGAATTGGGCACGAAGATGGCTTTCTACAAAGACCACCTTCTCCAGCTTACGGAAGATGGTTTTGTGGCGAGACCAAGATACATGGATACCCACTTGTCTCATGGGATACGATGTGCTATTGGCCAGTTACGCACATCTTCTCACTAGTTGCGGATTGAGACTGGGAGATACAACAGAGTACAAGCAGAGGACAGGACATGCCCCTTGTGTAACATGGAACCTGAGACAGAGCTACACTATACATGCCGCTGCCCCGTCTACTACGAGATACGAGGCCGCTTCCATTGCTTGTTCAGAGAAGGTTTTGGACCACTCTCAAGAGTCATGGGATACGAAGATCAGAGATGTTTGGGTTTGTTCTTGCTCGAGCTGCGCAGACACAGAGATAGCCTGGTGAATGGCGAGGCTAGCCAGTCTCAACGACGGATCACAAACTTCTTCAGAGCAGACACGGGACAGCCGCAAGGGCCACTCCCACAGCAAAGCTCCCCCTCGTCTCACACCAGAGGCACACTGATTGACCGAGCGATTGAACTGGGGAAATCCAGGCGCCCGCGAATGCGAAGAACTACACAGCATCGACGGAGGCTACGACAGAAAATTCGGAGCACACTGGCCAGGCATGCACGACGCCCGGTCAGACTACTGACCATGGAGGAAATTGATGAGATTTGCCAACAACCGATGCTAGATCTCTTGTGATTCAGCTATCCCAACAAGCCGCCCATTTTTTGCTTAGTCTTTTGCTTGGTTCACATCGATCAACTTAGGACCCCATAGTATATATCTTTGTTTTGTACTGTTGTTAGGTTATTTTGTTACTCTGACTTTGTATCAGATCCACCACTTTGTAACTTTCGGATCTCATAGGTCATTATGGCCTTTTGAAGACGTTAATATAACATTTCATTTCTCTCTCGAATTGTTCCTGCAAGAGCTACGAAGACTTAGGGAGAGCTTGCTAAGGACATCAGGGGAAAGACAATCTCAGAGACGAATCACAGATTTCTTTACATTAGCCAGAGGAGAGCCAACAGAGCAGTCATTACAGCAGATCTCAGAGCCTACTCATACTAGAGGTACACTACTTGACCAAGCTACTGAGCTTGGCAGATCCAGACGTCCACGACCTCGGGGGGTCTCCCACTACCGACGAAGGCTGCAACAGAAGATACAGATCACTCTAGCTCAACATGCAAGACACCCAACCAGAGTACTGACCATGGAGGAGGTCGATGAGATCTGACAGCGACCGATGAGAGATTTCATCTAAACCCACTTCCCCCCCCCCCCCCCCCCCACTTCCCCCCCCTTTCCTTTCTCCTTACTGTTTTAGTGTTAGTTCTTTGTAACTTTGTAATTTCCGTACTCAGACATGGTATCAGATTTACCAATTGTAAATTTTTGGTCTCATAGGTCATTTTGGCCTTTTGAAGACGTTAATATAACATTTCATTTCATTTCATTTCTCTCTCTCTCTCTATCTATCTATCTATCTATCTATCTATCTATCTGCATCAAGAGTGCAGATCAGGATGGATTCTAGTAGTAGTAGTATTTTTGTTCTAGTCTTTTTGTACCCAGACATGGTATCAGATTCACAATTTTGTAACAGTTTGGTCTCATAGATCATTTTGGCCTTTTGAGGACGTTACATAACATTTCATTTCTCTCTCTCTCTCACACGGACAGAGATCACCAGACTCATACGCCAGGATCTGATTCAGCTAGATACCAGGAGCACATGGATACAGCCGACACAGAACTTGGGACACGAAGATGGCCTTCTACAGAGAGCATCTTCTCCAACTCACAAAGGACGGTTTTGTGACTAGGCCTGCATACATGGATACACACTTATCTCAAGGGATACGATGCACTATTGGGCAGATACGCACATCCTCACATCAGCTCCAAATCCAGACTGACCGATTTTGAGGGTTGCCAGCAAGGGCCAGGATATGTCACCTATGTAACTTAGGGCCAGAGACAAAGCTGCACTACACGTCATTGCCCGGCGTACTATGAGATACGCGGTTGCTTCCACTACCTGTTCAGAGAAGCTTTCGGACCATTTTCTATAGTCATGAGATGCGAGGATTAGGGATGTCTCGGATTGTTCCTGCTAGAGCTGCGTAGACTTAGGGAGAGCTTGCTGAGGAGATCAGGGGAAAGGCAGCCTCAGACACGAATCACAGATTTCTTTACACCAGCCAGGGGAGAGCCAGAGGAGCAGTCATCACAGCAGATCTCAGAGCCCACCCACACTAGAGGTACGTTTCTTGACCGAGCCACTGAGCTAGGCAGATCCAGACGCCCGAGACTTCGGGGGGTCTCCCACCATCCACGAAAGCTGCAGCAGAAGATACAAATCACTCTAGCTCGACATGCAAGACGCCCAACCAGAGTACTGACCATGGAGGAGGTTGATGAGATTCGACAGCGACCGATGAGAGATTTCATTTGAACCCACCAACCCTCCCCCCCCCCCCCCCCCCCCCCCATATATCTCGTCTCAATTCCGAATCAGCTTCAGATTCATTTCCTTTTTCCTTAGTGTTTTAGTGTTAGTTCTTTGTAATTTCCGTACTCAGACAGGATATCAGATTCACCAATTGTAACTTTTTGGTCTCATAGGTCATTTTGGCCTTTCGAAGACGTTAATATAACATTTCATTTCATTTCTCTCTCTCAAAGCATAGCTGACATTCTATTACTTGGCCTCCCTTGGAGCGCCCAAAATGGTGCCTACTTCAAGGGGAAGTAAAAACTGTTACATGACACTCAACCACTATGCGCGGGAAGATAAACAAGAAAACAAAAAGAACAGGCTGCACACTGCCTCTCACACACACACACCCAAGCAGAGCATACAAGCATGCCAAAATAAAAAAAGAAACAGCGTACAAGGAAAAAGGAACGGTAACAGGAACACAATGAAAGCAACAGCAGAAAGGAAAGGGGGAACGGCAGAGGGGGGGCGCTTACCAACCGGTTGCAAGGTGGTTTCGTAGTTGGAGCTATGAACAACTGTAAGTAGAACTCCATAGCATTCTCCAAGACTCTCTCCAAATCTGTACATACATGTCCATCTCCCACAACCGAGGTATGATGGACAAACTCGGATCTCGATTGCTATACATGCAAAAGTTCCTATCTGGCGAGTTGCCGTGTCGGTGAACAAAGCATCCTACGGAAAGTGCTCTAACGTGCGCTGGATAGAAGCCAAGGCCATACGATACCCACGCTCCAATCAATCCAAAAGATATTTGAGAGATGGGGCAGCTGCCCTGCATGCTGTAGTAAACGAAATAATGCAAGAAGCCATGGATATGGTCAGCAAGCAGGCTCTCGAGGAGCAGTCACAAGTGAGAGTAGATGGTCTTTCATCACACGGTCGAAGAGTACATGCAAGAGCCATGGCGAGCGGCCGAGCAGGATTGGTAGTGATGCACAATGAAATAGGGGCATGATCGAACAGCATTGTCCCCGATTAAATAGAGAGCTCACCTCCTCACATCAGTGCCCAATCTTCAATAAAGAACCTGTCCAATCTCTCCAAAAGGCGCCCAGCTTTGCGTCTAGAACCCCAAGAGAAACGCACAAAATCTCAAGGGCAGTTAAATAAATAACGGCGTATGAAGCATCCACTGCTAAGATCGCAAACAAACATCTATGATTCTATCCCATTCATGCTCAATTGGTGAAATGTCGGTAAGAAGTGGAGATGTAACAACCAGAAATTCTACAAGTGACCCTATATTGTAGAAGTAACCTCCAGCAATCCAAGTATCCATAACATGCAATATACTATCTGCTGCCAAAACACCTATTTTGTATGATAAGAGTATACACAAGAATGATCCCAAGCAAAGAATCTCTCAGTTGCAATGATATCCACATAGCACCGCCACGGACCAAGACACCATGGCACCTCTAAGATCCTTCCACTCCCCACTGAAATACGCACACCACCACTATGAGAGATGTAGCCAATTGCTGGCTCTCAATAAGAGCAAGAGGCTCCACACAAGAACGACTCTCTATAGTCATCCGTTGGAGTAGCAACATCGTTTGACATCATCAACAATGTTAAGCATAGGACCATGGGAATGGCATCTTTCACAATGACTCAACATTTTGGATTCTCATGAAAATGTATGGGGGACAAGATTCTGAGAGAACCAATGTCATCTGACTCTGCAAAGAGCACAAGGACATTGAAAACCCAGATAGAATGGAGCAATATGATCCATCAAATTTTACCATACCAAATACCAGAAAAACCACCACGAGGAAGTAAAGTATCCACGAAGCCGATAATTGTGCATGCAAGATTGCCTGCTGGCACTTGGGCTGAGATTACTGGTCATGATCCGACTTGCTAGAGATGTGGTTTGCAGCACGAGTCCTTGAGACACTGTTTTTGGGTTTTCCCATATGCTCGACCAGTGTAAAGAGCCTTTCGTTGTTTGCTGATCAAAGTGGGAGTTCATGATTGATTTGTGTTGTGGGGAGCAGTTGCATGGCTTTTGCAATTTCGGGATCACACATTCTCTTCCAAAGCTCTCCGACAGATCCAACCCTCATGCTTACATCATTGGGACATAGATTGGGCACTCTCCAGATGGTTCCAAATACTGTCCATCGGCCAGGCTTCTCTTAGAGGGATGCAGTTTTCGCTACGATCTGCAACATCAGTTTATGGATCATATAGAAGGCTCATTGTGCTCACATTTTGGGCTCACAGTCTTCCCAAACATTGACCAATTTTGACAGCTATTTGGATTGAGCTGCTTCATACTCTTCCAGCCACTCGGATACTCCAGCGGACTCCTCCAGGGCAGCAGAGAGGCATAGCTTCTTTCCTCAGAACGTGTTAACATCCCCATATTGGCACCTAATCTTTGTCTGGCCGAGTGTGGACATGGCCCTAAGGTTAGAGCAGTTAAAAAATTCAATATAAATAGCACTTTAGGCTCATTAGTGGGCTATCTTGTGTGATCACCACACTTGGGACTCTAGGCTCTCCAGCGGGCTCCTCCAGGGCAGCAGAGAGGCATAGCTTCTTCCTCAGGACGTGTTACATCCCCATATTGGCACCTAAGCTTTGTCTGGCCGAGTGTGGACATGGCCCTAAGGTTCGAGCAGTTAAAAAATCACTATAAATAGAACACTAGGCTCATTAGTGGGCTATCTTGTGTGATCACCACACTTGGGACTCTAGGCTCTTAGCAGCTCTACTCGCACTTGTGGTAGAGGCTAGCCCAATCATTGCAGGCTCCCAAGCTCAAGGGTGAGTCCGCATTGGCTCTATGGCTGGGCGGTGAGCCTGATGTCCACTCTTTACACTCCCTACGCGTGATTATGGCTTCTGTCATGTCATGTGTGCAGGATGGTTGGGACTGACAACATGAGTAAGATCTTCAGTTCTTTTCAGTCTGGACCATGGGCACATCACATGGCACTACAAACCTCCCCAGTGGTTCATTTTGCATTCTTCATACATGCCGCCTTGGTGTACACGTCACATAGCAATCCCCTGTCTTGTGCATCCTCTGGGTGATGAGCCTTTGAGCATCCCCAGTGGACTGTTTGTGCACAGTATTCAGCCACTTTTCGTGCCAAAAAAGTATCGACCGTGAACCTGCCGAAACACGATGCTTCCCAAGGATGACAGCCCCATGAAAATCCAAGAAATTTGGCCCATGCAAAAAGAAGCCACGTCTCCCGCATTGGCAGCTCTGACTGTAAAATGGAAACTATCCTAAGCATCCCATCCTGGGATTCAAATACCCGATTACATGCCCATGTAAATCTTTATATAATAGTTACTTACAAGAACCATGCGCACTAATAGAATGCATGCCTTTGATGATTAAATCCATGGGTATACAACTTAATGCACAACCTTTTAGCCTTCTTGCAAGGAGACTCATCTCTGCTCAATGGAACTCTCCAAAAGTCAGACAATAGCCCCCACAGGAGCACTGAACAGGGAAGGAAATTAGACATAGAGGCAACAGCGGTAATCCATGGGCAATGGGGGATGCAACAAGAGAGGAAAAATCAACCTCCATAGGCACACAGGAAGAGGCTCCATGCTCTCTACTTGTAAGACTGGCAGCAAGGGAATGTGTAACATAAGAGCCTGAGATGAGCTTGAAGAATTAGAATCCTGACGACAGGGGTGGCTGAACGGGACTCTGACGTGGCTCAGCTCAGATTAGGGGCTAAACCAGAGTAGCAAGAAGCTGAACAGAAAAAGAGGCACCTTGAGGCCCAAGCAACCAGAAGCTGAGCTGAAGATTCCAAACCCCCAGAGGGAGAAGGTTCTTGAGCGCGCTGAGAGAGGTTGCTCTTCTGTATGCCAACATGGAACCATCTGCCATCCAACAAGAGTGAAGCCATTAATGACCTTTGCACCAAACTACCTGTCACCAATCAAAATCTTCCAAGAAGAAGCCCCAGTGCCCAAGGAATGAGCATATTGATGCAAGAGACAGGAGGCATAGCTGAGCCAGTCAATAGCAACTGAGCACAATCCTCAAGAGGACAACTTGCTCGATTTACTAGCGGACTCCAGAAATGAAGGAGCACTACCAAAAGTAATAAAACAAGCTGCCATCTCTTGGAAAATCAGACATAATAAAGACTTGGAGCAATCTTCTATGACAGCAATGAGCATATTGATGCAAGAGACAGGAGGCATAGCTGAGCAAGTCAATAGCAACTAAGCACAATCCTCATGAGGACAACTTGCTCGATTTACTAGCGGACTCCAGAAATGAAGGAGCACTACCAAAATTAATAAAACAAGCTGCCATCTCTTGGAAAATCAGACATAATAAAGACTTGGAGCAAATCTTATATGACAGCAACCCTCCATAGCAATGGATATAATTTTGAGGACTTGCCATGCGCGAGCCCAACATTCGCACACTTGGAAAAACCAATTTCAGAGGACCTTCAATGATATTACATGATTAACACAATGAACCACCCATGTCAGACAGTGCCTCCAGAAAACAACCTTACAGCAGAGAGCAAGGGGTTCTTATTGTGTAAATAAGACCACTACTGATCTTGCTCAATGCGAAGCCTAAAGTAAAGCCCCAAACTATGAGTAGCAAACTTCTCCGTGCACCCTACCAACATACAAAACTTTCCAACAAAGCCACCACAATGAAGGAAACATGACCTGTTCCTCAAAAATGTTTCCTAAGATTCAAATGTTTCGATTAAAAACAGGACTAAAGTGGCCAAATTCACTGTGACATTGATCAAGTCATCGAAAGGACATTAAAAAGTTTGCCGCAATAGATACAAACAAAATTAGAGCAGAATTAAGGTAATTGGTAAAGGCTTGAGGGCTTGCCACTGCACATTGGTCTCAAATCACCAAGTCTCACTGGTGGAAAAGCCAATCACCGCACGAAGAGTGTAGACAAAAAGGCATAACGTCTGCTTCGGATATAACCTGACTTTGTGACGATTAACGAATCCATGAAGGAAGACAACCTGTCTGCAGACTTTAAACAAGAGATTCTGATAGCTATATGGCCTAAAGACGTAACCTGAACCTTAGATACCAGAAAACTGCATAGTTGCCATGCACTCAAGGCCATGTGTACAGCAGCCTGCTACATGTTCAAAACCATTCCTACACATGCTATTAAGAAATGACAGTACTCCACTTGAAGTTATCCTCATGCTTGCAAAGGCTTCCAAGTTCATGACAATATGCGAAGAAAGAATAGCATCCAATACTACTGTTAAACAATCACACAGACCAAAGTTACCTTCTGGTGAGACAACAATAGCCGAGCCCGGGCTGGAGAGCTGCCGCATCTGTGAAGAGCTCAGCATCATGTGCTCTGGGGCAGCAGTTGTCATAAACAAGTTCTCGGACAAGAGTGAATGAATAAACTGAAGAAATGAGAAGCTATGGTGGATTGAACCCTTATTGGACTGGTAAGAAACAGCAAAAACTGCACCAATGAGAAAAATGGCAGACCCGACTGGATTCAATTGGTGGAAAAGGTGCACCAATGTGTGCGTAGTAGTGACAGCGCACGACAATGAGAGGGTGGATGTGTGAGCACGCAGGCACGCGGACACAAGTGTGTGAGAGAGATATAGTGTGTGTTAACAGAGAGACTAGGTATATAGGTATAGCTCCATTAGTTGCCTTCAAGAGGCTTCCATTGCTGTTGCCTCTGCTGCTGCTGCTGCTGCTGAGTCAACCTTTCGTCTCCCTGCCTCTGCCATCAGGCTTAGCCATTAAGCAAAGCTAGCTTACCATGCGTGTGGAGCAATTGCATATGCACGTGTGGAATAAATGATCGAAATGCACACAAAAGGAGGCTGGTCGTGTAAGGGGACTCAAGGGGAGGGTGGGAAAAACAGCTCAAGCTCAAGCCCACTCAAAGGCTCTCAATTGGCTGCAAAAGGAAGTACAACCAACTTACAAGCCTGTCCGAGTGTGGTCGTGTCTGTGAGTGTGTGCGAGGGTGTGTGTGTGCATGCGCGTGTTTGTGTGTGTGAAGCAGAGCGGCAATGATGAAATGGGTAGTGAGGAATGGGGGCAGATCGGGAAGAACAAATGGGGTTCCTCAATGAAATGATGATGCGGGTTGTGCTCTAAAAGTGGACAGAAGAAGAAACACAGTGAAGCCCCTGTGTGAGGTGTTTGCGCATCTGCGTGCGTAGAGAGAGAGAGAGTGTGTGTGTGTAAGAGAGAGAGACAGCGCGAGAGAGTGTGTGTGCGTGTTTTCACTAGCGCGCACCAACCAAAAACTCCTTTTCTTGCTTTCTCACCCAAACAGAAAGCTAGAGAGTGCGGCGTGCGACTAGGTAGCATTGCAATTTGCGACACTCGTACTCTCTCTCCCTGTCTCCCTCTCTCTAACTCTAGAGCAGTTCCATCATTCCATGTGTGGGTGTTTAGCTTAAGGGTGCGCACTGCTCTCGCTATCTCCTCCCTCCCTCTCTCTCTCGGTGGGCTTTACTGTAGGGCTCAATAGTACTTGGCATTAGCGAGGTAGCTATCTCTCCTCTCTCCGTGGGTGACTCCCGCTCTCATGTAGGTGATTCTAATCTCTCTCTCTCTCTCTGCGCACTGTCGAGTTTGGCTTTTAGCTCTCGTGTTACTCCAGTTGTGGGTTGCCCCTCTCTCTCTCTCTCCACCCTCCCTCCTGAGTTGCGGCCACCGTACCCCTGATGGCGAGACTTCAACTTCCCATGTGACCACCCCCCAAAACTCCCCGATAGTGTGAGAGAGAGAGAGAGAGACTCTCAATGTGTGCTTGCTTACATGGGCCCGCCCCCTGCCTCCACTGTTGTTCCATCATCACCAGCCTTCAGAAATTCAACTTTGTTCTCACCCACAATAGATTAGAGCATAGTCACGCGAGGCTTAGTTTTTCGTAAGCCTCGACCAGTGTTGAGCATGGCAGGTACGGATCCGCAGAGGTTGACGGGCAGTAGTGGGTAGAGAGAGAGAGGTTGACGGGCAGCAAGAGAGAGAACTGGAGCAGTGGCCGGCAACTAACCGGCATAGTTTCAAAACTATGCCTAAAATGGCATAGTTACAAAAGTGAGCCGGTGAAAACCTGCATAAGGTTGCTTTGTTAGAGGCCTGGTCGAGCTGTGTTCCTCGAAACTAAGCCTCGCGTGACCATAGCCTTAGCCTATAGAGTGAACACTATGCATTCGATCTCATCACACCCTTTATCACGCTATGAAGGCCCCAGGCTCGGGACTCTCTTATGGTGCACACATGCGCCTATCTCGGTGGCAAGCCAATCGAGGGTGAGCGAGGGATAAGCCACCTTTTGCTTGCACACATGCAAAGGGTATGGACATGATCACTTTTGTCATACTATTTTTTTTGCAATCTCAGAGCTCATATGCTAGTGACACTGCTTCTCACTACACAAATAACTCTTGATCGTGGTTATGAGGAAGGCGTTTGGAGTTACTTTTTGATGTTGGTGGTGAAAGGCTAGGTAGCTTACTGCAGGGATGTGCTAAGCTATTGGTGGGCCTACTCTGGGTTTTGCATACATTCCATCGGTCCCTGCTTGAAAACAATTGCAAGTGCATGCTCTCTCTCTCTCTCTCTCTCTCTCTCTCTCTCTCTCTGCACAAGAGCAAAGGCACTTTCAAGGGAAGACTGGGTGGAGGTTGGCCAGTTAGATTTCCTCTAAGGTTGGGTTGATGGTGTAGAGAAAGTGTCTCATTAGGACTTACACTTGTACTCCCACCACTGAATGCAAACGACGTTGTATTATATACAATTTATTTTCAGACATAGGATGAGCTTGCCACTGAAATAACATATCTACTAATCAAGATACACTTCGTTTGCAGATTATACAACCTGTAACGTTTGCTTTCTAAACTGTAACCCAACAAAATTACATTTCATAGCCTTATTATCAAATTTTTAGCATTGTTTCTCAGGCATCGAAGCATAAGCTAAGTAGCCAAGCACGTGCAAGTGACCAACGGATGGCTTCTTACCATTTCAAGCTTCATATGGAGTGATAGATTGCAATGCTTTAGTGGAACATTTGTTTAGTACATATATAGCACACATGATAGTCTTAAGTCAAATTGCTTGTGGCAAAGCTTGGTTTTTTACCATACATCATGCCATCTCCATAAGTGACCTGTTTTTCCTCCCCTTTATGAGAATGGAGGGTGCCAACACTACATTCTTAAGCGCATACAACCATGCATGCCTAGAGCAATCATCATTGAAAGTCACAAAGTACAAATGATTCCCAAAAGGAGCGGTGTGCACTATTGGACCACAAAAATCACTCGGTACAAGTTGCAATTTGCAAGTACCCCGCAACAAAAACCATCCATTGAAAACTTAGAACGTTGCATTATGCGCAAATTACATCCTCCACATACCCGTTTCAATGGTGCTTTAAGAGGGGCCAACAAAGAAACCATATCAAACTTCCGCAAATACAACAAATTAGCAAAATTCAAATGACCAAAATGAGCATGCCAAATTTTTGCATCTTAAATAGCCTTCAAATAAAAAGCTACACATGTTGAATCTTCCACACATTTCTTGTACTATAGAGCCCACAAAACAAACTATCAGATGCCACAATGCTATTACCAAAATTGAGATCATGCATAGTTCATCTATCATTCGCAAACTTGACTACAAGGCCAAGTTTTGCAACTGAAGATAAAAATGGAGAGGCTAGAGGATAAGGAAACCCATGCTCCACCCAACCATCGTGCCTCATCATATAGGTTGTCCCCGTAGCAGTTTTCCAATGGCCCTTGACCTCACATTACTCCCCACTTGGAGAAGTGTTTTTGTCTTCAAAAATAAAAGTGGGGTTGTTTTTCTTAAGAATAATAATGTTTTCTCAAGTGGTACCTTCTTCATGTTAACCTTTCCACTTAACTAACACTTGGTGATACACATGATGATGAGTACATAAGTCATGATAATCAAGAATGCATTGGGAGGTTATATGAAATCAACCAAAGCCTAATGATCAATTACATTATTCTCCCTGTACAAGTGTTTACATAAATTACTTACATGAAAAACCAGAAGAATACAAGAGTGTGAAGGTAAACAAAGTTTGTAGGCCATATCTCCAACTCGCTTGAATGGGCCAGAATATCTAGGAGATAACTTAGGTGTAGGACAAGTTTTCAAAAATTTTGAATGCTCTAAAACACGTAAGAATATCGCTCTCATCTTCCATAAAGTGATTTTATCAATGTTTCTTATTAGCATCCTTCTTGTATCTGTCCTGTGTTTGTCAAACATTTTGACGAGCAATTCTCAATATATCCATATGGTCTTGGACAAAGTCTTTGACTTGCTAGATTTTCTCAATAGCCAATCCCACCGTAATTAATAATCTAGGTTGAAAACCATACATAAGCATGAAGGGACTAAAGTGAGTCGTAACATGCTTTGCACTATTGTAAGCAAATTCCAAACTGGGGAGATATTCCTTCCAATCCGATTCCTTCTTGCTAACATACGTTTTTAGCTTATCCTCTAGCACTTAATTAACTCGTTCAGTCTGTCCATCCATCTCTGGATTATCTCCAGTGCTGATATTAAGTTGTGTTCCCAATCGTTCAAAGGCAACCCTCCAGAAATGACTACTAATTTACTAAACTTGGGATCACGATCACTCACAATATTTATGTTGGTATACTTGCAATGCCCACCTCTCTCAGTTTTGCCACCCTCAATATATGTTGCACAGTTTGTAAGGCCCCCATATGAGGAGAAGCCAATGGTGCACATATATTTAGTGGATTCCAGCTTTGTATGTTGATGAGATCTCTATTTGTGATTGTGGATGGTACGAAGCAAATTTAGGGGCAACTTTGGGGGCCTCGGGGACGGAAGCCCTGAGACTTTTTTCCCTTCGCCAAAATATTCCTTTTCATCGGAATATCTTGGCCGAACGACGGTCGAAAGACAATCGGAAAATGGCCATCCGGTGGGCCGGTGGCCGGTGGTCCGCGGTCTTTGGCCAATGGTCGGCGGCCACTGGTATTTGGCCGGTGGTCGGATTTCCTTGGCCGGTGGCCGATTTCTAGGAGGACTTGTCTACCCAAAAGCAGCTACACATGGGCGCATGGGAGAGTCCTACTTGGACTTGGCTATCTAAGGGCGGCTGCACATGGGCGTTTAGAGGCTCCCTTACATCTATATAAGGAGCCTTCTCATGAGTAATTCGGTAGAATGGTGAGCACACTTGACGCACACAACACATCCTTGTGTAAGGATTGTTAGTCCCTTGTATTCCTACTTGCGCTAGTTGTCTAAATCACCATCTAAGCTCTACCTTGAGAGCGCATGGGTGGATGACGCCATCACTTTGTAATAGTGTGGTAATCTAAAGTTTTTGATTTGCCACCAATTTACTTTGCATCGTATCCCTCTCTACTCTCCCTGCTACTAGATCCTTATTGTATTCCGCATTTCTTACAACTTCTAGGCAAAGGTAATCCGTATAATCTATACAGATTTTCAAGAAAAACCATGGCTAACTCTGAAGTTTTAATGTTGGACTTAGTTGGAATAAACTTACAAAAATTAGTCAACCTATTTACAATCACTCATACAGAGTTATGACTTCATACGATGGTTGGTAGACCCACAATAAATTCCATAGAGATACTCTCTCTTATTTACCATTGGGAGTTTGCAAATCACTCATACGGAGATGACCTCGAACGATCATTGGTAGACCCACAATAAAATCCATAGAGATACTCTCTCATTTACCATTGGGAGTCTGCAAAGGATGCAAGAGGCCTCTACCGTCAGATGCTTTGTTTTATTAGCTTGTCATTTTGGGCAATGCAAGATATAGTCTTGAGCATGCTCATGTAAGCCATGCCAATAAAATTATCGTCGTATGAGTGCATAAGTCATCTTTATGTCGAGTGCCCTACACTGGGACTATCATGACATCCATAAAGAATTTGGTCGTGAATGCCTATGTCCATCAATACACAAACTCGCCCCTTGTGAAATAGGTGCCCGTCATTAATTGAAAAATTATTCCATCTAGTTAGCTCATCACTTGAAAGAAGAGAATTTGGTGTGGAGGAAATAAACACACTATCACCATTGGAGTGAGAAGGATCCCTCTTTTTGACATGACTCCGCACCTTAGAGTATGCATCATTGTTCTCGCATGTACCCTAAGAGACTCCAGAAACTCACGTTTTAATTCCATGATGAGAAGAGAGTTGATCTCATGCATGCTACTAAGAAGATCATCTACCACATTGTATCATTGTCAGGGATTTAATATTTATATAAATACGACAAGTTTTGTGTGATCACAAGGTCTTATTGATACATTTACATGATTACACTAAACATGATCACAAAGAATCCGGTTAAGGGTGACCTGCAAGCCTACTAAATTCCCGCCGGGCTTTTTCATTTTCCCTGCTGGCCCGCTGGGAATACTGAAAAACCCGACGCGCTCGCAAAATTATATATATGCGGGCCCGATCGGGCTCGCTGGGTATTATTTCTTGCTTTCATCTTCAGAGAGAGAGAGAGAGAGAGAGAGAGAGAGAGAGAGAGAGAGAGAGAGAGAGAGAGAGAGAGAGTTGACCACCTTTGCAGGTACGTCGAGAGGAGAGAGGAGAGAGGGAGAGAGGGGGTCGTGTGGGAGCGTGCTCTGCGTCGCAATGCGCGGCAGTAGCGGAGTACTTGACCACACGATCCGGGTATGTGTTATGTGTGTGTATGCTTGTGTGGTAGTGTGACTTTTGTCGTATTGCGCAGCAGTGATAAGGTACCTTACCACACAATGGGAGTGTGTGTGTAAGCTGTTCTACGGAACAGTGCTTATCACGGGGGCATCTCCTCGGTTACGCGGAGAAGATGGTGTCCTTGTGGTAAGTATTGGCTTACTGTCTAGGTACTACGTGGGTAACGCGGTGAATCTAGTATCCTTATGGTAAGTCAACTTCCCTTCCCCTTACCCAAAAAACATATGGGCATCGGTCGGTAACGCGGCTACATGATGTTCATAAGCAAGCCATTATTTCTCCTTAGATTCAGGCGTCACTCGATCGGTAACGCGGCTAATAGAGTGTCGCTTGTTAGAAGCATCTGTTTTTACATAAATGTGGCGTTCAGGTCGTTAACCCGACCGTACGAACGTCATATAATTTTTATGTGCATGTGCAGTTAATTTTTTAAGTATTAAGAATATGAAATACTTGGTCGGTAACGCGGCTGTGAAGAGTATTTCATATACAAAATGTATGAATTGTTTGATTTGGTCGTTTTTAATTGTCCATATGAAATTATATACTAGCTAATCATATTCAAAAGAATACTTTATTCATCACTCTTCGCTATTTTAAATACTCTTTTTTATAAATTATATGCAAAAAAGTATTTGCACACAAATTGTATGTTAAATATTCTTTTTTATCTTTTTAAAGAACCTCAAGCATTATCGCTATTTTTAATGCTTCATTTACATAAATTATTTGTAAAAAAACATTTGCATGCAATTTGCATGTTAAAGATTCTTTTGTATCTTTTTAAAGAGCATCAATTATCAGCTTTTTTATTGCTACATTTACATAAATTCTATGTAAAAAAGTGTGTGAACGCAATTTTCTAGTCCAATATGTATACTTCCAATGTTTTAAATGTTTTTGAAGTTTTTAAGTCGGTGTGTGCTTTGATTGAACTAGTATGTGCGCACGGAGAAAAATGTAAGTTAAAAATTCAATATATGTTGAAATGTGTCAGACTGTTAACATGTATTGTTTGATCTGAATTAAGTTCTTATAAACCACTTGTTTGATCTGCATTTTACACGTGTATCAAACTGCAATTTTAAGTGAAGACTGTTTTCAATTTTTATCAATATTTCCTTGCACGTTTCTTAAAGTCTTCAAGTGGTGATTGAGGGTTTGCCTGAAATAGTGTGAGAGTGTTAGTGTCATTCGCAACCATGAATCTGTATTTGATATGCTATTTTTTATTGTCCATTGCAAATATGACGCCATATCAAAAGAAAAGTATTATGCGTGCCATTCGTAGAAAGAATGTATTTAATTGGCAATCTCATCATGTGCAGATGATTTCATACAACAGATTAGTGAAAGTGATGTCTTCATCAAAGACCTCACTAGCGCTATATGGGAGAACACAGAGCATAGGTTGCGAGTTGAAGGCCAATACGAGTTGTTGATTCCAGCAGGGATTTGAGAGTTTGACCCCCACCACAAGGTTAGGACAGTGTTGGGCAATATGAAAGTATGTTGCAGAGACTTAAAGGAAGATATCCTACCTGCCTGCGACATGTCAAAATTAGAGCTTTGGGATAAATTGTGGGAAGAACAGAAGGTAAAGATGGAGCGTGTGAAAGCGCAGGACCAAGCAGCCTTACCCAGGAGATTGAAGATGGCCCAATATGCGAAAGCAGCTTTGGGAGGTCGATCCGATGTCAGCGGCACTGGAACAATCATGCACACGGCTTTGAATGCAAAGTGCGCTCATCTTGTCGGCATCCCTCACGAAGCCTTGGTAGAAAGTATGAGGATTGGATCATGCTCCTTTGGTGTGTGCACATTGTACACCATCAAAGGAATCTCTTTTTTTCCAGACCACATTACATATGTGGGAAAATGTTACAAGGGAGGGAGTGAGGCGAAATTTGACAGCTTTCAAACAGAGCAAGGAATGCAAATACTTCACCCCTCCATTGTAAGGTGCATTGGCTTTACTATCGAAACTCCTTAGATCACAATATCCCCATACTACAATGGGGGTACCGTGGGCGACATGATATGCCGCTTACCATTCGCTCACGGATTGTTCAGACGACACATGCACATGCTACAACACGGCTGGAGGTCATTGCCTGTAGCAAATCTTCCTGTACAAGAGATAGACACGATGCGATCAAAGCAGTGTTCGAGCAGATGCCAGCCATTTGTCACGCCTTAATCGATGGCGTTGCGGCTGCCCACTCGGCCGGTATAGTGCACAGTGACCTGCACCCGTGCAACATAATGTTGGACTTTACTCGCACCAATAAATCCCGCATCAGCATCATTGATTGGGGTATGGTGCTTAGAACACCAGCTAAGCGTGCAGCAATTAATTATCTTCATCCAAGCGCACAGTCAGACTCTACAATTTTGCATGCACAGAGAGCAGGGAATGCCAAGATGGATAAGCGATCGTGAATTGCTCCCAAACTATACGATCCACGGTGCACAGATGCATACACAAAAGCGAGCGACATTTATGCATTGGGCTACCTATTCAACATGCTGGCAGATTTTTGGAGTGCAGCCAGAAAAGTTTATTTTCCAGAAGAAGTTTTTCACCACCCGGACGAAGATGTTATGAGGGCTATTCAAATTAAAGTAGATTGTTGGATGAAGTTAAAAGAGCGAAACAAAGAAGAAATGCTTCTGACGTGTTGATATTTTTCAAAGAACTTTAAAAGACAGACCCTAACCCTGTCCAACATCCCCTTGTTGAACTTGCACCATCATTTTATCCGATTTAAACATTTCTATGATATACATATGTCTTGTCCAGGGTATTCTATTTTTTATTGAAGTATATTATCTGGTTTGAAGTGGTTCACCTAATTGAGTCAATTATCTTTAGTCATTTCAAATTTGTCATGTCGAGTGTCGGTATTTCAAATTTGCTTTGTGGTTCAATTAGTCGCATTTGTTGTGGTTTGATTTAGTGGGATTTGACGTCTTTTGTAGTGAACGAGTAGTTGCTATCCTATGCATCTGTGAGACTGTTGAATCGTGAGAATATATATTTGTCAATGATATTGAATATTTGTCTATCTATTGATTTCAGCTCTAAGAGAAAATGGCCAATGAAGAACAAGATATTGACACCCAATCACTGCCCGATGATCAACAACAAGTGGTTGTTAATGCATTTCAGCGCATGAAGTCTCTAGCACACTGTATGTCGGCACAACAAGCGATGTGTACTGCTCGACGACTCTCAAAATGGGCAAATCCAAACCACATGCAATGGAAAGAGATCAATAAATAAGTGACAAAGGACATGATCAAAACAATACGGCCATGTGAGGACGCAGAGATCAAGAAAGGAAGGTGGAAGGTTTCGAAGTACAACCATGATGCCATCAAAGAAAACACTGAGAGGATTTATTTGGAGATTTATGGTCATCCCCTGCACAATGCATGCAGATTGTGCGCTATATTTTGCAAAAATGTTATATGTTCACTTTGTGCAACAACGACCAGTAGAATTCTCGTCAAAAGAGACAACTGTTGTCACTCATGATTAAGGGAGAGTTGTGTCACTTTCACCCGAGATGAGCTGGCATTAATAGTGGAAGGCATCGACCTACAGTTAAAGAGAGAGAAGGATATTTACACGACACAATTGGCAGAGAAAGATGCAGAAATAGCACCCAAACACCCCAATCCTCACAAATTCGAATGGAGAAAAGCATTCACCGCTTAAGCCAAGACGTTCAAAATCTGACACAGCGAGTGAATCCAACACTTGTACAAGGGATACACATCAGCCACCTTGTCATGCATGCAGATTTGGTCCCCTTGTCTACTTTAGATGCATCCTCATCTTCCCAATGTCCAGTTTGCTACAAGAACTTTGATGGATGGAGTGGATATTGTACATTGACATGTGGTCATTATTATCATTTTGTTTGTCTTATTCGTTTAATGCAAAATAGTAGTGGATGCGCAATCTGTTCACAAGATATTCCACAAAGAATATATATTATGTTTGGCATGGCAAACGAGTATAAATTTAAGCAAGCCCGCCAAGATACCCCTAGCACAGTTAGAAATCTGTTTGATGAGCAAGATGCTGCTTCAGAGCAACACAATTGAGATCAACAAACTATGTACAATCGCGAATATGAAGCATTGTAATTACTCAAAACACATTTGAATACAAGGTCTTTTACAATGGTTTTTGACATTTACTTGTTCTACTCTCAAGCTATATTGAATATGTTGAGTTGTGATCTGGTTCTAAGTTTGAGTGTTGTGGTTCTCCCTGTAGTTCAACCGCCACATCTATTATCAAATTCTCTTCTATTTCGTCTATAGTGCATTGAGATACACCAACATTGAACTCTTCTTCATCTTCGTTTTGACAATCATACAACCAGGTTGGCATTTCCTCCTCGTAGCCAACACTTTCTATGTGATTCAATATCTTTCTGTTGCAAAACATATACACTAAATTTTTTGCTATGTCTGCAAATAGTCTGTTGCGAATAGTGTTGCGAACATACTTGTACATACTCCAGTTTCTCTCTGAATTTGAGTTTGCTGCACATTCTGCGAGTACTTTCATTGCAAGGGGATGTAAGGTAGAGTAATGCTCTCCACCATTCATCATCCACCACTTCCATGCAGGTTGCTCTTTTGCCATTACCTATACAAAATCATTCACAAAAGAACCTTCTTTTAATCTAAATGCACTCATTCTTTGATGCAATGAATTCGATCCTGAACGTTGGAGTAGAACGTGTTGACCACGTGATAGAAATCTCTTACCACCTCTGTATTGGACATCATTCTAAATTTTAATACTCTGGATCGAGCATGTAAGCAACGCTATGGAGTGGACTATGAGTGCTCTTCCACCTTGCATGAAACTAATTGGCAAAAAAATTTCACTGTTTGCCAGAGAATGGTAATCGTCACTCCTTCTCTACTACAGACTCTTTCAGCTCTTCAAGATTTTCAAAACTCTGTTGGACTGACCACCATGTCATCCACACTTTGCCCAAGTTTGGCGTCCTTTGATCAAGATTGCGGATCGCGAACATAACGGGCATCATTACATGGTAATCATCCATTACACTCCTCCACCAAGCAACCTTGTTTACATTGCCACGTAGACATGTAATTTTACCTTTTACTTTTTCTTTCTACTCAAGCTGCCATTCATCAAAGGCCGCACAATTGAATGTGTCAATCATAGCGATTTATTACGAAGAAGTGATTCCAAGGTATAAAAGTGTATACAGAACTGAGTTTCAGCAGGAAGTTTCAACATCACTGACATGTGCATCCTATACAAATCGAGCACTCTTTGTCGTTTCAAGATAAATTTCACAACCTGACGTGCTATATCAATTATTTGGCAAACCATGTGGTTTCTTCGCTAGTGTACCAATATTTCAGCACCAAGTTTAAGCTGTGCATGTTACAACCATTGGCAAAAATGTGTGGAAATCACTTCTTTATTAATTTACTGACGTTTTTACAATTCTTTGTGTTGTCCATGACTACTTGATCGACATGTTCAACACCAATTTCTTTAATAACATTAAATCAACACCTCAGAAATGTATTTGCCACTTTTAATTGCACCAGAACTATCAATCGCCTTTATAAATGTTTCTCCCCTTGGACAAACCAGCATTACATTGATCAGGGGTCTTCTTTGAACATTTGACCAGCCATCACTCACAATCGTACATCCTAAAAGCAAAATATTCCCAACTATTATTTTGCCAACCCGCTCTTTGACTTTGATGTATTATTTGTCCAAGAAAACATTTCTTATCGTGTGATAAGAAGGGGCTGAAAATCCTGGACCAAACTCGCCGATTTTCTTTCAAGCAGCCTTCCAATGATTGTTGTCTACCATGACCAAAGCACTTCCAATAAAGAATATTTCTTTGGCGAGTGCAGTTTGTGCTTCTTCTACAGATTGCACTCGAAAGCTTCGATGTAATGATTTTTGACGCATTTGACTAACTCCACCTTCATTGTGACACCTAAAAGGAACATTGCCTAGAATTTTCTCTCCTTGTGCAGGTTGTTCTCCAAGGTTAGCTGGCGTCACTACAGGATCTGCGGAGTTAATGATTTGCACTTTGATTTGCAAACAATAAGACAGATCTAATTTCAATTGCTACAAAAAAACAAATGAAAGCAATAAAATATATGATTGGTCATTTCATGCACTAATAATCTATCGTAATACATAATGCACTCTCTGTATAAACCAATGCATGAACTAATGCAAATAAATCTTCAATATAATTACTCAATTCAGGACTACTTGTACCCAGTGAAGGATTGTAGCCCACCCATGCAACCAATTCAATATATAAAAGCTATTTTAACCCAATTAAGGATTATAGCTCTTATATTGTGGAGTGACAAGTGTAAATCAACTCAAATGCAAGACTTCAAGGATATTTATATGCCCAGTACACTAGTAAAGGACATCGGACCCTTGACTATCGACTCGTCATTTACATATGCTCATCTTCTAAAACCAATTACAGCCCTCATTTGGACCAATGGCTTCTTTGCAATGAGCATGACTCTCCAAGTTATCAATTGTTTTGATTTCATAAATTTATGTTGATAAACGAATTATTAAAAAATTTTAGAAGTGGTTACCGAATTAAGAATCACGTTCGGCCCAAAAAAAGGACATGTGACTCTGTAACCTTAGGTCAATTCACAAGGAGATGACTATACCCGGCACTCGGTTACACTCCCCAAGGATTTGCCTAGCTAAAGGACCACGGTTAGCACACTGTTTACTATATATAATTATTCCTGTCGGGCTTTTCCATTTTCCCGACGGGCCCACTGAGAAATTGCATATACCAGGGGGGCCGGCCGAGAAAATGAAAAAAACAGGCGGGCCCCGCAGGAAAAAATGGAAAACCCGGAGGGCTAATCGGCTCTATAGGTTTTTGCAGGTCATAATCAAAGTCACATTAACAATTAATGTGATCACGTGATTTTTTTGTGTAAATACTAAAGTTATTGACGTAATCACCCGATCGTGATTACGTTAACGAAATCCCCGATCAATGTTTATGATCCTAGAGCTTTGTCATACTCCTAAAGAATCTGAGTCCACCTGGCCTTTTGACCCTTCACGTCATATTGTTGTGTAAATGATTTTTTACTTTCATGGTCAAACACTATTTCAATTTGAGGACCACACAAATAATGTTGCCACTTTTTCAAAGCGGACACTATTGGATAGAGCTCTATTTTAAAAGCAAACTAATCATGCTATGAAAAATTAAGCTTCTTGCTATCAAACGTAATTGGTCGTTCTTCTTAAAGCAGAACTACTCCAATAACAATTGCATAGAGCTCTCTTTCATAAGAAGATTGACTTTGTTGTGAAAACTCGAGTTTCTTGCTATCAAACACAATTGACCATTTGTCTTGAAGAAGAACTACTCCAATAGCTCAATTGCTAGCATCTATCTCTAGCACCAAGGTTTTCATTGGATCCACAATAGCTAGAATGGGTGCAATAGCTAGAGCAACCTCAAGTGCATCAAAGCTTTGATGTTGAGCTTCTCCAGAATGAAATGCTTTACCCTTGGTTTTCAATTGGTTTGTCATAGGAATAGCAAGTTTGGCATAGTTTGATGAACCTATGATTTAAAGAAAGGTACAAATCCCAAGAAAAATTTAGAGATCCTCCAATCCTTTTAAAGAAGGTCATGTATGGATGGAATCCACTTTGGATTGATCCATATGAAGACCTACAATAGAAATTACATGCTCCAAATAGAGAATCTTTGTCTTCAAGAAATCACACTTGGATTCTTTGGCCTATAATTTATATTGCCTAAGAAGATCAAACACCTGCTGTAGGTGTTGTAAGCGCTCTTCCTTTGATGCATTGTACATTAGGATGTTATTGAGAAAAAAATGACAAACTTGTATAGATATGGTATCCATGAGCGCCATGAAAGTAGTTGTCAATTGTTTAAATCAAAAGGCATATCAACCTAGTTCTTACTTGATGATACCATGAACAAAGATCTATTTTTGTAAAAATACGAGCATAGGTGAGTTTATCAAGCAAGCCATCCACTTGTGGCAATGGATACCTATTTCTTTATAGTATCCATGTTCAAGCCACAATAATCTATGCATATGCACTATACCATCATCCTTTTTCTTCATCAACAAAAGGGGAGAAACCCATGATGAAGAACGAGGTTGAATAAACCCTCTACTACTAAGGTAGTCAATAAGATAATGTTCCAACTCAATAGCCTCAAAATGACCCATTCTATAGAGTGGTACACTAATGGGCTCACTACCTACAACCACATCTATGCCGTGTTGCAGAGAATGTACGAACAATAACCCAGGTGGTAAATCTTCTAGAACAATATTTTTTTAATTCAAAGTTAAAAGTTCCCTCAAATTTATTAGTAATCTTTGCTTGTTGTGGTGATAGACAAGTAGCAAGAGAAGGAAGAGAAGTAGGCGGCATTGAGAAATTTTCAACCATAGCTAAATTATTATCAGCATTTGATAACAAATGACACAAAGAGTAACACAAACATATCTTCTATTTCATCATTACAAGAGAGATTCATAAGATTGCCTATACAAATGAGGGGTGAGGAAGGCACATCTTTTTTCCCCAACAGTAACACATGCACACCATTGGATTCAACCATAACTCTTCTGTGATCATAGCTACAATGTAATGATAATCCTAACCCATGCAACCACTCCTTATTTAACAACACATCTGCTCTAACCATATTCATTACTTGAAAATCTAAGGCTATCTTATACCTTTGGATCTCAAGAGGTACACCCTTAACTTTTGTATCCCAAGCTTCAACAACATGACCATTTATCATAGCTACCTTGTAGTGGTGGGAACTAGGTTTTTGAGGCAGCTTGACACTTTCCTACCTTGTAGCAAATAAAATTGTGATATGCATCATTATCTACCAAGATTCTCACCTTTGTGACCTTGGATAGATCCATGCATTCTCACAAGCTCATGTGGGCCAAAAGTCAATTGCCACATAGAGGCAATAATATAGCACTCATGACTTGCTTTGATATGTGTTACTTCCACATTGGAATAATGAGATGAGAATTCTAGGGGAAGCAATTACACCATGTGCATAGCTTTTCCCTTACCTTAAGCAGTAGATTTTCCCTTCGGACAATACTTTTTTCCATGCCCCCTATTCCATACAAATAAAACATAGCTTATCTTCTTTGCCTTTTACAATTCCTCACTTGACAGATGGCCTTTAGGCCCCTTGGGCTTCTTGGACACATCATATGCAGCTACTATTTTATTATGACCATGAGATGCACATGCATGCAATGTATCAGACATATGTGTGCTATGCAATGCTTTTTCATCTTGAGCATCACGAATATGGGTTTGGACTACATCTTTCTCAAGTGTTTTGGGATCCTGGGTTTTAACATGCTTCTTAAGCTCATGAGTTAACACATGGATGAACCTGCATGCTATTTCTAGAAAGAATCTAAATCCTCCAACTTGAGGATAACATCTCTATATTCGGATTAGTGTCTTATGTTGACGCCTAAAATGCTTATCCCATGCAGTGCAAATTCTATGATCCTTCTCATTAGTAGGCAAGAATTCTTTTCTAAACCTACCCTAAGACAACCCATGTATGCGGTATGATGCCCTTCTCCTCAAGAAAAATCCATTGTTTGTAGAATTTACATTTTAATATCAACCTACTTTGAAGTGCCTTGTCAGCATCCGAAGTCCCATGAAGATCGTGAATACCATCCTATTTACCACGAAGATCATAAATACCATCCTATTTACTCAAGAAGATATATATTGTATCTTTGTTACATTATTTCTCCTCCCCTTCATGTATTGCACTACCATATCAAATAGTCTAGTGACATTCTCATTCAAACGTGTGACTAAAATGCTCTAAATTTTTGAAGGTCAAGCATCTCTATACTATCATCCATGCCAATTTCCATTCAAGTACCCTCCATGAGAGTAGCATGTTGCATGCAATAATAGGCGTAACGTGCACAAGATTCTCAAAATTGAAAGCATGATGCATGTTGTGTTTGAATCCATGGTGTAGTGCTATGTTAAGGAGAAAAAAACGAATACCTTGTATAAAACACGCCTTGTGAAGCTTTTCCAAATTGAAGTAGGATGTAATGATGAGCAACAACAAAGTAGGGAGATTGATGTTCCAAATCAATTCTATGAAGCAAGACGACTTGCCATAATTGGATCCAATGTAGTTATATACGCTGAAAATCCTCCAAAGTACCGCCCAATTACCTTGTTGGATATCCCTAGAAGCCATAGTAGCTTCAGTTTTTCAAATTTGAAAGGCCAATTTGAAAACTTGATTGAAATTTGTTACCAAAATATTGTGAATACATATCCTTGCCTTGATTACTTTTAAACCAATCCTTGGTGGCTTGAATTTTTGGTGTGTTATTGTCCGTCAAAATACTCTTTGAATATGAAGCCTCAAAGATTACTGTCTTGTTACAAATTTACTCCATTTATTGGTTGTCAAGATGTCTCCAACTTCAAGATCCATTGGCCATGCTGATGCTTGATGACCTTGATTTGGTTGGGTACCTTGCGGTGGCGGATGTGATTGGATATCATGTAGGGGAACCGGCCCTTGGAGAATCCAAAAGAAAACTTTCAAATAGTGGGGGGCCCGCTTTGGATGTGAACCCAAGGCTCTCACAAACATGATGATGGCACAGGAACACATAGCTGAGAGAGAAGGGGAGAACTAGAACCAAACCACATGTGGTCGAGTCGAGTGCAAAAACATGAAATTTTGCTCATGCCTATGCGAACTTGAACTCAACGAGCCATCCCAATCTCGGTTTGGTGCACGATAAAAATCATGACTATGTGTGGGCTAGAGAGCCTACACATGCCCATGGCTCAAGAGCTCTTTGGCTCCTTCGCCACACCTTTGCTTATTCCACCACAACTTACATGCATGCAAAAAACCCCAAAACAAATTGAATCTCTGATACCAATGAGAAGCTAGAGGGTAGGAAAGCTCCACCCAACCATCTTGCCTCTTCATATAGGTAGCCCCCATGCCGGTTTCTCATTGGCCCTTTGCCTCACACAGAAAAAAGATTCTTCTTGATCCTAGGTACATACAAAACATCCAAAAGTGTGAAAAAAGCACAATATTCCCTATTCCTTGAATTGGATAAAAGGAATTGTTGGTGTCAACATTCCCATTTGAGATAGCCATAAGAGAAGTTAACAAATCACGATGAGACGTAATGTACTTAGTTTCACCATTGTCAAAGTACCACACACGATCCACAGATTTTGCAATACATGCATCATGAACATATATGTCATATTAACATTGCACACTACAAGCCCATTTGGCATCTTGCATAATGTTTGCCAAATCTACATTGGTAGAAGAATTTGTAATTGCTATACTTGCCTTTTTCTTTCAAGCCTCTTTCGCCTTAAGCATAGGGCATTGCTTGATGAGATTATCATTTGCCATACATTTTGACATTTCCACTTCTTCTTGCCTTAATTATTAGACTTCCCAAACCTAGAAGAAGCAATAGCTATGGGGTTAAGCCTGCTACTTGTAGAAGCATTGGAAGTGGCAACACCATCATTCTTCTTTTACTTTGCAACATCATTGGAAGTGGCTTGCCTGTTCAACATCACACTGCTTTGCCCTTTTTTTTTTTTGGATTGGGCCTTATGAAGCGATATAGAGACAAGACCATCAAACTTTACATCATGAGGTTTACTCTTTTGTCACAAACCTAAAGTTGGAGGCAAAAGTCTCATAAGAATCTGGCAAAGCTTCCTGCACAAACTATCTAGAATGATCTCACAAATTGCAATTAACAGCTCATTGAGATCTTTAATCTCTCATTAGCAACACATCCATATCATTCTTATCTTGCATAGATTTGGATTGGGTTTGGACTCTAGATCCTTATGCAAGCAAGCAAAATTTACCAAATTTGTACATGCATGCAAAGAAGCTTGCCTATCCCAATGCGTGTCTTGCAATTTGTGGTAAGAGAATATGTGGAGCAATGGAGTACTTGATAGAAAGTGCAATCAAGGCATGAGCTTGTGCACCCCAACGTGTGCACAAAGGACTTAATTACCTATGCATCACTACCAGTATTGAAAATGGAGGTCAAAATGAGCCCAAATCAAAATTTTGATCGCACTAAGATCGAATATCTTACCGAGGGTTATGTCACCCTATGAGCACTCACCAAAAATCACCTTAATCAAAGAACATGAGCCATAAGATTATTGGAGATGCTGCCTTGGATGTTGAAGCCCGCTCATATATGAATTGCTAGAAATATAGCTATAGGAATGCACGTGAAGATAGAGAAAATGAAGGAGAACCTCAAGAGCACACAATACAAGAAGTAGTATTATGGAGTATGCCAACACAAAGATAAAACTTGCCCTAGAGTGATGGGAATTTTTACAAACCAAAGGAAATAAAAACTTCCTAAAGAGAAAAAGAAGCGCCATGGTGATGTGTTCACACATATCACTATCATACTATGGTAACAAATGATGCACCACAAGCTCAACATTGAGGCAACTGTACACAAGCTGAGACCACCCTATAACACTTTTTGACCCTCAAATCCTTGATGCCTTTGTCGATTATGTGGTAGAGTAAGTGAAGTTTTGTTGGACTAGATTGTAGAATTATTTTCTTGCACAAAGTTGAAAATGATGCTCATGACTAGCAACATGGTGAATGTGATAGCGAGACCAACCATTGACATCTAGTGACTCCTTGAATACTTGGTGGGTTAGGAATTTTCCCAACATTATCTAGAGAATGGAGCTATTGCATGACCTCTACTAGCATGCAAGAGTGCTCACCAATGTGAGTCCAGCTCTTGGAAGCATCCCTACACTATAGATGCCTCCAAGGAAGAAGAAAATGTTGTTGTTTCTCTAAGGCCAACCTCTCATTAGAAAAGGTTTGGACTCCAATTTGGTCCTTCTAGTGCTAGAGAGTTTGCATGACCAATGGATGGCAAGTTGTCGTACCAATAGCTCATTTTTTTCTTATTTCATTCTCAAAGTTTTGCAATTTGATAAAACAAACTTTGGTTGCTTAGTAAATCTTAATAATAATATACGTCCACGATTTTCTTGCTATCATGACCAAATATAGGACAAATTTTCTATTAATCACACTCGATGCAAATGCACTTTTTCAATAATGGAGATTTCATGGTTCTCTTGCTCATTCCCATTCACTTGCACTCAACTAACTATTATGTTTACATTTGGTTGCACCATCTTTGTGTTTAGCTACACTATGAAACTCTCTCTCTCTCTCTCTCTCTCTCTCTCTCTCTCTCTCTCTCTCTCTCTCGCGCGTGATGTGCATCTTAAGACCGTAGAAGAAGCACTAATAGAGAGTAGAAGACCTCGATGATCGCTCACAAGGATTAGGCCAAGGGAACTAGAAATAAACAGCTTTGATAATGGATAATGATTGATGGCTTTCACCACCATCACCATTGGAAGTTGAATTCTCCTACAATAAGGAGGAGAAAGCACAATGGAAATGAGTTTGGTAATAGCTACAAAGGTAGGGCTAGAGACTTTCACTTATCACAAATGGGAAAGACACTCAAGGAGGTGCTCATTGAACACTCATATATGCACTTTGAACTACATTTGCAAGCAACACTGACAGAGTTTCCAACTAACCAACAAAACTATGCGTTTTCTAAACTCCATAAGAGGTGTTTTTGTTCACTCGTGTATTGCGTGATTAACTTGATTATTGCTATCCCTCACGCAGAGAAGACTGGCACCAGCCGGTGGAATGCATAATGGGCATCTTTGATGTAGTCCATGCATCAATGCGTGAGCTTCTTTACAACACTACCACTAGAAGAGCACTATCTAAAAGGGGGGTATTCTTCTATGACCACTTTTACAATGCTCTATGGTATGTGCTTGGCTTCGGCATGATGCAATATTTCCCACTTCGTCCAAAGGAAAGTCCAGAGTGGTTAGTCCTTGCCTGTGAAATCTCTGAGTTTTTCAGACTAAAGCTCCATCAAGAAATATAGAAATGCTTAAGAACAAATGTTGTGAGTCATGTGGTATGTGTCTCCATCTTCATGCACTTGATTTTTTAGATGATTCTTGCAATTCCCATGACTTTGATGGTCATAAAATATAATATCTAGCTTTACCAAATGATTTTCTTATATTAAACTGATCATTTAATATGGGAAGATAAAAGGGGAACAAAAGTTAAGATATAGATATGTGCTTCTAGACCTATCTCAACAGGGGACCAAAAGGAGAACTGGGTGCATCTCAATAGCGGTCCAAAAGGAAACGGTCTACCAAAGAGCAGTGTGCAATAAGTGCTTCTAGATTTACCTCAGCAAGGGACCAAGAGGAGAGATGGTTACATCTCAATAGGGGTCCAAAAGGAGGTAGTCTATCAAAGAGCAATGTGCATCTAATGGAGCTTAAAAGACCTTAGGGTTAGCTTCATTAAAGACCTCCAAAAGTTAGTGTTAAAAAGTCCTTTGACCTTAGGCAAGCTAGGGCTGACCTTGAGGTGGGAATTCTACCTAAGCATGAGGTGCTTGTCGGCTTGCTAACTAAAGTGCTTAAAGTGTTGTGGGAACCTTGCCCAAGATTTAGGTGATTCTCATGCTTAAATGACTAAGGTTCTTGAGGTATTCAATTCAAAGATAAACTCTCAAGAGACATAAATGGTTTCCATGCTTAATTTTTGAAGTGTTCAATTCAAACCAAATAACTTAAGAAGTATAAAAGATACATGTCAAAATCCTCCACATGTGGCCCTCATGATGTGCTTGAATCCTATTGGATAGGCTTTAAAGGGGTCCAATGAGAATTTAGATGCATAAAAATAAATAATTAAGTTATTTTTCTCAAAGAGGAAAAATAGGACACATGTCCAAATGATATGATTAAATAATGTGTGTGTGTGTGTGTGTGTGTGAGAGAGAGAGAGAGAGATGGACCAAGCATGAGAGGGGGTATACTCTTACAACCACACACACACACACACACTCTTTCATTGTGTGAAGTGCAAAGTGCAAGAGCTCCATCTCCTTCTCCAAGCTTGTTGAGAAGTTAAGAGCCTACACCAACACTCTTGGCGATGGCATGCAAATCCAACCAAGAGCAATGCTTCAATGCTTAAGATTTCCATATTCTTCATCTTCATTACTATGCTATTATGATATGCTAAGCAAGAAGAGTGATGATAAGTGAGTAACTATTTCTTTCTCCTCTGGATGATTCTTCTTCCTCTTCCCTACCCTCATTCCTCGCTAGCTTGAGACTGAGGCTTGGGATAGTTAATGCTTTTTGCAAAGTTTATGTTATGCTCGTGATGCATGAAGCTTTCCATCTTCATAGCATCACCAAGGTCACAAGGAACACAAAGATTGTATTGTACCAAGTCTCTCTTGATGGGAGAATCTATAATACAAACGCCTTTTGGAGGGGGGATTGGCTCCAAGTAAATCCAATCCTCAGCTATTGTCATGTTCTCTAATACTCTCTGTCTTGCAAAGGTATTGTTCATGCCAAGTTTATTAAGAACTATTTTTATGTTGCTACCATCAATTAAGTTCACCCTCTATGTTTTCAAAGTGATCTAAAAAAAATGCTCACTTTAATTCTCTTAATTCCGCTATTCTCAAAGTTCATAGACCATTTCCATTACATTGGTATCAGAGCATTTGGTTTCTCTTTTCTTGCTTAAGAAGAGAGGTCCTTAAGTAGCCTATTAATGGTTGATTTTGTTAATTATATTAGGGTAAGTGGGACTGGGATCTATCATCAATTTTGTTGAGCCCGCTATGTGGGATATGGTGAACACCTCAGGAGCTTTGGTCTTAATAATGGGGTCTTTTTAGACTTGCCTACGGCTTTATCATTATTGAGACATGAGAAGTCCAAAAGGAGCTATCCGTCGGCAATTTTGCTATGTTAGACCCACTCCACTACTCTCTATAATTAACCAATTCGAGCCGTGGGTGTAGATACTTAAGTGCTTATTTTCAAAGGCTAAGAGGAGTAGCTACTAAGGTTTTAAATTGCCAAAGAATACACTAAGTAAACACATAAGTATAATTAGCATGGTTGACAATAGCCAAGAGAATAGAATGAACATTGATAAATTTGATTTTGCACATGAAGGTGCTAATGATGATGCCCCCATGTTTATCAATTATCTTGTTTTACTAGGTTGCGTCAAGCTATGGGCAACCCTAAATTGCAAGCAGAAGTTACCCAACTACTTGGTGCTTATGGGATTTCCCTTCCTCTCCAAGAGGAGAGTTTAGGAGGCCTCTTGATGAGACTCCCGAAAGAAGACTCTCTCCCATAAGAGAGGAGGTATACAAAAAAACCGAGAAAGAAGCAAATCCCTAAGTTCCTTTGAAGATGTGGGCTCCACGAAGACGGCGGTCTAGACTGTCGTCCACTCCTCCCAAGAGAAAACAATCAACCCATAGTCCTTCTCCTTGTCATTCCAAAAGGCAAGAGAGGAAACAAAGGAAGAAAAAGGCAAGAAAGAGGTCACCCTCTTCTCCTTCTTCTTCACCTTCCTCCTCTTCCGACGAAAGCAATAGTTGTTCTCCTAGAGAATACAAGAGGAGAGGACATCGTAAAACTTACCCTGCATGGCGAAGGTCCCAAAAGCTCAAGAAATTCAAAGAGGGAGGAAAGAGTATCTCTTTTCTCACTTATGATGGCACCTTTGGTGTCACCGATGAAGTATTGGCCTTCATCCAACAATTTAATTTGGCCTTTGGAGACAAGGGCTTCACAAAGTTCTCCAAGCTACGCCATGTACCTATGCACTTCCAAAATTCTGCTTGTCAATGGTGGGCTAGCCTTTGTGGCAATGGCAAAGCCCCAAAGACATGGAAAACTCTACGAGTTTCCATTGAAGCAATTCCTTGCAAGCAATGCAAAGGACAAAGTACTTAACAAATGGCGTAGTTTGAAGTTTCTTTCACATGAGTCTATTCACAAATATGTGGAAAAGTTTTGGAGTTTACATCTCAAGGTTATTGTCTTCCAAAAGATAGACTTCGTCGAGCAAAAGCAACAATTTTGTGTGGGATTACCTGAAGAAATGGTAGAGTATGTCAACTCCCAACGGCCTGGCTCTATCACCGAAGTAATCCACCACACCATGGTTGCTTCCCGCATCAATTTTCAACAAGGGGCTAGATGAAATGCCAAGCCCATGAAAAACAAAGACAAAAGTGATGCAAAGGGGAAATCCAATGCCCAAAATTCTTCCCAAGGCAATTCCAATAACACCAACAACAACAAGGCCAAGGAGAAAGGAGCTTACAAAGGTAAAAATAATCTCTCTCCCAAAGAATTAGAGGCCTTTCGTAAGACCATAAATGCTTTAAGTGTGGGGAGCAAGGACAAGGTTATTGTTCTTGCCCGAAAAGAAATGTACGCAATGACACTCCTAGAGCTTCCATGGTTGCAGCTCCAAAAGAGGGTACTCATTGCAAAGGCTCATTCCTCTCCTATGCTTGGGGAAAGGTAAGGGAACATGATGCCTTCATCTTGTTTGACCCTGGTTCTACTCACAACTTCATATCAATGGAGTTGGCCACCAAGTTGGGCAAAAAGCTTTTGAGATGGGAGATATTATAACTGTTGATAGAGCTTTCAAGTGACAGCAAGCTTCCGTTACTCCCTTGATTTGGAAGTTGAGGCTTCATGTCCAAAGCTTCATCGACGAAGAAGACTTTTTTATCTCTCCTCTCCAACATGAGGATGTTATCCTAGGGCACCATGGTTCAACAGCATGGCTGCCAACATGAAGTTCCTGAAAAGGAGAATATATTTCACCTATAGGGAAAAGAGCATTTACATAGATGCTAATGAGTTGGGGAACACCATATCCCTGGTAAATATGCTTGCTTTTTATAAGTCAATGAAAAGCTCTATTTTTGCGTATATGATTTTATTTAGATAATTTGTAAATGATTCTAATGTTTTCACAAGTAGCAATAAAGGGAATCAAGAGGAATTAGAGTTGTCTAATTTCCTAAATAGATTCCAAGATGTTTTCATTGATGACATCCGTAGTGAGCTACCTCCAAAACGAGGGGTTGATGACCATGGAATATAGCTTCTACTAGGAAGCTCACAGCCTAATAAACCTCCTTATTGAGTTTCACAAGCTCAACAAGAGGAGATCATGAGGCAAGTGCATGAATTGGTGGAAAAAGGGATGGTGAGGCCTAGCTTCTCTCCCTTCTGTTCACCAGTATTTTTAATGCAAAAGAAAGACGCCACATATCACATGTGTGTCGACTATAGAGCACTATATAGGATCACTGAAAAAAAAAAGATTCTCGTGCTTCCGGTAGAATATCTATTTGATAAATTACAATTTTTCGCCTGACAAATGCTCTTGCCACATTCAAACTCATGATGGACAAAAATCTTCAGGCCACTCAAATTCAAGTGACACCTCCAGGTAATCTTTCAAGTTGTGAGAGAGAATAAGCTTTTCATTAATCAAAAGAACAGTGAATTTTTTCTACAAGAGATTCAATATTCAGGTCACATTATCTCTCAAGATGGTATCCATATGGATCCATCAAAGTTGGACGTAATAAAAGCATGGCCTAATCCAAGGAATCTACATGAGCTAAGAAGCTTTATTGGTATATGTGCATACTATAGACGCTTCATAGCAAAATTTTCTCAAATAGCAGGACCATTACATGACTTAACAAAGAAGAATATTAAGTATTTATGGACTGCTAAGGAGCAAAATGCTTTTGACAAGCTCAAAGAGAAGCTTGTCTCCCAACCAGTCCTTATGCTTCCGGATCCCTCAAAGCCATTTGAGGTCTAATGTGATGCTTGTGGTGATTGCATTGGAGCAGTTTTGCTTCAAGAAGGGCATGCCATAGCATATGAGAGCCAAAGGCTCAATGCCGATGAATGGGTCTTGGGCATATACGAAAAAGAGCTTTTAGCTATTCTACATGTCCTAGACACATGGAAGCACTATCTCTTGGGGACTCCATTCATCTTACGAATGGATCAAAAAGCCTCAAGAACTTCATGACATAAACCAAGCTCTCCGACAAACAAATGAGGTGGGCAAATTTTCTTTCACAATTTAAATTTCATATTGCTCACATTGCTGGCAAGCACAATCAAGTGGTCTATGCACATTCACAACGGCCAAGGGTAAATGTAGTGTCTATAGCAACTCACAATGATCTGTCTTTTATGATAGATGAGTATGTTACTGAACGAGACTTTAAGTACGTAATTACAGCCTTTGCATTAGGGAAGAAAAAAGAACCATTCACCTTGAAGTATGGTTATCTTCCAAACAAAAATAGGCTATGTGTTACTCACCCATACAATAAGAAAGTCATGTATGAATCTCATGCTTCTCCTTACGTGGGACAAAGAGGGATTTCATAATCTACTCCTCAAGGAGTAGAAATGTATTCATGTTGGTCTACCATGAGAAGTAACCATACAAGAGTATGTTTCAAAATGCGTGGTATACCAAAAATTGAAATTTGATCAAGGAAAGCAACTTGGATTGTTTCAATCGACAAGCTTAGCAAGAAAACACACTCTATGACTGTCAAAACGACTATTAAGGCACATCAAATGGCAACCCTATTTAAATCTCAAATTTTCAAGTATCATGGCTTGCCAACATCCATAGTGTCGAATAAGATCCTAGAATGACCAGTAATTTCTAGAAGAGTCTCTTTGAGAATCTAGAAAGTAGATTAAGTTTCTCTTTTGGCCTATCGTCCACAAACGGATGACCAAAGTGAAATAACTACTCTAATGATTCTGAATCTACTAAAAGCCTATGTCATAGAAGTAGATCAACGTTCTCAATGAGAGAAGTACCTACCTCTTATAGAGTATGTGTACAATGACATTGTGCATACTTCTATGGGGAAAGCACCTTTCGAGGTTAAAGAGGGAAGATCCAAAAGTCCCTTACTACATAAAGTACATGGGAAGATCTTCGTTGCTGATGAACATAGCCGAGACTCACAAGAATCTTTTCCAAAGATTAAAGAGGTTATATCCATCTCAAAGCAAAGGCAAAAAGGGATGCTACTAATAAGCACAGAAGAGCCTTATCCTTTAAGGAAAATGATTGGGTCTTGCTAAAGTTTCTCAAGGCTTGTCTAAAACATACTACGGTCAAGAATCCTACGAGTCACCAAGAGTATTATGCTAAACTAGCAAAAAGATACTATGGTCCTGTCTTTTAAAACTTCTTAAGCCAATTAATGAGATGACTTATTAGTTAAAGTTGCCCAATGATTGGCTCATTCACAATGCTAACCATGTGAGTCTACTCAAATCTTACAAAGGAGAGCCACAAAAAGAACCAATAATGGAGGACCCTCCAGAGATCGAAGATCAAGAAGAGGTGTTGCAGCCCGAATTGATTCTTCGACACAAAGAAAAGGTACTAAGAAACAGTAATGTTATTCAATGATATCTTGTTAAGTTTAAGAAATATCCTTTTAAAGATGCTAGAGGGATGAAAGGAACCTAGCTTAAGGATAATATGAACCTTGTCAATGCTTACAATGCTACACTAGAGTAAGCAAATGAAAATGCATTTTAAATGAACAATGTTTTTGTCTTATAAGACTCGTTCTCTTTCTTTTATTGTGCACAAAATTTAAGAAGTATGCATGCTTAGGATCATGTTTGTGATGACGACGTCTCCCAAACACCAAGTAGAACTTGTCACTCTACTTTGGAAGTATGATATGGACTAAAGAGCAGACATGCTTGCGACAGCTAAGTCTCTCGAGCACCAAATGGATTAGTCATCCATTTTGGAATGATGTTGTAGGGTAAAAAGAGATCCTCTACCCGCTAAGAAACATGGACTAATGACTAGGATTTATCTTCTCTACCTCATAGTCGAGGACGACAATGATTTCAAGAGAGGTAATGTCATAAACTATAATATCTAACTTTAGCAATGATTTTCTCATATTAAACTGATCATTTAATTTGGGAAGATAAAAGGGGAACAAGAGTTAGGATAAAGATATGTGCTTCTAGACCTATGTCAATAGGGGATCAAAAGGAGAACTGGGTGCATCTCAATAGGGGTCCAAAAGGAGACGGTCTACCAAAGAGCAATGTGCAATAAGTGCTTCTAGATTTACCTCAGCAAGGGACCAAGAGGAGCGATGGTTACATCTCAATAGGGGTCCAAAAGGAGGTAGTCTATCAAAGAGCAATGTGAATCTAATGGAGCTTAAAAGATCTTAGGGTTAGCTTCATTAAAGACCTCCAAAAGTTAGTGTCAAAAAGTCCTTTGACCTTAGGCAAGACCTTAGGCAAGCTAGGGCTGACCTTAAGGTGGGAATCCTACCCAAGCATGAGGTGCTTATTGTCGGCTTGCTAACTAAAGTGCTTAAAGTGTTTGTTGGAACCTTGCCCGAGCTTGAGGTGATTCTCATGCTTAAATGACTAAGGTTCTTGAAGTGTTCAATTCAAAGATAAACTCTCAAGAGGCATAAACGGTTTCCATGCTTAATTGACTAAGTGCTTGAAGTGTTCAATTCAAACCAAATGACCTAAGAAGAATAAAAGACACATGTCAAAATCCTCCACATGTGGTCCTCATGATGTTCTTGAATACTATTGGATAGGCTTTAAAGGGGTCCAATGAGAATTTAGATGCATAAAAATAAATAATTAAGTTCTTTCTCTCAAAGAGGAAAAAGAGGACACATGTCCAAATGATATAATTAAATAATACGAGACACAGAGGTGGACCAAGCATGAGAGGGGGTATACTCTCCCACGATCACATACACACCATTTGTGTGAAGTGCAGAATACATTGAGTTTTAACTCTCAATTACAATACTAGGGGGATTCTTGCCAGGCTTGATAATCAACAATAGAATGCAAAGGATTGCTATAGGGAGGTACCAAGGGAGATGCAGCAAGGACAGAAGATGAGCGTGCAGATGAAGGAGCAACCTTGACAACATGAGTGAGTGATGATTCTCAGGAGATGCATGGGGTGTTGGTTGATGCGTAGGAGAGCGCGAGGGAGATTGTAGAGGTGTAGGGTCATGAGCAAGAGAAGCACATAAGAAAGCATAGGGATGTTGGGTGATGGGATGAGCGTTAAGGAAATGATTGTTCAGTGGCTTCCTCGTCCTCCATAAAATTGGGTATAACAAAAGGCTAGAAGACAAGCAAAGGCCTCTATAGGCGCTTACTATATTGATCAATAAGACGAGTAAAGGCCTCTACACATGCTTACTGTATTGCTCAAGGCTCCTTTTTTAACCTCCAAGGTGGAGGCCATGGTTTTTGCCTGGGTCGTGGTGGGAAAAATGCATTGGCGGCTCCATCGATCTTTAAGATCTCAACATGAGCATCAGAATAATATGCCAAGTTCCTAGCCTGCAAAAAAATTCTCTAACTTCAATAACTATAAGAAAAGCTGTTTTGTTACCCATTATAAAAAAAAGATTATACCTATACTTCTACATTCCTCCACATAAATGCGCTCCGGCAAGAGATCTACATTTGCAAGAACTCTCCATTCACAAGGATGAATGTTGTCCTATTTCAACACCTTGCAACTCAAAATTAGCATGTCTTCCCAGAGTTAGCCTTGGGTTAATGCTTTTATGGCAGCCACAAGTTTTGAACAAACCTGCAAGATTAGGCAGAGGGTGATGATCTTCTGAAGACCAAAGGGAAAGTACAAAATTCATCCTCACACAGGAAGGGCAATGTCAAAATGGATACCAAGGAAGAGAAGGGCTTCTCTATTGGCTTCCCTCTCGATTAAGTGTAAAGCTCTTCATCTATTAATTCTTGGCCTTGTTCCACATTTAGATGTGTGCCGTAGGTGTGTTGGGTGTTATTGACATCTATTACCTTCACTTTACTTGTTGATGGGATGGTCAAAATGTTGTCCATTTTCCTATTGAAAATGATCACCGATGCACGGGTCTTGTTGTACTTATATCGCAAAATCCTTAGGGAATTGATATCTATGGGCATCATAGTAACTCTATGGGCATGGATTGTTAGGACATAGCTATCTTGAAAAAGATCAATGAGAAATTTCTCGGTTACCTCGTGAAGGAAGAGTGTAGGAAACCCATTGCACTTCTGGTCCATCTGAAATTGAGGTTGGCTCTTTTGCAAATTTTGCACACAACTCTCAAAAAAGGGAGCTTAGGGATAGCAAAGCACATATGTTATGTAGAGTTTGCAGAGCTTAAGTAGAACACTTTGACTCTACTCATACCTCTGACTCCTGATAGTTGCATGTAAATTTGCTAGAATTTTGCCTGCAACACCTTCCTCGATATCTTCGTCATGCAAGCCATGAGAAGCCCAAATTTTTGTAGGAAAATAGAAATGTGGAATAAAAAGGATAAAATCGACCAATAAGAGAGTAGGAGTGCAATAGATAGTTCTAAGAGTGGAGGATAGAGATCTAACAACAATGGACTCTACAAAAATAGAGATATGATATATGGGGGTAGACATCATTATCATTACAAACTGTGGAATATTGAAAAGGTGATGATTGTATTTATGAGCGACATTCATAGTGGGAGGTGTATTGCCTTGGGAAGTGTGCACTACCATGCCTGAAGGACACATGGAAACATTCTCATGCACGAGTATGTTGCAACTCAATGTGACTTGGGGGTGGGGCCAAAATAACAATCAAGCAGTTGTTACGCTACAATGTGATGTGGAGGGGTCTTGCCCAATTTATCCCCTTAGTTTGCGTTGAGGCATGACAAAAAAAAATTCACGACACAATGGGAAAACAAGGGAGGGGGGTTGAAGGCACACCCCTCCTATCACATTGTGGCACGTCAACAATTTTGTCACACCACAACGCAAGAGAGAGGAGGGGGGTCTTGTAGGCATACCTCCTACTCGAGTTTTGGCATGATATTCTTTGTCATGCCACAACGTGACATGGAGGGTACTCTTTCTAGGGTTGTACTTATTTTGTGTTGTGGTAGGACAATTAATTTGACGTGCTACAATGCAAGAGAATGGAGGGGCTCTACTAGGCACACCTCCTTCGTGAATTGTGGTGTGACATTTCTTTATAGCATCACAATGCAGCATGGAGGGTACTCCCCCCCCCCTCTCCTTTATGTGCTATAGCTATTTTATGTTGTGGTGCGACAATGATTTTGTTGTGCCACAATGTGAGAGCAAGGAGCGAGTTTGGTATGCACATGTACTGCTCACATTGTGGCATGACATTTCTTTGTCGTACCACAACATGACATGCAATGGACTCTCCTGCTACACTTGTTTTGCATTGTGGTCGACATAACTTAACAACACCTTTTGCATCATCATCAAGGACCAAAAAATGCAACACTAAGGCATAGAGAAGGAAAAAATGGGATAAATAACGCTTAGATTCAAAGAAAAATTTACATGGACTCCTCCATTATGGTTTTAAAACAAGTACAACAGGTGAGTGATGCAGTAGCTACTTTCTCCCTTCGTATCATTCCCCTTCTTCCATTGTCTTTGGTGGTTTCTTGTCCTCTATCTTTGCACTGCTATTTCTCACAGCCTTTGTCTTCTAGGATGCTTTGATCTTTTTCTTCAGATCCTTTTGCATTGATTTTGCTTCACAGAGCATTTTGTGAACCTCAAGTCTGCTATCATCTTCTAGAAAAGCTTTGTTTCCCCTTCTTCTTGTTCTCTATTCTTGCTTTGTGTGTAGATTTGGGTCAGGCCTGGATTGTGTATTGAGGGTGATTTCTATGCGTGATGGAGGTCCAATCATTTATAAGCTGCTATTTTGGCTACATATCTCACCACATCTAGATACGTGTCACTATGTATGGTGGAGCTTGCCTCAGGTTATGTGCAACATTCAATGCAATCATTAGGGTGGCTAACATGACATGATAGAATTTCTAAGACATTTATAAACATGAGATTCTTCGTTCACCTCCTCATACTCTCCAGATTTATGTATGTGTGTGTGTGTGTGTGTGTGTGTGTGTATATATATATATATATATATATATATATATATATATATAGAGATAGAGAGAGAGAGAGAGAGAGAGAGAGATAGAGAGAGAGAGAGAGAGTGGCCCTCAATTATTTGAGTGCTCTTTAGTAAGTACAAAACAAGCCACATTTCTCTTTATGGTGTTGATGTGACATTGACAAACAACTCATGTGCTTGATATCGAAACATCTTCTACTTGTTCTAGCTTGATGTTTGATTTTGAGAATTGAAACGCATGTCATGGGAACTAGATATGTTTCAAATAATGTCTTTTTTGTGATAGTTGAGTGTTAAACATTACACATAAAAATTTGCTAGTAAATATATTGTGATTGAAGGACAAGTTGGTCACCACACTCTTTGTTGGTCATGCCTAAGCTTTATGTGAATGCCTCTAGGCTAATTATCAAAGATATGGTAGGTACAACTCTCCATGATAATCTCATTTTAACTCTTTCAAGTGAGGAAAGAGTTGACAATGAGAGATTGTTTACAATATTCATGCCTCCTCTTTGCATGTTTTTTCACACAACTTTGTGCACCTCATATTTTACTGGCCAAAGAGACAATTTTAATCTTCTCTATTTTGAGACACATCCTAAACTATAGGTTTTTTTTCTTTGGCCAGAAATTTTCAAGACCTTGAAGCTCAAAAGCAACAAAACAGGTAAGAAAAAACAAAAAATATGCTTAGCTCGCAAAATTCAAACTATTAAACAAAAAAAAATTGTTGCAAAACAAGACAAGAGAGTAGAGCATATTGCATTCCATTTCTTCAATTTAAATTAATTAGTACAATGGTGAGTCCATCAATGTTTCAAAAGATAAGATTAGTGACAATTACCTTTGGATGATGTTAACCTTCGTGGCTCACGGACATCCTATCGCTTACGACGGACACTGTAACCGTATTATTTATTTAAGTAGAGTCAGACACCGGGCTTGTCGGTTCAATAGGGAAAGGTAGAGTGATCGCCGATGAGAGGCGCACTCTAACACGAACATGCTAGGGTTAGTTGGCTAAGCATGGGCGCCCAAGTGTGAATGGGGTGAGCTCATATAAAAGCCAACTAAACCTAATTTTTACTCATTCTCTCATTGTGCAATAAAAGCTACTCTTGCTCCATCTCCACCTTCTCCTTCACCATCTCCTTGTGTGTGTGCGTGAGAGAGAGAGAGAGAGAGAGAGAGAGAGAGAGAGAGAGAGTGCGATCGAGAGTTGCGGCGGCACGACGGCGGCGAGGCGGTTGAGCGCGGCGTAGCGGCGTCTCCCTCTTCTTCGCGGCGAGGAATCCTCTACGACAGGAGCATAAGGCGGTGAGTGACACACCATTGTCCTCTTTGAGCTTACTAGTTAAACTAGTTGTGTGCTTGGAGCCGTCTGCGGCTCGTACACGGTGTATCGGCAAGTCCCTTGCTTCGACAGTGCGGCAAGGAGGGCACATTTTTGGCTTCGCTGCCAGGGAATAGCCCTGCACTAAGCCCAAGAGACACTTTGTGCTTCTTGTATGAGTGGTTTGCAGTAGGAAAGAAGAGGGAGAGGAAGGCGTATTTTTTTTGCAAGTTGTTAATTCTGTTTTTCCAATGCGCACAGTTTGCATTTTCTGTTTTTCTGCTGTGTACATTTAGTAATTAGTTAGACAGTTAGCAAAATTCTATTTTTCTGTTTACACACAGTTAGCATTTCTTGCGTTTTTTTTGCATTTTCTGTGTTTTCACTGCGCAGTTCTGACAAGTTTCAATTTCTACATTTTCTGTGTTTTCTGGTTTGTGCACAGTTAGGCGCACAGTTAGTTAATTAAGTAGGTTAGTAATTAGGTGAACCACTGATTAGCAGGTCAGTAGGTAGGTGGGGCAGTAAATAGTTAGGTGAGGTCAACGCGCACCAAAACGCGTACCAAATAATATCTCCAAAAAAAAAAAAAACCGAAAAATAAAAACGCGAGTGAGTGGGAGGTTAAATTTTCGAAAATAAAAAACGTGAGTTATAAAAACGTACGGGTTGGTTTGTATAAAAGTTAGATCGGGATCGGTTTCCCAAGCCCAAGCCCAAGCCCAAGCCCAAGCCCAGGCCCAGGCCTCAGTCTTATGATATATACTAGACTCACTCTTATATATATACCCTACTCCCTCAAGAGAGAATGAGAGCATGTGGGACAAGTCCTCCACTCTCCTCCCTTCTCTTCCCACTTGCACCCTTAGACTTTCTAGTTTGGGCCTAGTTCCCTACTGGAAATTGACAGTTTTAGGGATTCCGAGGGCATAGAGTGACCAAACGGAGGGCTGTAAAGCACGGCACGACCCTCTGACCGATACGCTCGTTTCGAGCTATCACACGGCCCATTCCACGACATGCTCTAAAAAATCTAGCAAAAAAACCAAACAAAAAACACGCTAAAAACTAGTCACAAGGCCTCCTAGAGCAGCTTTTTGACACCTTAGGGTATCAAAAGCACATGTACTTACGCTCTGGGCGGGTGCTAGAACACGAGCATATTGAGGGTGCCTCTATTCATACGGACACCCATTACCCATCCACGATAGGCTCTAGACCCTCAGCGGGGACACAAGGTAGCACCACCCAAGACCCTAAAATAGCCGCTAGTGATTCCTCCTCCGACTCAGAAATCATGGAAGCATACCCTACCCAAAACACTGAGAGAGAAGGCCATGCACCTCCCGAAGCTCCACAGCCTAGTACTAGTATGTTTAGCCGTTTCATGGAAACATTAGGTAGAGCTACTCGCTCGGAACCTGATGCAAATGAAGCACACGAAGGGGGTGGGGAAGTGGACTCTCCTTTCACATCGCACGTGGACCCCACACCCCCAAAGAGTGTCCATGTGGATATCCTGCCAACTTCTTACCAAGAAGGCCCTGTTGAGCTGCCTCCTTCAGAAGTTCCCTCTAGAGTACCGTTGGTGACAAGTAAAACCACGGGGAGCAACATTGCTTCTACCTCACAAGAAACCGTTAACACGTCGACTCTAGAAGGATTGTTCATTAATGATCATTGGACATACGACCTCCACACTGAGGTGTTGACGGATCTACACTCTGGCCACGCCTACCATGTAGGATGGATAGAGATTGTACAATCCACCTCTAGTGCCACGAGCATCGAAGATCAACAGAAAATGATCTGTAATGTTATCCATGGCATTATTCAATCAGAAAGGCAAAACCGAGGGGTAAATATACTCTCAACTGGCCCCATGAGATTTCTGGATACGAGCAAGGCTCAACAGCCTACTCTATCACAAATGGAGACTCCTCTAATGAGCCCCATGGACCCATCTTACGTCATTTCACCTGGGGTCTCTATGCAATCTAAGCCTCCGAGCGACAACTTTAGCTTCCCTAACTTGGCTCAACCCTCTATTAAGGAAAACCCAGTGCTCACTCCAGGGATAAGCCTGACAGAGAATGTACCGATGACATCTACGGTTAGCGCAGTGCCACTACCTAGTGTCGTAGTACCTAATATGGGGCCTCGACCGTATGTGCCTCTAGCCCCTTATGCACACATGGCTCCCACACCTCCAATTGTACCACTTGTTTATGCTCCTCGAGTGCCGCTCCCTAGCCCTTAATCGAGTGGACCTATGCCCGGTTATGTTCCATATCCTGCATCATCCACACATATGCGAAGACCGGTACCCATCCCTCTCCCACATATGATTCCAAGAGTACCTCCACCGGCCCTGCCTCCTCACATAGGTGACTTGGCAGCGTTTGCTCAAACCATAGGTCGATCTATCGCCGAAAATATGCGTCACGCATCTGATAGAGAGCCTAGAAGTAAGGCAGTACAAATTACCAAACTCACGCAAAAATTCAATGGGGACGAAGATGCTAGAAAACACATTGAAGTGTTTGAACAAGTATGTGATTCCTTAGGGGAACGCAACGAACTACATAAGTGCAATGCCTTAAGCTTGACATTAAGTGGGAAGGCTGGAGATTGGTATAGGACCCTAAGGGTGGACGAGAAAACAATCTACCCTACCCTTCGAAGGTTGTTTCTAAAGGAGTACATACGAGAAGGTGTGCTTTGGGGTGTAGCATCTCAGCTACAGAAGGCCGAACGTAAGGAAGGAGAGTCAGTAAGGGACTTCATTAGTCGTCTAAAGCACTTAAACTCTCGTTGCCCTGTAAATGAGCGCTTCAACAATAACCAACTGCTTGATCGATTCATTCGAGGGTTGAGGAATGAAGGAATCTATAATGGACTAGTGATTAGAGGTATCACAACCTGGGAAGATGTCATTGCCAATGCAATCCAACTAGAGGACAACTTGATGATAGCAGGCATGAGGGTGTCTACTGACACGAGATCCACTAGCTCACAAGCCATTGAGTATGAACCCATGACTGCAAAGCCCATTGCCAATGAGCCAAAGGTATTTGAGACATTCTTGACAGACCTCACCAAGGCAATCCAAGAGTCTCTTAAGGATAATCGACCCCCTCAAAATAGTCACATGTATCCAAGAAGGGAGCAACAATGGTGTTCCATTTGCTTAGGTCCACATAGCACTAGTGAGTGCCCTACGTTTAGAGTAAAATTTAATGGAACTTGCAACGCATGTGGTAGGTATGGTCACCAAGCTAAGGATTGTTTAATGATCAAACGCATTATGGCAAATAGACCACCTGTAGCCTGGACGGATGCACCTCGAGCTCCTGTATTGATGCCTGCTCCACCTGTTGAGCAACTACCGCAACACATGGTCCCTAGATCTCAAAATGTTGTACAAGCTACACCGCTACCATCTCCTGTGCTAGGACCGCAGCCTCCGCATCCAAGAGTCGCCCCTATGAACCAAGTGGGTTGCGAGCCATCAAATGCTTGTGCAGATGGCTATGAGGAGGAAATAGACACTAGTATTGCCTACGGACTTGATACATTGGAAGAGTGTCCTATATACTACATGGAAGATTGTTGGGGGCAAGTCAAGCCGGTTTATCAAGCTGCTGCTCTTGCATCCAGAGGTCAAAATATCAACACCCAGGCTAGGAGGCCACCTCTTCAATGCTACGAGTGTGGTGGACCACATCGGGCAGCGGAGTGCCCTATTAGGCTGCAAAAGAATGCTGCACAGATGCAAATGAATCAAGGGAGCACGTCTGCAATGCCAATACTCACATGTAATCATTGTGGCATAGATCACTTGATTGCCCAATGCCCCTATAACCCAAATGCGCCTAAAATCACACCCCTAAATTTGGTCGAAATTGCTAGTGTGACATCGCCAATACCACCCGTCGCACCCGCTTATGCGATTACACGGTCCATGCTTCAAGGGCTAGGCCATATCCTCGAAGAGAGAGATACCGCGTCAGTTATCCAAGCAAAGAAAAAGAAGACACGAAGGAAGAGGTCGCAGAATACGGGAAATTCAAAGCCAAGTTCCAAAACAAACATAGGAACAGGAGATGACCCCGTGTATATGAATGACCTCGAGGATGATTCAGATTCAATCGAGACAATGGAGACTAGAACCAATACCACAAAGGGAAAGACCGACAAAGAAAACCGTAACATGGAACCAAATGGAAACCGAATAAGAGAAAACCATAAAGAGCCTCTAAAAACACCACAAGTGTTTCCAAATCCAATCCAAGACCCCCAACATAAACCGCAGGGGCAAAAAGGGAAGAATCGTAAAAAGAAGATTGGGACGTACCCAAACCCAGTAGACGAGATTGAGCAGGTGAAACATCTAAGAGGTTTAGTGGAGGAGACTCAAAGGAAACTAGAACCAGAACCCATGCATGTCAAAATTCATGACACAGTGTTTCCCACGCAAGTTCATCCACCCCACATGAACCATAGACCGTTAGCCATATCTAGTATCATCCAAGAAGGGAGTGAGGACGGGGCATCAGGAAGTTAGCATACACCTTTCTTGTTGGAAAGGATGTTTAACGAAGGAATACCTGATCCCATTGAGGAATATGAGATTCCATCCTCACCAGTTCCTAGTCAAGGACCTACACCCTGCAAAATGCCAATGAATGTTGCCAAACTAGTGGACTTCATGTCTTCTGAGGTCCGAACCACGATCATAGCAAAGCTGTATGGAGATCCTGAGTTATTCCTTGCACTTCGAGCATTCCTTAACGGAGAGCTACGAACGGGATTACCACCGTTTGCGCAACCAAACAGGCCTGACTCGATTATGATTGATGAGGAAAATCATGTACAATCACTTGACTTAGATGGACACGAGTCCGTGATCGAGGTACCCATTAACAAATTAGGGCAGTATTTTGAAGGCGACGAGTCTAATGCGACCCTACCCATCACTACCAAGGGATTAACTATAAAGGGAATTCTTGATGGTGGTGCGGGAGTTAGCATCGTTACAAAAGATTGTTGGGAATCCATGGGAAAACCCCGCCTCAGTGTTACTAACATTGTGGTAAAGATGGCAAATGGTACCATAGCCAAACCTATGGGGATGCTCAAGGATCTTAAGATCAAAGTTCTAGGACACAAGGTACGACATACGTTCATTGTAATGGATTTCTCTAAACACCTTATGTCATATGAAATGATTTTAGGACGACCATTCATGAGGGAAGCACAAATGGTTCATGATTGGTCTAAAAATCATGTCTATTTGCAATTCCAAGACTCTGTCCTTAGAGTGGATTTGGTGACTGGTAAGGTACACCCCTTAGGGAGTAAAACCATTATTGATCATCGCTCTGACACCACAGTTCACTCGGCCCCACTACAATATTGTTACACTTGTAAGAAGGATACAGACATTGGCCAAGATTCTCCTTACATGGATGTGTTACCGGGTATGACGGAATCAGACAACGTAGACTGGGTACACCTAGCTGCAACCATAGATACCTGGGGAAATAGAGGAACCACTTGGGTCACACCAGAGGGGAAAGAGGTACCACAAATTGCACCTCTGAACATGATAAGTGCCATACATGCATCTTCTAAGGGCAAGGCAATTGTGGACCAATCTGACAGTGACACCGATAGCTCAATAGAAGACTTTGACCAACACGACTTGGACACTGACTCCCAGAGTGAAACGGATTCTGAATCTCATGAATTAGAGAGTGGAGCAAGTTCAGAGTCAAAACATTCGGAAGGACCGAGCACATCAACCGATGATAGCTCCCCCGAGAGTGAAGAGGACACCAACGAGGACTCCTTTAGTGAGCCAGATCTAAATGCAAATCAAAAGCAGGTCTCAAATAAGAAAAAGAAAAACCTTAAGAGGCGTCGATATCGAGCCAATGTACGTGCTAGGATAAAAAAGAAGAGATCCTCAGCAGAATGGCTCAGTTATATAGGGGCATGTGATGCTCATCGAAAATTGGTAGACAATTGGGGTGAATATCTCCAAAATGTTATGTGGTGTAGACCACGACCCCATGACATAGCCCAATTAGAGATCATAGACAAGCCAAGGTTGAGCCACACTGCAAGGAGGCATCAAAACCAAGAGTTAGCTCGACAACACAAGAAAGCAGAAATGGAAGCACAAACCAAAGCACAACCAGAATCCACAGACTTGCATCCTGCACCAGAACATTTCAAATCTTACACCACAGGGGAAGCAAAGGTTGTGTACACAAAAGCCCAAAGAATACCTATCGATGGGAATAATGGAATCTATGATGGTCCGGCAATAGTTAAAGAAATAGAATTAGCTGACACCGGTGAAGAATCAAAACCTGTTTTTATTGCCCAAGACCTCACAGAAGTTGAAGAGGCGGTCCTCAAAAAGCTTCTCAAGGAATTCAAGGACGTATTCGCTTGGACATACCATGATATGAAAGGTGTTCCACCTTCTGTGGTCCAACATACAATCCCTATGATTAGCACTGCGAAGCCCGTACAACAAAGACCCTACCCGATGAATCCTAAGTACGCAAAGATCATTCAAGAAGAACTAGAAAAGCTTATCAAATGTGGGTTCATATATCCTATTGAACACTCTGAATGGGTGTTTCCGATAGTTATCGTGCCAAAAAAGAATGGGAAACTCAGGGTGTGCGTGGACCTCAAAAAAGTTAATGCAGCTACTAGAAGAGACCATTATCCCCTACCATATTCCGAACATGTACTCGAAAGAGTTGCAGGCAAGGAAGCTTATAGCTTTCTAGATGGGTACTCAGGCTACAACCAAATCACGATAGCGCTAGAGGACCAAGCTAAAACTGCCTTCATCACAGAATTTGGCGTGTTTGCATTTCGTGTGATGGCTTTTGGATTAACAAATGCCCCTGCTACATTCCAACGATTAATAAACACTGCTTTTAAAGAATATTTGAGAGAGTTTTGTGAAGCTTTCTTAGACGACCTTTGTGTTTACTCTTCTTGGAAAGAACATCTATCATGTTTGCGGAAGGTGTTTGAAAAGTGTAGGTTATATCGTATCTCATTGAACCCGTTCAAATGCCAATTTTGGGTCAAGCATGGAGTTATTTTAGGGCATATAGTATCCAAGAATGGTATCTCAACCGATGAGAGCAAAATTAAAGTGATTCTGGAGTTACCACCACCAACCAATTACAAGGGAGTTCAAAGGTTCATGGGACACGTGGGTTATTATCGACGGTTTATTTTATTTTTCGCTGAGATAGCACGTCCTTTGTACAAGCTTCTCATTGAATTTAAATGGATTGAAGAGTGTGACCAGGCCTATGAACAATTGAAGAAAACACTAGCAAGTGCTCCGATTTTAAGGACACCTAACTGGGATGTCATTTTCCATGTGCATATTGATGCATCAAACTTTGCTATTGGGTGTGTTCTCACTCAACCAGGAGAACATAAATTGGACTATCCTATTAGCTTTGCAAGCCGTCAATTGAACGATGCTGAAAGGAACTACACCACTACAGAGCGAGAAGGTTTGGCAATGGTTTATGCAGTAAAGAAATTTCGCTACTACCTTCTGGCAAACAAGTTTGTATTTTATGTGGACCATCAAGCGTTGCTGTATCTGGTAAACAAGCCATGCTCCACAGGAAGAATCACACGATGGTTGTTAATTCTTCTGGAGTTTGATTTCACGATTGTAGTGAGACCCGGTAAAAGGCACGTCATGGATGATCATTTGTCTCGCATACCCAATGGTGAAGCCCCTACAGGAGTTGATGATGAATTACCCGATACTTCCCTATTCATAGTTGAGACTATGCCTGAATGGAGTGAGAACATTGTTAACTTTTTAGTTAATGGTTTTCCACCCAAGGAACTTCGTAAGGATATCGCTCGAAGGCTAGTAAAAGAATGTGAACCCTATTGTTTGATTGCCGGAACTCTGTATAGATTAGGCAAGGATGATATTCTTAGGCGTTGTGCCCGCGAGGATGAATATTTGTATATCTTGCAAGAAGCACATATGGGCATAGCAGGAGGACATTTTTCAGGAGACCTGACGGCTAGAAAGGTGCTGCAATCAGGCTATTGGTGGCCAACTTTATTTAAGGATGCATCACTTTTTGCAAAAGGGTGTGATGAGTGCCAACGTTACAAGACCACACAGCGGAAAGACAGAATGCCCTTACATCCTATTAAAGTAACCCAACCATTTGAAAAATGGGGCTTAGACTTTGTAGGTCCAATTAGTCCCGCAGCTCGCAACACTCAATCTCGATATATTCTAGTTGCTACGGACTATGTAACAAAGTGGGCTGAAGCTAAGGCTTCACAAAAAGCTGACGCGAGGACAACAGCTAAGTTTCTTTTTGAGAACATTATCACAAGATTTGGTTGCCCTTTTGAAATTGTTAGTGATAATGGTACCCATTTTATAAATGAGGTAATAAGAGAGCTTACCACGACCTTTATGATATCCCACCATAAGTCTACACCTTATTACCCGCAAGCTAATGGACAAGCCGAGAGCACCAACAAGACTCTAATCTCTATTTTAACCAAGACGGTAGAAGCTCATCGCACTGATTGGGATTTGAAGTTGACATCTGCTCTATGGGCTTATCGTACTGCTTATAAAGTGGCTATTAATTGTACGCCATTCAAAATGGTATACGGCCAAGAAGCGGTTATGCCTTGGGAGTTTGTCATTCCTAGTCTTAGGGTAGCTTCGCAAGAAGGATGGAATGGTAACCCCTTAACCGAGCGTTTGTATATCTTAGAAAAACTAGACGAAGAGAGACAGTTGGCTGTGCAAAATGCTCTTGTGGAAAAGGATAGGAGAAAGAAGTGGTTTGATCGCCATGTGAAGGACAAGGACATCAAAGTTGGTGATAAAGTCCTTATGTATGGAGTACGTAAAGAGAAGAAAAAGTTGAAATATGCTGGTAAAGGACCATATAGAGTATGTGAAATTACCCCACAAGGTACCCTTCGTGTGGAAACTCTTGATGGAGTTGAAACCATTGGATTCCTCAATGGGAGTAAATTCAAAAGATATTATGATCCTTTAAGCCAAGAAGAACTACGGGCCATTCATCAAAAAAAGGCTGCCAAAGCACAAACCGAGTTAAACAAGATACAAGCTCAAGCTGAGGCTAAGGAGCGACAACAACGTATAAGACAAAAACGAGAGGCTAACCTTGGAGTCACAAATGCATTCCACGTGGAAATCGAAGAGGATGGGTTGGACTCTGACACACCTCTACGATACCCCATTGAGTTAAATAGAACCTATGGAAAAGTGCTATATAACGCCTTATTGGACACGGGTGCTAAATATAATCTGCTATCCTATGGGGTGTGGTGTCAGTTAGGGAAGCCACCTCTATCTGAGAGTATTATCCAAGTCAAGGGTGTCAACAAGAAAAAAACTACGGTTTTTGGAATCTGGCACACTTCTGTCAGTTATGACAATGGAATTGTAGCTCAAGACTTTTTGGTCATGCCTACTGGAACTATGGAGGGTAATATAAACCTAGGCCGCACGTGGATGATAGCCACCAAATGCACTATTGATTGGGGGACTGGGGGTGTTACAACACAAAAACCAACTCTTAGCCCTACCACTCAAGCCATAGTCCCTGAGATATTGCCTAAGGAAATAAAACCCAAGACATTGCATGTCCAGGAGGTTGAACCATACGTCCCCATAGCCCAACTCTCTAGAGCTTCAACTGATGTAGTTGAAAGAAAGCTTGAGACACACAAGAACCATCCTAATATAACATAGAAAACATACAAATGGGTCCCTAAAGCCTCTGTAGTGAGCATGGTTGATGCAAAAAAACGGAAACCTAGTAAGAACCGTCCCACTCACTCCAAGAAATGTAAAGAAACGCTGCGTTGGGTTCCTAAACGACTATTGGAAGCCCAAGGATACTATGAAGGAAATGATCAAATCTGGGTGCCCAAACGTAAAGTGTACTCTAACCTGTCACCTGGCCCATGTAAACCCAATCCTGTGGCTCCAAAACAAATTGAAAATCGCGGAAAGGAAAAAATCATGGAATGTTACACACCCGATCTAGAGCTAGTTTGGGTACCAAAGAAAGAACGATTTGTTCCACCTAGCTCAGGAACAGGGAAATCAAATGAAGCTTCTTGCTCCTCATGTAGTTCCTATACGCAAATAGAAGCTTCAACACAACCTCCACCTACCACTGTACATATCCATACAAGCACGAAAGAGTTTGCACCTCCCGGGGTAAGTTCACCACCTACAACAACGTTGCAAATAAAATCATGGGAGAGTACCTTACCACCCTTGCAACTAGATGAAACGCATAGGGCGGTCGAAAACTATTGGTTAAAACCTTCACCCATAACAACTTGGAACAATTGGTTTCAAAAGGTGACGACCTCATTCCAAAAGGTATGATCTACCCAAGGAAGGGGGGAGTGTTTGCTAACATCAATCATTCACTCGCTCCCCTCTCAACCTTCCTCCCTGACCTCTCAATTCCAATCTTAGGGAATGTATATATATAGCCTTATACTCACAAAAAACAAAAATAGTAAAGAGCAAGAGCGACTAGCAACGAGAGAGCACCCTATCAGATCTTACATATAAGTCCAAATTCACCGTGTCAATTCAAACAACACACAAAAACAACTCTTATGTTTTAAAGGCCTAACCAAATCTATCTGTCTTGTCAGAAATGGCTACTTCACCAGAGGCATGCACTTCTATTTTTGATGAAAGGTACCCTTTGTCTTTTCCTCAAGTGTTCTACGTATGCTACCCTATACTTTCTTGCGATTGGGATTTGATAGAGAGCCTTGCATGTGAGAGAAATTTTGAGGAGTTAGAATGGCTGATATGTCTATGGCTAACTAGTGATCCCCACCCAGTAGCGAATGTGTCTCCAATGGCACATGCTTATTCTTTTGCACAAGATGAGTATCCACGCATCGCGAGGTTCTTGATTAGCATGCTTGCACAAGAGGATGATGAAGAGGAACTAATAGAGACCGAGGAAGACTATGGCCTCACGGACAACGATTTTATTTATCTAGATGATGAGGATAGAGGCCTAGCCTTAGGGTGGCCACCCGGTTTATATAATATCCTCTTTCCTTGATTCTAAAAAAGGTGACAGATAGGTAGGTTAGGGGTCTAGATTGTGTTTTGAGTTTGTTTTTTAGGAGTTTTAATTTTTCACACTGACATGCCTCCTAGAGGTATAGTGCCTGTTTTTGGATGTGTTAGGTAGGACTTATATGGATCTCCATCCACATGGCTGAGGATATCTGCTTCAACGAAATGAGCCACTCCATACCTCCAGGTGTACTACTTTCCATGATTCATGTTGGTGGATATGTGTAATTGCTAATAATGATTTTTCATTCTTTGTTTGAGTGCAATAGTTATGATTGTTATCTGCCATTATAGATGTATAAATTTGTCTTTGCTTAAGTTGATTGAACTCCAGTTTAATCTTATGGATGAGCCTGGAGATTAGGAGACCGTGAAGGTTAACTCATTTACTTGACCACTAGGCCTAGCTAATAAAATTATCCGAGTATTTGAGACTTTAGGAATGTTTTAGGCAGAGAAAGGCTTGCTCACTCAAACAACAAAAAACACTAGTGTGAATACCAAGGAAATGGAAGCAAAAAAGAAAAAAAAACACAAGTGCCACAAATGAAAAATCTTACGCTGGAAGAGAAATCCTGGCTTGAATTGGTACTTCACTCACATGTATTGTCTATGGTACTAGAGCCCTAGAGGTTCCCAGCGTGGGCGCTTTTCCTTGAGAAGCAAAAAACCCCGGACATACAAAATAAGCACACACGTCACATGATTGTGACCTAAAGTAAAAAAGTATTAAAAAAATAATAATAATAAAAATAAATAAAAGACTTCCATTGAGCTTACAGTTAACATTTCAAGCTTTTGTTTGCAGTTGTGAGAGCGAGTTGGCTAATCAAAGCTGAAAAGCATAATTAGGGAATCTTGCATTTAGATAATCTTCTTAGCTTAACTAGTACTAGAGTAGTTGTTTTAGCCTTAGTCATAGCTAACTAATTGATAGACTCACCCATAAGCTCAAAACTCTTGATTAATTAATTTACTCAAAGTGCAATTTATTTGTCCTTAATGGCAGTCTAACATTTCATAAATCTTGCATTTACTCATTTCCACATGTACTTTACATTCCCCTCATGATTTATGGCCATATAATTCCGCTTGCTAAAACAGTGACTTTGCCTTGCAGATTCAAATCTAGATGCTCTACAACATGGACATACCAAGCTTCAACTCAATAGCTTCCGAGGACGGAATCTACATCAGGAAGGGGGGCAATGTTAACCCTCGTGGCTCACGGACACCCTATCGCCTACGACGGACACTGTAACCGTATTATTTATTTAAGTAGAGTCAGGCACCGGGCTTGTCGGTCCAATAGGGAAAGGTAGAGTGATCGCCGATGAGAGGCGCACTTAACACGAACATGCTAGGGTTAGTTGGCTAAGCATGGGCGCCCAAGTGTGAATGGGGTGAGCTCATATAAAAGCCAACTAAACCTAATTTTTACTCATTCTCTCATTGTGCAATAGAAGCTGCTCTTGCTCCATCTCCACCTTCTCCTTCACCATCTCCTTGTGTGTGTGCGTGAGAGAGAGAGAGAGAGAGAGAGAGAGAGAGAGAGAGAGAGAGTGAGTGAGAGTGTGTGTGCGATCGAGCGTTGCGGCGGCACGACGGCGGCGAGGCGGTTGAGCGCGGCGTAGCGGCGTCTCCCTCTTCTTCGCGGCGAGGAATCCTCTACGACAGGAGCATAAGGCGGTGAGTGACACACCATTGCCCTCTTTGAGCTTACTAGTTAAACTAGTTGTGTGCTTGGAGCCGTCTGCGGCTCGTCCACGGTGTATCGGCAAGTCCCTTGCTTCGACAGTGCGGCAAGGAGCGCACAGATGACAATAGATCCATTAAGAGAACCAATCAGGAATCAATATCAATATACAACAAGGTGCCAGTAAGTTTTGAATAAAAATAATAATTGATATTTCCCTATGAGTGACGATGAATCTAAAAGACATTCATTAGGGTATTATGATGCTTCCAACATATTACATGTAATAAGATTTCTACACAATAACTTGCCCAACAAGTTATTGTTTGATTTTGTATCGGTTTATGGATTTCGTGTAAAAAGCATGTCTGTTTTTTGTATTTGTGGGGTTGTGGTATCATCTATTGGTGAACAATTATGGTGCTCTGCTACCCTGTACCCATGGCTCGTCTAAGCATGGTCTTTATGTAGTTGTGTTTCAATACTAAATCACTCACTGTGTTTGGGTGAGTATGGAAATAAAAAAAGATTTATATGCAATAACTTCCTCTACACAAAGCATAGACACACATACACGATAAAGAAAGACAAGTGTTAGTGCTATGAAATTCTGATGTCGCTGAATCAAGTATCAATATTAATATACAACATGGTGGTAGTAAGTTTTGAATGAAAAAAATAATCGATATTTCCCTATGAGTGACGATGAATCCAAAAGACTTCATCAGGGTATTATGATGAATCCAAACATATTACCCAGATGAATCCAAAAGACATTCATCAGGGTATTATGATGCTTCCAACAAATTACATGTAATAAGAATTCTAGTAACATAAGGATTTCTTAAAATCGGTGAAAAGATTCTTGTGGAAAAACAATACCAAAGACGCGACGCCATAGCAGTGGGCTTGTTGGGAATCTATCACGAGACCAGTGGAGCAAGGAAGCATACAGATTCTCAACTCTGTTATCCATGCAGAGGTCCAATGTGCCAAATTTCTAACGACAATCTTTGAGCAAGACCGCATGAGCTATTATGACAAAGGACATGAGTAGCAAGACAAGACTATTCTCTCAAAGTGGCCAGTGGAAAGGCTGGCCTCACTAATAGTTGCTATAGAATTTGTAAAGTAGAGGTGCACGACAAGCTGCTCGCCAGAATCATACTTGGAGGAACAACGAGCGAGTTAGTGCAGAAGTGTACTAGATCTTTGGAAGCGCGAAAGTGGGGAGAGCTAACCAAGTATTTTCAAAACTCCATTAATAACCAATCCCCTTGGCTATGTAAAGCAAGAAACACACTGTTGAACCCATTTAAAAACCATTTTGGAGAGATATAGCCAAAAAGACGAACAATAAAGGACTCAAACAACTAACCCAGTTTTGGGATAGCAATAACAGGAGATGAAAAGCGATAGACCAACTAGGTTCCCAGTTCAATCTTAGTGGGGAAGAAAGATTATTGACATGTGATTCCAAGCTCAAGCGGAAAGCCTGACGCTGGCCCAAGAGAAGACAGTTTTGTAAACCAAAAAACAAAGGATGTGTACATCACTCGTATGATCTCGTCTGGTTGGCTCCCCCCTAAACAAGCAATGGGGTAAGCAATGGCCAAAGACAAGATGGGTGGTGATTATGAAGAACATCTGGTTTCCACAACAACCCACTGGCGATGAAGCTCTTTATATGGAAGGTATTATGGGGGGCTTTGCCCACATGAGTAAAGATTCATGCCAGATGGATTGGCTCAGATAGATATTTGGGTTGCAAAATGGCTTGTGAGGACCTCCCGCACCTATTCAACGAGTGCTCGGCTATTTGCAACCTAGCAGGGAAAATGTGAAAGTGGGTTCAAAGGACCTAGAGAATACGGTTCTTTAAGAATGACTAGTTCCTTGGAAAGATAGCGGTGAAAAGCCACTTCTTTTGGTATGCAGTTAGATCGTTAGATTTTACCTTCTTAAGAAAATTTGGAAGTCAAACTGTTGGGTGTTTAAGAATGCTCTTTCATATGCTAGCTTCATACAAGAAAGCAAGGAATTAATTGTCTCCATTGGTAAAAGGAAGGACTCAGAAGAGTGGTATAGGGCCATCAACACCATTCTAGCGAGCTAGAGCTGACCAAAAGATGGGTTGTTGGTTACCTCTTGGTGAGGCCTGGTAGCATATTGTTGTAGTATGGTATCCCTCAAGGCTTGGCACGAACTTGAGGTTACTCTGTACATTCTTTTTGGTGAATAAAAATCATCCACTCACTACTATGAGTTTTGGGGGGGAGGGGGGGGGGGGGAAGATTTCTAGTACAATAAATTCCTCTACACAAAGCATGGACACATATACACGATAAAGAAGTCCTATGAAATCTAAAATCATTGTCGGTAAAGATTGGAATCATCTCAAATTTGTTAACTCATCAATACATGACCAGGGGATGGACCATGGACATGAGCAACATTAGACCTAGGATTGTATAAAGTACAAAGTGGGTAAGTCAACAAGTTTTTTAAGATGAATACCTATAACTGCTACATATGTATTCATAAAACTTCTCATGTCTAAGAGTGGAGTTGTGAAAAGATTATGTCTCGCAATTTCCAATGTACCAAGAGAGCTTCAAGTTTCAAAGAGATTAGTTGGATTTCTTTAATACCAAGAATGTGATTGACACTTCCATCTATGTTGCTTTGTGGATGCCTCACTTGCTTGCATCTCTATCTATGTTTTGTGCACAAGCATGGCAATAGTGTACAATGCCACCTAATCACGACAATGTCTTAGTATGATAAGGTACACACTATTTGTTCGTTACACTTTCACGCCTTTTGCATCTTAGAATGTGATAGAAATGAAAGCAAAATAAGGTTTCTTCGTTGTCAGGAGTGTTGGCCATTATGCTAAAATGAAGGACATGGTTCAAAATTTAGGCTCTGACCTGAAATCATATATGTCATTGATCTCTCTCTCCCTCTGTGCCCAAACTAAAATAGCATGTTCCTCGTTGAGAGAGAAAGCTGTCCTCAAACATCTACATACTTGAGCCTATTCCCTAACTCACAATCTATACCATACCAACTATTTGTCTTAGCTCCTACTCCCTTAAATGTGAGCACTTGTGTTCAAGAATCAAAACTAAGCGGCTACATTTTTTAGGTCTCATGTGTATTTGTTCTTCTTCTTCTTCTTCTTCCTCTTATCTCTCTCTCTCTCTCTCTCTCTCTCTCTCTCTCTCTCTCTCTCTCTAGAAGTGGTTTGGGAGATGGGATGCATTACACTTGCTACATGATGCTTCAATTGACATCCAAGTGAATGAAACTTTTCTACAACGCCAATGTATTACGGCTTGGGAGAAATCCGGTGGGTCACGCTTCATACATTACACCACCCATATTGCCCCCAACTACAAAACCATTTTCTTCACTGAAAGAGGAAACCGTACTCACGCTTACATGCTTGAGCCTATCCCCTTGTCGATGATACGCACTATCTCAGCAATTCAGCTTATCTCCTATTTCCTTTGATGTGAGACATGGCGTTGGGGCAATGGAGAAGAGTCAAATCGACTGTGCACATTATGCTCACTGCAAGTTTGAGAGTCTGAGTACCACACACTACTAGAGTGCTCAGCTTTTGGTCACATCCAAACTTGGTTCTCTCACATTTTCAACCATGACTTAGACCTACACACTTTCCTCTCCCAGCCACAGTGTGGGCTCTCCATTGCGACTCTCATCACCACAATTTTGGAGCATCGAGAGTCACTCATCAGCCATACACATACACATCACATGTAACTTTGGTCCCATAGGTCATATTTCACCTTCGAGGACGATAACCTCTCTCTCTCTCTCTCTCTCTCTCTCTCTCTCTCTCTCTCTCTCTATGCAACACGACAACTCCTTGGCAGTAGTGATTAGCGAAGGTTTGCTAAGCTTAGCGGTTGAGCGTTTAGATTAGCTGGTCTCAAACCGGGTCAATAGGAAGTAAGCGGGGGAAAATAGTAAAAAGATGCTCTAAAATTGCAAAATTTATTAGTACTTTTAGTGTGCATCTTAATGGGGATGAAATGTGCATTGCAAATACATCAACAAAGTTAAGGCTGTTTCGGCTACAAAGGGCATGTGTAAGAAGGTCTCAAGGGCTTGGGCTGAGAGAGAGAGAGAGAGAGAGAGAGAGAGAGAGAGAGAGAGAGAGAGAGAGAGAGAGAGAGAGAGAGAGATAGAGATCACTCAGCAAAGGGAGATACACGCGGGGACACTGCTCTTTGTTGATATGCTGGGCTGCAAGAATTCTCTCTCGTCGACACTATGCAAGGGTAGAAGGAGAGGGTTACATGTGGATAGGTCAAGAGTCTAGGAAACTTTTAATGGCAATAAAGAATTCATAGAAAGAATCCCAAATATTTCAAAGATTTGAAGCATCTCATAAAATTGGAATGATACATAGATGACATGCATAAGTTGAGATCTCTCTCTCTCTCTCTCTCTCTCTCTCTCTCTCTCTCTCTCTCTCTCTCACACACACACACACACACACACACACACACACACACACACACACACACACACACACACACACACACACACACACACACACACAATGTGCACTTGCATTCAGGACTCTATAAATAGATACTTCAGAGGAGTTATGGTTGTCCTTATGATTTCAAACTCACATATATCTGTGTGTGTGTACGCGCGCGCGTTGGCGCATAGATCTCAAAGCCAAAATACCCCAAAACTGATAAAAGACCTGTCAACTAGGCAATTTGTCTCTCCATCCAGGGTGCCAATGTTATAATTGGTTTTTGTTGGACATTTTATCCATTTCAAGGAATTTTTCACATTTTCTACAGGTGGAAAAATGTTAGCAACCCCACTACAACGCCAAGAAAATTGTAATCTCTCTTTATATATATGTGTGTGTGAGCGCGCGCGTTGGCGCATAGATCTCAAAGCCAAAATGACAAGGCCAAAATACCCAAAACTGATAAAAGGCTTGTCAACTAGGCAATTTGTCTCTCCCTCCAGGGTGCCAATGTTAGAATTGGTTTTTGTTGGACATTTTATCCATTTCAAGGAATTTTTCACATTTTCTACAGGTGGAAAAATGTTAGCAACCCCACTACAATGCCAAGAAATTTGTAATATATTGAAAATTTGAAGAGCATGGGTGCCCATGTTGAAATCTGTGGATGATCTCATGGTACTCAATAAATTTGCCAACAAATTTAGAAGTTGACTAGTAGGCCCGACCAATTCTGTTTCAGGTGCTTCATTAAAGGGTATCCAACGAGATGCTCTTGTGCTATTTGAGGTGAAAAAACGGGGAGGTGCCAAGTGGAAGGAAGAGAGAGAGAGAGAGAGAGAGAGAGAGAGAGAGAGAGAGAGAGAGAGAGAGAGAGAGAGAGAGAGCACCAAATAGAGACATATGGGGCATGTGCGAGCAAAGGCAGACAGAGAGGGAGGGATTTTTTTGGTCTCCACGATCGCGAGGGCAGGTTAGTCGCAGCTTTGGTGAGGGCAGGGCAAACGCAGCCAATGTTTTCTTATGGCTTGAGCTTGTTGGATGTCCGAGGAGCCTTGTCCTCTTACTGTACAATTAGCAGTGGTGGGCGTGGATGTGTGTGTGTGTGTGTGTGTGTGTGTGTGTGAGGCAAACATGCATGCAAGTAGAAGATGGCGATGACTTGATGTGTTGGGTGAACTTAGAGAAGGAGGATGGAGATGTGGGGAGGCAGGGATGGGCGGAGCCCGTCAGTTGAAGGGGAGGAAGAGCAGGTCGCATGGAGAGAGAGAGAGAGAGAGAGAGAGAGAGAGATAGAGAGAGAGAGAGAGAGCGGTACTGCACCACTGAGACAGTGTGCGGCTATTGGAATATTCCCAGGGCATGTATGAATAAACGATCCAGGTTGTCTTGCGTTGTGCACAAAGGGCAGGCCATCGTCGTGGTTGCTATGAGATTAAGGCTTTGGGATGTGGTGTGCAGAGCGATGGAAGGGGAAGGGGACTGGCCAGCTATGCGCAGGAGGCTTTGGGAGGTGGTCTACGTAGATGCAGCGATGGTGTAGAGGCAACACAATAGACTATGACCAGGGTGCACATGGGAACAGAGGGAAAAGGAAAGTTTATACTTTTGACAATGAAATGGAATAGCAAGAGGCTTAGTGATTGCTGAGTTTCGATTTAAAGCATTAATTCTTTCAAATGGATAGTTATAATTCACTCACAATTGTGAGTTTTGCTATAAAAAAAAGTAAAAATCTCCGTGTATGTATAAGGAAGCTATAACTATCTACAAGAGCCCAAGATCCCATGTTGTATGACTCTTTCTCTCTCTAAGTAAATTCATAGCGTGCTTATGGTTGTTTTTTTAATGAAAATGCAAAGCACTTTTGCACTATTAAGGATGTGGTCATGTGTAGCCTAGCTGATACCTAGTTATCAATTATGTGTTCCTAGCAACTATGCCAAAATCAGCATAGTTGTATGAGGGGAGCGGCCGGACGTGCCCTACCCGCGACTCCGAAAACAAAAAAGGTTACATATAAGACAAATAACTGATCACGTGTGACTATACATGAGGCACAATTATCCTTTAACTGTGCTTTGCATGACACCGCCTAAGTAAAAGACACTTTGCTTCTAGCATTATCACAAACAAGATTTTCATTGGATCTTTCTTGCCTATACTTTTGTCTAAAAGAGACCTACCCACCAATCCTCCTGCACTCATGTGCTTTGATTTACCAAGACTTTTCCACAAAAAAGTCTAGCTAGAGTAGAGGTGCAATAATTAGGCCCTAGTAATTAACCGAAGCACAAGCGCGATGGATAGAGTAGCCGCAGCCTATTGGTGAGGGCACAACAACCCATATGTTACACTCGTGTTTCTCTGTCACCTTAATCCTTCCTTTTTGGCAAACATTTTATAGCATAAGGAGATCATAATGTCTATCGAGAACCATGTGGCCATCAAGATTGTCACAACCATGGTCGCTCTTTTGCTAAAGCCAGTGTGTTAGCTATCTATCGGACTATTCTACGGCAAAAATAGTTGAATTTAAACATTTATAGTTGCCACTTTTTACCATGTTGGGCTTTAAAGGCCTTTTGGTCTTTAGTACCCATGCAAGATTTAAGATTTTTCTAATGTAAATGCTCACCCTTTTTAGGGAAGAAGATTCCCTCTTATGAGGCTTGAATGTTGAGTGTGCTTGGATTGAGACCTCTTCTTAGGGCGGATCCACACGCAGCATGGGGTGGGAGTTAATCTAATGTCAGTTGCTTTGTCACTATTACCTCAACGTTGCCTTGGCTAGTCCAATTCTCCCAAAAAATGGCAGAGCTAGCCATGGCAAGCTTCATTTTGGAGCTACACGACACAAGCACAGGTGCAACAAGCTTTTTCGCTGGCAATAAATTCCAAAAAGTGTGACGGCATCTTTACCCCCTGCAACCATGCGTACGAATGCACCCTTAGCTTTTTGGAAAGCCCCTAACATCTCTATTTACACTTGAACCACACAAGACATTATGCTTTGACGGTACAACTTCAACCCACATTGCTAAGTGGCCATGGTAAAGTGTGAAGTCAAATCGCCCAAGTCACACGAGTTATTCTGTGATAGATTTCTCAATTTGTTCACAAAGCTTTGTTGACAGGAGAATATGAAAGGTCACAAACTTTATTGAGAAAATGTGAAAGGTCACTTGATCCAAAATACTTGATGTTTTCTTGTGCTGCTATCCACATTTTGCACTCTTGTGTACTTTCAAATGTCCAAGAGTGCATTTGGAGTGCACCTCTCTTAGAAGAAAGCGAACCAAGCATGTGACCGTCATCGCTATCTAGCAGGGGCCCCCTTCATCTATGGTTCCAATTACTGTCGCAAGGGATCATGTGGTAATCTTTATGATGGGATAGATGAACTCTGGGTGAAATTTGGGGGGGGGGGGGGGGGGGGAGGCCCCCCTATTTAAGCACTTGTGATTCATTGATTTGGTGATCAATATTGTCTTGTGGTTCATGATGCTTAACCTGAACTACAGATCCCCACTCAACCACAATGTGCTCTTCAGAGATGTGGGCATGTGTCTCTTCGTTCATGTGTGTGCACCACATGTCTCTCACTTCATAATATTCTAGCTACAGCTTTGAAAATTTTGTTTTGTTTTGTTTTCGGAGTCGGGTAGGGCATGCCCGGCCGCCCCCCTCGTACACCCAAAAAAGTATACAATCTTCCTTTTTAGCATATACACAAAATAAGCTACTTTTCGTATATAATTTGTGAATGTGTACAACAATTTTTCCTTCTATCCTTGCTCTTTATGGTCATTTTTAATCCTCAACCAACAGAGTTGTAAGTTAAGACACTTTGAAGGAAATTGTCATTTTTTTCATATTTTTTTATTATTGGTGGCCCTAAGATGAGTTTCTACGAAATAGACTATTATCTTCCTAGTTTTTGGAAAACTAAAATAGATTTTGCTTTCTTGCCTTATTGTCAATAGGCATTCCCATTTTCTAACCGACAAAATAGTAAGCTCAAACACTATGCATGTTAGAGACGAAAGAGAAAAAAGACACTTAACACATGCAGAGAAAGAGTACTAGCATGATTGGAATCTGTAATTTCTTGTTTATGTTAATATAATTAACTCACCATTGTGAGTTTTGCTTTAAAAAAATAAAAAAATAAAAATAGCAAGCAAACCCTATCTAAAGAAGGCCAAGGTTCGTGAAAGCTCCCCCTTCCCCCCCCCCCCTCGAAACAACAAACTCACAATAGCGTATGTATGTATGTGTGTGTGTATATATATATAAAATATAAATATAAATATAAATATAAATATAAATATAAATATATATATATATATATATATATATATATTACAAAACCAAAAAAATTTACATTGTGAGCCATGGCTCGGTAAGAGCATAGCCTACAAGGTTTATGTTTTTTTTTTTTCAAAACTCACAAGAATGAGTGATGTTATATTAAGCAAATCAAACAATTACAAGACTGGCTCTGCTCACAATCCAAGCCAAGGCATCCATATGATCACGAAGATATAAGGGGGGATTCAAAATGCACACAAATGACTTAAGCTATCCCTTGCTTACCGACATTGCATTGACGGCCCAATTTGATTCAACGAGGTCCTTGCTTTTACCAAATGAAATGACCAGTTCATTACTTTCTTGCATCATCTTCAAAAAGCAAGCACAAGAGAGATCGTTCTCAAAGACCAGACCATTCCTGGCCTTCCAAATTTGCTTGAAATAGCAAAATCTGACAATTTGTATACAAATCAGCAACACTTGGCTTTTCATCCCCCTACTGCCAAGGATTAGGTCATTCTTGTAGAACCCAATCTTCCAGGTCTTTTGAATCCATTTGCACGTCTTTCCTGCCAACCCACATATAGCTGGGCACTCTTTGAAAAGGTGCACAAGGTCCTCACTCGCCACTTTGTAGCGAGAACACCTATTGGATCCAATCTCCCTGGCTGAAATCTTCACTCCTGTTTGTATAGCCCCCCATAGCACTTTCCAAAAAAATATTTCATCGACATAGGCCATTGTGGTCTCCAAATGTTGTTAGTAACCACCATCCACCTTGCTTCCGACCATTGCTTACCCCAGAGACTATTAAGGGGATAGAACCATTCTGGCAAGGCCAAGAGACAATGGTAAATGTCTTTGGTCTTTGGTTTTCCTAGAGGTCTATTCTTGGGCCATCGCCAGGCCTTCAATTCGAATGCAGACTCGCAGACCGGCAAACAATACCTCTCCAACCTGGCCAAGACTCTAAGAAATTTGGTGGCCAGGAGGTTGACATCTTTCCAGATCCTATTCTCATTATCCCAAAAATGGCCAAGATGAGTGAGCCCTTTATTGTTGAGCTTCCTAGCCACCTCTCTTGAGGACTGGTTGAGCTGTATACAGCCCACCTTTGAAATCCACGGGGACCAATAAGAGATGGAGTTGCAAAAGTACCTTGTCACCTCTCCCCATTCCAGTGGTTCTGATTCTCTATTACACTTTCAAATGATCTCGCATGTTGTGCCCCCCAATCTTAATTTGGACCAATGAGAGGCAAACAACTTGTCGTAAACCTTTAAATTTTTCCATTGGCCACCCTTCAAACTCAGTTTTGCCGTGTTAATCAAGTCCTCTACCATGACGGCCCATGCTTGGTCATGCATCGTAATTGACGTGAATAGTTTCGCACACTAGGCCTCTGCATGGATAGAGGGGTTGAGAATCCTGATACCACCTCGCTCCACTAGCCTTGCAATAATCTCCCAGCTTGCCCACTGCCAAGGTGTCGTGCCTTTGGTGTTATTTTTCCATAGAAATCTTTTTAGTGGTTTCAAGAAATCCTTCCAATTGCATTTGGCTAATTTAAGAAGCGGGCTGGTGAAGGCTATGTACAGGATCAAAAATGAGTTGATCACTGTAATCCTACCCAAGAAGGGGAGCAACACATAATCGCATATTCTCATGTAAGATTTAAAAAAAAAAAAAAGCAAAACTCACAATTGTGAGAGAATTATATTAATCAACCCAAATAATTACAAGGTCTTGTCATGCTCATGTTGAGCCATGACATCATCCACGAACCAAAATTACATCGGCTATCAGGGCAGCCATCCCCAACCAATTCGCCCCCTTATCCTTGATACATAAGGTCCATCATCATGTTCTTCTAAGATCTTTTAATTACCGAAAGCCAAGATTTCCCCCCGTCCTAGGCATACCCTCTACTGACCACAAGGCACAAGTAGTCCTAAGCCAATCCTCCGAGTGTTGCTTGCGCCCGAGCGTCCATATTAGCACTTTGCTTTCTTATATAATTTCTGCGAAGCTTGCCACCTCAAGACCTCCTTCAAACACACGGCGGTTCCTTGTCTGCCATACATTATTAGAAGTACCTGACGATTTGAGTGCTGGTGAGGATGGCAAGACCACCTGAATTCTTCCCTCCAAGGAATAGATCAGTCTTGTAAAAACCAATTTTCCATGTTCTTTGGACCCAGTTGCATATTTTCCCTTTGAGTCCTTTGATAGTTGGGCAATCCATGAAGAGGTGGGCCAGATCTTCACTAGCCAACTTGCACCCCAAGCATCGATCTGACCCAATCCCTCTTTCCTGAATCTTCACCCCTGTCAATAGAGCACCCAAATTACCTTCCATATAAATACCTTCATGTGCTGCGGAACCTTTGGCTTCCAGATGTTCTCCATTACTTGCTCCCACCTTTCCTGTGGCCATTGGCTTTTCCATATCTTGTTAAGGGGGCTAGACCAATTCTTCTTATGCATCATTGTATGGTAAATGTCTTTAGGATTCCATAAGAGGCTGCTTCCGGGCCATTTCCAGGAGTTCCAGTCAAACTCCGAATCACACTCCGAATCACAGATAGGCATCACTATGTTGTCAAGCTCTTCTCATGTAAGCTTTTTAAAACAATGTGCAGAGGAACTCAAACATTCTCTAGGCTAATACGCAAATGCACGCAAACAATTTTCTCCCTTCTCCTCTAAAGCATGCCAAACATAAAGATGGTGCTATAAGTCCATGATGATGGTGCTAGGCCTATATGCACTATAAATCTAATGTGTGTTCGGATTTTTTTTAATACTTGTATTTAGATGTATCATGTATGCATGTAAACAAATGGGGAAACATGTTGCTCATCTCAAAGAAAAACTAGCAAGCATCTGTCAGCTTTGTAGGTCACACTTATTAAGGAGAAATGATGGTCACCTACAATCACAATCAGGTGTCCCTAGAACTCATTAATTTGTCAAGCATATTCTTAGGGGATCCATCAATTCCAAAGGATAAACCATGGCCACATTGCTAAAATCCAATCCCCCCCCCCCTTCCTTCTGCACGAGCCTTACCTACCTTTGCATAGGCTTGTTCCCTCCCCCACCCCAGACCCGTCTTCTCCTGGTGTTGTCTTCCTCTTGCATCTCCATCACGGGCAACACAAAACTTGCTCCTTCTTGTTGCAAACGAGAGAGAGAGAGAGAGAGAGAGAGAGAGAGAGAGAGAGAGAGAGATGCATTGGCATCCGCATCAATAAGGCAAGGCGAGCTACAAGACATCAACTCAACTGCAAGTGAAGAGCTTGACCGACCCCTCTCTCTTCACCTCTCTCCTCCATTTGTCATGATACCAAAAGATATCTCTCCTTGCGACTCATACGTGTGCCTTCCTTTTTTCCCTTTCATCCCTCTTCCAAAAACTGAATCTTTAAAGATACCCCTTGATAAAGTCCCACTATATTTGCTCTCGAGCCTATGACCTTTAGCTTCTAATGGTAATGTGGTTTAGTTCTATCCCACTCTTTATCACCATTGCCTCCACAAAGTTCCCTTGGAAACAAAAGAGAGAGAGAGAGAGAGAGAGAGAGAGAGAGAGAGAGAGAGAGAGAGAGGTGCATTGGCATCCCTATCGATAAGGCAAGGCGAGCTAGAAGACATTACCTCAACTGCAAGTGAAGAGCTTGACAGACCCCTCTCTCTTCACCTCTCTCCTCCATTTGTCCTACGAGCTTCTGATATCGAAAGATATCTCTCCTTGCAACTCATGTGTGTGCCTTCCTTTGTTTCCTCTCACCCCTCTTCCAAAAACCGAATCTTTGAAGATACCCCTTGATAAAGTCCCAAAAAAAGTTTGAACTACCTTTTTTTTTTTTTGCGCAGATTCTCCGTTTTATTTGTTTATTAGTTAGATTCTTCCATGAAATTTTTGGTCCCACCTTATTCACTCCTTTACTTTCCAAAAATGATTTGGACAACACTAGAACCCAATACCTGCTAGGTACCATTCACTCTATGGCTACCCTAGACCACCCCACCTTCGTGATATCGTTGATGACTGATTGAATGTTAACATTAAATTTTTCTTTTTGCTTGTTTGCCTGTCAGAGCTCCACACCCATCCGCATGCACTCCTGCTTCGAAACCCCCCCCCCCCCCCCCTTCATTTTTTTCCATGCTTCGAAGTTAACACAATATCGTTTTTTTAACTATGCTGTGTGTTTCCTTTTCAAATCGCTAGCACATACTTGCTTAGGGGATTGGTGAAAGATAGGTAGCTTGACGAGTTGGGCGATTGCTGTTTCTCACCCATGAGCACCACAAATCAAATCGAATGTAGCAATTTTCACAAAAAAAGATAGCAAAACATGTTCCTTTATAGGTGCTTCGCTTAGACTATAGTGGCAATATTCTCTTGCTCTCTGGCATGACAATAGCATATGACCAAGCCCCAAAAGGTTAGAAATTGCCACATTTTCACTTGTGGTAGATGACTTGATGACTTTAAGCATTTAGAGGACTCTCCCATCCAACCTATAGAGGGCATTACAACTCCAAGGCCCTTCTTCTTCATTCAGAAGTTTCGAAGAGTATCGCATTGCAAGTAGCGAAATTCTTGCTATTAAAACAATGTTGAAGCTCGTGAAAATGCTTATCGCCTCATCCTAAAGGGGATTTGTAAAGGAGGAAGGAGGGGGGGGGGGGGGGGGGTTTGAAGCACCCCCAATGAAAAGGATGTAGTTGTGCACCGGTCACCTCTTTTCTCAAAAAATGCTCCATAAATGAGGATGAGGCGCTACAAAAAAATTTAGAGGGGCCTATGGGGGAGCCCTCTTACTACTTTTTATTTGTGTTTACAAGTGATACATGTTAGCATCCCTCCACATACATCATCCTTGTACCTGCAAGCACATATGAAACTATCTTTATGAATTTTCAAAGTGGCATCTTCTCTTCTCTTCTCCTCTTTTCCGACATGATGTTGCCCAATCTTGACTCAATATATTTTGGCTTAATGACAACCTTTGCAAGTTCTCTATCAAGACCAGGTCCCATGTCTGTTAACTACTCAAAGAAAACTTCCTCTTTACAGACCTTTTTTCATTGGCCACTGCAGTGTCCAGGAAAAATTATTTTTCCAAACATACAAAATTCCTTTCCTTGAATTTGCTAAGAGGAAATTTTAGAAAATTAGGCTAGTCTTTCAGGTTTTTACACTATTTTTTTCTCTATTTTGAGGCAGAATTTCTCCTTTTTCCCTTGCCCTCAACCGGCATTTTCGAAATTGAAAACGGCACGATATTAAGCTGACACATTTTTCCCAAACACTAGTCCACTGCCTCCTTAGATTACAAAACCATTAACGCAAAACACTTACTTTTAAACTATATTGACCTATCCAATCAACACTATGGATGCATAAAGAATGCATCCACATAGGGTTGCTTTTTTATGGGATCTTTTCTTGTTTTTGGGTAGTTTGTCTATTTTAGACGAGTAAAATTCTATATGTCCTTCAAAAAATACAATAAAGTACCAAAAGAGGAGATCTATGAATTCTATCTCTAAATTTTGACAAGGCCAAGGGTGCTTATCAAAAATTAATCCTACATCCACATGTCACTGCCCTTTCGCCGAAACACACAACACTCTTTGGTTTAAAGCGGTTGTTTCAAAGTTAAAACTTTAAACACACTAAAAAAAAATCAATCCTACATCCACATGTCGAGAGAAGTGCACACACTTCTAGGCCGAACAAAGTCTTGATTGTGGCTTAGTATCGCTTTTAACTTTATTTGCACCGTAAAGAAGGCTCTAAAAAATTGCAAGTTTAAAAAAGCTTCAAATAAAAACAAAAGAGATACCTATTTACTCTCATTCACTATCATACACCTTTGACACATTATTACCACAAAAAAACATCAAAAAATACTTTGAAGGAATGAATGCTCGTGTTACATAATTGGTGTGGGTATATGTCTATTTTGCATTTACTTATTTTGTTTTCTCAACTTTTTGCATGTGCTCTCTCAGATGCTTTCCTTCTCTTTTTCCCTCTATTTCTCCTTGGTGCCTTGTAGTCAAGCATTGCCAGTAGTTGTAGAACCAAAAATATTGTAGTACCCTTGACAAGGACACCTTTATGCTTTAGAAAGTAAGTGTACAAAGACATATAATAAATTTATTCTCCCAAATTGCCATGAACAATAAGAAATCCTTTAATTTTTAATCCAAGCTTTTGCATGTACGATGGTATAAGAAAATAATGACTTGACTTTATTCACTAAATATATCTTGGCGTGTATGAACTGATGTTGGATATGATATGTGGAATGTTTGATGAAACCTCACAAGGAAAAATGCCTTCAAATTCCAAAACACAAGAATAATGAAAACTTATAATAGAGCAAAATTAAAATCACCTATACTACTTATAATGGGGGGAGCGATTCCGCCCCCCCCTCCTTGCCACGCGTCAGAAGCTCCTTCAAGTGGCGGACGTGGCTTGCAGCTCCAGGAGCAGGCACAGAGAGAGAGAGAGAGAGAGAGAGAGAGAGAGAGAGAGAGAGAAGTTCGTTGGCTCTACTAGTATAAATAGAATCACTGCACTTTAACTGCATCGTCCTCTCTCATTGAAGATGGATCATGATGCTAGGTCTCCATAGGATCTACACCTTGTTTGGAGGTGTCATCATGCTAGGATTGAGCTATCTAAATTTAGCATGTCGGTAAACTTTGTTCACTTGTTCCTCTATGTTATCTCTAAGAATTGCTCTCGATCCATCGTCATCTACCAAAGTGGCACGAAATGAAAATCGTTGTATTTTTTTCTTAGGCTTACAAGTCGCCCAAGGTGAAGAAGGGAGGGTTCTTGTCAAGATATTATTAACCTTGAGCAGAAGATCTTCAAGAGGCATCGGGAAGACTTTTTCTTGGCACAATTTTTTTTTTTTTGGCAAAACTCACAATTGTGAGTGAATTATATTGATCATTCCAAAAAATTACAAAATCTTGCCATGCTCGTGTTGTGCCATTACATCATTGAGAGACCATAACTACATGGCTATCTGGGGAGCCACCCCTAGCGGCCCGCCCCCTTATCCTTGATAAACAAGACTAATTATCATATTTCATTCTTCAGAGATCTTCCATTTTCCAATGGCCAATATTTTTTCCCTGCTCTCTTGAACTATCTCCATGCACCTAGCAATTTCCAAGCTGTTATCAAAAACCCGATTGTTCCTAGCCTTCCAGACCTATTTGAAGTAGCAAAATCTGACAATTTGTGTCGCAATGAGCAACTCTTGGCTCCTGTGTGCCTCCCCAAAAGGTCATTCTTAAAAAAGCCTATCTTCCAAGTTCTTTGGACCCATTTGCAAATCTTTCCTGCCAATCCATTGATCATTGGGCATTCCTTGAAGAGATGGCAAAGGTCTTCACTAGCTATTCTGCATGGGGAGCATCTATCAGGGCCAATATCTCTAGCTAGGATCTTCACCATAGTCGGTAATGCTCCCCAAAGCACCTTCCAGAGGAAGATATTCATATCTTTCGGCCAATGCAGGCACCAGATGTTCTTGGTGACTGCCACCCATCTTGATTTTAGCCAATTCATGCCCCACTGCTTGTTTAACTGAGAGAACCAATCCGATGTCGCCATAAGTGTGTGGTATACTTCTTTTGTTGGACGCTTAAATAATTGTGTATCCTTGGGCCAACGCCATGCTTTCCACTCAAATCCGGACTCAAACCCAGGCATATCCTAGCTATTAATCTTTCAAGAACTCTGCTAATCAGTACCCTTTCCATCCTATCAAAGTTGAACTGGAGAGCCATCTGGTCTGTACTTTTCCATCGGTTACTGCCTTAGTCCCAGAGTTGGCCCAAACGTCGAGCGCCGTAGCATCCCTCCAATGAACACAAGTATTCAATAAGTGCTTCTACAAAGTAAGTTGGTGGAAGCTATTGTGTGTGTGTGTGTGTGTTTGAGAGAGAGAGAGAGAGAGAGAGAGAGAGAGAGAGAGAGATTAGGAGACAAGCAAGGGCAAGTAGAACAAACAATGGGGACACTTTGGAATATTCAACTACTTTCCTTGAACACTTTAACTACCACATATACTTACTGAAGAGGAAGATAGATAAACTTTTTTGGGGGCTTGCATGGTCCACATTTCCACACACTTTGACATCCACAAGCCTCTCTGTCCCAAGCTCTAATTGATTGTAATGATTGTCATGGCCAAAGATGTATCCAAAAATACAGCTTGCAATTGAAATTGACTTCATGTCTGTTGATAAGGGAGTAGGAGCCTTGAGCACTAAGTGGACCATGGCTATTGGGGAGTACCCTAGGGAAACTTGTTGGTCATGGACAAGGTTATATTGAAATGAGTCAAAACAAGAGACATAGCTTCTTAGTCATATCAAGGGAGAGAAGCACATGCCCTCAAGGTCCCAACGAGGGGACTCATTAAAGCCTACTTTGTAGATTTTGAGTCATTGAATGGAGAGGGAAAAGGTCCCTAGCTTGAAACAAGTAATTGTTGAAGATTCCATATTGCTTGTTCTTACACTGGTGGGAGACAAGTAGGACAAGCCCTCAAAGGCCACAAGGAGCATATGTGCTTGGATGTGTAGAGCAGAGCGAGCAAGTAACTATACTGTACTTGTATCAAACGGGGTAGAGTGTTAGTAGAGGAAGAGAAAAGCGCTTAGCATTGTGGTAGGAGGTTGCCACCATTAGAGTTGCCTTGGGAACTCATTTTTATCTATACATGTACACTCTCGAAGTAATACTCACAATCACTCACAATTGTGAGTTTTGCAAAAAAGAAAAAAGAAAAAAAAAAAGAAAATAAGTATAAAGGTTCACATAAACTACGTATAAAGGCACTGGCTATAAAATTGTGTGCATATTCAAAGGTCTTTGTGAATATTATTACATGGTATATAATTGCTTGGCAAGGACACAATTAAAGCATCTAAAATTCTCAGCTACATGGTTACACGATCAATAATTTATTTATATATTATACAATGAATAATAAAATGCAAAAAATGGGACTTAAACTGTACGATTTAGGTTGAATTGTGCAAGGATTTCCATACCCTAGTGAAGGACAGATTGGTTCACCAAGGATAGCTATAGCAACCTAATGTAAAAAACAGATTGGCTCACCCCCTTCAATAAGCAGAGGTGAAAGCAATCACCAAAAGCTAGGTGGGCGTTGTTAGCAACAAGTAACATAAGGGATCCTCAGTGGCCCCTTTATCTCCGGTTGGGATGAGACCAAACACAACTCTCCAAAGGAAGACTTAGTCCCTCTCTTCACACTTGGCCCTCTAGATGTTACCAAATACTTGACTCCATTTGCTTGCTGCAATTTTTGGACCAGATCAGGTGTTCGATCCACACCTCTATAAAGCAGACCTTTTTATAGATAGTTTTAGTCTTGGGCTAGCTGAATAATCTTTCTCCAGGCCACTTACAAGCTTTCCAATCAAGCGGTGTGGAGTATAGAGGAAAGGTTAGGTTTGATATCTTTTCTAGTAGTCTTCCAATGAGGAATTCCTCTTGGAGCGAGAGATTGCAACAAATCTTCATATACGCCAAGGTTTGCCAATCCTCTTTTTTGATAATTCCATAGAGAATCCAAGGAACCAATGGTTATTAAGGCTCAAACCTTCCACTATGGGGCTCCACCGAGACCAATGCCTAGATGTTCCTTTCTAGTACCTAATCTCTTCTTTCCACTTGAGTGCAACTGAGGTTTTGCAACATTTTTCAATAAACTTTCTAATAAATCCACCTAATTGAGCCCTTTACAACGGAGGTGGGGAGTAATGTTTAAGCTTTTGACCTACAAATTCACATTGGATGATAGTTTTGCATTAAAACTTTATAAAGTATTTGATAAGAGCTTTGAAAGAGCAAAATTCTACTCCATATATGCACTTTGAAAATTAAAATATTGTTTCTTATCTACAATGGCCTAGAGAACTCCGCTTGAAAAGATTCATATTCATATTCATTTTCTTCAATCTCAATGTACATAGAGCAGCATATATAAACATGCAAAAACATTGAAATTTTTGGTATGTTTGAACATGTTAACAAGCATAAGAAATTTCCAAAAAGGGAGTCTCTGGTGGTTAGTGGTCTGGTAGAAAAGATTTGCAAATTGGTGCAAAAGACATAGATGATTAGTTTCTTCAAGAACAATCTCCTATGGGTGGGGTGTTTTTCAAGACCGTGCGTTGCTTATCGACACTCAACTTGTCAGATTCTATTACTTCAAACATATGTGGAAGGCAAGGAACTATCTAATGTTCAAGGACGCCCTAAAAACTGCTAGATGTTTCTAGATCAGACATAAAATCAAGGAAGCATTTGTCGTCACACGACAACACATGAACTTTGACGAGTGGAATAGGGCTTTTGATGTCGCAATGACTGGTCATTGCTAAAGTAGAGGTCTCTTATTATGTGTCGTGGGGTGGCTCCCCTGTTAACCGATGTACCTATGGTTACTGAGAAGATGTCATGACTTGGCTTAAGCATGATTTGAATTTATAATTTTTGGGTTTTACTAATATAATTTACTCACAATTGTGAGTTTTGAAAAAAAAAAGTGAAAGGGTCACGATGGCTTTCTAAAACAATAAGAAAGTGATAAAATCATTAGGTTAAGTTCAACTAGAATTATATAAAGTGAAGCAGTATTTAGAATAAGCGATCGAGTGTCCTCCTCGCAAAGAAGCAAACAAAAAATACTAGCAATGTTTTAAAAATTTGTAGGATTTTTGAACTAAGTTTTAACATCATTCCACTGGTTTTTCTTTTCTTTTTCATGGTTTGCTCATATATATATATGTGTGTGTGTGTGTGTATATATATATAAATAGATAAATAAATAAATAAATAAATAAATATATATCTATACTAATAGATAAAGGGGGAGGGAATTCCGGCCCCTCCCCCTGCCACATGTCACAAGCTCCTTTGTTCGGCCAGTGTGCACTGGTAGCCCCGATGACACAGGTGGAGAGAGAGAGAGAGAGTCCGTTTCATAGGGGCGGCGAGGATGAAGGATGAGGGAAGAGATAATTATTATTGGGTGGCCCTCAATGCAAGAAAGAGAGAGAGAGGGTAGGTACAAACGGGGTACAATTTCAGAGGAGCTTCAGAGGAGCCGTTGCTTGGAGCTTGCCAGTGCCACACCTACGAGCGGCAACCTCTCTCATCACTCTCTCTCTCTCTCTCTCTCTCTCTCTCTCTCTCTCTCTCTCTCACACACACACACACACACACACACACACACACACACACACACACACACACACACATCGCAGTAAGCTCACTTGACGAAGAAGTAGGCATGCACGTTCTGTGTGTATTTGCGAGAGAGAGAGAGAGAGAGAGAGAGAGAGAGAGAGAGAGAGAGAGAGAGAGAGAGAGAGAGAGAGAGAGAGAGAGAGAGAGAGAGAGAGAGAGAGAGAGAGAGTACCCTTCTGTTGTGCCGAGAGAGGGGAGACAGAGCCAACAGGATAGGCAGTGTGCGTATTCTGGAGTGTGTTGCGTGTGCAATGGTTTCTCACAGAAGATCAAAACTTTGGAAGGGAAACTCGATAGGCTACTGTGTGTACATGATGCAAGAGATTGGGAAGACAAGAATGAGCTCTTTCTCTCTCTCTCTCTCTCTCTCTCTCTCTCTCTCTCTCTCTCTCACTTCTACTACAGGAGCTGCAACCTGCTGTTTCTCCTTCTCTATCTTCCCCGCCATAGTCATGGAGTTGCTGTGTAGGATGCTTGCGAGCTTCCTCTTCTATCAATGGTTGTGCCCTTGCAGCTGAGCTCCTACTTTCCTCACTACAAGTATCACAGCAATGCATGCAACCCATTCTCTATGTGTGTGTGTGTGTGTGTGTGTGCGCGCGCACGTGTGCGCGCGCATGCATATGCCAGGTATCGGAGACTCGAACAGAGTGCACCAAGTGTGGTAGGTGGTGACTTAACATTGATGTTGGTTCGTGATAGCCCCTATTGCAAGATCGGGTGTAACACTTTTGCAGTTGACCTAGTGACGACTGTGTGGCACGAAGACTGTGTGGCGCGATACCGACAATGTGGACATCACAATGATAGCATCAACAACGACACAATGCATTAGCACACACAAAAAATTATCGAAAGTTTAGCAACATAATGAAATTTTTTATGTTGGCACAAGCAGTTCCTAGATGAGGCCAAATATACACAGTGGTGGCTACTCACCAGAACGGGCACGCACAGACTACACACCCCTTTTTGGGAATGGGTACATGTAGATTACACATCCATCGGGCCACCACCTAAGTACCGACAACAATAGTTGGAGTGCAAAGGAAAAAGGTCTCGCCACATTGTGAGTCCTTTGATGCGAACAATAGGCTAGCCATATAAGGTGCTGCTGACAACGATGGACTGTAGCCAAATGTAGCCCAATGGTTATGGTCGTTCATAAGATAGAGCTTCGGAGGTTATATCATGTGGGACAGGCTTCAAAGCATGAACCTTGCAATTTCTATAGCAATAGCTGTCCAAAAGCAGAGTCTATTGTGTGCCAAATGGTTTTGGACGTTGAGGCCGAGGAGGTGCACATGGCTAGCTCTCTACTGTGCCTCCATTTTCATTACTATTTTGTGTAGGTCTATGATGGCTTGGTGTTTCTAAAGAGCATCACAAGGAAACTTGAGTCCCAAGGGGCCAAGAGGCTGGCAAAAATGACGGCATGTGCAGAGCATCGAAGTCCGTTTTTGCCAAGCACTCTCTCTCTCTCTCTCTCTCTCTCTCTCTCTCTCTCTCTCTCTCTCTCTCTCTCTCCATACCGTCATTTTACGGGCAAAATTAATGACGAAAGATCTGCTTTTTCTTTTTCCTCCACATTGGACCAAGGACAGAGCTTGGCAGTGTTCGGGAAAAATGTGTCTCAGCTTAATATGGTGTCGTTTTCAATTTCAAAAATGCCACTTGAAGGGGATGGGAAAAGGAGAAATTTCGCCCCATAATAGAGAAAAAGTGTAAAACCCGAAAAAATTACCTAATTTTAAAAATTTCCTCTTAGGAAAATCAAGGAATGGAATTCTGTATCTTTGGAGAAATGATTTTTCGTGAACACTGGAGCTTGGCTCTCTCTCTCTCTCTCTCTCTCTCACACACACACACACACACACACACACACACACACACACACACACACACACACACACACACACACACACATGCAAGCATCATGATTCATGCACAAAGTCGATGCCTGGTAACAGGCGCTCTCCCTCCCAATTTGGCAGCCTATTCAAGCGGTCGTTGATTGTTTATTTGGATTTTCAAGGGTTGTTTTTACCTACTTTAGTTGTTGAAGCCTCACATGTAATACGCGTAGGACAAGGAGAGGAGATGTGCCGCTTGTGTCACTTGGTATTGGGATTTCAACAATGGAGGGGGCTATAAACGTAGACCTTTTTAAAGGAACCGGCTCCTTCTTCTTGGTGGGATAAAAGGTCATCGAGTTCAACCCCTCTACAAGACTACAACCAGCGTGCCATGGTTGCTTTTTGCTATTTTGCCTACATGAGCAAGCGATGATGGCGCTACAGATGGTGATGCTACAATAATGCATGTGAACCCCCAACTATCATAATGAGCACAAGTCTAAATGGGCTAATGCTGCAAGTCTACAGGGTTGACAAGTCATAGCATGTGCAGAGTATACAACAAATGGAGTCGAGTTGAGCAAGGGGTAGCAAGCTCAATGACTCAATGTCAAAAGCAGCTGGTCAAGCTTTAACATTGGACAACTTGATGATGGAGACTAGCCACTTTGTATCAGTTGTCAGCTCTATTGATCATGGGGTGTTATAGGTCATGAGATGAGAGGAGGCTGGAAGATGACATTTGGGCAGTAGTGGGTGATTTGTGGTGGCTAGACTTGGCTCTGTCATTACACAGGATTTCACAAGGACATGGCTACCCGTTGACACAAGCGTGGTTAAGGGATCAATGTGTAATTTTTTAGTAGCCCAAGTGGGTACTCATGTCCCTATATATAGTAGTGAGGTTGTTGATTTAGATGTGGTTGGTGTGCACTCTCCTCCTCCGTGTATGAGTGCCAACAACTCTCACAGTTGCATTGTCATACTCGATACTCCATCACAATGTTCATGCCAATACTTTGTAGTCGTAATGCACTCCTATAAGGTGTCTAACCTCACGAACTAAATACCCTGCCATTACATTGCCCTCCTCCACGACTACAATTTTTGCCACCTTTTATTTTTGTGAAATCTTCACAAATTTGAATGGTTGTTGTTTGGATAGTTTTTTTTGGGGGGGGGGGGGGGGGGGGGGGGGGGACCATACTAGTATATATAATAAAAATAACTCATTAACATATATTATATGCTTACTTGTTTATGTTGGGTGTGTATATATGTATATGTATGTATAGAGCTTACTAGAATTATGACGGTGAAGCTTCACTTTATCATTCTAAAAGAATAGAATGCAAGAGAAGGCAAACCATGTGAGGAAGTGAAATGAAAGGTGAAATAAAAATATTTATTTAATATTTTTAAAATAAAAATAACATTTAAAATAAGTCTCAATCATCACTCAAAACATTGAAAATATGCCTAACCCAACACTTCTGCAAGGCTTCTTTTTAGAAAACCAAAAAGATCTTCTTCTTCCAATTGAGGAAGTGATAAATTGTCTAAAGTGTCCATAAATGAAATTGTGAAACAAAGGTTGTCAAAGTTAAACCTTAGAACATCTTTAAAATAAATGGTGTCTCCATCGAAACTATGAAGGGACAACCCTTCCAGGAATCTTTATCACTTTTACTTGATTTAACATAATATAATATATTGTCATTGTCTTTACTAGGTGGAAAAAATTGAAAACCATCGTAACTCACACACCACTTCCAATCATGATTGCCTTATCCCCAAAGCTATAAAAAAAAAAACACATGCTAGGCCTTTCAAACTTGCAAGCCTAAAATAACCTCTCCACACTTAAATAACAAAGTGTATAAAGAAATTACAATTTTTTTAAAATTATAATTGGAAAGAGAGGTGGTCTAATGTTCATTGGTATATTTGTGTTTCCCTTCTCGTTTGTTTTCCTTTGAACATTTTCTTTTCTTTAGATTATCTTTGCACTAATATAAGTAACTTTAAATTAATAAACTTGCCAAAGTCCTCAAGCACATCATCTTTTTTTTTTTTTTTGAGGGCCAAAGAAGGACCCACAATGTTTAAGCACATTTGATCGAGGTTTAGGTTTTTATTAAACTCACAAAATAAAATTATTTTATGTGAACTTTTTTTTATGCCACTTCAATATAATTGGTGTTGAAGAATCAAGTGCTACCAAACTAGGGACCAATTGTTACATGTGCCATACATTAAAGTCCGACATAGTACACTTTAATCTAGAAAGTAATGCATGCAACGTATATGAGTTGTTAAAATCTCACTTTTATGCAAATTCGTGAATAGGAGTTGTTAAAATCTCACTTCTATGCAGATTCTTATATGGACGATTTATTTAGAAAAAACAAATAATCAATTTTATATCATGAGTATTTTATCTTTTTCTAATCCCCATTATTAGTTCTAGTCATTACTTACTAAGTGTTTAACTCCATCCTTATTAGACATCATAGTATCGCAGCTGAATTAGAGCTACTCAAAATTACTATATAAGAACTTAGTTAAGGAGATCATCCTCAAATCTCGGTACTAATCGCTCTCCGATTTGGATCTTCTTGTATGTATCAACTGAAATCATCTTATGCTAAGGTAATTCATGCACTTGAGTGACTTTTGGAATTTAATCAAATTGCATAAATACATGCATCTACTTATCTATTAATCAAGGCTTAAAATTTGTAGGCATAGTAAAAAAAATTCTTGTATGTATCAATTGAAATCATCTTATGCTAAGGTAATTCATGCACTTGAGTAACTTTTGGAATTTAATCAAATTGCATAAATACGTTCATCTACTTATATATTAATCAAGGCTTAAAATTGATAGGCATAGTAAAAAAATTTATTGACAGACAATTTTTCAAGCCTCCTTTCATATGCTTTGTGTAATGCGATTAACTTACATAATTTGTCATATATAACAAAAATCTAAGGGTATAAACACAAAAAATGATAGACAATTTTGAGATTCTAGCATGTCAAATGATAGGAGGTTTTTTTGAAGCACCTATTTTCACAAGCAAAATAGCCCTTGATAAGAAATACAGATGTCAATTTTAGGCCCTGATATGAATCTTCATTCTTTTGTGCTAAGGAGTTCGATAATCATATTGAGCTAAAGCCTAAACTATGTCTACTTGGAAGTTGGAAGTGTGCGCTTATGCTCTAATACAACACAAGTAAACATCACCCAAACTCTCAGACATCTATTTGGGTGTGAAAATTAGCTCTAACACAACCATGTAGAGTCCTAGGTTGAACTCTATCTACTCTCAATATTGATGTCCACTCTATCCTTTTTATAGGTATTTTTTTAAAACGACTAACTAATGAATTTGTGCCTAGTTCATAATCTAGTCTCAATGGTAAGTAAGGTTGAGATCAAACCCAGACTCAGCCTTTTTTTTAAAACAATAGATTGCTCACCTGACGACAAGGCATTATAAGAGAAAAAAAAATCACTCGTTTGGTAACCTAAGAAAACATAAAAGTGTCCTTTTATGTTTTGGAAAAAAGTTCAATATTCATACTATACTTCTTGTTTTTTGTACACAGACGCACCAGCGAGGCTCGACATTCACCGGCATCTTGTCCACGACGTATCTCCGTAGTAACATCCATAGGGTATTATTATTTTTCCGGTCTCAAGCCAAAAATCTTGTATAAAAAACCGATTGTAAATTGCGACCTCTCTCTAGGTGATGGTCGCAAAGGCCCACCTAGGAGATATCATTTAAAAAATTCTCTTAAGACAAAGAAAAAGTCAACCATCTGGGACCCAACTCCTTGCTTTGTCTCTCCTAATTAGGGCCTAACCTAATCAGATTACCCTAACCTACTGTAGCATGCCCGTATAAAAGGGCACTGAGAGGTCCCTATCAAGGGCGGCAATTTCAGGAGGGGGATTTTAGGGCATCATTTTTGGGAAGTTATCACTATGAGAAGGAAGCCATGTCCACACCCTGACTCCAAGGGTTGCCACACATACACAATAGTAGAATCTCCATGCTTATGATATCACCTCTAGAGAACGCACTAATAGGCTCACTATCTCTCTATCACCATAATTTCCATCTCGTCGAAGCAAAGGTTTCTGTAAATATTGCATTGATTCAAGTTTCCCTCTCATCGCGAGGGGTTTTCATCACCTACATCTCAGGAAGCAGAATTGTGCCTAGTTTGCCAAAAAGAAGGTCACGGCGAGGCGAAGCAACGAAAGGTCACCTATCGATTCGTGTGGCGCATGCGAGTGCTGCCAGTCCACTTTGACAACCCCAAAGCAGAAGTGGTAAGAAGGTTCCCATGCCCTAAGGAGGAGTGGTTTGGCTACTGTCCTTGCTGCTTTGGAGGGCGGGTAGAGGGTCTTCCTCCTCTCCCCGTACAACTCATCCTAAAGAAGCTGTCCACCACAGGTGAAACCCCATGGGATGGAGACGAGTTACAACTAAATGGAGTAGAGTTCATGCAACGAGCTGACTACGATAATTACTTGCAGCTGTTGCTAGATAAAAGGCTAGGAGTAGTCAAACGCATCGCCATCACTCCATACATGCTGAGCGACGAAGGGAAAGTGGAGCCTCCTATGAAGGGCGATGACCTTCTGTGGATGTGCCGACTTGTCAACACTAGCATGGTAAGGGTGTAAGTAAGTATTCTACACCTTGTGCATCATGGATAACGAACCAACCCCCTTTCCGTTTAGGTTTTTGCAACACATGCATGTGAATATTTATGTAGATAGAAAAATCTTCTATCAACAGAGGATCGTGTATCTATTTGGTGCTGCAGTGCTAGGAGCTCCCCAAATCCTAGTATCCTTCCCGTGTTGGATTACCACCACTCTTTTAATGTTTCCATTTTTATCCTGTTTTAAATCTATCCACCCAACCCTGTAAGGAAGCCGCTATGACCCGCTGAGTCATTTGTTACTATTAAAAATAAAAAAGTTTGTAATTTCCTACTCATTGAGTTACTACCATGGCAAGTATCTCTTTTCCCACATTCAGTGAAAAAAAGGGAGAAGACATCATCACCGATGTTTTGGATGACTTTGACATCGCTTGTGTGGTTTCCAACAAGGATGATGATGCCTCACGACTACGAATTTTTTCCTCTACTGATGAAAGTAGAAGCCAAGTCTTGGTACAATGCTTTGTCCCAAGCTACCAAGAATGCATGGGACGTACTATGTGCTGCCTTTGTGAAGAGGTTTGGTGGAGGCACAACCTCAGAAAAGTTGTGGCAGGCAGCTGCTGACAGAGTTAAAGCAGGGAGGTCAGCTAGAGTATGCCACTTACAAATCCAAGTTCGTGGATTTGTGGGAGCGATGGGTTGCCTCACTGGAGGAAGGTGAAGGAACACCTAATTTCTTGAATAAGGACCATTTCATTGCTGGCCTCTGGTCGCCTCTTAAAGAGAAGATAAAGGGGAGATTCCCTACAACGTATAAGGTGGCAGTGGAAGTAGCCCGCTTTAAAGACAAGAAGCTACACATGCAAGCAAGAGTCAATGAGTCAGAGGAATCAAGCTCAGTTCGACTAACCCAAGTGACTGCAAAAGTCGCTCAGAGAACCCAACCACGAGAGGCATCAAAAGAGCAGCAAGACCTGTTGAGTCGCATCACTACTCAGCTTGAAAGTTTATCTGTCCATCTGGTGCAGCAAGGGCATGCACTTGTCAGAAATCCAGAGCAAGGGAGAGGACAACGAAGGCAAAACCAAGAATACCACTGCTACAATTGTGGGGAGGACGGCCATGGTATGTATTACTACCCACATCCAAGAAGGCAGAACTTCAATAGAGGAGGAAGGCAGAATCAGATCTCTCCACCAAGGGCAAGACCACCCCCGCCCAGGCAACCAGGGCCCATTCCACCGGTCCAAATCCTTTGACCACCTGTACAACCACCCCCACCACCACAACCTCTCATTCCACTGCTACCTCCACCACCTACTCGAAACCAAGCAGTGTGTGTCATTAGCTTGGAAACTAAAGGGAAGGCAAAAGTAGAGGAACCGGTTCGAGAGAAGAACAAAGGAAAAGGAAAGGTAGAAGAAGTGGATGCCATGGGAGTGAAGTGTGCTAGGCACGAAGAAGCATCCCAAAGGGAGGTGAGTCTAGCAAGCAAACATCTAAGCCTTGACGAAAGATCGACATTGTGGATTTTTCATTGGGTGAGTACGCTAAACCATATGACCTAGTTCAAGATGTATTGATGCAGGGTCCAAAGGCCCCAATTAATCCATCTTGCACCAAGGATGAGGAGACAATGGACGAAGATGGTATGTACTAAAATGTCAAGACCAAGGATAGCTGGGGCTATCTCTGGGAGTAATCATCCTACCAATCATGGATGCCCACATCAAGGGACAACGTATCTCAAATGTCTACATAGATGGTGGCGCACAGATATGCGTCATGAGTGAGAAAATGATGCACCATCTAGGCCTAGAGGTAAGTAGGCCGGCGCCTTGCCGAGCTAAAATGGCAAATATCGTTAGAGTGAAGTGCGACGGCATTGTGAATGCTGTCAAAGTGAAGGCATTCAACACAGAAGTGGAGGTAGACATTTTTGTCATACCACACAAAGGGAAGGGCTACCCTATCATTCTTGGAAGACCATGGCTTATGGCTATGGAAGCTAAGAAAGACTGGAGTACCGGAATGATTCAAATGAAGGATGCGAAAGGGAAGTCCATATTCTACGACATGAAGACTGGGAAGCAATGCAACATGATCTTGGAGGCATCGGAAGATGAGTTCACCAATGAATCTTTGACCACCTCAGGAGAAGAGACTACAACAACTAAAGAGAATGACAGTAGCATCAAAGTGATGGGGGTCATCCTCAAAGCCCCAAATAGATTGACACAATCTAAAACGCCACCAGAGAACCAAGAGGGACCATCAGGTATGCAACCGTTGGTGGATACAAGTAAGTTACATTGGATGCTCTCCAGTGAGTTGACTGGTGAAGAGAGGAAAGAATATGTCTCTATGCTAGGTAACTTCACCACATTGTTCATTGATTGTTATGACAAGATCACATGCATCACAGTGGTACAACACCGCATAAGACTCAAGGAAGGAAGTAAGCCCGTAGTGAAAAAGCTCCGAAGGCTTGGGGTAATTCAACAAGAAGCATTGCTCAAAGAGGTAAGGAATTTGCTACAGGCAGGTTTCATTTACCCCGTCGAAGACTCCGAGTTGGTCTCTCTAGTGGTAGTCACACCAAAGAAGAATGGTGAATAGAGAGTTTGTGTAGACTACAAACCTCTCAACGCAGCAACAAAGATGGATCATTTTCCCCTCCCATTCCAAGATAAATTCTCAATGAGGTAGCAGGTCATGAGCGCTACACAGTATGTGATGGCTACTTAGGCTACTTTTAGATTAGCATTGCAGAAGAGACCAGAAAAAGACAACTTTCATAACACCATGGGGATGTTTTGCTTACAAAGTGATGCCTTTTGGCCTCACCAACGCTCTGGCCACATTCCAACACTATGTAACTTTTGTCTTCCAGCCATACTTTGGTGGTAAGTCAATATGAGTTCTCATAGATGATTTTTGCATCTACAGTTCTCGCTCCCTCCATTTGAGCAAGGTATATGATGGCCTGGCTAGGATGCAAAGCTTGGGTGGCCAGCTTAACATAGATAAGTGTCACATTGTTGAAAGCAAGGTCACTCTTCTTGGCCATGTAATTTCAGCAAAGGGGATTGAGGCTGACCCTAGCAAGATTCAAACTTTAGTATCTCTGTCATCACCCACCACAACTAAGCAATTGGTCTCTTTCCTTTAGAAGGTAAGGTATTTAAGCGGGTTCATTCACTTGCTCTCTCAGGTGGTTCTCCCTCTACAACAAATAACCCATAAAGATGTCTTCCTATGGAGTGAAGAAAATGAGAAATAGTTTACCAAAGTGAAACAGATCCTGGCTACACGTCCCACCATTGCACCCCCTAGATGGGATGAACCGTTTTATGTGAACCCCAGTGTAGGAAGTGATACACTTGTAGCCATGTACTAATGCAAAAGGACCCCCAAACCACTGTCATGCATCCTATCTACTTCTCTAGTTGTGTCATGACCCCATCAAAAAAAGGATTCACCGTAGTAGAGCACATGGTGCTTGCATTAATGTTTGCCACTACAAAGTTTCACTCCTATCTATTGCCTGGACCCTTTGTAATTCTGACAATGGAAGAGGGCTTTCCGTATGTGATGCAACACATGGATGTATCATCTAGAATCTCTAAGTGGCTTGTGAGATTACAAGAGTTCAATTACACCATACAGGCAGAAAACTCCACCAGGGCTAGTCTAGCAGGTATTCTTACTCATCGTCACTATGAGAAGATGGGGCATACAAAAGAAAAGTGGACCAGTCTGTAGCTGGCATCATCATTTTCAATGAGCAAAAGGAAAAGGTATTCTCTATTGGGCAGCTGTTACACTCCCACTCCAACAATGAAGCAGAGTACGCGGCTTTAATTCTTGGATTAGAACAATGTATTTTGCAAGGGATTCAACGCCTAAACATGTTTGACGATGCCATGCTGTTGATAAAGCAAATAAATGCACACTCACAACACCTACACCCTCACACAATTACAAACAGTACACACATGCATTTACGCACTCACGAACATACACAGTCATATACACGATCACACACACCTACGCGCATGCACATATTCAAACAGTACACGCACGCCATACACAAAAAAAAAAAAGTAAAAACAAAAAAATTGGACATCGACACCATCGACACAGGAAGGAGACGGCCAAGTCACGTAGTGGAAAAATCAAATCAAGAAATAACACCGAAGGCATGCCCCGGCCGGCCCCGAAACTCTGGCAAACGCACTACACCGACGCACCAGCGAGGCCCGACATTCATCGATATCTCGTCCACGATACATCTCCGCAGTAACATCCGTAGGGTATTATTATTTTTCCGGTTTCAAGACAAAAATCTTGTATAAAAAACCCATTGTAAATTGCCACCTCTCTCTAGGTGGTGGTCACAAAGGCCCACCTAGGTGATATCATTTAAAAAATTCTACTAAGACAAAGCAAGGGTCAACCATCTGGGACCCAACTCCTTGCTTTGTCTCTCTTGATTAGGGCCCTAACCTAATCAGATTACCCTAATCTAATGCAGACTGCACCTTTAAAAGGGCACTGAGAGGTCACTATCAAGGGCGGCAATTTTGGGAGGGGGATTTTAGGGCAGCATTTTTGGGAAGTTAGCACTATGAGAAGGAAACCATGTCCACGCCCTGACCCCAAGGGTTGCCACACATACGCAAGAGTAGAATCTATGTGCTTATGAAATCACCTCTAGAGAACGCACTAATAGGCTCACTATCTCTCTCTATCACCATGATCGCCATCTCGCCGAAGCAAAGGTTTCTGTAGTTATTGCATTGATTCAAGTTTCCCTCTCATCCCAAGGGGTTTTCATCACCTACATCTCTCTCTCTCTCTCTCTCTCTCTCTCTCTCTTTGTGTGTGTGTGTGTGTGTGTGTGTGTGCAGTGTTTGTGCTATTTCAAGTCACCACTGTACACGTCCTAGCCGCTCAAAGCTAGGTGGTGTCCCCCTGTTCATTCACCATGACTAGCTCGGCGTGTACGATCCTGGCACTGAGGCCGTCGGGTCCGTGTCGCGCTTACACCCATCACCAGCGCGCTCTTTTCACTGCAAAGGTGCACTGAAGGCAGTATCTTCTTGGGGGGGGGGGGGGGGGGGGGGGGGGGGGTTCCCAAAACTTCGTGGATCTGGATATTGCGGGACTCTTTTTACGCTAATCGGCATGTGCCAACTTGGATGCACCCTTGCATTTTCTCTGCCGTCGTCGCTCTGTCTGAACCGGCCTTAGGAAAAAAAAGGAAAGTGCAATGTCCCACAGGTAGGGGGTGGGAAGCCCCAAGCATAAATTAACACATCATGAGATCATTCTAAGTCTAATAAATGAGTGGAGCTTAGGAATCTTTGTCCTCAAGGCACTACTACCATCTAAGAGATTTCTAAAGAGTGGTTACATTGACTCCATCAATGGGAGCATCTCTCATCTCATGACGTAGCTTATTAGCATGATGATGTCTCGATGATCTAAATCAAATTGTAAAAGTTCATAAGGGTAGGAAGAAGTGTGGCTGAATATGGCAAACGCAACATACACAAGCTTGGAGATCCCGACGATAGAGGAATATCCTCCCACAATGGATCTTCCAAACTTGCAATTGATAAAGATCCATCTTGTTGAGAGAGTTTGGATGATTGGTCATGAGAGTGAAGGACTATATAGATACATTGACGACAATGAGGTCAATCTTTATAGGTGCTCAGATCCATACCTAGAAGAGATAACGGATTACAAGCTCTTATATGTCTACACATATGGAGTCGACTGCCAATGGAGATCTATAGTTGTCGACAAGTATGGACGAGAATACAGACTTGTAGAAAGCACAAATCCACAGACTGTACTAGAACGAGGTGAATATTTGGTCAATGAAGGACCACAAATGCCTTCACCAAACACGAGAATTCCTATAGGAATTCCAAGAAGAGAGCCACCAGGATTCCCTTGAAGAGCGATAACGAGAGAAGGATTGGGAGAGTCTCTGGTTAGACTTGTAGACAATCGACGAGTTAGACCATCCCAAGTCCAGAAATGGGTAAACAGAAAATACTCCGGAGATAAAGATCCGAGAGATCATGTAACGGCTTTTAGAAGAGTGATTAGATCAGAGGAAGTTTCAGATTTTGCGACACAGTTTGCGGGATTTGGATTGACTCTAGAAGATGATGCAGCTACATGGTTCGACTCGGTGGAAAAATGGGATTTTGAGACCCTAGATGAGCTGTTTGAGGAGTTTATTGAAGATTTCTCGTCAAAAGGCATTGCTCACAACATGGTCTCGCAAATCCATAGATTCAAACAGAAAGAGGATGAATCAGTACGCAAAGCATCATTACGGCTCAAGAGATATGTTAAGCTTTATCCGAGAGCGGAAGACGGAGCGACTCACACACCCATGAAGTGTATGCAAACACTACCTAGATCAACATAATGTCAATCGAGGACACAGATGACACGATAGGCACACGGAGGAAATCTCTTTAGCTTGTCAGGATGAGACCATCCTACACATACAACACTCTAGAAGGCCAACTAAACCACAATCAAGAACCTCACTGCTCTCAACTACACCACCTAGCCACATACACACATACGGAAGGTAACTCACCTAATCATGCCAGATTCGTACGAAACTTAAGGAACACCATCCCCTCACTAGGATACACTTGTCCCTAAGCTTCTACACTCAAAACCCTCACTCTAAACCGATATGCGAAAAACACGTAGGATGACAGAGCAGAATTTTGAAAGTGCCCGAAACTGAAATTTATGAGTACCTATGCGTAGCTTATGTTGCCACGATTCTATAGACTACTAGCACGCAGAAAACAGACATCGTTTGATACACTTATGACCACAAATAGCTCGTAGATGCGTTGGCATGTGCGCTTCGTCTCACGTGGAATGCTTGGCGTTGTCGCGTAGCTCTCCTCAAGCCTACAACAATGGTGCAGTCGGATCTCCAATAAGAGCGTATACCAAAGGCATTTTTTTCCCACCGGGTTTTTTTTTCCTTTGGTCATCCAGGTTTTAGACCCTAATCTAAAGACACCTATCACCATCCTCTTGTACATATTTCTTCTACATCAATAATAAGCAAATGCTACTCAAATCAATGGACAAATGAATTGGAGCACCAATTTCAGATCATAGCATACTTCTCCTCAATGGCGAGTCGAAGAATGGCCTACAATGACAAAGTTGCAGACAACACTAACAACATGATTGCACAGGAACAAAGAAGTCCCCAATGAAGAAGAGCAAACATAAAAGGAATCAGAGGATCTCAAAAGATGAATGGTTATGATGATAGATGTCCGCTCTATTGGATCATAGTTCTTGTTGTGGTTCGACAAAGTTACAAGAAGTGCAACAGATGAAGCCAAAACGACAGCAAAGACCACATCGCCATCGACAATCACGTCATGTCGGGGACGACATGACTGCGGAAGGGGGGAGTGTTGATCGCTGGGTCAACAACACAATATAACTCAAGTTTCATACCAAAGTCTTATCTGTTGCGAGTTATGAAATGCAGCGGATTATGGCTATAAACGTCATTTGTAATAAGTAGTTATTCTAGTTTCAGAAGCCGGGGTGCAATGGCACTTCCAGATTGTAAATACAAAGCCATTTGACCCTTTCAACCCCATTTTTGGTTAAACCTAAGGTAGCCTTAGTATATAAGGTACCTAGGTCATTTTGTAAAGGGGGGACTTTTAATCATAATCAAAACTTTAGCGCTGCCGTCTACTGTGTGAGAGAGAAAGAGAGTGAGCATGAGCTTTATCCTCTAGTTACGCCCGGCTCGCTCAACACATTGGAGATCTGATTGCACCATTGCTGTAGGCTTGAGGAGAGCTACGCGACAACACCAAGCATTCCACGCGAGACGAAGCGCACATGCCAACGCATCTACGAGCTATTTGTGGCCATAAGTGTATCAAACGATGTCTGTTTTCTGCGTGCTAGTAATCTATAGAATCATGGCGACATAAGCTACACATAGGTACTCATAAATTTTAGTTTTGGGCACTTTCAAAATTTTGCTCTGTCATCCTACGCGTTTTCCATAGATGGGTTTAGAGTGAGGGTTTTGAGTGTAGAAGCTTAGGGACAGGTGTATCCTAGTGAGGGGATGGTGTTCCTTAAGTTTCGTACAAATCTGGCATGATTGGGTGAGTTACCTTCCGTATGTGTGTACGTGGCTAGGTGGTGTAGTTGAGAGGAATGAGATTCTTGATTGTGGTATAGTTGGCCTTCCAGAGTGTTGTATGTGTAGGATGGTCTCAGCCTGACAAGCTAAAGAGATTTCCTCCGTGTGCCTATCGTGTCATCTGTGTCCTCGATTGACATTATGTTGATCTAGGTAGTGTTTGCATGCACTTCATGGGTGTGTGAGTTGCTCCCGCAACATTTAATCCTACAGAGGTCTCTACCAATTGTCTAAGTCACAGCCTTCAAGAGTGCATAAGAGGAAACTTCCTACAACGCTTTCTAGAGCCGAACACCCATCAAACAATCTCGAAACACCCTAGAACTTGAAGGAGACCCTACTAATACCAATAGGTCGCTCTCCCTAGGGTCTATAAACCGAAATCCAGACCCAAAACACCCGGTGCAGAAACACGTAGGATGTCTGGCTGAAATCTGCAGGTCTTCGTTTCTGAAATCTAAAGTGCCTAATGTGTAGTTCTACTCAATGTAAATGCGTGGATATGCTGCAATGCATAATCGGACAACGTATACTCATCCAAACACCCGATGAAGCGCATAGAAGGAGCTCGCAAGACCGGACCGTACGCGCATAATGTAGGTATCGGCGTGTAGCTCTCGTCGGGGGCAACACACTGCACTTCTCCGCACTCAATTCCGACCACCGGAGCACACGTAGCGTCAAGATGAAGCTCACACTCTCTCTCTCGTACACAATATTCTCATACTCGATTCCGCACGAAATGACAATTACTTTTTCTAAAAGTCCTAGAGGCTTCTCCATGAACCCATCTGCCAATTGCAGTTTCATTCTGGTAGCCCTCAAAGCTGGTTTTCCCCATTTTTTCCAGATTTCTTTGGTGGCGATAGCAACCCCCACTCCACTGTCAAGAATAGCTTTGGAAACTACTCCTTGGAATTCTACTGGTAGCGTAGTGTTTCCGTCTTCTCCCTCGCAATATTCTCCAACCTTATTCAATGGTACCAGCCTAGTGTTTAGATGAGGCCTATCCAACTCTCTGATCCCTTCTTGTAGCTTCAAGGTGGGGTCTTTTACTCCAAATTTTTCTAGGCTTTTTCCTACTGTGGTCCACATGTTTGGCCTTAACCTTAGGAGTTCTGCTAACGTGATTGTGCATGCCACCGGAGTGGATAACAACTCAATCAATCCTTGCGAATCCATCACCTTGTTAGAAGAAAGTCTTTGAGATGGGATTGCTCTCACTTCCGACTTGGCTTCGTACTCTCCCAGGTAAGAGGGTAAAGTTCTCAACGAGTCTGGTTGGCTGTGCCCCGAATTAATTGATCCTTGGTCTCCCCCTTGTGAATGTATCTCAAAGTTCATTTGCGACGTTGCCTCAAATTCTTCAATAGGAGGTAAGATCACATTCTTTTCTTTTCTCGTGGTATTCATGTGGTTACTCATCCTATTAGCCTCATTGGCCTCACGGATTTGCTTCCACAGATCATCTAAACCGTTACAGTCCTTACCCATTTCTGCCAATATTTTAGGCTGGAATCCGTCACTTGCCCCATCGGTGGTATTTGGCACTATGATAGGCTCTCCTCTGGACTCATAGGCATTAGTGAGTCTTTCTTTTGTTTCCACATGTTTCTCTAAAGTTGGTTGGATAGGGGTTGGAGCTGGTGCTTCATGCCAATTTGCCGGTTTACCCAGCGGGTCTTCCATCAATGATTGAGCCGTCTCGATCATCTTTTTACACATATCCAACCTCTGTTTTTCTATTTCTGCATATGAATAAGTCATCCACCTTTGCTCCTGTTTGGTTCTTTTTAAGTCGAGCTTCATAAGATTTTAGAAGCGCATCCAACTGCTCATTTATCTTGTCTACCAGTACAGATCCTCCTGATCCTGCACTTTTGGGCTCTGCTATTTCCTTGGGTGCTATGGTTGCTGTGGAGTGTGAGCTTAAGCTAGCTAGATCCTCCAATAGCTCCAATCTGTCCTAGGTATGTTTCAACTCCTTGGATAGGGATGTTTGCTCTCGTTCCTTCCTGGCTTTCCTATGCACCTTTCTAGCTTTCCAAGTGCTTCTCTGATTTTTTGTTTCTGAAATTTGGGCATCGGTTTTTAGTTCTTCAACTATGGATTCTTTTGTCCTTCTTTGAGCTTGGGCCCGTGTTACCGCCTGAATAGGTATGATTGTTTCATTTTTCGATCCTTCACTGGAAGGTACTGTTTCTAACATGTTCAAGGTAGTTTTTGCTCCTTTGCTCGGGTTTTTAGGGCAATCGGGAATCAAATGAGCAATTCCACATTCTGGGCAATATGCATTGACTCTAATGATTTCATCATGAGGATAGTCTCTCAGCCAATGGTCTCCTCCACACTTGTAACAGGGTCCCTTGGGTTGTTGAGGTGCTCCTTGAGCTCCTCTTTGTTGGTAACCATGTCTCTGTCCGCCCATGCCTCCATTGGCTATGAACATCAGTGTTCGTTCATCTAGGCTATATCTTCCTTCTCCTGCTGCCTGTGTAGCAGTTGGTGGTCCTGTATTCCCTATCATGTTCCATGGTTCTGGCTTCGAGGGTTCTTCCGATGGATAATAGACAGGGTTCGCCGCATATCCATTGGGATCTTCATAATATGCATGCATAGGCACCAAAGCCTTATCCTCTGATTCAGTTAATGTTGGTGTGTATCTGATACTAACTGGTCGTAATCCTGGTAGGGGTGGTTGTTGCCCCAACACCGGTTGTGGTCTTTCTATGCCTGCTTGATATCTAGGCATCGGTGGAACTTGAGGGGAAGCCACTGGAGCTTGGGGAGCGTAAGGTCTCTCTCTCACATATCCCTTTTTATAATAACATTCCTCGGTCCCATGGTTTGTCCATTTTTGTTCAATGGCACACCACTTGGGCTGTTTATTTAGCCTGGGGTTTGGCGTACAAGTTGATCTTTTTTCGCACTTCATCTACGAGCTGCTCCTGGTTTACCGCTACTTCTCCTACGGTGTTGTCTTAGAAGACTTGCTTCCACTTTGCTGTGAAGATGAATAGTCATCAAGGTCCTTGAACTCCCCTTCTTTGTAGACTGCACAATTGTCCACAAGGTACAGAGCCTCCTTGGTCAACTCATTCAACGTCGTGCTCCTCTTCATATGTAAGTCTTTCTGGAGATCTGCATTCCTTAGTCCTTGGATGAATATCAACATAAGTCTGGACTGAGTTGGCAGTTCTTCAACAGGACAGAACTTAACATATCTTTTTAGTCTTAGGACTGCCTTTTGTACAGATTCTCCATCTTTCTGTTTGAATTATGGATTTGTGAGACGGTATTATGAGCTATTCCCCTTTGAGAGAATTCCTCGATAAACTCGTCAAACACTTCCTCCATCAACTCAAAGTCTCTACGCTCCACAGAGTCAAAACATGTGGCAGCATCATCCTCTAGGGTTAGTCCAAACCCTGCAAATTGGGTAGGAAAATCTAACACCTCTTCGGCTCTAATTACACGCACAAAGGCTGCTACATGATCTCTTGGGTCTCTGCTTCCTGTGTATTTCTTGTTTACCCATTTTTGCACTTGAGAAGGTCTAATTCTTTGATGGTCTACAAACCTCATCATTGGATCCCCCCGTCCTAGTTGATATAACTCCTCAGGCCTTCTGTAATAGGCTGGTTCCTCTCCCATTGGTGCTCCTAAGCCATAATTTCTAACGGTTCTTGCTGGAGGTGGTTCTTCTCTTTGAACTCGTTCTATGGGTGGTCCTCCAGGCTCTGTCGACCCTTGTGTCTTTGGATTACTCTCTGCCTGATACCTTGAATAGAGCGGTGGTTCTTGCAACTCCTTGAGCCCTCGTGCGGCTTGATAACCATCTCGGTTTCGGTCTGATTCCATTGTTGCACTCTGTGGAAGCCATGCCTGCAATGATGGCTGGTTTGATGGTTGGTCTTGGCCGTTGAATGCTTGCGGTCGGGTGGAATGTGAGGTTGCATCGTACTCATCTGAAAAAGGATTCGTAGACTTGCTTGGGGTGTAGGTGGCTCTTGGCACTTCCTCAGGGGCATATGCTGATGCTCCTGGACCTGTTGCTCTCTCTACCTCCTCTGGGAGAATACGTTGGTATTCTCGCCCGTATCTATCAACAAAAGCTATGCCCTTCCCTGTAGCAGTTTCATAAGAGAATAAGTAAAGAACCTTGTCTTTGCTTAATTTGTTTATGTATGGTTCTTTGTTGCGAAAGTAAGAGACTATACCCTCGCTCTCATGTTTGTAGATTTCCACGTTCTTGTTATAAGTTGGAACTCTGGTTGTTTTCTTATCATACATAAAAATAGCTCTGGGTCGATCAATGTTTGGTGGCGGTTCTTGAGTTTCTGAAACCATTTTCCCTTTCGCCACATTATCTCCATATCTGTTGTAATCTTCAGGGTTACTAACTATTAAATAGTGGTTCCCCTTTTCGTCTCGGAATCTATCTCCATCATCATACACTCGGATTATCTCCAATCTTTGAGTTGGCCTCTCTTCGATACAAATGCACTTGCGTCCTCGATAGTCAGAATAGACTAGGGCTTCTCTCGAGTTTGTTCCCTCCAAGAAGATCACCATGAGCTTGGAATCACTCAAAGGATTTTGGGAGGTGTTTCCTCCTCGCATAGGTCCATCATAGGTGAAACCTCCTGGCTGTTGACTACCCATCATGAAGAAAGATTTGTCTGAAGAAGTGTCAGTATCACTACCTTCTTCAATAATCGGTGCTAGCGGATCTAGCCTTGCCTGAGTTACACTCTTTTCGGTGGACACTAAGCTACCTTGGTCACTTGCCACCTTCTGGTCTCTAACAATGTATCTTCCTGATCTTAAATTCATCAAACTTATCAATGCAATTTATCACAAATTCAACCACTCACCTGGCAAAGGGCCAGTTTCTGCACAACTTCTTGCTTTGTTGCTGAATATACCTGTACACAAGCGTTTTAATTTTGGCAATCGAATCAAAGCATTTATGTGCTAGAGGTTATCTTAGTAATGATTGGTATAACTGGAGAGTTAATCTCAACCACTACTGTATTTTGTATACTGATGATGTTCTGGGTTAGGTTTGCTAATCTGAAACAGTACTACCCTCAGATGTTGGTCAATTTACGCGAAATAGTCTGAATTCAGTCTTTGCTTCGTCAAATGGGAAAACAAGGTCCAAATTCACTTCTGAAAGAAGTTCTGGAACCCTTAAGCCAAATGGAATCTCACTGTCTATGCCAGGTCAAATTTTCCTTGCAGTAGGCCCTAATAGACATCCTATGTGTAGGATGTCTCCTGCTGTGTTTTGCCTGGATTTTTGCACTGTTGTTTCCCCTTGTTGTGCTGAGCCTACAACTGCTTTTACTTTTTGGTTTGGACACCTATTAGCTGGTCAATGAGTCAGAAATCTGTTCCGACAGCCTGTTGCTGATATTGATCAGTCTAATCAACTCCAAATTGGACCAAAATTGACTAGGAGGCTTGCCTTAGGCTATCTAACACCTTACTATGCTCAAAGTCAAAGTCTGGCTTCAATTTCTTGCATTAGACATCCTACGCGTAGGATGTCTTTTTCATCAGAATGGCTTCAAACTCAATGCCCATGCTCTCCTTGAGTTGCTGATCACTTTGGTATACTCAAAATTCAGTTTGGAGTCCAAAATCACTAAGAAGACATCCTACGCGTAGGATGTCTTTTTGGCCTGCTTGACCCCAGATTTGTCCCACAGCTTCCCCTTGATGTCAGTAACCCAGTGGTATGCTTAGATTTTGGTTTGGATGTCAAAAGTCCCAAATTTCAGCTGTTTTTGTTTTTTCAGTCAAAAGTGCTAAAGTCCGCTTTGAATCCAATTTTCTCACCCAAATGAGGTGAAACCCCTTTCAGTCACTCAATATATCATGCAAGACATGCTCATGCAGCCATCTTATGGTTTTGGTCTCAAAATAATGTTTTGGCACTATTTGGGTAGGATGTCTGGTAATTTTAGTCTATCTGGCCTTATCCTGTCCAGATATGGCCAAATTTCCACCTTCCAGTTGAAATTAGGGTAAACCCTACCTTCTGAACACACTAGTCAACTCAAAATCCCAAAATTCCTCCCAGATTAGCCTGTAGACATCCTACGCGTAGGATGTCTCCTTGCTTAAAATTAAAGTTTTTTTCTGACACGAATGCTCCTTATGCTCTGTAGATCTATCAGAAACACTCACAGTAACTTTTGGACTTCAATTAGGCTTTCAAACACACTTTTGTGTCTTTTTGCCTCTTTTTGTGTCTTTTACAAACTTGTAATGATTTTACCAAGCAAGTGTACATGATGAAATGCTCTAGATCCTAAATCATGATGTCCTACTTACTCTACTCTTATCTATCATGTGAAATGGTGATAATGGTGCTTTTGGTTGCTTTTTGGCCTCTTCGGGCTGTCAAGCTCTCTTCTCACCACTTCTACCACTCCAACTTCTACTCTAGAACTCGACTACTCCTTAAAACTACCTAAGTCGAAGGATCTAGGACAGACACACGCTTCCTAGACTCCCTCTAAGACCTAGAGAGTCCTCCACCCTCTGATCCTACCTAAATGTAAAGCAAGACTCTTGGCAAGCCAAAAATTCCAATCCTCAAGGATTAGTCTCGGTCACCTACCTAAGGTTTTCGTCCCCGGTAGTGGCCCCAATGTTGGACGGATACGCCACGACGGACGTCAACACAGCGAGAACTCACCTAACGTGTAATGTCAGCTAAGGACGAAGCTCAACCCGTAGGCGCGTGGAAGCAAGCATAAGGTGTCAACCTACACTCGACCGACTCCTAACTAATTCCTACAGAGGTCTCTATCAATTGTCTAAGTCACAGCCTTCAAGAGTGCATAAGAGGGAACTTCCTACGACGCTTTCTAGAGTTGAACATCCATCAAACAATCTCGAAACACCATAGAACTTGAAGGAGACCCTACTAATATCAATAGGTCGCTCTCCCTAAGGTCTATGAACCAAAATCATGACCCAAAACACCTGGTGCAGAAACACGTAGGATGTCTGGCCGAAATCTGCAGGTCTTCGTTTCCAAAATCTAAAGTGCCGAATGTGTAGTTCTACTCAATGTGAACGCGTGGATATGCTGCAATGCAAAATCAGACAACGTATGCTCACCCAAACACCCGATGAAGCTCGTAGAAGGAGCTCGCAAAATCAGATCGTACGCGCGCAATGTGGATATCGGTGCGTAGCTCTCGTCAGGGGCAATACGCTGCACTCCTCCGCACTCGATTCCGACCACCGGAGCACACGTAGCGTCAAGATGAAGCCTCTCTCTCTCTCTCTCTCTCTCTCTCTCTCTCTCTCTCGTACACAATACGCTCACTCACAGACTTCAAAACTTGCTTTAAAAATGACAAAAGGTTTTTTCATTAAGGTCAAAAAGTGGTATATATACCTTACAATTTCTCAAACCCTAAAGTTTCAAAATCAACCATCTACTCAATCTAACTATCAAAACTGGGATACAATCTGGAAACTTCTGTAAGTCCCAATAATTACAAGGTGAAAAATCAGGTTTTCCTCAATGAATGAATAATTACAAAAAATAATAGTCCTCCCAGTAGTTACTGCCGTGGGGTGTGTCTAGCTTCTAACAATCATTCACTTGCTTCCATCTCAACCTTCCTCCCTGATCTCTTAATCTCCAATCTTAGGGAATGTATATATAAAGCTTTATACTCACAAAAACAAGATAAAAAAGTAAAAGACCAAGAGCCATAACACAAAATCATAAAAACACATTATGCACAAGAACATGACCCTTGTAATATTTGCACTCTAACCATCATCTATTTGCATGTATAGATATGGCTAGTACACTAGAGTCATCCACTCCTGGCTTGGGTGAGAGGTACCCTCGTTACTTTTCACAAATGTTTCACATGGTCTTTCCGGTGCTTGCATGTGAATGGGATTTGGTAGGTACGGTAGTATGTGAGAGGAATTTTAAGGAGTTAGATTGGCTGATACGTCTCTTGACCACGAAACGACTGATCCATACTTAGTAGAGAGCGTTTCTCCCATTGCACAAGCCTACCCTTTTGACCAAGATGACTATAGGAGTCTAGTGACCTTCTTAGTAAACATGGGTACCTATGATGAAGAAGAAGATTTACATGACTACACGGATGGCACATATGGTCTCATGGATGATGACTTTTTTTATCACTATGGTGAAGCCACGAATGGGGATCTCCAACAACCTAATCACCTCACACTGGGTAATCTGTCCTGCAATGCTCATCTTTATAAAACCTCATGCAACAATCCTTACAAAAGGCTATGCAAACATAGCCACATTCTCAACAGAAAGGGCTCTTTTGGAACGAGTCTAAACATAGTAGACCACCAAAACAAACCAAAATTATCTCCACAATGACGTACAATGGCGGTATCCGTAGCATATCGTACATATAAAATGTAAAATTATCACTGCAAGAGTGCAAGACACACACTCAAACAAGCACCACTAAGATGCAGGCAAAGTCTAGACTGAAGTGATCTCCTTATTGGGAGTAAAAACTTCTCTCAATGAAGCACAAGCACAAATAAAGTGCTAATCATGCATATCCATATGCATAAAACTCCCAAAGGGAAGTAGTCATTGGGAAGATCTCCCATTGAACTTGGAATCTGTCACTAACAAAACCTGTCAATTGTAGTCAACTAAGCTAGGCAAATCAAGCCACAAATGAAATACATACATAACTAGCACCTTTTAATTGTAAGAAAAACAAATATGTAGTACAAATGCCAAGCAGTAGTTGTCAAGATTTCTCTCTTTAATGATGCTGAGAGGCGGAAGTGAAAAAATAGACCCGGTGGCCTCTACACCAAGACTATGCACAATGGCCTCATCATGGGGGATACACAATAGGGGCACCACCTAGCAAGATATGCGGCTAGGACGCATACATATACACAATGAAGCATGCCATGGAAAACAATTTCAAGATCCACGCCCAAATGTGGAATGGGGTGGTCGGAGAATAAGGTGAGAGGAGTGGTGAATGAGTGAGAATGGGCTTGCTACTCGTGCATGTTAGTAAGGAAGATAATGAGGTAGGGGAAACTTGCGAGTATGATCACTTATCATACAAGAGGTGGCAAATCCGCACACCTCAAGATGGAAGTAGCAAGATGATAGGAATATGAGAGGGAGAGAGAGAGAGTGTGTATGGTGGCGAATCCGCACACCTTTACATAAGCAGAAAAAAAAAGGCAAGGAACAAGCATATACCATACTCACAATGAGATGTATCCAAAGCGACACAAAGTATGGCACCAAGATGGAGTGTGTTGATTGCTTGCAAAAGATGAATACAATAGGTAGCGTATGGCAGGAAAATGAGAAGGGGACAAGATCGTAGGAGGCATAATGGAGAGATGGGAGTTGATGGCGAGGAATATCATGAGTGTGTCCACCCTTCTTCTTCTTGAAATTGTGCCTTCAACCCTTAATTACAAGTGGTGTGGAGGTGTGGTGCTCATCTTTTGTGCATGGTGATGGTGATGATGATGGTGTTGTGATTATGTGATTAGGGTTCATGCTACAAGCATGTAGCACAAGAGTGTGTATGGATAGGTGTGTGTGTGTGTGTGTTTTTTTTAAGTGAGCTCTCATGGCCTCCTTATATAGGGAAGGAGGGGAGGATTTAGCAATATTTCTATTTGAGGTGAGTGTCCCACTTTGGTGACTAGGAAAATGGGGTGCATGTGACTGTGGCTCCCATCTTGTCTCCTCATTATTTAAAATACCAGAGTCAATAGAGAGAGAAGATGAGAGAATGTGGGTAGGATGTAGAGGATAGGAGATATTTACAATAGTCTAGCTTTGGCTAGACATAAGCTTATTAGGGAGAGAAGAGAGAGGTAAGAAATTTACAAGAGAGATTGTCAAAGGTGGATAGTTGTTGATGAGGATGGATCCTCCAAAAATGGTGATAGAATCACTCTAGACTTGCCAAGACCTCATTAAAAGAGCCTTGTCTCTTGTAATCATGCTTGAAGACTTGTAGAACCATAGCCATTCTAGAGGGAAGAAAATCGGGGATGGCCTGTGTCACCATTACACGAGAAAACTGGGGTCCACTACAAAAATCATATCTCCGTGTTCATAACTCCAAAAATTTTGAAAAAAATTGAGCTAAAAGTTGAGATCACGAGCTACATTTTTCATGTCGAACAGTCCTTCAGATTCGGGGTTCTTCTCTACTTAAAAAATTCAGCCAAATAATGTATTATTTGTGGCTGCAAAGGTCTTTTGGTGGTCCCCTTTGAGTGGACTTCTCTCTTGCCTTCAAGTGTAAGCTCCTTCATGTGTATGAAAACATGACCTAGAGTTTTGAAAAGATTGGCAATCATATAGATGGAGGTATTATTGAAATTTGAAAGTGGGGTTGAGGTTTGAAAATGAAAACTAGTGAATAAAATATTTGGTAGGGTGGAATAATATATATACATGAAAAATATATTAGAAAATACTAAACTATATAATGTAATTTAGAATATATATATTTAATATTTAAGGTCAAAAGAGATATCAACAAAGAAAGCTTACTTATTTATGCTACATCGTGATTGATTAGCATAAGTCTTATTTATTTAATAAAGGCTAAAACTTTTGTGAAAAAGGGAAGAAAAATCAAAAGTAACTTATATAATAGGAAATATTTTGGTAAAAGGGCAAAGATATATGGGGGGGTTCCCATGCATGGAAAAGCTTGCCTCATTAGCCCTCCCTCGAAGGCTAGAGGTATTCATGCCTCTAGCGTTGTACTTGATTCTTCTTCAATTGAGGTGGAGGAGTCTCCCTCCTCGGGGATTTCCATCATAGGTGTTTGATCAAATCTCAAAAAGTATTGTTTCAACCTCCATCCATTGACACGTGTTTTGTGGAGCCTACCATCTGCATCGATCAATCGGTAACTGCCATTGGCGTAGCGCTTTCTAATGACAAATGGCCCCTCCCATCTGGGTGAAAACTTTTTATCCTTCCTAGTGTTAAATCTGTTATCATACCATAGGACCAACATACCTTTCTTGAGACCTTTTGCCCTAAGTCCCTTGTTGAAGGTAAGTCGACGTTGCTCTGACTGTGCTGCATAATAGTTGATAGCATCTTCTCTGTCTAGTTGAAGCCTCTCTAGATCAAGAATGTGGTTGTGGAGATGAGCATTAGGACGTTCCACCTGCCCAGCTAGCACCCTGAGACTAGCCAATTGTACTTCAATGGGTAAAATGGCTTCCTTACCAAACACCAAGTGATATGGTGTGAACCCAAGGGATGTGCGAAATGAAGTGCGATAAGCCCAAAGTGCAGCCATAAGATGCTTGTCCCAATCACTTTTGTGATTGTTTACATGTTTAGTGATGATCTTGCAGATCATACCATTTACCTTTTCCACCAAACCATTGCATTGTGGGTAGTAGGGAGTTGAGTGTCATCGTGAGATACCTAACTTCTCCATTAGCTCTCCTACAAGGTCTCCTCTAAAACCTGGTCCCCTGTCAGAAATTATTTCAAGAGGAGTGCCAAAACGGCAACAAATGTTTTCAAATACGAACTTAGCCACTTCCTTAGCTGTAATCCGGGTGGTGGCAACTGCTTCAGCCCACCTGGTCATGTAGTCCACACCCATGATGATATAAAATTTACCTGATTGGCTCCTTGGCAAAGGCCCAATAGCATCAACTCCCCATTTCTCGAATGGTCCATATGAGATTATAGGAGTCTGTGGCTCATATGTGAGCCTCCTATCCCCTGCCTTTTGACATTCCTTGCATGTTTTACACCAATGATGCACATCCCTATGTAGACTAGGCCATACAAACCCGGCTTGTAGAATCTTTCTACTAGTGATGTCAAGTGCAAAGTGTCCTCCGCAAACACCATCATGGCAACTTGAAATGATTTCAGTGATCTCTCTAGAGAGAGGTACCCGCCTAAGAATTTGATCGTTACCCTTGCAGTAGAGGTCATCATTGATAAGGCGGTATTTTGTTGCCTTGAGCACAAGCCACTGCTTTTGGCCCTTAGTAAGATCCTTAGGACACTCTCCCGTGTCCAAGAAACTCATGATGTCAGGCATAGCATCGCTACCTTGGAAGAGAGGCAGCTTGAATTTGATAGCACCCACCACTGAAACATCTTGCAGCTTCTCTCTAGCTAGAGCATCTGCTTCTTGATTTTCTGCTCGAGGGACATGATGTAATTGTACAACTTGAAATTTTCCTAAAAGTTCCTTGACTTTGCACAAATGGCCTAGCAAGCTATGATTTTTACAAGCCCAAGTTCCTTGTATTTGTCTTATTAAAAGCATGGCATCACCAAATACATTTAACCGTTGAATGCCCTGTGTCACACACCACTCTAACCCAAGAGTTAAGGCTGCATATTCTGCCTCATTGTTAGAGTGAGAATCCAAGAGATTCCTAATGGAGAAAACCTTATCCCCTTGCTCATTGAAGATGACAATGCCTACTGCAGCTTTGTCCACTTTCCTCTTGTAGGCTCCATCAAAGAAAAGAGAGTGAGACTCCTCTACCTTAGGGACTTCCAACACAGGTGTAATATCTTGATCATTTGGCTTTATCTTTAGCTTCTTTTCATAGTGGCGATGAGTGAGAATACCTCCTAGACTGGCCCTTGTGGAGTTTTCCACTTGCATTGTGTAGTCAAACTCTTGTAGCCTTGTGAGCCATTTGGAAATCCTAGAAGAAACATCCATGTGTTGCATTACATAAGGAAATACTTCTTCCATTGTTAAGATTATGAATGGTCTAGACAATAAATAAGAGCGAAATTTGGTGGTAGCAAACATTAACGCAAGCACCATGTGCTCCACTTCTGTGTATCCCTTTTCTGATGGAGTCATCATTCGACTAGAGAAGTAGATAGGACGCATGAATGAAGTTTGAGGATCCTTTTGCATCAATACAGCCCCAAGTGTGTCATTGCCCACACTAGGGTTTACATAAAATGGCTCGTCCCACTTTGGAGGTGCTATGGTGGGAAGTGAAGCTAGAATTTGTTTTACCTCATTGAATTGTTGTTCATTTTCTTCACTCCAAGTGAAGATCTCTTGATGGGTAACTTGTTGTAAAGGGAGAACCACTTGGGAGAGCAAGTGAATGAACCTACTCAAATACCTCACCTTTTGAAGAAAAAAGACCAACTGCTTTGTTGTGGTGGGAGAGGTCAAAGCCAGCAAGGCTTGAACCTTGCTTGGGTCAGCTTCAATGCCATTGGCCGAGATCACATGGCCAAGAAGAGTAACCTTGCTTTCACCAATGTGGCATTTCTCCACATTGAGTTGGCCCCCCAAAGCTTGTAGCCTAGCTAGACCTTCATAAACTTTCTCCAAATGAAGAGAGCGAGAGCTATAGATACAAAAGTCACCAATAAAAACACGGATTGATTTTCCAAAGAATGGCTGAAAAACAAATGTTACATATCGCTGAAAAGTGGTTGGAGCATTAGTGAGACCAAAAGGCATAACTCTGTAAGCAAAACATCCCCATGGTGTGATGAAGGTTGTCTTCTTTTGATCTTCTTCAGCGATGCTAATTTGGAAGTAGCCTGAGTAGCCATCACATACCGTGTAGCGCTCATGTCCTGCTACCTCATTGAGAATTTCGTCTTGAAAAGGAAGAGGAAAATGGTCCCTCTTTGCGGTTGCATTAAGAGGCTTGTAATCAACACAAACCCTCCACTTACCATTCTTCTTTGGTGTGACTACCACTGGAGAAACCCACTCTGAGTCTTCAACAGGATAGATAAAACCGGCTTCTAGCAATTTCCTCACCTCTTTGAGTAGGGTGTCTTGTTAAATTACTCCTAGCCGCCTGAGCTTCTGCACTACAGGTTTACTTCCCTCCTTGAGCTTAATGTGATGTTGAACTACTGTGATGCCAGTGATTTTATCATATTCATCAATGAACCATTGGTAAAATTACTTAGCATCAAAATATAATCTTCACGCTCCTTCCCACACAACTCACTAGAGAGCATTTGATGTAGCTTACGTGCTTCTACCAGAGGTTGTATACTTGGTGTCTCTCCTTGGTTTGATGATGAGAAATCAGGTTGCTCCATCTTCTTAGGGTCCTTGAGAATGATCCCCATCACCTCAATGCTACTGTCACTTTCTTCACTAATTGTTAACTCCTCCTCTGAAGTGGTTGAAGCGTCACCACTAGAAAACTCATCCATAGAGGTTTCTAGATCCATGTCGCATTGCCGAACTTTCTTCATGTCGTAAAGTATTGGCCTCCCTTTTGCATCCTTCATCTGGATTATGCCGGTGTCCCAGTCCTGCTTAGCTCTCATAGCCATAAGCCAAGGCCTCCCTAGAATGATAGGATAGCCCTCCCCTTTGTGTGGCATGACAAAGATGTCCACATCTACCTCGGTGTTGAATGCCTTTATCCTAACTGCATTTATGACACCAACACATTGAACTTTTAAATTATTTTCCATTTTGGCTCGGCATGGTGCCGGCCGACTCACCTCTAAACCCAAACGGTGCATCATTTTTTCACTCATGACGCATATTTGTGCGCCACCATCGATGTAGATATTGGAGATGTGTTGCCCTTTGATGTAAGCATCCATCACTGGTAGTATGTCATCTAGATTCCTCCCAGAGATAGCCCCAGCTATCTTTGGCTTTGGTCGTCTCGTGCTAACCATCTTTGTCCATTGTCTCCTCACCCTAGGTGCTAGGTGGAGTAATTGGGGCCAGGTGATTTTTGGGCCCTGCATAGAAACATCTTGAACCAAATCATATGGTTTAGAACATTCACCCAAAGAGAAATCTAAAATGTCAATTTTACGTCGTGACTTGGACGGCTTTTTGCTAGATTCCCTTTTAGTCTTCATCTTTTCTTCCTTTTGGGAAGATTCACCATGACTAGCACGTTTTACCCCTATGGCATCTACTCCTTCAAACTTGGTCTTACCTTTTGCTACTCCCTTGATATCCTCCTCCACTTTCTCCTTTCCTTTACCTTCAAGACTGATGCCGCTTACTGTTTGATTGCCAACTAGTGGTGGGGGTAAGGGTGGAATGAGAGGTTGTGGTGGTGGTGGTGGTTGTGGTTGAATGGGTGGTTGTAGGATTTGCATGGGTGGTGCTTGTTGTGGTGCCCTCGGTGGTGGTGGTCTTGCTCTCATTGGTGAAACCTGGTTTTGCCTGGCTCCTCTGTTGAAATTCTGCCTCCTTGGGTGTGGACAATAGTACATGCCATGACCATCCTCCCCACAATTGTAGCAGTGGTATTCTTGGTTTTGCCTTCGTTGTCCTCTTCCTTGCTCTTGGTTGTGATTGTGTGCATGTCCTTGTTGTATCAAATGGACTGAGAGATTCTCAAGTTGATTGGTGATTCGATTGAGCAGGTCTTGCTGATCTTCAATTGGTTCTTGTGGTTGAATCCTCTGGGTGGCTGTTGTAGGTGGTGCTAGAGGTGGTCGGGTCCTAACGGCTTCCTCTTCATCGATATTCCTGGCTTGTAGGCTCAACTTCTTGTCTTTAAGGCGGGCCACTTCAACTGCTAGCGCATACGTAGCAGGAAACCTTCCCTTCACCTTCTCTTTAAGAGTTGGCCATAGCCCAGCCACAAACCGATCCTTCTTTAGGAAATCAGGTGCCCCCTCATCCTCTCTTAGCGATGCAACCCATCGCCCCCAAAAATCTACAAACTTTGACTCATATGATGTGTATTCCAGCATACTGTCCTGCTTCAACTCTGTCAACAATTGCCATAGCTTCTTTGATGTTGTGCCCTCTCCAAAATGCTTGACAAAGGCTGCTCTTAATAAGTCCCACCGTTCCTTGGTTGCTTGTGCCAAGGCATTGTACCATGATCTTGCCTCCACCTTCATTAGAAGTGGGAAGATGCGCAAGCGCGAAGCATCATCATCTCTCGCAGAGATGACACATGCTATTTCCAAGTTGTCTAGAAATTCTGCAACATCCTCACCCACCTTACCAGTAAAGGTTGGAAATGCTACACTTGCCATTGTGAGAGTGAGAAAATTAACTCGAGTTAGAAATCTTTTTAAAAAAAAAACAAAAGAGATTCAATACATGGGTGCTCGGTAGATGGAAAACATACTATACAAGGATGAAAATAACTACATCAAAAGACGCTTCATGATTAATCATAGGGAGGATAAAGGGTAGAGAAGAGGTGTTTATCTCTTGTAGTCATTCTCTACAAAACATGGTTGTAATGATCTGCTGATAAAACATCTTGCGGTCCAAGATTACTTTGATTGATTGAATTCGTTGTGGTGCATAAGTTTGGTTCCTTGCAAAAGGCTGATGCGCTGGGTCCATCACATGATAATTCGGAAAGGCTCTCTCCTTCGTGGTGGAAGGTTATAGTCGGAGGTGTAAAGCTCTTGGTAGTCGAGGTCAAATTTATAGTACCACAGGACAAGGTTGTCTTCGTCTTCTAGCTCTAGGACTGCCCCTCTAGCAAGCTCTTGGAAAAGCTTGAACTCTCTCTCTTTGAGCAACTTCACTTTCCTGCAAGATAGAGTGCCATCTAGTGTATACACAGGTGTGATGAGGTAGGTGGTGAGTCTTACCACTTGTATTAATCCAAGTTGGATGGATACATAGCAAGCTGTAAAGTCGTCATCACAGCCTTGATTCACAAGCAACACCCCTTGAAGGTGGAGGGTCTTGTCTTTCCGCCAAGCAAAACTTGTGTCAAAGACCTTGTTGATGACAAGCTCCGCCACTTCACTCGGTAGACGACGTAGAATCCATGCTGCTGTTTCTAGTTCCTGGCTCATGAGATGAGAGTGAGGTATAGAAAGACTTTGGAGGATTTACCCTTTTGTTTTGGAGACAGGGTGATTGTCGGCGCTGGAAAACCCTTGAATCTTTTGGTGCAAGGGAGAGGGAGGGACCACGCGTTCGTAGTAGCTTTCTCAAGTTGTGAAGGCTTGTTGTGGATGTAGGTGGAATAGGTGGAAAAGATGGAGACGTAGATGTAGAGAAGCCTGGTGCTACTTGAAAGCCTACCATTGTGAGAACGCCTGTGCGGATGTCGAGGGAGAAAATGATGGCCTTTTCTTCACTTTGGGTTGCACTCATGTCGAAGGTGCGGTTTTTGGCTACAATGTGAGCATGATGCAGCTTGTGCCTTGCTTTTACGCTTGCATGGATTATGAGAAATGTAAACAATCTGAGTAGGGAAAGAGGGTCTTACCACTTCTTCTATGCTAACAATACAACACCCTGGCAAGAGTGTCTTGATGACTTGTGTCAAACCTGCTTGAAGCTCCTCCTCTTCAGTGGTCCAATTAGAGAATTCAAGAAGCCACTCGTCCATGAAGAGAAGTAAACATGTCAACCTTGTAAACTGAAGGTTTCAAGAGCCCTCCTCAGTGGGGGCACCAAATGAGAGGCGGAAGTTAAAAAATAGACCCGGTGGCTTCTACACCAAGACTATGCACAATGGCCTCATCATGGGGGATACATAATAGGGGCACCACCTAGCAAGATATGCGGCTAGGACGCATACATATACACAATGAAGCATGCCATGGAAAACAATTTCAAGATCCACGCCCAAATGTGGAATGGGGTGGTCGGAGAATAAGGTGAGAGGAGTGGTGAATGAGTGAGAATGGGCTTGCTATTCGTGCATGTTAGTAAGGAAGATAATGAGGTAGGGGAAACTTGCGAGTATGCTCACTTATCATACAAGAGGTGGTGAATCCGCACACCTCAAGATGGAAGTAGCAAGATGATAGGAATATGAGAGGGAGAGAGAGAGAGAGTGTGTGTGTGTATGGTGGCGAATCCGCACACCTTTACATAAGCAGAAAAAAAAAGGCAAGGAACAAGCATATACCATACTCACAATGAGATGTATCCAAAGCGACACAAAGTATGGCACCAAGATGGAGTGTGTTGATTTTTTGCAAAAGATGAATACAATAGGTAGTGTATGGCAGGAAAATGAGAAGGGGACAAGATCGTAGGAGGCATAATGGAGAGATGGGAGTTGATGGCGAGGAATATCATGAGTGTGTCCACCCTTCTTTTTCTTGAAATTGTGCCTTCAACCCTTAATTACAAGTGGTGTGGAGGTGTGGTGCTCATCTTTTGTGCATGGTGATGGTGATGATGATGGTGTTGTGATTATGTGATTAAGGTTCATGCTACAAGCATGTAGCACAAGAGTGTATAGGATAGGTGTGTGTGTGTGCGTTTTTTAAGTGAGCTCTCATGGCCTCCTTATATAGGGAAGGAGGGGAGGATTTAGCAATATTTCTATTTGAGGTGAGTGTCCCACTTTGGTGACTAGGAAAATGGGGTGCATGTGACTGTGGCTCCCATCTTGTCTCCTCATTATTTAAAATACCAGAGTCAATAGAGAGAGAAGATGAGAGAATGTGGGTAGGATGTAGAGGATAGGAGATATTTACAATAGTCTAGCTTTGGCTAGACATAAGCTTATTAGGGAGAGAAGAGAGAGGTAAGAAATTTACAAGAGAGATTGTCAAAGGTGGATAGTTGTTGATGAGGATGGATCCTCCAAAAATGGTGATAGAATCACTCTAGACTTGCCAAGACCTCATTAAAAGAGCCTTGTCTCTTGTAATCATGCTTGAAGACTTGTAGAACCATAGCCATTCTAGAGGGAAGAAAATCGGGAATGGCCTGTGTCACCATTACACGAGAAAACTGGGGTCCACTACAAAAATCATATCTCCGTGTTCATAACTCCAAAAATTTTGAAAAAAATTGAGCTAAAAGTTGAGATCACGAGCTACATCTTTCATGTCGAACAGTCCTTCAGATTCGGGGTTCTTCTCTACTTAAAAAATTCAGCCAAATAATGTATTATTTGTGGCTGCAAAGGTCTTTTGGTGGTCCCCTTTGAGTGGACTTCTCTCTTGCCTTCAAGTGTAAGCTCCTTCATGTGTATGAAAACATGACCTAGAGTTTTGAAAAGATTGGCAATCATATAGATGGAGGTATTATTGAAATTTGAAAGTGGGGTTGAGGTTTGAAAATGAAAACTAGTGAATAAAATATTTGGTAGGGTGGAATAATATATATACATGAAAAATATATTAGAAAATACTAAACTATATAATGTAATTTAGAATATATATATTTAATATTTAAGGTCAAAAGAGATATCAACAAAGAAAGCTTACTTATTTATGCTACATCGTGATTGATTAGCATAAGTCTTATTTATTTAATAAAGGCTAAAACTTTTGTGAAAAAGGGAAGAAAAATCAAAAGTAACTTATATAATAGGAAATATTTTGGTAAAAGGGCAAAGATATATGGGGGGGTTCCCATGCATGGAAAAGCTTGCCTCAATGCCATGAAAAAATGTTGTGTCAATCTTGATGTCAATGAGACGGTGTGAAATGTTGAATGTCTACAATGCCAACAAGGCTTCTGCCGCCAAAGAAACATGTGTTGCACATGCCGAATGTCAATAAATCCAATGTGATTTGTATGTGTGTGTGTGTGTGTGTGTGTGTGTGTTTCCTCTTCTTTGTGTTTTGAAATTGTGGGTGTGTGTGTGCATGCACGCACACAAACACTCTACCTTCTCTACTGCTCTTTTCAATGCTAGCGAAGAAGCATGTTGATCTTTGCATCATCTCTCTATGTGTAGCACTACATAGATGTCATTGTTGCACTTAAAAGTCACCAGCATTGATTTAATTTGCTTCTAGTGCTATGGTTTCTTACATGAAAATCTCCAGTGCTGCTTGCAAAAAACATCAACTCTACCATATTGCCTTAGTGCTACTATAAGCACCTAACACTAGGGCTACAATATTTAAAAAATTGCATTGTTGTAGAGCTCCAATGTGCTCCACAAAACTCGAGCCAAGATCTTTCGTCTACTGTGACTCCCCTGTATTGTTCACCGTCACATAGAGACTCTAATCCATTACTATTTCTCCTTATGTGTAAGGCTCCAATGCTTGAGAGCCTTAGCTATCTGTGTAGCTTGCAAGCACGCAAAGCAGGATAGGACAATGGTGTCTCTGATACCACTTTTGAGTTCATGTGCGATGTGTACGAAGTATGAGTGCGGGTAAGAAAGGAGACAAGTGCACATAGTCTTGGTGGAGATTAACGTGAGGATTAATGCCTCACCTCTCCGTATTGATCTTTATTACCAAAGAATAAATAAGGTTATGAAAATCACTATGATGGGTGTCCGGCCAAGTTGGCCTGAACCCTAACACTTTGGAGTCTCAAAATATTTTCAATTCTATTTGTCTAGCATTTTTGAAATAAAAATTCACTACATGATTATTGAAATAAGGGTAATTAAATTCTCATAAGCTTAACTATAGCTAGAGTTACATTGCATCTATCAATAAATTGTATAGTCATAATATAATGCAAGATTCTATATGAATGTACTTTTGGAAAATGATCACATTTGCAAAATAGTCCACTTTTCTCTAAAATTAAATTCTAATAGGTGCAACTTTTATCTCCCTTCCATTCAATTCTATGTATTAAGATATAAATATCTCTCTCTAGGAATGATAACTATTTTAGCTATAATTCAACAAATTTCTCTTCTAGCATTAAAATGAGGTTATGATTATGGTGCCAAAATTTTAAATGATTTTTTTAACATGCACATTCCTTATATTTGTATTTTTCTACATTAATTGTGAGTTTTTCCTCTTTAGAAATTTCTTAGAGTTCCTAGAAATCAAAAAGTGCATCAAGGATAAGTAAGTATGTTTAATTTACTTATCTAATTTTTTAAACTACGGAACCATGGGGGTGAAATTTTGTTTTCAAATTTTTCTCCTTTTGCTTACTTACCACCAATCAAATATAGGTTATAATCGCATATTAGGGATTAATTTGATGATTATATATCCTAAATTTGTGCTAGTTTGAGAGTATAATTAGCCTTTGATAGATACATAAGCATTATGATATAATAGAATGGAGAGATAATTTCATAATCAGGATGCTTAGCCAATAAGATTTAGCAAAAACTAATACAATTACATTGGGATTATTCTTAAGTTCTTCCTCTCAAGAATCTTGATGAAGCCCTCTTTTGAGAGGTGATTCCCTAGAGTAGAACTCTTCTCTTGAGTTTGTGAGTGTGTGTGTGTGAAAATGAGTTGAGAAGGCCGCTTTTTATAGTTTTTGGCAGAAGTTGCCCCTAGACTCTTAGAAATGAGCCTGTGTGTGTGTGTGTGTGTGTGTGTGTGTGTGTGTGTGTGTGTTTTTTGTGTTTATGTTTAAATTCCCTTAATTTTGAATTATATTGAGACACTTATGGATTAGTATTTATAGTTTAATATTAAGGCTTCCATAACTATTGCAAATGACATTGTGCTAACATATTTGAACATCCAGATAATAAAACAAGACATAAAGAGGAATGTAAAACATTTGGTTCTTGAAAATCATCTTTAAACTATATTCGATATTTGTGTACAACCAATAAATGCCTCGTTGCATAGATTTGAGACCCCTAGAATTTAATGAAGGTAAAATAAGATACTTGCCACCGTCCACAAAAATGAGACTCTTCGAACATTCACAGTTTAATGTGGAAAGACGGCTACAACTATCTCACCATGTGTCCATTGATGTCGCATCAAAGCCAGACATCCCTAACCTACCACTGATTATTTGTAATTAGAGCTTTGGCCTTTATGGGGGAGAGAAGTTGTTCTAGTGTGAGCTTGTTTACATTATGGTTAGGTTGGCTCTAGCTAAAGCGAGCTTATGGTTTACAAAATCAATCTTAGCCTGGCTAGTATCAATTGAGATTTTGATTTTTGTCAACTTTGTGGTAGCTTGCTTGTCTTGCAAAATTAATCATTCCAGTGGCTAAGCCTACGCATTTTTGCCTAGTATGTACTAAATCTTGCCATCATATTCAATGCTTATTTTTATATGTTATGTATACCCATGTGGAGTAACTATGGAAAGATAATGGTTATAACACATTTTGAATTTAAATCATAAATCACGTGGTTTCTTTTAGACTATATCATGTGTTAATTTTTATGGCATAATCTAGGCAATTAAAGAATGTTTTCAAGGTTAGGTGAACAATAAATTGTATAATTAAGTATCAAATGCTGAAAAAGATGAATTTAGAGTTATTTTATAGTAGCAAAATGAAGTCCTAATCTATATAAATATTGCTCAAAAAAGCTTTTGAAAACCCAAATAATATGAGTGGAAAAGAAGCCATTTCTCCAAACACTTTTACATTCCCAATGTATATGCTTGCCTCTTTACTTAATTTGGAACTATATTACAGGTTTACCCCAAGTTATGAGTACATCATGAGAATTCCCCTGATGGGTTAATCAGGGTACCAAAAAATCATTTTTCACGACCACCCTTTATCACTTCACAGTCAAATCATGAGAATTTTACAAAGTTTCTGCTATACTATATGCAAAACATCTAGTTTGTGTGTGTTTATCATCCTAAAAGGTGTGTATGAGAAAAATGGAGACGTTTGTTGAGAATCTCCCTTTTATTTTATAAAGCACGTCCTAAGCTAAGAAAAAAACTAGATCAAATAAGCATAAGATCATATAGTGTATGTTTAGTTGGGACTAGTGCCCAAGCATGTGAAGAGAAGAACCTTCAGTCGTTTAGTTGATAGAGTACAATTTGCACCTTTTCATGAGCCCAGCTCTGGTCTGCCACCATCAATCCAAGCCAAATTGGAATCCGGATGCTTGTGTGTATATGTGTGTGTTCCAATAACAATATAGCATATACACCAAAGAATCCTTAAAAATTACAAAAGACACTAGAAACTATGTCAATGAAAAGGTGGTATAATTCCCATTCATAGTATAGAACAGTCTTTATACACAAGTACAAGAGAATCAAAAGCCTGAAGATATATAAGTCCGCCATTTCAAGCCAAGGAACTTTGAAAACCATAGTTGAGAAGGTAACCCTCACCTGCACCCATGGAAACAACACAATGTATAGTTAGCATTGGCACCGTATGCAGGTGATGCATGGGTATCCCACATGTTATAGATGCCACCCAACTAGATTGCTTTCAAAGACAAATAATAAGAAATGTAAATCCAACCATAACATATATTTAGAGATGGTTTCATTTACACAACGGGTTGTAGGGAAACCATATGGAGCCTCTTTTACTTTGCAAGCTCTCATGAGATAAGGCCGGAGACGAGTTTTATGAGGCAATTTAGCCTTCAAGTGGGCCATATATACCTGTTCCTCAACTTTATAGAGTTTGGCGATGCTATTTTTTCTGGGTCACTAATAGTGCTCATACGTTGTCGTGGTGTGACACGTACATAGTGGGAACGCATGCTACAAGATCTATCTTGCAAATTTTTAGATACATAATTATATTTTTTATAATGTACATATACATATCTAAGTATAATACTAAGATTTCTATCTCATCCTATTATTTATCTCAAGCGTAATATATTCTTACTTTACCGCCAAAAAGTACTATGGAAAAAGCGTCAATAGCTCCGCCTTTCTAACTTGGGGCAAAAAGCATCGATTCTTTCTTTCTACTATCTCATTATTATCTCACACCCTAGCTAGATCCTATATCTAGGATAACTTTCAATATATATATTCTATGTATTTTTCATATTTTTTTATATTTTTTATATTTCTTTTAAATAGATACTAGGAAGGAATCAAATCCTAGTGGGACACTAGCTGGCATGATTTTCAAAGATACACCTATTTTAATGAATTATTGCAAGCATTATTACAAAACTTTGTCAAGAAGCAATGTCATGCTTTCATATTGCATGAGGTGTCCATTGGAATCAAATGATCCTTCTACTGTAGCTTCTATGGTAATTTTCACAATACCTCATGTGCCTTGGAATCTGCAGCCTATTCCGATTCCAAAGGCTCATTTGCCAAAGTTAGTAGAGCTACTGAATGAGAAAATCAAAATGGGAATCTTGGAGCCTTCTTGTGCTCCATACACAAACATGTGGCTCACATTTCCAAAGAAGAATGGTGCTCTGCGCTTCATCCAAGATATGCAACCAGTGAACAAGGTGACAATTAGAAATGTAGGTACATGACCGATTGTGGATGAGTTTGCAGAGACATTTCCAGGGAGGGCAATGTACTCAATGGGGGATCTCTACTCAGGGTATGATCAATTTCAGCTTGCGATTGAAAGAAGAGACTTGACAACCATGAGAACACCTTTGGGTTTGGTAAGGATGTGTACCTTGCCATAGGGAGCAACCAACTCGGTTGCACATATGATGAATGGAATGAATAAGGTCTTTCATTGTGAGCGGGATGGAAACACACACAACACCTCTATAATCACCCGATACACACTCTTGGGATGATACACACACACACACACACACACACACACACACACACACACACACACACACACACACACACACACACACACACACACACACACACACACACACACACACACTATGGGGCACCACTCGGCCTACACAACCCACCTGGCCGAGACAGGGAACACACAGATGGTGTGAGAGAAGAGAGATTATCCATTTTCCCACTCAACACAGACACACACACACACACACACACACACACACACACACACACACACAGCCAAGAAACTTAGATCAAAAGAGGAAGATTTTTTATGTTTAGATACAATTGAGCTTGGGCCAACACCAATGGGGCAAATATCTCATACAAAATGGATGAAATATGCCAGATACAATCACAAATTTGAGCATAGGCTTCGCTCACATGAGAAACTTACATAGCCAAAATATCAAGAAGCAATAGGAATTTGGAAAAATGGACACCACCATTGTGTTTGGAACATCCAAAAACCCCGGTCTACATTATCAAAGTGCTGAAATCTGACCTTGGATGAGCAGTTTATGGCCAAAGCAGGCTCCAAAAACAGCAAAAACTCAGTTGCGGCTATTCCTCCTCTTCTCTCCACACTTTGCTGGTTTTTTTCTCAGGTTTTTCAGTTTCCACATTAACTTTATCCCTTGGGCACCTTTGGCCTTTTGATTGACCTCAAATGGATCCCAAATAGGCCAAAAGATGGCCACGCAATGCATTTTTGTCACCCTTCTACATCCATCCGCACACCTGGCACTCAAACTTTTTCAATAATGCATCTCGTAATCATGTGAAGTGGCCCCAAATAAAGTTCTCATGATGACATTTTTGCATAATTCATCACAAAAAACACCCACGTTGTGTCCTCGCTTACCACGTGCAAGTATTGACCCCATTCGACCTCCTGACGCCACAAGATGCAATCTGACGCACCTGCTTACCTCATGGTGTCGGCCCGATGATAGCTTCCTTGAGAATTTTTACGCTCCACAAAATCCTCATTATTATAGAAAAAACACACCGGTACTGGTGATAATGAAAATCGATGTACTATGTACACATTGTCCTACCTGTATACATGTGGGTCCCACGCAACCACCTGGCTCTGGAAAATGGGGAATCCTTTATTTGATGCACCATGCATGTGTATGTACATATGCACAATCACTTCTTTCAAAAAACTCCTAACATAATTTGCCAATCCCCTAGCCTGCTAGATCATTCATGATCAGGAGTAGCAAAAAGAGATATGAGACTCGCCGCGTCATAGGTCTCCTCATCCCTCACATACATTACTTGTTATGCAGACAACTCATCTTGCTCCACCATCATCAATCTAGCATGATACAATTTAAGATGCAATCCATTTACCCTTGACTTATGTAGAATCCCATCCAGGTTAGGCAGTTGATATGTACCATTCGGAAAACACTCCACTACCTTGAAAGGGCCTTCCCACTTAATTTGAAACTTCTTTCGAATGTCTTGTCCAGCTTACTATTGTAGCACAAAACCAAGTCATGTTCTTGATACCCTTACTTTTGACCTTTTCATTTATCTTTTCTAAGGCCTTATCTTGCATCTGCCCATAATGTTCCAATGCACTCATCCTATCCAGCTGAACCTCTTGTAATTGTAAGAGCCTCTCTTTGAATGCATCATTAGGCTGCCCAATCAACTTTTCTAACATCTTGACCACAGGAAACTCTACTTCCACAGACAATAGTGCTTCCTTTTCATATACCAAATGAAACGGAGTAAACCCTGTACATGTCTTCATCGAAGTACGGTAAGCTCATAATACACTAGGCAATTCCAAATCCCAATTCTTTCCTTGGTGCTCTGTTACTTTCGAAAGAATTTGTACCAACTCACCATTGAATCTTTCATTTAAGCCATTACATTGTGGATAATATGGAGTGGTATGCTGGTGCTTAATCTTCATCTTCGCGCATAAAAAGTCTAATAGCTTAACTCTAAATCCTGGCCCCTTGTCTGAACGTAGCTCTAGTGGCACCCCAAACTTGCAACATATTTCATCATACATAAATTTTTCCACATCCTTTGCAGTGATTTCTTTTTACTGCTATAGCCTCTGTCCATCTAGAGAGATAGTCCACTACAGTCAAAATATAGCTTTTGTCCCTGCTTGTGATAAGTAACGGGCCTATTGCATCAATCCCCCACTTTTCAAACACATCAAATGCCATAATGATTTTTCGTAGCTCTGGCTTCAACACTCTCTTCCCAAATGCTTGACACCTATTGCAAGACCTACACCAATGGTGAACATCCTTGTGCAAACTAGGCCATACATACCCCTCTTGAAAGATCTTATGCAAGGTGATGTTTAGAGCAAAATGTCTGCCACATGTGCCTTCATGATTCTCTTCCAACACTCTATAAACCTCCTCCCGCCAAGGTACACGTCTCAACACAAGATCAGACCCTTTCATGTACAAGACATCACCAATCAATTTGTACTTGTATGCTCTACGCACAAAACCATACTTTTTTGAATGTCCTTTGGAATGATTCCTGTTAGCAAAAACTCCTCTTCTTGAGCCAAACTTTCTTGGCCATGATAAAGAGGTAAATTGGTCCTCAGCACAAATAGCTCCCCAATCATGCTTTGACCTGCTTCATGTGCCTCTCCATTTAGAGCACGTTCAATGTGTCTAATGCTCCATGCTTCGAACTTTTTTAAGAGGCCTTTAATTTTGAAACACATTTCCTTCAATGAGGTGTTCTTGCTCTTCCACACACCCAGCACTTGCTCCACAACTAACAAGGAATCCCCTTTTATGCTCAACTTTCTAACCCCATGCTTCAAACAAATGTGTAATCCGGCTTCCAAAGTAGCATATTCAGCCTCATTGTTACTATCCAATTTGAACCCTCTCTTGCATACTAGCTTCCCCTCTGGATTCTCCTTGTAAGTCAACAAATTAGTTAGGGTAGCTCTTGTACTGTCTTCCACTAAAAAAGAGAACTCAAACTCTTGCAGCTCAATTACCCATTTCTTGACCACATTTGACATGTTAGTGCCAGTAATTAATTGTGGCAAAAAGGCGTAACTCGTTAAGAAAACAAAAGGTCATGGTAGCAAGTAATGACAAAATCGTCGACAAGCAAATATTACACTCGCCATCACTAGCTCTCTTCTGACAATTTTCTCTCTGCTACCAACTTCACTCAGCTTGCACAATACACTCGCCGCATATAATGGCTGCCCTTCCCCTTTTTCATTAGCATGGCTCCAATGGCATCATCCCCTACTGATGGATCTACATAAAACGCTTGCTCCCAATCAGGAGCTTGCATGACTGACAGTCCCCCCTAACACCTCTTTCACCTCTTGAAACACTTCTTCACACTTGTCATCCCATTGCAATGGATCATGCTTCGCCACTTGTTGTAATGGATAAAGGAGCTATGAAGACAATGGAATAAACCGTGTCATGTACTTCAATTTGTGTATAAAGGTTGCCAATTGCTTCGTACTCATAGGTGATGGAAGAAGAATAATATACTTAACCTTGTCTGGATCAGCCTCAATGCCATTTTCTGACACCATATGGCCCAATAGCTTCACCCTTGGCTATGCTAGATGACGTTTCTTTGGATTTAGTTGTCCTTCACATTCATCATATCGAGCCAATACCATCTGCAACCTCTCATGGTGTTCATCCCTACTGCTGTAGACACAGAAGTCGTCCATAAAAGCTTTAACACAACTACCAATGAATGGTTCCAATACCCAATTTGCTCTCTCTTGATAGAAAGATAGTCCATTTGACAACCAAAATGGCAATACCGTGTAACAATAACAACCCCATGGTGTAATGAAAGATGTATTTGTTCGGTCTTTAAGAGCAATCTTCAATTGAAAATAGGCTGAAAAACCATCACACACACTGTACCTCTCATAACCTGCCACTGAATCCAAGATCTGATCAATAAATAGAAGAAGATATGGGTTCTTCTTAGTGGCTGCATTTAAGGGTTTAAAATCTACACAAATCCTCCACTTTCCATCCTTTGTTGGGCTGACTACTACTGGACTCACCCATTCTGTGGTCTCTACTTGGCCTATGAACCCTGCCTTCAATAACTTGTCCACCTCTTCCCTTAAGGCTTCCATCTGCTCTTGAACCATCCTTCTTAGCCTTTGTCGCACTGGCTTAGAACCTTCTTTCAGCTCTATATGCATCTCTTCTCCTTTGAACCCTCTAATTTCTTCATATGAAGCAATGAACAAATCAAGAAAACTAGCCAGCATGTGCAAATATATCTCCTTCTCCATAGCTGAGAGGTCTCCACTGATCATTTGTGTCATCAATTCCTGCTTCTTTGACAACTCGACCTTGGTTTGCATCAGCCCTTCAATCACTTCATAAGGCCCTTTACTTTCATCTTCAATCTCATTTGCAAATGCAACTAAACCAGACTCCTGGATTTCTTTGTCCATCAAAAGAAATGCAACATCAACATCCTCATCACTGCTGGTAGTACTATCACTGTCCTCATCAGTCAGATCACTGTGGAATAGTCTTCATCACTAGACTCATCCTCATCTTCATAAAGCTCTTCCAATACTTTCCTTGTGTCCATATTATATAGCTTCTTGGCACCTGTCTTTCCATAAAGGCTAATCGTACCACGTCGCCAATCTTGAATAGCTCCCATTGCACGTAACCATGGTCTTCCCAGTATAATAGGATATGCTCCCAACCCCATTGGCATCACAGGAAAATCAACCACCACCTTTGTTGATATCATACGCCTTTACTTCTAAGCTCTTTACAACACCCAAACATTTTACTTTTTTTGATGGTTTGTCAATCTAATCCGAAAGCTTGACACCCCAGCCATTGTAAGACCCATCTTCTCAATGCATGAGTGTGTTATGACACATATATGGGCTCTGCCATCAACATAACCTTGTCCCAGAAGTAGAGCAGTAAGAACCCAAAATATACATTGTATATGTATGCATAACCTGCAAACAATAGAACCCAAGCATCAAGTAGGAATCACCAAGACATAGCCTATGGCAAGGTCACAGAAAGGGTGCTCTAGCCACCTATATCACCGAAAGGATCTCACATTTGAGAATCCCCCAGCTCAATAAAACCTCACGCTATCGACCCTATCACGAAAGCTTATGCAAATCTCATATAGTCAAGTCTCATAAATGACTATCTTCCAGGCCAAGTCTCAAAAATGGTTGGGACTGCCAAGTAAAACCAAGTATGACTCCACAAAGGCATACAATGGCAATATCCACAAGTAACGCACAATACCAAACAAAACAAGCACCAAATGATGCATACCCACGGCAATTGCAAGTGACTTTCACTTGCCAGTGTATCACTCTACTCCAGCTACCTGTACCTGTGTGAATCACCTGTAGCTATACCTGTACCCTGTAACCTGTAACATGTAGTCTGCAATCTTTTGCAACCTGTAATCCCGAAGCTGAAGGTACTCGAAGAAGATCCTCAGTGGAGGCACCAAAAGAATGTGAGCGGGATGGAAACACACACAACACCTCTATAATCACATGACACACACTCTTGGGATGATACACACACACACACACACACACACACACACACACACACACACACACACTATGGGACACCACTCTGCTTACACAACCCACCTGGCCGAGACAGGGAACACACCGATGGTGTGAAAGGAGAGAGATTATCCATTTGCCCACTCAACACAGAGACACACACACACATACCCAGAAAACTCAGCTCAAAAGAGGAATATTTTTTATGTTTAGATACAATTGAGCTTGGGCCAACACCAATGGGGCAAATAGCTCACACAAAATGGATGAAATATACCAAATACAATCACAAATTTGAGCAGAGGCTTCGCTCAAAGGAGAAAATTACATAGCCAAAATAGCAGGAAAAAATGAGTAATTTGGCAAAATTGACAGCACCATTGCGTCCGGAACGGCCAAAAACCCCAATCTACAATATCAAAGTGCTCAAATTCGACCTCAAATGAGTAGTTTATGGCCAAAACAGGCTCCAAAAACAGCAAAAACTCAGTTGCGGTTGTTCCTCCTCTTCTCTCCATACTTTGCTGGTTTTTTTCTTAGGTTTTTCAGTGTCCACACTTCACTTTATCCCTTCAGCACCTTTGGCCTTTTGATTGACCTCAAACGGACCCCGAACATGCCAAAAAATGGCCAAGCATTGCATTTTTGTCACTCTTCTACATCCATCCGCACACCTGGCACTCAACCTTTTTCAATAATGCATCTCATAATCACATGAAGTGGCCCCAAATAAATCTCTCATGATGACCTTTTTGCATAATTCATCACAAAAAAACACCCACGTTGTGTCCTCGCTTACCACGTGCAATTATTGACCCTATTCGACCTCCTGACGCCATTGGATGCCAACTGACGCACCTGCTTACCTCATGGCGTCGGCCCGCTGATACCTTCCTCGAGAAGTTTTACACTCCACCAAATCCTCATTATTATAGAAAAAACACACTGGTACTGGTGATAATGAAAATTAATGTACTATGTACATGTTGTCCTACCTGTACACATGTGGGCCCCAAGCAACCACCTGGCTCTGGAAAATGGGGAATCCTTTATTCGATGCACCATGCATGTATATGTACATATGTGCAATCACTTCTTCCAAAAAACTCCTAACAATGTGACTTTATTCCTCAAATCACAATGCCTTTCATTGATGATTTTCCTATTAAAGGATGTGAAGAAAGTGAGAAAGATGAAGCTTTGGATCTCAAGGGATGTCCTAGGTTTGTGGTAAATCATATAAATGATTGTGATAAAACTTTATCTAGGCTGGAAGAAGTGAATCTTACATTGTCAGGGAAAAAGTCTATGTTTGGTGTCAATGAAGTGCTCATTGTGGGGCACATGTGCAGGCCATATGGTAGGAAACCTTGTCCAACAAAGGTAGATGCCATCCAAAGAATGAAAGAAACATGCACTAGCATCACTAAGGTTAGAAGGTTTTTGGGAGCATGTGTCTTTTATGATATTTGGATTCCACATTATGCACATGTAGCTGATCCTCTCTATCAATTGCTTAGAAAGAATCAAAAGTTTAAGTAGACAGGAGCACATGTAAAAGCCATGAAAAAGCTAAAGGAGTTGCTCCAGTCAGCACCAACTTTGAGAAAGGTAGACTATGAGTGTCAAAGGTCAGTAATTGTGATAGTAGACACTAGTCCTACAAGAATTGAATGGGCAATAGGGCAAGCAGGCAAAGAAGGACACAAGTATGTGGTGAGATTTGGAGCAAAGGTACTAAGTTCTTGCCAAAGAAACTATCCACAAATAAAGAGAGAGTTATGGGGTATGGTTACAACCTTGAAAAATGGGAAAGAGTACCTAATTGGTGCATGTGTGGTTATAAAAACAGATTGTCTACCACTTCTTGGGATGATTACAAGCTGCTCAACGCCAGACATTGCTATGTTGCGGTGGATTGCCTACATTAAGTCCTTAAATCCTGAGTTTAAGCACATTGCAGGTTAAGACAATACAGTGGCAGATATGCTATCAAGGGTAAGGTATGAAGATTAGTCACAGATGATTGACGAGGGAGAAAATGTAGGCACAAAGTTCTATTCTATATCTCATGTCAAAGGTAACAATGTCTGCATAACTAATCCACTTGAACTATTCTTGAAAGAGCTTTATGAAGGTGATTGGCTTCTTATTGGAAGCTACTTGAGTACTCTAGCAAAACAGGATGATTGGTCTGAACAAGAATTTAAGAGGATACGCAAGAAAGCATATGGGTACTTTTTGAGGGATGGTTACTTGTGGAAGCATCCTAAACAAAAGGGTGCTACACCACAAAGGGTTATATGTAAAAAAGAGACTCAAGTAAAGCTCATGCAAGAGTTCATGAGAGTCTATGGGTTGGACATAGGGGTGTGTGGGCAACCTTCTCCAAGTTGAAAGAAACATACTGGTGGAAGGGTATGTATAAAGATGTAACTCAATTTGTAGAGTCATGTGTAACTTGTCAAATGTATTCAAATGTTCCACATCGTGATGGATTGCACCCTACATATCCACTAGCCATGCACTATAAATGGGTTGTGGATCTAGTCACAATGCCTTTAGGACTCTGGAAGATGAGATACTTAGTTCTTGCATGAGAGGACCTAACTAACCAAGTTGAAGGGCTGGCACTAAGAGCTAAAACCACAGAATCTGTATGCAAATTCCTTCTTGATGAGGTGATATTCTGTTATGGTTGTGTGGGAAAGATCACTACAGATAGAGGTGAGTTGGATGTCGAGGAAGTAAGAGAGTTCTTTTCTAGATTAAGAATCAAGATTTCTTCTTACTACAGCTTACAACCCTGAAGGCAATGGAAAGACTGAAAGAGGGCATCCTCCTATCATCAAAGCTTTGACCAAGGCTTGCGAAGGAAGAGTTGGTGAGTGGCCAAAACTATTACCATTTTCTTTATGGGCTGATCGTACACCACATAGCTCAGTAACGGGCTATATGCCTGCGGAGCTAATGTATGGTCAAAAGCCAGTGATGCCGATTGAAGATACAATTACCAAATGGAATGTTCTACCTTGGCAAGAGGGGCTTAGCAGGGAAGATCTTCTTGTATTGCGCATAAGGCAACTACAAAGAAGATCTGGAGACATTGAGGTGTTGGAATTAGGGTTGCAGAGAAACACACACAGCTTGGAGACGACAAACGAAGCTCAAGGCACACAATAGAGAGTGTGTTACTTAGTTGTGCAATGGAAAGATAGATAGCCCTAGAGTGATGGGCGTATATACAATGCACGGGGGGAAAAACCTCCTAAAGAGGGAAAAAATGCCCCAGCGGTCCTAGTGTGTTTACGCACACCACTACCACATGTATATGGTAACAAATCCCCCCTGGAGTGATGCGGTGAACGACAGCTGGCACATGAGCCAAGCATGAAAAAAAAAAACCACTTGTGGACACTCGCGTGTCAAAACAACCAGCCCAATCTGAGTCTGAAAAAACATGTAAAACTGGGGGCAATGATCCCCCCTTGGGACAAAACAAGCAAAGATGTAAAGTGACACTAAGGTAGCAAAAAATCCTCTTGACAGCCTGCCAATGCTTAGACCCTAGGCTATGCATAAATCTGTTGACCTGTGAAACTGCAAACTGAATATGGCCTCGTTTTGCATACATAAATGAGGCAGCCAACATCATTTTGGTAAAGAGTGACATGAGCAGGATCGCCAGCATCATATAGACTCAACTTCAAACCTGTTTCCATGGGAGTGGCAATAGGTTTGCAATCCTCAAGTCCAAACTTACATAGCAATGTCTCTATGTGACTTTTCTGACACAAGGCAATACCACCATCACACTGCTTAAACTGTATGCCCAAATAATGATGCAACAACCCCAAATCTTTCATCTTGAAAGTAGCATTCAAATCAGCCTTAAATTCAGCAATATGTCTCTCATTCGGTCCAGTGATTAGCAAATCATCTACATAAAGAACCACAATGAGAAGTACATCACCCTCCCTCACGCTTTACATACAATGTGCTTTTTGCTGGACTGTTATGAAAGCCTTGTTTGACCAAATGAGTGTCAGCTTTCTCATACCAAGCACGAGGAGATTGCTTCAACCCATACAAAACCTTGTTACATTTGCACACTTTGTCCTCTTGTCCTTTTTTGACAAAACCACGAGGCTGCGTTACATAAACTTCCTCAATTATGTCACCATTCAAGAAAGCAGTAACAATGTCTGATTGATGTACATCCCAACCAAAATGAGCTGCCAATGCACATAGAAAACGCACAGTAGTTATACGAAAAGTGGGAGCAAAGGTCTCTTCATAATCTATGCCTTTTTGCTGTGCATAACCCTTTGCAACAAGTCGAGCCTTATGGAAATCGATTTCACCATCTGGCTTGCGTTTCAACTTGTAAACCCACTTTGTACCAATGGCCTTTTTGCCAGGAGGCAAACCACATAAAGTCCATGTGTCATTTTCTATAAGTGCATCATATTCTGATTGTATGGCAGCCATCCAATTTTTTGAATTATGTGCTTCATCAAAAGACAGAGGCTCATCAACATCATGTAAGCTAGACACAACCAAAGCATAACAATTTGATGCATAAGATGCATGGCAAGAGCCTGAATGAGTACGACTAGACAAAGGTGCATCCAATTTACTATCACGCAAAGTGTGCACCAGCCATTTTGGCATACCTCTAGCCTGCTCATTTTCAGCCCTTTCCTCATCAAGTACATCATGTACATCTGCATCAGTAATAGGCTGATCTGTAACATTTTTAGAAACCCCCATAGACTATACATTTGCCTCATTGGAACTTACATTCGTATTTCCACCATTGAAAAGAGGTAACAAAGTGTCATAAATGTCCTGTGAGCTTACATTACTATCTGTAGTACATGACAGCAAGGGCTGAACAGAATCTTCCACAAAAACTACATCCCGTGAAACCAAAATACATTTTGTTTGCGGATGATACAACCTGTAACCTTTGCTTTCAGCACTATAACCAACAAAATTACATTTGACAGCCTTATCATCCAATTTTTTGCGATGTGTTTGTGGCACCAAAGCATATGCCAAACAGCCAAAAACACGCATGTGCTCAATAGAAGGCTTTCTATCATGCCATGCTTCATATGGAGTAATAGACTGCAAAGCTTTTGTAGGACACCTGTTTAGTACATAAGTGGCACACATGATGGCCTCAAGCCAAAAAGAATGTGGCAAAGCTTGACTTTTGACCATACATATTGCCATTTCCATAAGTGACCTATTTTTCCTCTCAGCAACACCATTTTTCTGAGGTGTGTAAGGCACTGTACATTGGTGTTTTATCCCACGATTAGCCAGAAATGCATTGAATTCATGAGATATATACTCCCCCCCTCGATCTGAACGGAGGGTGCCCATAGTACATTTTGATACATTTTCAGCCATAGCCAGAAATTGTTTGAAGCACATAAAAACTTCGAACTTCTCTTTAAGCGGAAATACCCATGCATGCCTGGAGTAATCATCAATGAAAGTCACAAAGTAAAGGTAATTTCCCAAGGACGGAGTTTGCATGGGCCCACTAACATCACTATGCACAAGCTGCAACTTGTATGTGGCCCGAATTGAATCATCCTTTGGAAACTTAGAACGCTGCATCTTACCCAAAATACAGCCTTCACAAACATGTTTGACAGGTACTTCAAGAGGTGGCAAAGAAGCAACCATATCAGATTTCTGCAAACACAGCAAACTGGCAAAATTCAGATGACCAAAACGTGCCTGCCAAAGTTTTGCATCTGAAATAGGTGTTGAATTTGCAACTGCATTTGCAAAATTTTGTCCACACTTGTCATACAAAGTGAGCTTATATAGCCCACGACACAAAAGTCCAGATGCAACAATTTCATCACCAAAACTGAGATCATGAACTGTAAATCTGTCATCCACAAATTTGAGTACAAGTCCAAGTCTAGCAAGTGCGGATACAGACAAGAGATTCTTCTTGATCCTAGGTACATAAAGTGCATCAACAAGTGTGAAGGAACTGCCATTTGTAGCTGTAAGCACAATCTTTCCAACTCCCTGAACTTGATAAGAGGCATTGTTGGCACAAGTGACTGAATTCCCATGAGGGACAGACTTGAAAGATGTGAACAATTCACGATGTGAGGTAATGTGCTTTGTAGCACCACTGTCGAAATACCACACATGTAAATCTGTAGCAATTGACATGCATGCATCATGGATAGCACGATATTGTAAGTGCATTCTGCACGATTGTAAGTGCACTCTGCACTAAAATCCCATTTTGCATCAACAACAGCATTATAGTCTCCTTTCACAGAAGAGTCAACAATGGCTGCATTTGTAGTGGAACTAGCATTTGTAGTGGAACCACCCTCTTTCTTCTTAGTCTCTTTTGCCTTCAACTTAGGACACTGCTTGATCAAGTGATCATTAGCTTTACAATAATGGCAACACGTCTTCTTTTTGCCCTTATCACCAGAATTGCCAGACAATGTGCTACCAGTAGAAGCATTGGGAACACAAGTTTTGCCACTCGCAGCAGAACCATAAGAAGTGGCTGCATTGCTGTTGCCACCCTTTCTTTGAGAAGCAATAAAAGCCTGTTCAACTGCACCTGTCTAGTCCTGTTTTTTATGGAAAGTGACTCTTGCAACATCAATGTGCATAATGCATCAAACTTGACAACTTCTTGATTTCCTTGGGTAATAATTCTTCAAGTACTAGCAAAAATCTGGTAAGAATCTGGTAAGGCATCAAGAACAGTCTGCACAAGGGAACTGTCTGAAATGACTTCACCTACAGAAATAAGTTGCTCATTGATATCCTTGACACTAGCAAGGAAAGTGTCCATATCATCTTCCTCATGCATAATCTTCGACTCCAGCTCTTTACGCAGCAAAGCAATTTTAGCCTCATTGCAACTTGCATAAAGACCAGCCAAAATATCCCAAGCGTGTTTTGCAGATTTTGTTGAACGGATGTGAGGAACAATGGTGCACTTCACAGACAACACAATCAATGCATGAGTCTGCACATCCTTTACATCCCAACAAGCTTGTTCTGTCGTAGGCAAAACAACTCTAATAGCAGCAATCCTTGCAGCAAGGCCTGCAACATCCTCAACATCGCCTACATCCTCAGAACCAGGATTTACATCAATGGCCTACACAATATTCCATGCGCCCTTTGACACAAGAATGTGTTGCATCATATAAGCCCACATAGGGTAATTGTCCCCATCCAACCTGTTCTCAGCAGCAAACATCTTGAAGACATCTGTGTTATTGTCAGCCATGGTAAATGTTGCACCTGATATGAAAACTACCCGAAAATAGGAGAAAGGGAGCGGGAACAACACGTGCTATATAGCACAAACTGTAGAATATTGTAAGGCACCTGTTATGCAAAAAATAGCACTGATATAAATTTTGCACAAAATGAAGAAATTGCCTGTGCAGACCTGCCTGTAGTGGAAACGGAGGTCGAAATGAGCCTGAATCAGAAATCTGAGCAGACTTAGCTCTACGAGCAGTCCCGAAATATATGTTGACCTACAAACACTCGCCAAACCTCACTGCAATCGGAGAAAGTGAGCAGGCGTGTGCTGGAGCAGCTAGCGACTAAGCTCGGGAAGACGCATCCTGCTCTGATACCAATTGTTGGTATTAGGATTGCAGAGAAACGCACACAACTTGGAGAAGATGAAGGAAGCTCAAGGCACACAATAGAAAGTGTGTTACTTAGTGTGGAATGCAAAGATAGATAGCCCTATAGTGATGGGCATATATACAATGCACGGGGGAAAAAACCTCTTAAAGAGGGAAAAATTGCCCCGGCGGTCCTAGTGTGTTCACACACATCACTATAGTTTGAAAAACAAGGACTACTTTGATAAGCAACATCGGCTCAGGAGAAAAGAAATTGACAAAGCCTCGGTTTTAGTGTATGATAGTAGCCTTGATAACCAGCACACAGTCATGCGTAAGTTCTCAAAACATGGTTTGGACCATATGTTGTAAATCATGAATGCTACTTACAGCTTTTCTGAACTAGATGGTACACAGAAAAAGATTCCCATTGCAGGAAAAAGGATCAAAATTTTTAAGAGAAGAGGAGACAATGATCCAGAAGATGTTGATGAGGAGGAAGAGCAAAACACAGGTAAAGATGAAAGTGAAGATAAAGATTTGGAATCATCCAGTGAATGAAGAAAGCAAGGAAGATGTACAAGAGGGTTGATCTTACAAAGAGAGAATGTGGCACATACCAGAGGATGTGCAGGTTTAGAGGGAGAGGATGTCGTGCTGTGACACGTACATAGTGGAAACGCATGCTACAAGATCTATCTTGCAACTTTTTAGATACATAATTATATTTTCTATAATGTACATATGCATATCTAAATATAATAATAAGATTTCTATATCATCCTATTATTTATCTCAAGGGTAACTTATTCTTACTTTACCGTCAAAAAGTACTATGGAAAAAGCGTCAATAGCTCTGCCTCTTTAACTTGGGGCAAAAAGCATTGATTCTTTCTTTCTACTATCTCATTATTATCTCACACCCTAGCTAGATCCTATATCTAGGGTAACTTCCAATATATATTCTCTATGTATTTTTCATATTTTTCATATTTTTCTTTAAATAGCTCTACTACGAAGGAATCAAATCCTAGTGGGACACTAGGTGGCATGATTTTCAAAGATAGACCTATTTTAATGCATTATTGCAAGTATGATTATAAAACTTTGTCAAGAAGCAATGTCATGCTTTCATATTGCATGAGGTGTCCATTGGAATCACATGATAGTTTAGGCTAAGGGGACCACAAGAAGACTTTTGCTGCCAAAACTGTACTCTATTTTGATGATTTTTTTACACAAGGTTTCAATCCGAATTGAAAAAAGTATATAAAGTGGGAGTTGTAGCTTATGAGCTGAATGTTTTGTCCATATTTTTATTTTTTTATTTGGAGCCACGGTTGAGGAGATAAGCCTAAACCTACACTTACTCCTAGAGGAAGACTAGCCAAACTTGTAAGCTATCCTTGGAAGTGAAGCTCTAATCAAAGAAGGACTTGAGCTTGGTGCATCAATCAAAGCTTGAAGTCTTCCCTCTTCTTCTCTCTCCATAAAAAATGGTGAATAACTCCCTAATGGTTTGTCAAGTAAGATGTGTTCTACTTTGATATTTTGTTGATTTCTTGTTGTTTTCTTTTTCATCTTTAATCCAACATATATCTCTAATTTCATCTCCCTCTCTAACCAAACCTATCTCTCTTACTCTTAGAAATTCATTCTCTCTACAAATTCTAGGTTCTCCTTGCTATAGGTACATCTCTCCCCGAAGTATCCTTATTGCCTATGGGCAAGAATAGGGCTTGGGATGGAAACTTCTCTTCTCTTCACTTCTCTCATATCTACATTTCTCACATATTATCCTAGATGAATAATCCAAATGATGTGAATTTCTATAGCTTTCACTCTGTGCGATCTATTAGAATTAACGTATGGATTATCCGTAAAATACACTTTCAACAACGTATAGTGTTTCTCTTTGGCCTAGAAAGGCTCAATGAAATACTTCTTTCACCAGATCCCATCATACTATCCCTTATAGACTATAACTTTTCTTTTGAAGTAAGTGTAATTATCTTGCTATGAACCAAGATGATTTGTACACACAATTAATCCCAATTACTAGACAAAATATATATATTATGGTAAGCACAAAACTACAATTTCAAAGAACAACTCATAGCCTGTTTGGTCGGCAAAGATTGAACACCATTAACTCATCTATTAACCCTTTCATATTACTCATGATATGATATGACCATATCCTTGATGTTTTCATATTTGTGTTGTTTTGATATTTCCTTTTGTGTTCTTTCTTTGTGTGTGTGAGTACAAGAAAGAAAGAGTGGGGCTAGGCTTTGATTGCACTTCCTTCAAAACCCTAGACTTCATGGCATCATGGTTTAAGTCCTTCATATAGTTTTTGGAGTTCCCTCACAAACTCTCACACCCAAAAGCCCGGTGATTTCATGGCAAGACGGAAAATTTCTCGACAACGTGCGATCAATCTATACTTTGGAATCACCTGTAACATAAAGAGATGTTAGTAAGTAAGTCCTACACCTTCCCAGATGGAGTCGAAAAAACCACATAAAAAGTAGTAAGAATGAGTAATCAAATCATCTTAATCATAACACATAGAGGTGGGATATTCCAGAATCCCTCGTTGTTCCAAAGGCCAAGGGAGTGTGCCGCCATAGCCCATAAAGTTGATACAATAAGCAACCATATACAGCCACATGAGTAGCCATAAGGTAACCGTTTACAACCATATCTGTCATATTTCACAACCATATTCTACCACAATCATTCTTAACCATATTACAACCAACCATTCACAACCATATTCAGCCACATGAATAGCTTTTCCAAAGACCTATCACACAACACTCAACATGCATACACCGTATCTAAGCAGGAAAGGTAAGCACAATAACAAACCGCAAAGGCACCTCATCAGTAGAAAAACCGCAACAATAGACCGAGTACATAGACCAGGTTGCTAATCCTAAACCTTACAAGTAAGGAAATCCTACCATATAATATAGGGACCTTCACCAAGTTGTAAGAAAAAACATTTAACACTACTTTTTAGCTCTAAAAATCTCAAGGCAACCATCACCCAATATTGAAGGAAAGGTACAACCAATCAATGTTTTTTTACTACTCATATATATGCCTATGACTGGTCCATGAACATGCATAAAAAGAACTCCCTAAACTCGAAAAGGGAGTGAAAACCCAGTGCCGTAGACACCAAAAGGGTGCGGGTGCTCATACACACACTTTATGACAAGTCAATCATATATTGAAAGCATTTCCTAATCTTGAAAGCCAAGTTAAAAAACCAATGCCGCAGATACAAACAGGATCAATAGAAGTAGCCAACCATATTCATAGTTTGACTTAGTATAGCCAAGACATGCATGAGGTCTAGAACCATATCAAAAAGTGAATCACAACATATCAAAACAACTCAGACATTAGTCCTATATCAGTGTCTAAGTCACCTGAGATTGAATCGGTAAGGTTTTGATCTCTCTTGGAGAATCATCTCCCAACGATCTTGAGAGAAGAGTAGAAACTCCATCTTTACCTTCTGTAATGGAATTGGCATATTTAATTTGAGAGTAGTGGAAATTAATGAGAGTACTTTTGAGAAATGACTTTGTGAGCATAGCGGGTGAACATAATTGAATATAGCAACATAATCATAGCAATTAGTTAACTTGGCATGAACAATACTTTTGCAAGAGAGAGAATTTAGAGAACATGACAACAGTTGAGGACCGGATTTATGTGGAGCCAGTCCCCCCTCCAATAGGCATTTGTATTATGATTTCTCCCATTAAGAGAGACTTGTTACAATACAATCTTTGTGTTCCTTGTGACCTAGGTGATGCAATGAAGATGGAAAGCTTCATGCATCACAAACATAACATAAACTTGAAGAAAGCTTTAACTATCCCAAGCCTCAGTCCCAAGACCTCAAACACCTTCGAAGGTGGAGAGAGCTAGCAGGGAATGAGGGTAGGGAAGAGGAAGAAGAAACATTTCGTAGGAGAAAGAATTAGTTCCTCACTTATCATAACTCTTGTTGCTAGCATATATAATAGCATAGTAATGAAGAAGAAGGAGATGGAAAGCTTAAGCATTGAAGCATGGCTCTTGGTTGGATTTGCACTCCATATCCAAGAGTGTTGGTGTAGGCTCTCAACCTCTACTTGCTTGGAGAAGGAGAAGGAGCTCTTGCACTTTGCATAGCACACAATGAGAGTGTTTGTGAGTGTGTGTGGGTGAGTATACCCCCTAAGCAACCCCGTAGCTTGCTTGGGTCGACCCCCCCTTGTAGCTCATGCTTGAAGCTCATTGGACCCCTCCAGGCCTAGCGAATCACAAGCAGGAGGCATTACAAGCAGCAAGGGTAGCCTTGAGACAAGTGTCCCCCTTTTCCCTTTGAGAGAGAGGGCTAGATAAATGATAAATCAATTAATTAAATCTCCTAAATTATTATGGGACCCCTTGGGTGGCCAACCAATAGGCTTCAGGCACACCATGAGGGCAACTTGAGGAGGAACTTGACAAGTGTCCCTCTTGCTTTCTTTGTACCATGCATGCCTTGTGTGAGTGTATGGGTGTTCTCTCTCATCTCCCCTCATGTAGGGCTCGTACCCTCCTTGTAGGGATTGAATATTTGACTTTTTGACACCTCAAGCCCCTCATACATAGGCCCAGTTCCCACCACAAGCTCAGCCGTTAAGCACTTTAAGCGTGGGCTAGGTTCTCACCTTAAGTGCAACCCTAGCATCTCAAGCATGCCAAGCACCTCAAGCATCTCAATAATTAAGCACATCAAGCATCTCAATCATAAAGCACCTCAAGCACCTTAGTCATCAAGCATGACAAGCAGGACAAGCACCTCGAACTGGGTCGGGTTCCCGCGCTTCAAGGTCAGCCCTAGCTTACCTAAGGTCAAAGGACTTTTACACACATTATTGGAGGTCTTCAATGAAGCTAACCCTAAGGTCTTATGCTCCATTGGTTAGCCTTGCTCTTTGATAGACCATCTCTCATTTGGGCCCCTTTACCATTTGCCCCATGTTGAGATAGATCTATAAGCACATGTCTATATCTTAACCCTTGTTCCCGTTTATTCTCCCACATTAAGGGATCAGTTTAATATGAGAGAATCATTTGGGTTGGTTAGATATTAGATATTAGATTTTATGACATTACCTCTCTCTTGAAATCATAGTCGTCCTCGACTATGAGGTAGAAGAGATAAAGCCTTAGGCATTAGTCAATTTTACTTAGCGGGTAGAGGATCCCTTTTTACCCTACGACATCTTTCCAAGATGGATGACTAATCCATTTGGTGCTTGGGAGACATAGCTGCCGCAAGCATGTCTGCTCTTTATTCCATTTCATTCTCCCAAAGTAGAGTGACAAATTCTACTTGGTGTTTGAGAGACGTCATCATCACAAACATGATTCTAAGCATGCATAATAGTTAAATTTGTGCACAATTAAAAAGAGGACTAGTCTTATAAGACAAAAACATGAGTCATTTAAAAGAAATTTGTACATTTGCTTACTCTAATGTAGCATTGTAAGCATTGACAAGGTTCATACTATCCTTAAGTTGTATTCCTTGCATCCATCTAGCATCTTCAAAAGGATAATTTTTGAGCTTAATAAGATACCGTCGGATAATCTTACCATGTCGTAGTACCTTGTCTTCATGCCGAAGGACAGCTTCGGGTTGTAGCACCTCTTCTTGGTCTTCAACTTTGGGAGGGTCTTCAATAATTGGTTCATTTGGTGGCTCTCCTTTGTAGGGCTTAAGTAGGCTTACATGAAAGGCATTGTGTATGAGCCAATGCTTGGGCAACTTGAGTTGATAAGCCGTCTCATTGATGGGCTTCAAGATTTGGAAAGGACCATAGTATCTTTTTGCTAGTTTAGTGTAATACTTTTGATGGCCCGTAGGATTTTTTCCCGTCGTTTGCTTTAATCGAGCCTTAGGAAACTTGAGTAAGACCCAATCATTTTCTTTGAACATTAAGGCTCTTCTGTGCTTATCAGCAGCAGCTTTTTGCCTTTGTTGAGAGATGGATATAGCCTCCTTAATCTTTTGAAAATATTCTTGTAGGTCACGGATATACTCATCGACGGCGAAGATCTTACCATGTACTTTGAGTAGCAAGGGACTTTTAGGTCTTCCCTCAATGATCTCAAAAGGTACTTTTCCCGTAGAAGTATGTACACTATTATTGTAGGCATACTCTTCAAGAGGTAAGTACGTTTCCCATTGTGAGCGTTGATCTACTTCAGTAACATAAGTCTTGAGTAGATTGAGTATCGTAAGATTGGCTATCTCACTTTGGCCATCCGTTTGTGGGTGATAGGCCGAAGAGAAATTCAATCTTGTTCCTAGATTTTCAAAGAGACCTTTCCAGAAATTACTGGTCATTCTAGGATCTCTATCAGACACGATGGATGTGGGTAATCCATAGTGCTTGAAAATCTAAGATATAAAGAGAGTTTCCATTTGATGTGCCTTAATAGTCTTTTTGACAGGAATAAAATGTGCTTGCTTGCTAAACCTGTCAACTATTGTCCATATTCCTATATTCCCATGGATAGACTTGGGTAATCCAAAGATGAAATCCATGGATATACTCTCCCATGGTGAATTTGGGATAGGCAATGGTTGGAGTAATCCAGGTTGCTTCCCTCTATCATACTTGGTCTTTTGGCATACTACACATTTTGAAACATACTCTTGTATGTCCACTTTCATGGTAGGCCAATAGAAGTATGTCTCTACTCCTCGGAGAGTAGGTTGAATACCTCTATGCCCCGCATATGGAGGAGCATGGGATTCATACATAACTTTCTCACGAAGGGAATGGGTAACACATAGCCTATTGCCGTGGAGAAGATAACCATCCTGCAAGGTGAATGGTTCCTCTTTCTTCCCCAAAGCAAGGGCTGACATTATGTCTCTAAAGTCAGGGTCAGTAGCATACTCATCTATCATAGAGGATAGATCATTGTGAGTAGCTATAGACACCACATTAACTTTGGGTCGTCGTGAAAGTGCATCGGCCACTTGATTGTGCTTACCAGCTATGTGACCAATATGGAAATTAAATTGCGAAAGAAAATTTGCCCACCTCATTTGTTTGTCGGAAAGCTTGGTTTGCATCATGAAATACTTGAGACTTTGGTGGTCGGTTCGTAGGATAAATGGAGTCCCCAATAGGTAGTGCTTCCATGTGTCTAGGGCATGTAGAACAGCTAAAATCTCTTTCTATAAATGCCCAAGACTCGTTCATCAATATTGAGCCTTCGGCTCTCATATGCTATGGCATGCCCTTCTTGAAGCAAAACTGCTCCAAGGCAATCACTAGAAGCATCGCATTGGACCTCAAATGGCTTTGAGAGATCCGGAAGCACGAGGACTGGTTGGGAAGTAAGCTTCTCTTTGAGATTTTCAAAAGCATTTTGCTCCTTAGCAGTCCATACAAACTTAACGTTCTTCTTAGTTAAGTCATGTAGTGGTCGTGCTACTTGAGAGAATTTTGCTATGAAGCGTCTATAGTATGCGCACATACCAACAAAGCTTCTTAGCTCATGTAGATTTCTTGGGTTAGGCCATGCTTTTATTACCTCTAACTTTGATGGATCCATTCGGATACCATCTTTAGAGATAATATGACCTAGGTATTGAATCTCTTGAAGGAAGAATTCACTTTTCTTTTGGTTGAGAAAAAGCTTATTCTCCCTCAATGCTTGAAAAATCACTTGGAGATGTTGCTTATGTTCCTCCAAAGACTTGGAGTAGATGATGATATCATCAAAGAACACTCCAGTGAATTTGCGGTTGGTCTAAACATTTTCTCCATCAAACGATTGAACGTAGCTGGTGCATTGGTCAAGCCAAAAGGCATGACTAGATATTCATAAAGACCAAGCGGTCTTTAAGATATCTTCTTCCACTATCCTTATTTGATGATAGCCACTCTTAAGGTCAATCCTACTGAAGTAGATAGAGCCTTGTAGCTTATCAAACAGATCTTCTACCCGAGGTACGGGAAATCTATTTTTGATAGTGATATGGTTTAGTGCTCGATAGTCCACACACATACGGTATGTACCATCTTTCTTTTGTACTAGAAGGACTGGAGAACAAAAGGGAGAGGAACTAGGCCTCACCATCCCTTTGTCTACCATCTCTTGTACTTGCCTCATGATCTCCTCTTGTTGAGCTTGTGAGACTCGATAAGGAGGCTTGTTAGGTGGTGAGCTTCCAAGAAGGAGCTCAATGCGATGGTCATCATCCCCTCGTTTTGGAGGTAAGTCCATATGGATATCATCGATGAACACATCTTGGAATCCTTTTAGAAAATTAGACAAGTCTAACTCTTCTTGATTCCTACCATTTACATTTGATGAAACATTAGTATCTTTTAGAGATTCTTTGACAAAAATCATGTACGCAGAAACTGAGCTCTTCATTGACTTATCAAAAGCAAGAGGATTTACAAGTGGAATAGTGCAACCACGCTCACTAGCATCTATATACATGTTCTTTCCCCTGTGGGTGAAGTAGATTTTCCTTTCAGGGAACTTCATGTTGGTAGCCATGTGATCAAACCATGGTGCCCCTAGGATAACATCCTCATGTTGGAGAGGAGAGATGAAGAAGTCTTCTTTGTCGACATAGCTTTGGACATGAAGCCTCAACTTCCCAATCAAGGGAGTAATGGAGGCTTGTTGTCCCTTGAAAGCTGCATCAGCCACTACTATATCTCCCATCTCAAAAGCTTGAATGCCTAACTTGGTGGCCAACTCCGTTGATATGAAGTTGAGAGTAGAGCCAGGGTCAAACAAGATGAAGGCATCATGCTCTCTTACCTTTCCCCAAGCATAGGAAAGTGATGATCCTTTGCAATGAGCATCCTCTTTTGGAACTTCGATGGTGGAAGCCCTAGGAGTCTCATTGCGAGTATTCTTCTTGGGGCAAGAACGATAGCCATGTCCTTGCTCCCCACACTTGAAACACTTATGGTCCTTGTGAAAAGCTTCAAGCTCTTCAGGAGAGAGTTTGTTTTTACCTTTGTAAACTCCCTTCTCCTTGGACCGATTGTTGTTGTTGTTGGAATTGACTTGGGAAGTATTTTGAACATTGGGTTTCCCCTTTGCATCATTTTTGTCTTTGTTTTCCATGGGCTTGACATTACGTCTAGCCCCTTGATGGAAATTGATGCGTGAAGCAACCATGGTGTGATGGATTACTTCGCTAATAATACCAGGCCGTTGAGAGTCGATGTATTCGGCCATCTCTTCAGGTAATCCCGCACAGAATTGCTGCCTTTGCTCGGCAAAGTCTATCTTTTGAAAGACAGTAGCCTTGAGATGTAAATCCCAAAACTTGTCTACATATTTGTGGATAGACTCATGGGAGAGCAGCTTCAAGCTGCTCCATTCAGTAAGCACTTTGTCCTTTGCATCGCTTGCAAGGAATTGCTTCATGATGGAAACTCGTAGAGTTTTCCATGTCTTTGGGGCTTCACCATTTCCATGAAGGTTAGCCCACCATTGACGAGCTGATTTTTGGAAGTTCATAGCTACATGGCGTAGCTTGGAGGACTCTGTGAAGCCCTCCTCTCCAAAGGCCGCATCAAATTGTTGAATGAAGGCCAACACTTTGTCGGTAGCACCGAAGGTGCCATCATAGGTGAGAAAATAGATACTCTTTCCTCCCTCCTTGAACTTCTTTAGCTTTTGTGACCTTCGCCATGCAGGAAATGATTTGCGATGTCCTCCCCTCTTATATTCTCTAGGAGAATAGCCATAACTTTTGTCGGACGAGGAGGAAGGTGAAGAAGAAGGAGAAGAGGGTGACCTCTTCCTAGCCCTTTTCTTCCTTTGTTTCCTCTCTTGACTTTCAGAGTGATGAGGAGAAGGACTATGTGTTGATCTTTTCCTCTTGGGAGGAGTGGGCGATCGTCTAGACCGCCGTCTTCGTGGAGCCACATCTTCAGAGGAACTTAAACTTTCATTGCTTTCTTGCTCTGGATTCCTCCTCTCGAATGGGAGAGGGTCTTCTTTTGGGGGTCTCTTCAAGAGGCCTCCTAAGCTCTCTCTCCTCTTGGAGAGGAAGGGAAATTCCATAAGCACGAAGTTGTTGAGTAACTTCGGCTTGCAAAGCAGGGTTGCCCATAGCTTGCTGCAACCTAGTGACGAGATAATTCACAAACATGGGAGCATCATCATTAGCACCTTCATGTGCAAAATCAAATCTATCAATGTTCATTCTACTCTCTTGATTATTGTCAGCCATGTTAACAAAATTTATGTATGTACTTAGTGTATGCTTTGGCAATTCAAAACCCTAGTTGCCACCCCTCTTAGCCTTTGAAAATTGGCTCTTAAGTATCTACACCCACGGCTCGAAGTGGTTAATTATAGAGAGTAGAGGAGTAGGTCTAACATAGTAGAGTTGCCAAGGGCTATCTCCTTTCGGACTTCTTATGGCTCAATAATGGTAAAGCCATAGGCAAGTCTAAAAAGACTCCATTATTAAGTCCAAAGCTCCCGAGGTGTGCACCATCCCCCACATAGTGGGCTCAACAAAACCAATAATAGATCCCTGTTCCACTTACCCTAATATAATTAACAACATCAACCATTTATAGGCTACTTAAGGACCTCAAGCAAGAAAAGAGAACCAAATTCTCTGATACCAATGTAATGGAATTGGACTATTTAATTTGAGAGTAGCGAAAATTAATGAGAGTACTTTTGAGAAATGACTTTGTGAGCATAGCGGGTGAACATAATTGAATATAGCAACATAATCATAGCAATTAGTTAACTTGGCATGAACAAAAGAGAGAGAATTTAGAGAACATGACAACAATTGAGGACCGGATTTATGTGGAGCCGGTCCCCCCTCCAATAGGCATTTGTATTATGATTTCTTCCATTAAGAGAGACTTGTTACAATACAATCTTTGTGTTCCTTGTGACCTAGGTGATGCAATGAAGATGGAAAGCTTCATGCATCACAAACATAACATAAACTTGAAGAAAGCTTTAACTATCCCAAGCCTCAGTCCCAAGACCTCAAACACCTTCGAAGGTGGAGAGAGCTAGCAGGGAATGAGGGTAGGGAAGAGGAAGAAGAAACATTTCGTAGGAGAAAGAATTAGTTCCTCACTTATCATAACTCTTGTTGCTAGCATATATAATAGCATAGTAATGAAGAAGAAGGAGATGGAAAGCTTAAGCATTGAAGCATGGCTCTTGGTTGGATTTGCACTCCATATCCAAGAGTGTTGGTGTAGGCTCTCAACCTCTACTTGCTTGGAGAAGGAGAAGGAGCTCTTGCACTTTGCATAGCACACAATGAGAGTGTTTGTGAGTGTGTGTGGGTGAGTATACCCCCTAAGCAACCCCGTAGCTTGCTTGGGTCGACCCCCCCTTGTAGCTCATGCTTGAAGCTCATTGGACCCCTCCAAGCCTAGCGAATCACAAGCAGGAGGCATTACAAGCAGCATGGGTAGCCTTGAGACAAGTGTCCCCCTTTTCCCTTTGAGAGAGAGGGCTAGATAAATGATAAATCAATTAATTAAATCTCCTAAATTATTATGGGACCCCTTGGGTGGCCAACCAATAGGCTTTAGGAACACCATGAGGGCAACTTGAGGAGGAACTTGACAAGTGTCCCTCTTGCTTTCTTTGTACCATGCATGCCTTGTGTGAGTGTGTGGGTGTTCTCTTTCATCCCCCCCTCATTTAGGGCTTGTCCCCTCCTTGTAGGGATTGAATATTTGACTTTTTGACACCTCAAGCCCCTCATACATAGGCCCAATTCCCACCACAAGCTTGGCCGTTAAGCACTTTAAGCTTGGGCTAGGTTCTCACCTTAAGTGCAACCCTAGCATCTCAAGCATGTCAAGCACCTCAAGCATCTGAATAATTAAGCACCTAAAGCATCTCAAGCACCTTAATCATCAAGCACCTCAAGCACCTTAGTCATCAAGCATGACAAGCAGGACAAGCACCTCGAGCTGGGTCGGGTTCCCGCGCCTCAAGGTTAGCCCTAGCTTACCTAAGGTCAAAGGACTTTTACACACATTATTGGAGGTCTTCAATGAAGCTAACCCTAAGGTCTTATGCTCCATTGGTTAGCCTTGCTCTTTGATAGACCATCTCTCATTTGGGCCCCTTTACCATTTGCCCCCATGTTGAGATAGATCTATAAGCACATGTCTATATCTTAACCCTTGTTCCCGTTTATTCTCCCACATTAAGTGATCGGTTTAATATTAGAGAATCATTTGGGTTGGTTAGATATTAGATATTAGATTTTATGACACCTTCCAAGTAGCATAGTTGGTACCATGGAGTTTTTTTAATCCCTTCAAGTGTGCATCGTATAGACCTTGTGCCATCTTCATCTATAGGAAGATAGTTTGATCAATGAGGAGCTTAGATCTCTATCAATGTATCTCTAGCTAGGTTCTCAAACCCACTTTGATACCGGGTGAAAAGTTTTGGAATCATTTATTAGGCTAAGAGATCCATTATGATACATGGTGAAAAGTTCAAGATTGTTGGCATATGCTTCTAGTATGACAATGTTCTATAACCAATGTAAATTTGTTCAATATGGCTATGAAACTAACCAATTAGTATGATACAAGCACATCACAAAGATACTATTGAGGCTACCAAACCTAATGAATGAGAGAATATAAAAAGAATCAAGAAAACTCAATATTGATTGTTGCATCCAAATGATGGGGCATATATAATATCAACACTCCAATGATGAGTTGCACGTTGGAGAATAAACTCAAGTGATGGGCTAATCCTCAAACTCGATATTGGGCTAATGACCTCTGCAACATTATCTATACAATGGATACATGTGAGCATGTGGCCAAGTTCTAGCACCACTTTGTAAGTGTAAAGGCTAGATCTTATAGTTAATTGTTTACATTTTTTGTTCACTCTTTTTGCTTTTTGTTGACCTTTTTTGTAGCTCTTATTTACATAGATGTTCTCTTTGGTAGGTCAACTCCAAAAATACAGAGTTAAGGAGGTTACTGCAATCTGGTAGCTAGATTATCGACTTGACCAAATAGAATAAAGGTTTTCAAACTGGAGTCCGTACACAGTAGACCACTTTATCTTTGTAGTCACCCACGAGATAGTGAATAGATTGGGAAAAAGGACAAAGATAATGGATTTTTTAGAGGTCTATAAAGATAGAGTGGTCTACTAAGGATGGATTATTATTTGATAAGGTGAATCTTTTATCAAATAGCAAGCAATGCATCTAGTCAGCTCCAAAAACAGATAGTCAGGTAAGTGATCACAATATGCCTCTAAAAGTAGTCAACTTAGCAACTTCACCAGATATAGTAAAGGTTGAATTGTGATGATTCAATTTTGAAATTTTAGTCCATGCTTAGTAATACACCACTTTATTTTTAACCTTTATCAAACTTCAACGAGTGTACTTTCATTAGTGTTGAGAATGGTGCACAACCTAAAATTTCTCCTTTGATGTAGGAGCACTTTCCACCAATCAAGTAGGTTGTTGATGTATGTTACACCAACATGTCGAATGTATCATCATGAACATATTTCAACATGCTGCCATTTCACCAACATCAAGTTAGTTTTGCCTTGGGTCAACCATTGCTTGTATCTTTAGCCATTGTTCACAACTTTGTAGAGATGATGTGAACTTGCACACTATGACATTTATTACTTCAATACGGATAATGATAGTCCTTTTGATGTCAAAAACATTTATAAAGTTGTATCATGGTCAAATGCATAAGTTGAATTTAAATTTAAACATATATAAGAATAGATTCAATAAAAATCACTTGACTAAAAATTCAATTTGCTAACTTTTATATTACTTGAAAATACATCTATAGAAAAAAAAAGAGTACAAAATTTACCAAATAGATTAAAATTTTAAAAGGACATGCTTTTATTTTATAGATTTAATATGTCAAAACATATAAAATATATAAATATAAACTTAATAGGCAAGACAATAATCTCTCTCTCTCTCTCTCTCTCTCTCTCTCTCTCTCTCTCTCTCTCAACACACAGATGCACACAAATCTTTGAGAGGTCCCATGAACACAAAATATCATTAATGAAAAATTAGAGCATGTTCTAAAGACCATATAAAATATGAGATAATGAATTCTATTGAGAAAAACTATACATTCATAAATAGTTTGAAAGAGAAAAAATCTCCATCAAGAATGCTTTAAAAAAAATTTAAACAAATCTTATCATGCTTTATAGATTAACAAGAAAAAAAAATTAACTTATGGCCAAACTAAATATTAGCTCCTCTACTCAAATAAAACAAGTGAAAGGGTCACGATGGCTTTCTAAAACAATAAGAAAGTGATGACATCATTATGTTGAGCTCAACTGGAATCACTGTTTGAGAAAGGATTGCCTCAACTTAGTCTTGAGCTAGTTGAAATTGAGACTAGCTGGTTGCAAACCATGGTAAAGGGAAGTAAAAATGGTGAGATATGCGAGAAAATAGTTCAAAAATCTTACAAATTTCAACATTTGTGTTAGTATTTCCGGTTTTCTTCTTTGTGAGGAGAAAACTTGGCTGCCAGTGTTCAAGAAAGGTGTGCCTCAGCTTAGCCTTGAGCCGACTGAAAATCGAGATTGGCTGGTTCAAGCAATGGTAAAGGGGAAAAAACCCGATAAAATATACGAGAAAATAGTTCAAAATTTTACAAATTTGAAAATTTCTTAGCAATTCCGGTTTGCATCCTACATACAAGAGATTCGACAGCTTAGGACAAAAAACTTTCTCAAACATTGTTGGCCACTTTAATAAAAGAGACTTTCCCAAACATTGATTGGAATCAAGCTATAGAATGCAAGAAAAGTCAAGCCATATGAGGTTGTGAAATGAAAGGTGAAACTAAAAAATCTCATTAATAAATAAATAAATAAATAAATAAATAAATAAATAAATAAATAAATAAATATATTGTGTATAAATAGAATGCAAGAAAAAGCAAGACATGTCAGCATGTGAAATGAAAGGTGATATAAAAGGTTCCATTCGATATTTCAAAACCAAAATAAAATTTAAAGTAAGTCTCAATCATCACTGAAAACATTGAAAGTATGCCTAACTCAACTCTGCTCCGGGGCTTCTTTTAGAAAGCCAAAAACCATTATTTTGGACTTGAGAAAAAAAAAAGTCACCCTCTCCAACGTAGTCCTTAGGGAGGCCAAGAAGGCTGTGTGTGTAGGAGTACTTTTGTCATATAGTATACCCTCTCATTTGCTAAAGTTTTCAAGCTTTGTTTTATACAACCATGATGTGAAGTGTCTTAGGTTTATAAATATAAGCAAACTGTTTGTTACAACAGAAAGGGAGATAATCACACATCATTTGCAAATCAAGAAAAAAATTTCAATGATTTATTTTAAGAACTTTCATTCAGCATTTCTTTCACAAACTTTTATCCCGTGCTTCTATTATGTAATTATTGGTAAGATTTCAACATTATGTAAAGGCACAAACTTTAATCCCTCGCTTTAATTTTTTAATTATTGATAAGATTTCAACATTATATAAAGGCAACATATGCAAATAAAATATTAAAAATAAGATAATCTAGACAATGTAGATAAAGGTTAGTGAAAGCTAAGGGGAGACATAATGTGTCTTATGTATGATAGAAAAGTTTCACTAAGATCAAAAGATTCTTGTGAAAAGCTTCGATTTATGGATTTTAATATGTGTCATTATGTGCCCTATGTCTCTAGATGTCATCTTCCATCCCTCGTTTGGAGCATGGAGGTGCCGTGATTCTTTCTGATAGTATGCTAATATATCTTCCTTCCATCCAAACGTGGAGGGCTTCTTTGGCCTTGAAATTTTTAAGCTTCATTATATATAGTATAGAAGCATAGAAGATCACAATATCCTTGAGCTATTGGACTAAGCCATAGTGTTCGGGAAAAGTGTGCCTCAGCTTAGCCTTGAGCCGGTTGAAAAACCGAATCATCCAGTTGAAAAGAGAGGGACAAGGAGAAAATTCGTTTAGAAAATTTAAGAAAATAGAGTTAAATTACAAAAAATGTCATTTATTTTTCAATATTTCTTCTATGAATCTATCCTAAAGCAAATTTTGTATGTTTGTAAAACTAATTTTTCCCGAGCATTGGTAAGCCATTAAAAAGAAACTCTATAAATGTAGACTACTAGAGTCATGCATATCCCAAGAAACTTGATTACAATGCAATGGAAGTGCAGTAGAAGAAAATAGGACTTGTCTATAGATAGATTCCATTCAAATGAGTGCATTGGCTTTCCAAAAGTTCATCCAAACTTATATATTAAACCGCATCTTATCCCAATAAATGATGTCCCAAATATTTATATGCATCTAGTTATTTGATATTCTTATGACTAAACCCTAAATTTGATGGTATTGGAGCTTGAACTTAGGGTCTACACATCCACATTAACACTTTGCTTGCATAGTGAAGATTGCCATGTCCATGGCGCTTTCTCTTTCATTGAAATAAGTGTCTAGAGTATAAATTTTAAATCTATATCCCACATGTACATGTGCATACATTTAGATCCAACTTCACGATTAAATAAGGAAAGTGACACAAAAATAAAAAAGATGTTCAATCGTTAGATGTTCGAGTTTACTTTTTCAGTCCGAGTTTACTTTTCAACATTTTTATTTAGCTTATATGTTTTTGTTTTCCTCCTTTGGACAACCAAACGCTCACGTGCATGTGGATCAAGCATGAGTCTCTCATGGTGATCGCTCGAATCCAAATCCCAAATTTGTGCATCTGAGGTTGACTTTTGTATTGTCATCCATTGCCCTCGAGATTATCCCCCTTCAACCTCCTCCATCAATCCCACCACTCGGGGTCATTTAAGAACCCATGCCACTTTAGTCTTGCGATAGACCCAAGCTTGATTATTAGGAACAATTGAGGAGCACTCAAGTTAGTCCTAGCCACAAAAGAGAGATGACAAAAAAAGGCCCACCATCTCTCACAAGCCATGTAATGAGTAGTGACAAAGCATGTGAAGATTATCTACACAATATTTGTACATTATATGTCATCTCATACATGAAAATTCACCTTTCCTTTTTTCAATTGAACCAACACAACTAAGCCAATTGGAGACATCTATGATAATTATGCCCGTTTTTGTTAATTTATATGTTGTGCCACTAGAGCACCATGCCATCACATGGTCGGTAAATATGCCAACTATAGGCCAACACATAGAATACAAGCTCTAGGCTTCCTTTAAAGGTTGTCAACCCCACTAGGAGAAGTAACTTTGAAGATGGGAAAGCCAAGATATTGATGTCATTTCTACAAAACTAACTATTTTATTGAAATTTAGTGACCCATTATGCTATAGGTCTTTTGAGTATACGTAGTTGTAATATATAAAACATCCCATAATGTAGTTGTAATATAGAACTACCAACCATAGATTAAAATCCTTTCCAAGGTACACAAGATCTCCAAAGCAATTGCATTGGTGCAAGAATGTACTACTCTCTAGAGACTTTATTAGTTATGGAAATATGTGAGGATATTTCTCCAACCGTTAGACCAACAAGAAGTGAACTTATGTGCTATGAAGTAATATGCAACCACCATTATATAACACACCTCGATAATTTATGGGAATATGCAAGGACATTTCTTTGACCGTAAGATCAATGAGAAGTGAGCATCTATGCTATGAAATAATCGAATTATGACATCACCATAAAAGTAATACACCTTCTATTGTGCACTTGATATAGATGCATTACGCAGCCATGGATCACAGATAGAGCTATCCATTAAACTCCCCTTTTCACCTTACAATACATTTGAAAATTTAGGATTTGCCTCTTTGTTTTAGCCTCCTTCAAACTAGCTCACGATTGGCTTCAATTACAGAGACAATTTTTTGTGTAGACAACACACTAGAATAACTTCTTAGGCTCCTTCTCATTTTAATATTCTCTCGCATTGCTGACATTGTATGTGGCTTACTATGTAGAGAGTCTACCTTACCCTGTCCTATAGCAAAGGTCCAAGTCACAAAATAGATACATGGAAGGACCCTATAGTAAGCACTAGGCCAGAAAAATTTTATATGGGCACAAATATGATACTGCTATAAAAAATCACAACCAAGTGAAAATTCTACATCATAGGATGAGAAAGAGTGTGTGTGGTTTACTACTCAATGTCCCTCTTTATAAAAATAGGAAAATAGATGTCAAATATCTCTCAAAGGCCTACATATACATAAGAAATGTCTCTCCCACAACAAAAAGCAAGAAAAAGTTTGCCATTATGATCTTTCCATGTGACACTAATTGAGTCTTCCATATTTTGTCCCAAGAGCTACATGCTTCACTAATTAGCATTAGATTGGTAATAACACACTCTTATGTCTTGTTAACCAAACATATTTCTAAAATTATTGTTAGAAATGCAAAGTGTTTTTTGAAATGTTCTATATCCACAAAATTGTGTCATGAGTTGAAAAAAACTTGGCACTTTTTGGGCATATGGATTCCACCATTAATCTTATGCTTGCAAGCGATCTTTCAACCTAAATTGTGCTAAAAAAAATTTAATTTTTAAAATAATTTTCCATTATGAGTACCTTTAAAGTTATCTCTTTGAGGTTTAAAGAGCTATTTAGTTGGTTATTGTCATTCTCAACATGTGTGAAATCTCAAAATAAATAGTAGATGTCCGCACTTCAAGTTATGTAGTATATAGAAAAAGTTGACCATCTTAAGATTTTTAAGAAAATTGGATGTGACTTGGTTGCACATTTGATTATCCACATGGATTCCATATCACATGATCATTATTCCTTGAGTTTTATGGCACCTATACCCTTAGAACAAAACATGAAACTATGGGATTTTTTTTGGGCTTTTATATAAATGATATTCATTTTTAGATGAGAGTGTATTCTCCTATATATAAGTGATTTGATAGGAGTAGTTTTTCTACTAGTTGTAAATGACATATTGCCGAGACCAGCTTTCTCATGCGTACATTCTTACTACTTTATGAGTGTCTCCAAAATCGTCTTAGTTTGGCATGTTCAATGCTTTTGAGAGTTTCTATGGAATTATATGATATTCAAGGACTAAATTGTATCATGAGAAAATCTTCTTAGTGTAATTATGAGCGTAAGCATAGAAACATCAATAATAGGTCAATCGATTGAGGAAAATATGATATCTTTCTAGCTAATTGTATTTCCAAAGAAAACAAGTGAAAGAGTAACGGTGGCTTTTTAAAATAATATGAAAGTGACAATATCATTAGGTAGAGTTTAACTAGAATCATAGAAGGTGAAACATTGTTCACGAATGTCTCTTTTAATAAGTGACCAAGTTACCTCCTCACAAATACGAAAAACTGGAAATACTATCAATTTTTTTGGAATCTGCTAGATTTTTGAACTAAGTTCACATGTTTCATTGAGTTTTCTTCCATTTACCATGGTTTGCTTACACACACACACACATACACACATATATATATATATATCTATATATATATTTATATTTATATAAAAATATAATCATTAATATATATATGTGTATAAAATTTATTAAAATTATGCATGATGAAGCTTCACTTTAGCACTCTAAAAGGATAAAATGCAAGAGAAGTCAAGCCATGTGAGGATGTGAAATGAAAGGTGAAACAAAAAGACCATTTAATATTTTAAAACCAAAATAACATTTAAGTAAGTCTCAATCATCACTTTTAAAACCAAAATAACATTTAAGTAAGTCTCAATCATCACTGAAAACATTGAAAGTATGCCTAACTCAACTCTATTCTAAAGCTTCTTTTTAGCCAAAAAAAGATGTTTCAAAAACCATACATTAGATCAAATATCCATTCAAGGTACTAGGAAAAATGCTTTGATGAGATAAATTCTTTTATAAATTCATTAGGACTAGATTGATCTTGACATTGACTATGCTATTTTTGCTAAAATACAATAGTACAGCCACTGTGGAGGCTTTCCATGACCAAACAATAAGGATTCACCCATAAATTATTATTTCCATATAGATTTATCTTTTATCTTTAAGCTAAAGTAACATGAGTATTAAGAAAAATATGAACCCCAAAGGAGCCTTGTAAGAGCAACCAATCAAGCTTCAATCAACAATAGGCCATAAAGGGGGGGGGGGGGGGGGGGGGGACGCATAGATAGCTCGTGTATATGTCCGTAAAAACTATATCATGTAACATATCTATAAAAAGAGCTTGGCAATGCACTTCAAATGCACTATTGTTTTTCAAAATTGAAGTAAAAAATGTGCATGTTATGACCATTGAAAAAATGCAAAAATTGGTGGGACCTTGACCACAAACCCATTCTCATTAGTGTAAAGAATATCTTTGAACTTAAAAGACCGTTTTGGGGTTCATATTTTCTCTAATGGAATAGATAACATGTTGAACAAGAGTATCGAATCTTTTTGAAAGACACTAAAAGAAAACTTTTATGTCTTAGTATGTTACCAAGCTAGTGCTAAGGCCTTGTGTAGGTCAAAAAGATCTAAGACATCTAATGAGACATATATGTTCTAAATACATGTGAAGTGAAGTGTGAAGGACGTGCATTGTTTCTGTTGAAGGGTGTGGATGAATAGAAGAAAAAAAGACATTATGAAAGAGATTGAGAGGGCTTTAATATTTATAGGAGAGAAAATGAGAAAGTGACACTGGCGTTTGAGAACATTTGTTGTCATTTGTATTATATTATTGAAAAGAAATGCAACAATAGACCATCTAGATTACAATATATTCCAAAAGATTAAAAATTGATGGATAGAAAACACTTGGCAGCATAAAGTAAGAAATTAAGTAAAAACAAAGTGAAAGTTGCATGGCCCTAAACCCCTTTTTAAAGATCTTACAAGGACCTACAAAAATACAAATGACACACAAAAGTAGTTGCAAAGCACGACAAAATCATTCAAATATTGAGGTTCAAAAGAATTCGATGAGAAATTGCTTTGCCTCTCTAGGGAACACATTCCTACATTTGTAGACAATGAATGTTTTCTTAAGAGCATATTGTCTCTTAATTCCACAGCTTACTTATTTATTTGGCCAAAAGCCACAATGTTGATAAGGACCACTCTTTTAAGATAATCGTCAGCAAGCATAATCAAATGCAAATCATATATAAATCCCCTAAAATGATCATATTAAGAGCCTATCAAGACCTAGAACATGAAGAATGTTTATAAAAAGAAAAAGAAAAAGATGGTGCTAAATTCTAAAAGAATAAGGTACAACATCCTCTCTTGTAGAGTGAGAAATGAACCCAAAAAGAATGATAAATTTGTAAGATTTACACAATAAGCCTAGATGGCCATTGTAAGCGGTAGCATACAAAACAAAACGACTCTTAGATACATCCACCTTCTATCTATGGAGCACATGATCTTAGGGCTAAAAAGGTATCTTTAATTCCTTGCATCGTTAACATTCTCTTAAATTGAGTCTTGCCATCTTGTCTTCCTCAAGATACTTTTTAAGTTTTCTTCATCAACTTTGGTTATAGAGACGTCAAGTTGAGCTAGATCTAGTGAGGAAACAACTTCTAATAAGAATCGTGGCTTTGGAATGGAGTTGGAGAAAATCTAGCAGTCATGTCTTTCCACAATGTCCATATGCGGACACTTCTTGAAATTTTCCTACATAAAAATACGTGCTTTGTATCGTAAATACTTAAGCATTCTTGGGTTTCATAAATGCTAGCAGAAAAGATCCAACTCTTTGCATTCCCTTAGCAAGATTTCTCTCCGAATGAAGACCTATGAAGGTATAGGAGGCAAAGCCCTATGCAAAAGATCCAAAGTAGACTTATTAGATTTACAAGTAAGGAATGAATGAAGTAGGTCCCCAAAATGTTTTTTTTTGGGTGTTATTAATGGGAATCACCACAGATGCGGGCCGATGAAGGAAAGAAAGCGAAGCAAAAATTAAACATGGGGCAGGAGGAGGGGCATGTGTCAGCATAGGTGGCAAGGATAGAGTGCCCCCAAAAACACGTGTCCATTGTGCTCGTGTTTTTATATCGTGTTGAGTGAGTCCGAGGTGAGTTGCGAGTTCTAAAGAAGAAAACAAAGCATTTCAGGTAAGCGTGCATGCCCGAATCCTCTGTGTTAGTCGTTTCATTGAGCATGGTCTGTAGACTGCATGTAGAGGAACTTGTGCTGGTGGTGTTTGATGTGTGTTATGTTGCATCTTCTCTACGCACAAGGATGATATTGCTTTGCAAGTGATAGATTGGAAAGGTCTAAAACCAATAGGGTGATGGAGGTTAGTGTTACTATCTCAACGGGAGGTTCAGACATTAATGTTGGTCTTTTACCTTGCATGAAAATGTTCCTTGAAAAAGAAACAGTGGCTGGAATTTTTGTTGTTGAGAGGGGAGCAAGCCTATTCCATTTGCATTTCCAAATGGTGATGCGATTATGCACAAGCTCATTGATAGCAGCAAACAAGAAAATCAAACAATACTTGGGATGGGACAAACTTGCTCCGCCGGGGGTGATGGTGCTTTGCCGAGCTTTGAAGAAACACAACATGCATGCATTCAAAGGGATGGTTGGGTACTGTTTGAAGGACCAAGATCAACCACATTTTCAAGTGTTGATGCATAATATTCATCCGGATGACGTTGTGAGCGGGATGGAAACACAACCCGGCACACACTCTTGGAATGATACACACACACACACTATGAGGCACCACTCGGCTTACACAACCCTCCTGGCCGAGACAGGGAATACACAGATGGAGTGCGGGGAGAGAGACTATCCACTTGCCCACTCCACACAGACACACACACACACACACACACACCCAAAAAAACTCAGCTCAAAAGAGGAGAACTTCTGATAATTAGATACAAATGAGCTTGGGCCAACACCAACGGGCAAATAGCTCACACAAAATGGGTAAAATATACCAGATACAATCACAAATTGGAGAAGAAGCTTCGCTCATAGGAGAAACTGACACAGCCAAAACAGTAGAAAAAGAATGAGTAATTTGGCAAAATGGACAGCGCCATCGTGTCCGAAACGGCCCAAAACCCCAGTCTACAATGTCAAAGTGCTCAAATCCGACCTCGGATGAGCAGTTTAGGGCCAAAACAGGCTCCAAAAACACCAAAAACACACCTGTGGTTGTTCCTCCTCTTCTCTCCATGTTTTTTCTGGTCTTCTCTCTGTTTTTTCAGTTCCCACACTTCACTTTATCACTTGGGCACCCTTGGCCTTTTAGTTGACCTCAAACGGACCCCGAATAGGCCAAAAACAGACCTCGCAGTGCATAGTTGTCACCTTTTTGCATCATCCGCACACCTGGCACTCAGCTTTTTCCAATAATGCGTCTCGCAACCACGTGAAGCGGCCCCAAAAGATGGTCCTCATGATGACCTTTCTACATAATTATCACAAGAAAACATCTACGTTGTGCCTGTACTTCTCCACGTGCAAGTATTGACCCCTTCGACCTCCTGACGCCACTAGATGCCATCTGACGCACCTGATTACCTCATGTCGTCGGCCCGCCGATAGCTTCCTCAAGAATTTTTACGCGCTAGAAACTCCTCATTATTGTAGAAAAAACACACTGGTACTGGTGATAGTGAAAATCGATGCACTATGTACATGCTGTCCTACCTGTATACATGTGGGCCCCACATAACCACTTGGCTCTGGAAAATGGGCAATCCTTTATTCGATGCACCATGCATGTGTATGTACATATGCACAATGTGTTGCTCCAAAAAACTCCTGACATAATTTGCCCACCCCCTAGCCTGCTAGAGCATTCATGCTCAGCAGCAGCACTAGTAGATGATCATTCCACCTGGATCAAAAGGCCAAAGGCATATCGCCTGATTCACAAGAAGCATCATAACACCACACCTACATTTGTCAACAATCAACCAAAACTACCATAGGCATACCAACTAACACATCCGCCTTGTCTGGAGTTCCCAAAGCATAAATATTGCATGCCACATTCAACCCAACCGATAGAGACAACTCAAGTGACTCATCACCTGGCATCTTGGCTTCACCAGCCATAGCAACAACCTACAAATCATGCACCCAAGTAGCTAAAATCATTGTGTGAAGGTAAAGTTGTTGATATCCAAAGCACAAAAGTATCCCCGCAGCACACATATCCCTAGCATAGGCATCCACATAGCTGAGATTGGACTCATGTATGCCAAACCCCTTCTCATCATCATAAGCATACTCATCATCACACATAACTTTATCCACATCATAATCATGGCTAGCACCACTATCCATAGCTTCTAGCATGGGTTCATCAGTCTCCAGGAATATAGATCCCTGCTCTAAACCACAATCATGCTCACAAATCGGTTCAATCACTGCACATACATCAAAATATGGCTTCAAAACAGGCTCCACATCCAACAATTCCACAAAATGGCTCTCAACGTTGCCCTCTTCCCTAATTTCCAAGGAACTAGTATCCAAAGATACGTACTCATCATCAATAACCTAAACCTCACACTCACACCCAGAATCACAAGGTACACAAGTAGCCAATGCATCCTCTTCAAGACTTTTCAATCCTGTATCCAAAGCATTACTCACCTCTTTAGGCTCTTCCAGAAACCTGTCAACCTGCAAGACCTCTTTACGCTTCACAATAGACCTTGGGAAGAAACGAGAAACATCATAGGATAGGCTACTTTTCACTTGCTTAGGCTTAACTTCATCTTCCATGTCAAATCCATCTTGCACATGCATACCTGTACTGATACCATGTTCCTCAAGACGCTTAAACTTCCATTCCTTGTGCTTTGCAATGCATATTGCATCTTCAAAAGACTCGGGCATCTTCAACTCAACCTTGAACCGCAACCAAGGTGACAAACCATCAACAAAAGAACTTGTCTTCAATGAACAAGGGGGGGTCTCATCCTTAAGAGCAACACACCAACGAGTCCATAAATCTGTAAAACCTTGTACATAGGCATCAACACCTTGACAAGAACCTTGCTTAAGAGCATTGAGCTCATTCCATACTGCATTTGCATCTTCAAAAACCTGGAAACGCTCTAAAAAAGCTTCTATAAACTTGTCAAGACTCAAACCATAAGAACAAGCCACTGCTTCTTTAGCTTCCAAATCCATGAACCAAACACGGGCCTCATCTTTCAAAAGCAATCCAAATAGCCTCAAAATCTTCTCCTCATCACACATATTGTTGCTTATGCATGCCACCTCGACTTGCTCCAGAAAGTCTTCCGCATCTTCACCACTTCTTCCATGAAATTCCGGATAAGAGAAAGCCATGGCTACCCAAGTTACTATGCTTTGAGAACCCCTTCGAACACACGTGCAAGAACCCAAAACCTTTCACTACCCAATCCCCAGAAACTTCAATGGAGCTCAGCTTTAGATAAGGACAAACACATGCACATCAAATGAGTTTTCATAGTTAATCATTGGAATTACAACAGGCAAAGGACATTCCAGGATCTCTCGTAATCTTCTTGGCCCGAACATAAAGACTATACGCTGCTGGAAAAAAATCTTCCTGTACACATGAACATTTATCTGGATTCTCTGAGTTAAATGAAAAGGAGTGAATTGAGGGCCATTTTGATCATCCATTGAAGCCAACCATGAAGCTCCCAAGAAGGCACACCTTACTTATCCTCTTATTTTGCCAAAATTTCAGCAGCATAACAACATAAATGGCTTAAAAGACCAAAAGACCAGCCATCATAACTTGGAAAAATTTTGACAGAGTTTCCCCAGAAGTAAAGCAGTAAGAACCCAAAATATAGATTGTATATGTATGCATAAACTGGCAACAATAGAACCCGAGCATCAAATAGGAATCACTAGTACATAGCCTATGGCGAGGTCACGAAAAGGGTGCTCTAGCTACCTGTATCACCGAAAGGATCTCCACATTTGAGAATCCCCCAGCTCAATAAAACCTCACGCTATCGACCCTCACACGAAGGCTAATGCAAATCGCGTATAGTCAAGTCTCAGAAATGACTATCTTCCAGACCAAGTCTAAGAAATGGCTGGGACTGCCAAATAAAACCAAGTATGGCTCCACAAAGGCGTACAATGGCAGTTTCCACAAGTAACGTACAATACCAACAGACAATGCGCTCAAATAGGCGCCAAGTGATGCATATCCACAACAACTTCAAGTGACTTCCACTTTCCAATGTATCACTGAACTCCAGCTACCTGTACCTGTGTGAATCACCTGTACTTGTCCCTGTCCCTGTAACTTGTAACCTGTAACCTGTAATCTGCACCCTACAACCTGTAATCCCGAATCTCGAAGCAGAAGGTACTCTAAGAAGTTCCTCAGTGGGGGCGCCAAAAGAATGTGAGCGGGATGGAAACACATAGAATGCCTCTATAACAACCCGAAACACACTCTTGGAATGATACACACACACACACACTATGGGGCACCACTCGCCTTACACAACCCTCCTGGCCAAGACAGGGAACACACCGATGGAGTGCGAGGAGAGAGACTATCCACTTGCCCACTCCACACAAAGACACACACACACACACACACACACACACACACACACCCAAAAAAAAACTCAGCTCAAAAGAGGAGAACTTCTGATAATTAGATACAAATGAGCTTGGGCCAACACCAAGGGGCAAATAGCTCACACAAAATGGGTAAAATATACCAGATACAATCACAAATTGGAGAAGAAGCTTCGCTCATAGGAGAAACTGACACAGCCAAAACAACAGAAAAAGACTGAGGAATTTGGTAAAATGGACAGTGCCATCACGTCCGGAACGGCCCAAAACCCCAGTCTACAATGTCAAAGTACTCAAATCCGACCTCGGATGAGCAGTTTAGGGCCAAAACAGGCTCCAAAAACGCCAAAAACACACCTGTGGCTGTTCCTCCTCTTCTCTCCATGTTTTTTCTGGTCTTATCTCTGTTTTTTCAGTTCCCACACGTCACTTTATCACTTGGGCACCCTTGACCTTTTAGATGACCTCAAATGGACCCCGAATAGGCCAAAAACAGACCTCGCAGTGCATAGTTGTCACCTTTTTGCATCATCCGCACACCTGGCACTCAGCTTTTTCCAATAATGCGTCTCGCAACCACGTGAAGTGGCCCCAAAATATGGTCCTCATGATGACCTTTCTGCATAATTATCACAAGAAAACATCTACGTTGTGTCCGTACTTCTCCACGTGCAAGTATTGACCCCATTCGACCTCCTGACGCCACTAGATGCCATCTGACGCACCTGCTTACCTCATGTCGTCAGCCCGCCGATAGCTTCCTCGAGAAGTTTTATGCGCTAGAAACTCCTCATTATTGTAGAAAAAACACACTGGTACTGGTGATAGTGAAAATTGATGCACTATGTACATGCTGTCCTACCTGTATACGTGTGGGCCCCACATAACCACCTGGATCTGGAAAATGGGCAATCCTTTATTCGATGCACCATGCATGTGTATGTACATATGCACAATCCCTTGCTCCAAAAAACTCTTGAAAACGTCAAGAAAGGCATTGAGTTGTATACTCTGTATGGTGGTGATGACTTGAGGAAAAAAATATGTTTGACGCCTGCCAACATCTTTGATAGAACATAAATGTTTTGGAAATTTAAACTAGGCCACTCTTTAGGCAATGACTTTTTATCTACCGTGCACAAAATGCTGAAAAGTGGAAAATACTATCCTTCATCGGCATGGGTGACACCCTACCAGGGGCGTGGAATGCAATTGGGTAAGACAAAGGCTCTTTGGAGGTGCATGGTTAATCCGTCAATAAGAACATACCAGGATGGTGCTAGCATTTTCATCAGCAATAACCTCTTACCCGTGACGTAAAGCACCTCTCACCCACATGCCTACTGGTTTCATTCCCAATGGTAAGAAGTTGAGAGGTGGGTTTATAGATATGCATAGGAAGAAATCTGTTTTCTACATTTCCTAATTGTGGAACATCTTGTCGACAGTCCAACAAGCATAGCCCCAAATGACGAAGATGAGCATAGTGAACAAACGGTGATGATGAACATGATCATAGTGAGCAAAGGAGCGCTCAAATAGGCGACGACTATATACCATTGGTCCATAGAGTGGGATTGACAACAATTGCATGATGCAATGTATTTGTAATTTCTTATATTCGTTTATCTTCATTGCATACAACCAAACTAACAATTTGGACTATATTTATGCAGTCTGACAATGGAGCAAACCAACTTGCTGCTTACCATGGGAGACACACAAATAGATGAATCCTGGACCAAATTGAAGATCCACGATTGGAGAAGATAAAGGACATGGTCTTAGAAATTTTTCATGAGGTGTCTGGAAACAAGCTTGAACATTATGCGCCTCTTTGATTAGACGTCATAGATGCGATATGCACGCTCAAGGATGGAATTGACGATCATGAAGCAAACATCACTGATGTCCAAGTTTGTAAGCTAGAGGAACATATCTCAATGTTGCGGACATAAATATCAAAGCTAAAAAGCCAACTAAGTAAATTAAATGTGTTGTTATGTAGACTATCAAATGTGCTTAGCAGAAACGTGATTCAATAGACTATTATTGTGGCAAAAAAATTAGTTTTAATTGCTCTTGTTGGACATTCTGCTAGTATTTTTACCTATTTGTAGAGAACCAAGAAAAACCATTTTTGATTTCTCTTCTTAGATATTTTGTTGGTTTCCTATGCATGTGTACTCTTGTTGATGCCATTCATATAACTATTCTCCTTGTACATAGTCTCAGACATATGCCGACCTTTTTTCCTTTAAAAATTCAGATTTGTTTGCTCTTGTTGGACATTGTCCTGATATTTCCCAATGAAGATAGACATATGTCAAATGTTCCCAAGAAAAACCAGTTTTGATGGCATTTATATAACAATTTTCCTTGTACATAGTCTCAAACATATGCTCACCTTTCAGTTTTAAGATGTGGTTTTCTGATGCATGGTCGTGTGTACGAGCATTAAAAAAATTTGTGATCAATATCATTTTCACTTTCCGTCTAGACATGGTCCCCGCAGTTTCGATCTTCCAAGAGTTAGGTCGTTCGACGTGTGAATGGCTTCAAACAGTCCATATCATGTCATCTAGCATAAGGAAAAAAGGAATCTTGTTAATTAATTAATGTATTGTGAGAAATTAGAGCTAGTAGGTATGATAATATGTATGTGTTATACCTATCTTGAAAACCTCATCTCCTATACCGGATTGGCATGCTTTAGTGGATGTGTCATAAAATTAATATCTAACCAACCCAATGATTTTCTCATATTGAACTGATCATTTATTGTGAAAGAATAAACGAGAACAAGGGTTAGAATATATACATGTGCTTATGGATCTATCTCAACACGGGGCCAAGGTTAAGGGGTCCAAATGAGAGATGGTCTATCAAAGAGAAATGCTAGCCAATGGAGCTTAAAAACCTTAGGGTTAGCTTCATTAAGACCTCCAAAGATTAGTGTTAAAATTCCTCAGACCGTAGGCAAGTTAGGGTTGTGCTTGAGGTGGGAACCCGGCCCAAGCTTGAGGTGTTTGTCATGCTTGCTGACTAAGGTGCTTGAGGTGCTTAATGACTAAGGTGCTAAGGTGCTCCATGACTAAGGTGTTTGAGGGGCTTATGGTGTTCCCAAAGTCAACCACAATCCCTACTCATGGGGGGTGAGCCCTTATTGTAGGAGCATGAGAGAGAACACACACACCCTCACACAAGTAAAGCCTTGTCTAAATAAGAAACAAGGACACATGTCAAGTTCCTCTCCATGTTGCCCTCATAAGGTGCCTAAAGACTAATGGTTGGCCTCTCAAGGGGTCCAGCAATAATTTAGCTAATTTAATTAATTGTTTATGCATTTATCAAGTCCTCTTTCTCAAAAGGGAAAGGGGGACACTTGTCCCAAGGCTATCATGGTTGCTTGATATACACTATGCATGTGATTGGCTAGGCTTGAGGGATCCAATCAACGTCCAGCATGAGCTACAAGGGGGGGTCGACCAAAGCAAGCTGGGGGTGTGCTTGGGGGGTATACTCTCTCACACACACACTCACATGCTCACTCTTGCTTGGCAAAGTGCAAAAGCTCCATCTCCTTCTCCAAGCTTGTTGAGAAGTTGAGGCCTACACCAACACTCTTGGCTATGGAATGAAAATCCAACCAAGAGCCATGCTTCAATGCTTAAGCTGGCCATCTTCTTCATCATCATTATTATGCTATTATGCTATGCTATGCAAGAAGAGTGATGATAAGTGAGGAACTATCTCTTTCTCGTATGTTGCTTCTTCTTCCTTTTCCCTACCCTCATTCCCTGCTAGCTCTCTCCACCTTTGAAGGTGTTTTAGGCCTTGGGACTGAGGCCGGGGATGGTTAATGCTTTTACAAAGTTTATGTTATGCTCATGATGCATGAAGCTTTATATGTTCATTGCATCACCTAGGTCACAAGGAACACAAAGATTGTATTGTACCAAGTCTCTCTTTATGGGAAAATCTATAATACAAAAACCTATTGGAGGGGGGACCGGCTCCACATAAATCCAGTCCTCAATTGTTGTCATGTTCTCTATTCTCTCTCTTGTTCATGACAAGTTAATTAAGTATAATGGTTGTGTTGCTACCGCTAATTAATTTCACCCTATATGTTCTCAAAGTATTCTCATAAAAATGCTCACTATAATTCTCTTAATTTCGCTATTTTTAATGTTCATAGGCCATTTCCATTACATTGGTATCAGAGCTATTGGTCTCTCTTTTTCTTTTTTCGGAAGAGAGGTCCTTAAGTTGTCCATGAAAGGTTGGACATATTTATGGCAATCATGTTTGTTAATTATCTTGCTACTAGGTTACAACAAGCTATGGGAAACCCTGCTTTGCAAACCGAAGTTACTCAACAACTTCGTGCTTATGGGATTTCCCTTCCTCTCCAAGAAGAGAGAGAGCTTAGGAGGCCTCTTGATAAGACTCCCAAAAGAAGATTCTCTCCCATATGAGAGGAGGAATCAAAAGAACAAGAAAGAAGCGAATCACTAAGTTCCTCTGAAAATGTGGCTCCATGAAGATGACGGTCTAGACGGTCACCAACTCCTCTTAAGAGGAAATGGTCAAACCCATAGTCCTTCTCATCGTCACTCTGAAAGGGAAGAGAGGAAACAAAGGAAGAAAAAGGCAAGAAAGAGGTCACCCTCTTCTCCTTCTTCTTCACCTTCTTCCTCTTCTGACAAAAGCAACAAATATTCTCCTAGAGAATACAAGACTAGAGGACATCACAAATCCTACCGTGCATGGAGAAGGTCCCAAAAGCTCAAGAAATTCAAAGAGGGAGGAAAGAGTAATCTCTTTTCTCACCTATGATGGCATCTTTGGTGCTACCGATAAAGTATTGGCCTTCATCCAACAATTCGATGCGGACTTTGGAGACGAGGGCTTCACAGAGTCCTCCAAGTTACGCAATGTAGCTATGCACTTCCAACAATTTTCTCGTCAATGGTGGGCTGGCCTTTGTGGCAACGGTGAAGCCCCAAAGACATGGAAAACTCTACAAGTTTCCATCATGAAGCAATTACTTGCAAGTGATGCAAAGGACAAAGTGTTTACTCAGTGGTGGAGTTTGAAGCTGCTCTCCAACGAGTCTATCCACAAATATGTGGACAAGTTTTGGGATCTACATCTTAAGGCTACTGTCTTTCAAAAAATAGACTTCACAGAGAAAAAGCAACAATTTTGTGTGGGATTATCTGAAGAAATGGCCGAGTATGTCAACTCCCAACGGCCTGGTTCTATCACCAAATTAATCCACCACACTATGGTTGCTTCGCGCATCAATTTCCAACAAGGGGAGAAAAGGAATGCCAAGCCCACGGAAAACAAAGATCAAAATCATGCAAAGGGGAAGAACAATGCCCAAAACTCTTCTCAAGGCAATTCCAATAACAACAACAACAATCGGTCCAAGGAGAAGGGAGTTTACAAAGGTAAAAATAAAGTCTCTATTGAAGAGCTAGAAGATTTTCGTATGGACCACAAATGCTTCAAGTGTGGAAAGCAAGGACATGGCTACCGTTCTTGGCCCGAAAGCAATGCCCGCAATGAGACTCCTAGAACTTCCATGATCGAAGCTCCAAAAGAAGATTCTCATTGCAAAGGATCACCTCTCTCCTCTGCTTGGGGAAAGGTAAGGGAGCATGATGCCTTCATACTGTTTGACCCTGTCTCTACTCACAAGTTCATATCAATGGATTTGGCCACAAAGCTGGGCATTCAAGCTTTCGAGATGGGAGATACTGTAACTGCCGATGGAGCTTTCAAGGGACAGCAAGCCTCTGTTACTCCCGTGATTGGAAAGTTGAGGCTTCATGTTCAAAGCTACGTCGACAAAGAAGACTTTTCATCTCTCCTCTCCAACATGAGGATGTTATCCTAGTGGCACCATGGTTCAACTGCATGGCTGCCAACATGAAGTTCCCTAAAAGGAGAATCTATTTCACCTACAGGAAAAAGAGCATGTATATAGATGCTAATGAGTCTGATTGTACTATACCACTTGTAAATTCACCTGCTTTTGATAAGTTAATGAAAAGCTCAATTTCTATGTACATGTTTTTTGTCAAAGAGTCTCTAAATGATGTTAATGTTGTAACAAAACAAAGTGTTAGGAATTAAGAAGAATTAGACTTGTCAAATTTTCTAAATGGATTCCAAGATGTTTTTATCGATGATATCCCTTTGGACTTACCTCCAAAATGAGGGGATGATGATCATCAAATTGAGCTCCTAGCAAGAAGCTCACCGTCTAACAAGCCTCCTTATTGAGTTTCCCAAGATCAACAAGAGAAGATGATGAGGCAAGTACAAGAATTGGTAGACAAAGGGATGGTGAGGCCTAGCTCCTCTCCCTTTTGTTCTCCAGTTCTTTTAGTGCAACGGAGAGATGGTACATACCGCATGTGTGTAGACTATCGAGCGTTAAACCATATCATTATCAAAAACAGATTTCCTGTACCATGGGTCAAAGATCTGTTTGATAAGCTATGAGGCTCTACCTACTTCAGTAGGATTGACCTTAAAAGTGGCTATCATCAAATAAGGATAGTGAATGAAGATATCATAAAGACCGCGTTTCGTACCACGTTTGGTCTTTATGAATATCTAGTCGTGCCTTTTGGCTTAACTAATACAAACCCTATCGCAAGTACACTGGAGTGTTCTTTGATGATATCATCATCTACTCCAAGTCCTTAGAGGAGCACAAGCAACATCTCCAGGTGATTTTTCAAGCTTTGAGGGAGAACAAGCTTTTTATCAATCAAAACAAAAGCGAGTTTTTCCTTCAAGAGATTCAATACTTAGGTCCTATTATCTCTTAGGTTGGTATCCATATGGATCCATCTAAGTTAGAGGTAATAAAGGCATGGCATAATCCAAGGAATCTACATGAGCTACGAAGCTTTGTTGGTATGTGTGCATACTATAGACGCTTCATAGAAACATTCTCTCAAATAGCAGGACCATTACATAACTTAACAAAGAAAAAACGTTAAGTACTCATGGACTGCTAAATTGCAAAATGCTTTTGACAAGCTCAAAGAGAAGCTTACCTCCCAACCAATGCTTATGCTTCCGGACCTCTCAAAGACATTTGAGGTTCAATGTGATTCTTGTGGTGATTTCCTTGGAGCAGTATTGCTTCAAGAAGGGCATGCCATAGCATATGAGAGCCAAAGGCTCAATGCGGATGAATGGGTCTTGGGCATAAAAGAAAAAGAGCTTTTAGTTGTACTACATGCCCTATACACATGGAAGTACTATCTATTGGGGACTCCATTTATTTTGTGAGCAGACCACCAAAGTCTCAAGTACTTCATGACGCAAACCAAACTTTTCAACAAACAAATGAGGTGGGTAAATTTGCTTTTGCAATTTAATTTTCATATTTCTCACACTGCTAGTAAGCATAATCAAGTGGCCGATGCACTTTCACGACGACCAAAAGTCAATGTGGTGTCTATAGCAACTCACAATGATTTATCTACTATGATAGATAAGTATGCTACAGACCCTAACTTTAAAGACATAATGTCAGCCCTTGCATTGGGAATTTAATTTTCATATTTCTCACATTGCTGGTAAGCATAATCAAGTGGCCAATGCACTTTCACGACAACCAAAAGTCAATGTGGTGTCTATAGCAACTAACAATGATTTATCTACTATGATAGATAAGTATGCTACATACCCTAACTTTAAAGACCTAATGTCAGCCCTTGCATTGGGAAAGAAAGAAGAACCATTCACCTTGCAGATGTTTATCTTCTCCAGGAAAAGGCTGTGTGTTACCCACTCCCTTTGTGAAAAAGTCATGTATGAATCCCATGCTCCTCCCTATGCGGGGCATAGAGGCATTCAACTTACTCTTTGAGGAGTAGAGACATACTTCTATGGGCCTACCATGAAAGTAGACATACAAGAGTATGTTTCAAAATGTGTGGTATGCCAAAAGATCAAGTATGATAGAGGGAAGCAACCTAGGTTACTCCAGCCCTTGCCAATCCCTAATTCACCATGGGAGAGTATATCCATGGATTTTATCTTTAGATTACCCAAGTCTATCCATGGCAATACAAGAATATGGACAATAGTCGACAGGTTTAGCAAGCAAGTAAACTTTATTCCTATCAAAAAGACTATTAAGGCACACCAAATGGCAACCCTCTTCATATCTCAGATTTTCAAGCACCATGGATTGCCAACATCCATCATGTCAGATAGAGATCCTAGAATGACTAGTAATTTTTGGAAAGGTTTCTTTGAAAATATAAGTACAAGATTGAATTTCTATTCGGCCTATCACCCACAGACGGATGGCCAAAGTGAGATAGCCAATCTTACAATTATCAATCTACTAAAGACTTATGTTACAGAAGTAGATCAACTCTCACAATGGGAGAAGTACTTACCCCTTGTAGAGTATGCGTACAATAATACTATCCATACCTTTTGAGTTCATAGAGGAAAGACCTAAAAGTCCCTTGCTACTTAAAGTCCATGGGAAGATCTTTGTTATTGATGAGTAGAGCCGTGACCTACAAGAATCTTTCCAAAAGATTAAGGAGGCTATATACATCTTTCAACAAAGGCAAAAGGCTACTGCTGATAAAAATAGAAAGGTCTTAACATTCAAAGAAAATGATTGGGTCTTACTCACGTCTTACTCAAGTTCCCTAAGGCTCGATTAAGGAAAACAATGGGCAAAAATCCTATGCGCCATCAAAAGTATTATGCTAAACTCCTTTTCAAATCTTGAAGCCAATCAATGACATGGCTTATCAACTCAAGTTGCCCAACCAGTGGCTCATACACAATGCTTTTCATGTGAGCCTACTTAAGCCCTACAAAGGTGTGCGCGTATGTCGCACGTGTCAATGCAAGGAACTTGCCGATACACTGTGTGCGAGCGACAAATGGCTCCAAGCACACAACAAGCCTAAACTAGTAAGCTCAAAGATGACGATGGTGTGTCACTCACCGCTCTACGCTTGCTTCATGGAGGATTCCTCGCCACGAAGAAGAGGGAGACCACGCTACGCCGCGCTCAACCGCCTCGCCACCGTCGTGCCGCCGCAATGCTCGATCTCTCTCTCTCTCTCTCTCTCTCTCTCTCTCTCTCTCTCTCACACACACACACACACACACACACACACACACACACATACACACACACACACACACACACACATACACACACACACACACGCATACACACACAGAAGGAGATGAAGAAGAAGAAGATGGAGATGGAGCAAGAGAACTCTTCAATTGCACAAATGAGAGAATGAGTGAATTTTAGGTTTAGTTGACTTTTATATGAGCTCACCCCATTCACACTTGGGTGCCCATGCTTAGCCAACTAACCCCTTGAATGTTCCAGTTAGAGTGCGCCTCTCATCGGCGATCACTCTTACCCTTTTCCTATTGGACCGACAAGCCCGGTACCTGACTCTACCAAGTAAATAATACAATCATCCGTCGTAGGTGATAGGGTGTCCGTGGGCCGTGAGGGTTAACATGCCCCCCTTCCTGATGTAGATTCCTTCCTCAGAAGCTATTGAGTTGAAGCTCGTTCGTCGAGGTGGAAGAGCATCTGAGATGAATGTCCTTAGCCTCCTTCAGTCACTACAAAATCAAACAACATTGGCACGGTAATTGCATTCTCATAAGCAATTAAAAACCATATGCAGTTGTAGGTTTGGTAACAAAATTTTAAACCATTTGTCAGCAATAAACATTAAATTTCAATATAATCAAATGCATAACCAGATGTAAAGGTAAAAATTAAACAAGTCTGGGGTCGCTATTTTAACGGTCGAAATGTACTAGAGATCGACTATTAATACCATGGGTAAGCTTCTTAATTTTCTCTGGTCAATTAAGTTGTTTAATCGCGAGAGCCAAGTATTTCATGTTCGAGGGCTGACTAGAGGTTATACCTAGAAGACCTTGTAGTTAAGCTATGATAAAAGGAATTTCTCATGAAATCATCGCCTGACTGATTACCTTTTCTTTGACCCCCCAAAGTCTTTTCACAGTGATTCAATTTTGATGTGTGTGCTTATTTTATATGCCTTGGGTTTTTTGCTTTTCAAGGAAAAGCGCCCACACTGGGAACCTCTAGGGCTCTAGGACCATAGGCGATACATGTGAGTGAAGTACCAAATCAAGCTAAGATTTCTCTTCCAGCTTAAGATTTTACATTGTGGCACTTTGAATTTTTGTTTATTCGTTTTCAACATTTTAATTTTTTAACTTTGGGGGGTCATATTACACTGTTACACCTCCCCAGGCTCATCACACTAGTAAACTCCCTTTATAATACTTAACCTAAAGGTCAATAGGGTGATCAAGCCCACTAGAAAGCCCTAGTACATTTAACACAATGCTGCCTAAATCGGATTAAGAACCTAAGTAACCATTAATTATTAGGAAGGCATTCCCCATGGTATTAAGAGAAGATCTCTAGCACCTAGATTGGTCAAACTAGCTTAGTCGGACTGCTTGATTTTTAAATCTAGACAAGTGATTATAACAAAAAATGACATTGAATATAATGTTTGATACTAGGCAAATGCACTGAATATTATGCTACCAATCACAATTAAAGCAAACAAACATGGATGCAAAAAAAAGATAAGGGACAATGCTAATGGACAAGAAACACCTGTTTGTGTTGATGGTCGTGCTTGATTTGAAGAGTGAGTCAAGATAAAGATTCCATGAAGGTCCAAATCCTAACAACAGCAACACGCTCCTATACACACTAGGAAACACAAAGAATACCTCTAGGAGGCACATCAGTGGGAAAAGGTACCAACACTTATTGAACACAACAAAAAAACATAAGAAACCCTAACCTAATTATTTGCACTCCCCCTAGAGAGTCAAGGGAATAGGATATTGTAGAGATTGGGGGGGAACCCTAAGGCTAAACCCCTATCGTCATCATCGAGATAAACAAAGTCATCATCCATGAGACCATATGTGTCATCTGTGTAGTCATGTAAATCTTCTTCTTCATCATAGGTACCCATGTTTACTAAGAAGGTCACTAGACGCCTATAGTCATCTTGGTCAAAAGGGTAGACTTGTGCAATGGGAGAAACGCTCTCTACTAAGTATGGATCAGTCGTGGTCAAGAGACGTATCAGCCACTCTAACTCCTCAAAATTCCTCTCACATGCTAGCGTACCTACCAAATCCCATTCACATGCAAGCACCGGAAAGACCATGTGAAACATTTGTGAAAAATAACGAGGGTACCTCTCACCCAAGGCAGGAGTGGATGACTCTAGCGATGTCGTGATGTGGCACGTATATAGTGGGAACGGGCATTAAACGATTTATCTTGTGACTTTTTGACGTATAAGTATACTTCATATAATACTCGTATGCATAAATAAAAGCTTTCTACCATACCTTAGTATTACCTTTCAAGTAATATAAATGTACATTACTATTAGAAAGTACTGCAAGAGAAGTATCAATGATTGTGCCTCTTTTTGTCTGGGGGAAAAGCATTTGTATATTTCTTCTAATATCTCAGCTATACCCTACCATATATAAATTATTTTCTTCTTTTCATATTTATTTAATAAAATAACCCTTCAATAATGCATACCTTCTTGGATACATACAAGAGGGAAGGGTCTACTAGAAGACTTTACAAAAAGGAAGATCCAAAGCTTCTTGGACCATCCCAATTTGAAAATCCCGACCTAAGGGTGTGGAGAAAAGGCCAAAACCAAGTCAAGCTCTTTTAGTAGGCCAATTTTGCCTTTTGAAGCATGTCAATCCGAGTTACAGGTCAAAAGTTATAGGGAAACCAGTGAAAAACCCTCTCACAACTACACTGCAAGAAGAGATGGTAAACAGGTGAATCAAGTGAAAAGAGGTAATCTTGGTCCTTTTTTATAAAATAAGATATTTGGAGGATAAAAGACACAATCACGTGAATGTGACACCTCAAAGATGCCTTGAAGGACAAGACACACAAGTTGGAACCCCCTGCTAGAGCCACACAGAAGATGCCTACGTGGGGCCCACATACATCATGCACCCACATGGAGCCTCAAAGACCAAAAATGTTGAATTTCATGATATTTTGAGTCCTAATATTTCCCATTTTAAGAAATACCCAAAGAACATTTGATTTGGGCTAACTCTTTATCCTAATCAAGTGATTATGTAAAACATGGCTCCCTCACCTATAAAAAGGGCAACCTTCTCTTCATTGGCGGCAAGTTATGAGTAAGTGAGAATAGCTCAATTTCATAGTATCACACTCATCTTAGTGCCACACTTTCTCTTGAAGAAAGGCTGAAGTCTTGCCTCATCTTCTCTCTCCATTAAGGTGGTGGCGATTGCTCTCATGTAGGATATATGTTGCTAGTTTTTCTTTCATTTGGATATCTAGTCCAATACTTGTCTTTAACTCCTTCTCTATCTCTCATTATTTATCTTTAATACTACCACCACACTTAGATCTATCTCTAATTCTATCTTTACTCCTCCTTTCATCTCTCTTGTTGTGTCCTAATTGTTTCATTGGAAGGTATTCAAGCAGCAATCTTGTCAATGTAACGGCCACAATCTTCTTGCGGGAAACAATTATGTGCACAAGGTTAGTAACCATGTCTTCATCTTTCACAAGCCTCTCTCTCTTAAGGTTCTCATTCTCTTCCACAAACTCTAGAATCTCCTTGCTACAGGTACTTCTCTCCTCGCATTATCCTTATTGCCTAAGGGCAACAATAGGGCTTGGGAGAGAAACTCTCTTCTTCTTCTCCTTTCACTTCTTTCACACCTTTATTTTTGAACATACTAAGTATATCATCGATGAATAACCATAATCCACATAGAGGCGATTTCTTTCATTTCCATTCTATGCAATCTATTAGGGTCAACATTTGGATTAGTCGAAAGATTCACTTTCGGCAACGCATAATGTTTCTATTTGGTCCTGAAAGGCTCAACGAAATACTTCTTTCACCAGATCCCATCATACTACCTATTATTGACTATAACTTCTCTTTTGATGTGAGTGTGGTTATTTTATTATGAATCAAGAGGATTTGTACTCACAACTAATCCCCATCGCTAGACAAAACATATACATTATAGTAAGCACAAAGCTACAGTTCCAAAGAGCAATCCGTAGCTTATTTGGACAACAAAGATTAAATATCATTAACTCATCCATTAACCCTTTTATCCTACCCATGATACGATATGATCGTAATCTCGATGTTTTCATTTTTGTTTTGTTCTGACTATCTTTCATGAGTTCTCTCCATCACGTATGTGTTTGTAAGGAAAAGTGAGCGGCTTCTTTGGCTACATTTTTTCTTTAGCTCTAGAAGCTATGTTATCTACATCTTTGATCTTTCTCATAACCCTTGAGCTTCCTCACAAACTCTCACAGCAAGAGGCCCGGTGCCTTTCTAGCAAGACCGCCTACTTCTTGACATATTTTTGGTGAACCCAACGTGAAACTGCCAGGGTGAGAGTTTGTGCGTAACCATGGGTGATCATGTTTAGCAACAGGGTATGCATTTTGACCCAACAACAATGCAAAGTTTTCAAGCATTTGCAATGTTTATGCAACAACAACATGCCACTGAAATAAGGGAGATTTCAGCAACGAAGGCCATACAAGCTGTCGTCAACAAAATGGATCAATTCAATGGCCAAGATGTAACCAAGTACTTACACGAGTATGTGAAGGAGATGGTGCTGCATCGTGTGTCAGAAGGTGAGATGATTCAAAGCTTTGAGCTAGTTGTTGCTCCAGAAATTAGAGAGCATGTTAGGGCAATTAAAGATGGGCATGGGAGAAATTGGGAAGAACTCAAAGTAGCTTTAAAGGAGGAATATTTCATGGAGGACTCTGAGAGAGTAACCATAAGGACATTCTTAGAATGGGTAGTCAAGCCAAAGCAAGGACTATCAATAACAGAGCTACTTAGGGAATTTGAGCGGCGCTATGCACAACTCACAAGGATCAAGTATGATAGAGGGAAGCAACCTAGGTTACTCCAGCCCTTGCCAATCCCTAATTCACCATGGGAGAGTATATCCATGGATTTTATCTTTAGATTATCCAAGTCTATCCATGGCAATACAAGAATATGGACAATAGTCGACAGGTTTAGCAAGCAAGTACAATTTATTCCTATCAAAAAGACTATTAAGGCACACCAAATGGCAACCCTCTTCATATCTCAGATTTTCAAGCACCATGGATTGTCAACATCCATCATGTCAGATAGAGATCCTAGAATGACTAGTAATTTTTGGAATGGTTTCTTTGAAAATATAAGTACAAGATTGAATTTCTCTTTGGCCTATCACCCACAGACAGATGGCCAAAGTGAGATAGCCAATCTTACAATTATCAATCTACTAAAGACTTATGTTACAGAAGTAGATCAACTCTCACAATGGGAGAAGCACTTACCCCTTGTAGAGTATGCGTACAATAATACTATCCATACCTTTTGAGGTCATAGAGGAAAGACCTAAAAGTCCCTTGCTACTTAAAGTCCATGGGAAGATCTTTGTTATTGATGAGTAGAGCCGTGACCTACAAGAATCTTTCCAAAAGATTAAGGAGGCTATATACATCTTTCAACAAAGGCAAAAGGCTACTGCTGATAAAAATAGAAAGGTCTTAACATTCAAAGAAAATGATTGGGTCTTACTCACGTCTTACTCAAGTTTCCTAAGGCTCGATTAAGAAAAACAATGGGCAAAAATCCTACGCGCCATCAAAAGTATTATGCTAAACTCCTTTTCAAATCTTGAAGCCAATCAATGACATGGCTTATCAGCTCAAGTTGCCCAACCAGTGGCTCATACACAATGCTTTTCATGTGAGCCTACTTAATCCCTACAAAGGTGTGCGCGTATGTCGCACGTGTCAATGCAAGGAACTTGCCGATACACCGCGTGCGAGCCACAAATGGCTCCAAGCACACAACAAGCCTAAACTAGTAAGCTCAAAGATGACGATGGTGTGTCACTCACAGCTCTATGCTTGCTTCATGGAGGATTCCTCGCCACGAAGAAGAGGGAGACCACGCTACGCCGCGCTCAACCGCCTCGCCACCGTCGTGCCGCTGCAATGCTCGATCTCTCTCTCTCTCTCTCTCTCTCTCTCTCTCTCTCTCTCTCTCTCTCTCTCTCTCTCTCACACACACACACACACACACACACACACACACACACACACACACACACACACACGTGCATACACACACCCACACACGCATACACACACAGAAGGAGATGAAGAAGAAGAAGATGGAGATGGAGCAAGAGAACTCTTCAATTGCACAAATGAGAGAATGAGTGAATTTTAGGTTTAGTTGACTTTTATATGAGCTCACCCCATTCACACTTGGGTGCCCATGCTTAGCCAACTAATCCCTTGAATGTTCCAGTTAGAGTGCGCCTCTCATCGGCGATCACTCTTACCCTTTTCCTATTGGACCGACAAGCCCGGTACCTGACTCTACCAAGTAAATAATACAATCATCCGTCGTAGGTGATAGGGTGTCCGTGGGCCGTGAGGGTTAACATGCCCCCCTTCCTGATGTAGATTCCTTCCTCGGAAGCTATTGAGTTGAAGCTCGTTCGTCGAGGTGGAAGAGCATTTGAGATGAATGTCCTTAGCCTCCTTCAGTCACTACAAAATCAAACAACATTGGCATAGTAATTGCATTCTCATAAGCAATTAAAAACCATATGCAGTTGTAGGCTTGGTAACAAAATTTTAAACCATTTGTCAGCAATAAACATTAAATTTCAATATAACCAAATGCATAAACAGATGTAAAGGTAAAAATTAAACAAGTCTGGGGTCGCTATTTTAACGGTCGAAAGGTACTAGAGATCGACTATTAATACCATGGGTAAGCTTCTTAATTTTCTCTGGTCAATTAAGTTGTTTAATCGCGAGAGCCAAGTATTTCATGTTCGAGGGCTGACTAGAGGTTATACCTAGAAGACCTTGTAGTTAAGCTATGATAAAAGGAATTTCTCATGAAATCATCGCCTGACTGATTACCTTTTCTTTGACCCCCCAAAGTCTTTTCACAGTGATTCAATTTTGATGTGTGTGCTTATTTTGTATGCCTTGGGTTTTTTGCTTTTCAAGGAAAAGCGCCCACACTGGGAACCTCTAGGGCTCTAGGACCATAGGCGATACATGTGAGTGAAGTATCAAATCAAGCTAAGATTTCTCTTCCAGCTTAAGATTTTACATTGTGGCACTTTGAATTTTTGTTTATTCGTTTTCAACATTTTAATTTTTTAACTTTGGGGGGTCATATTACACTGTTACACCTCCCCAGGCTCATCACACTAGTAAACTCCCTTTATAATACTTAACCTAAAGGTCAATAGGGTGATCAAGCCCACTAGAAAGCCCTAGTACATTTCACACAATGCTGCCTAAATCGGATTAAGAACCTAAGTAACCATTAATTATTAGGAAGGCATTCCCCATGGTATTAAAAGAAGATCTCTAGCACTTAGATTGGTCAAACTAGCTTAGTCGGACTGCTTGATTTTTAAATCTAGACAAGTGATTATAACAAAAAATGACATTGAATATAATGTTTGATACTAGGCAAATGCACTGAATATTATGCTACCAATCACAATTGAAGCAAACAAACATGGATGCAAAAAAAAGATAAGGGACAATGCAAATGGACAAGAAACACCTGTTTGTGTTGATGGTCGTGCTTGATTTGAAGAGTGAGTCAAGATAAAGATTCCATGAAGGTCCAAATCCTAACAACAGCAACACGCTCCTATACACACTAGGAAACACAAAGAATACCTCTAGGAGGCACATCAGTGGGAAAAGGTACCAACACTTATTGAACACAACAAAAAAACATAAGAAACCCTAACCTAATTATTTGCACTCCCCCTAGAGAGTCAAGGGAATAGGATATTGTAGAGATTGGGGGGGAACCCTAAGGCTAAACCCCTATCCTCATCATCGAGATAAACAAAGTCATCATCCATGAGACCATATGTGTCATCTTTGTAGTCATGTAAATCTTCTTCTTCATCATAGGTACCCATGTTTACTAAGAAGGTCACTAGACGCCTATAGTCATCTTGGTCAAAAGGGTAGACTTGTGCAATGGGAGAAACGCTCTCTACTAAGTATGGATCAGTCGTGGTCAAGAGACGTATCAGCCACTCTAACTCCTCAAAATTCCTCTCACATGCTAGCGTACCTACCAAATCCCATTCACATGCAAGCACCGGAAAGACCATGTGAAACATTTGTGAAAAATAACGAGGGTACCTCTCACCCAAGGCAGGAGTGGATGACTCTAGCGATGTCGTGATGTGGCACGTATATAGTGGGAACGGGCATTAAACGATTTATCTTGTGACTTTTTGACGTATAAGTATACTTCATATAATACTCGTATGCATAAATAAAAGCTTTCTACCATACCTTAGTATTACCTTTCAAGTAATATAAATGTACATTACTATTAGAAAGTACTGCAAGAGAAGTATCAATGATTGTGCCTCTTTTTGTCTGGGGGAAAAGCATTTGTATATTTCTTCTAATATCTCAGCTATACCCTACCATATATAAATTATTTTCTTCTTTTCATATTTATTTAATAAAATAACCCTTCAATAATGCATACCTTCTTGGATACATACAAGAGGGAAGGGTCTACTAGAAGACTTTACAAAAAGGAAGATCCAAAGCTTCTTGGACCATCCCAATTTGAAAATCCCGACCTAAGGGTGTGGAGAAAAGGCCAAAACCAAGTCAAGCTCTTTTAGTAGGCCAATTTTGCCTTTTGAAGCATGTCAATCCGAGTTACAGGTCAAAAGTTATAGGGAAACCAGTGAAAAACCCTCTCACAACTACACTGCAAGAAGAGATGGTAAACAGGTGAATCAAGTGAAAAGAGGTAATCTTGGTCCTTTTTTATAAAATAAGATATTTGGAGGATAAAAGACACAATCACGTGAATGTGACACCTCAAAGATGCCTTGAAGGACAAGACACACAAGTTGGAACCCCCTGCTAGAGCCACACAGAAGATGCCTACGTGGGGCCCACATACATCATGCACCCACATGGAGCCTCAAAGACCAAAAATGTTGAATTTCATGATATTTTGAGTCCTAATATTTCCCATTTTAAGAAATACCCAAAGAACATTTGATTTGGGCTAACTCTTTATCCTAATCAAGTGATTATGTAAAACATGGCTCCCTCACCTATAAAAAGGGCAACCTTCTCTTCATTGGCGGCAAGTTATGAGTAAGTGAGAATAGCTCAATTTCATAGTATCACACTCATCTTAGTGCCACACTTTCTCTTGAAGAAAGGCTGAAGTCTTGCCTCATCTTCTCTCTCCATTAAGGTGGTGGCGATTGCTCTCATGTAGGATATATGTTGCTAGTTTTTCTTTCATTTGGATATCTAGTCCAATACTTGTCTTTAACTCCTTCTCTATCTCTCATTATTTATCTTTAATACTACCACCACACTTAGATCTATCTCTAATTCTATCTTTACTCCTCCTTTCATCTCTCTTGTTGTGTCCTAATTGTTTCATTGGAAGGTATTCAAGCAGCAATCTTGTCAATGTAACGGCCACAATCTTCTTGCGGGAAACAATTATGTGCACAAGGTTAGTAACCATGTCTTCATCTTTCACAAGCCTCTCTCTCTTAAGGTTCTCATTCTCTTCCACAAACTCTAGAATCTCCTTGCTACAGGTACTTCTCTCCTCGCATTATCCTTATTGCCTAAGGGCAACAATAGGGCTTGGGAGAGAAACTCTCTTCTTCTTCTCCTTTCACTTCTTTCACACCTTTATTTTTGAACATACTAAGTATATCATCGATGAATAACCATAATCCACATAGAGGCGATTTCTTTCATTTCCATTCTATGCAATCTATTAGGGTCAACATTTGGATTAGTCGAAAGATTCACTTTCGGCAACGCATAATGTTTCTATTTGGTCTTGAAAGGCTCAACGAAATACTTCTTTCACCAGATCCCATCATACTACCTATTATTGACTATAACTTCTCTTTTGATGTGAGTGTGGTTATTTTATTATGAATCAAGAGGATTTGTACTCACAACTAATCCCCATCGCTAGACAAAACATATACATTATAGTAAGCACAAAGCTACAGTTCCAAAGAGCAATCCGTAGCTTATTTGGACAACAAAGATTAAATATCATTAACTCATCCATTAACCCTTTTATCCTACCCATGATACGATATGATCGTAATCTCGATGTTTTCATTTTTGTTTTGTTCTGACTATCTTTCATGAGTTCTCTCCATCACGTATGTGTTTGTAAGGAAAAGTGAGCGGCTTCTTTGGCTACATTTCTTCTTTAGCTCTAGAAGCTATGTTATCCACATCTTTGCTCTTTCTCATAACCCTTGAGCTTCCTCACAAACTCTCACAGCAAGAGGCCCGGTGCCTTTCTGGCAAGACCGCCTACTTCTTGACATATTTTTGGTGAACCCGACGTGAAACTGCCAGGGTGAGAGTTTGTGCGTAACCATGGGTGATCATGTTTAGCAACAGGGTATGCATTTTGACCCAACAACAATGCAAATTTTTCAAGCATTTGCAATGTTTATGCCACAACAACATGCCACTGAAATAAGGGAGATTTCAGCAACGAAGGCCATACAAGCGGTCGTCAACAAAATGGATCAATTCAATGGCAAAGATGTAAGCAAGTACTTACACGAGTATAAGAAGGAGATGGTGCTGCATCGCGTGTCAGAAGGTGAGATGATTCAAAGCTTTGATCTAGTTGTTGCTCCAGAAATTAGGGAGCATGTTAGGGCAATTAAAGATGGGCATGGGAGAAATTGGGAAGAACTCAAAGTAGCTTTAAAGGAGGAATATTTCATGGAGGACTCTGAGAGTGTAACCACAAGGATATTCTTAGAATGGGTAGTCAAGCCAAAGCAAGGACTATCGATAACAGAGCTACTTAGGGAATTTGAGCGGCGCTATGCACAACTCACAGGACAGAAAGGACCACATTAGATGCAGAGAAGACATATATTTTCTTACAAGCTGCAGGTAAAGAGTTTCAAGAAAATTCGGAGATTCTTCTTGAAGATAAAGATGCTGAGCAAGGATTAAAGACCGATTGGAATGAAGTTGAAGGTCCTGTCTCGTTGCTTGCCAAACAACAAAGAAGAAGGGACAAGATGGTAGTAAACACTACAAGTCCTTCAACCTCAACTTTTGACAAAATGGTAAAGCCCACTTTTATCGCTCCTAAGTTTGATGAGTCCACGCTAGATGAGCTTGTGAAGGGAATGCGTGACTTGAAGGTGAAGCTTGCAAAGCTTGAAGAAAAAGGCCAACCATCAGGGCCATTTCCTAGGCAAAGACAACAGCCCAAAGAAGGGGTTGTTAATAGATGTATTTGGTGTGATAGTACAGACCATGTAAGAAGGGATTGTGATGATTTTAGTGATGCTTTGTCAAAAGATGTTGTCTTTTTTAAGGATGGTAAAATCCACTTAAGAGAGACAGGTCTACCCTTGAGAACTAACTTTGGGAAGGGGGGAATGAAAACCTTAGTTGAAGATATGGAAACTAAGCATGCCACCTCTTCAGTTGAGGCAGCTACTTATGGAGTAAAAATTGAACATTTTTGTGATGAAGAGGTGATTGACCATCATGGTCAAATTTGGCCAAATGTCATGCAATTAGCTAAAAAGGGAAATCTTACAAAAGAGATTCTACATGAAGCAGGTGATTGCATACGTCTAGAAACAGGATGGAATGATCCAGTGGACTCATTGTCAGTGCATGCCTACATTACAAAATGCCAACAAAATGAAGCAATTGTAGAAGAGAAGCACAGACGTGAAAATGTTGATGAAGGACCATCAAAAAGAGCTTCTAGAAGTGGGGGAAGAAGCGACTCAATGACTTCTCAAACACCCTCAACAAAAGGAGCATCTCCACCTGAAGTACTCATGGAGGAGTCTACAACAGGAAAGAAGAAAGAGCCAACAAAAGGTAAGACAAAAGGCCCAACTTATAAACTACAATCTGATATTGAGGTTGCTACAGATTTAAAGAAAGTCTTGGAGGAAAGGATCTTGAATAGCAAGATTGAGTTTACTCTGGGAGAAGTTCTTGGCATTGCAAAGCGTGAATTCCACGAGGAGATCATTGACATCATCAAGAGGAAGAGGCAAACCCTTGCTGAAGTTTCTCGTCCACAGGATGAAGGGGAAACCTCGAAGACACAAGGAATGCAGCTGCAAAATAAGGAGGATGATGGAGCTATGGTAGGATGCTACCAATCTAGTGGGAGAGTGAAGCAAGTGCATTTCTCAAATGATGATGAAGAAGTTGAAGATATTCCTAGGAGCTACTATTCACGAAGTCACTGGGCAAGGGCTACTACAGAAACTTTGGTCAAGGTAGGTGATCTTGAAGAGCCATTTGTTGCCTTGATTGACCATGGTTCAGAAATAAACATAATGTCAAAGAGTCTCTACAACAAGGACAAATGGCCGATGGACACAGATCATGGCTGGATGGTAAAAGTGGCAAACAATTCATCCGGTGAATTATATGCAGCATGTCCAAGTGTGAAGGTGACAATAGGTGATGTAAAGATTGACCAGAACTTCTTTGTACAGGATACATCATATCATCTCATCCTTGGACAGCCCTACATTGTGGGAGTTCGAATGGAAACAAAGGTAATGGACGATGGTTCAGCATATGCTAGGATACGCAGCAAAGATGGTAAACGACCTGTCCAGTTTCTCACAGTTTGTGTAAACCATGAAAGAAATTGTGACAACCTCAGAGAACATCCTCTACCAAAGGTAAGCAAAGAGTTTCATGATCATAGAGAAATGATGGGTTTTGGCCAAGTACCATTGTAAAGCGGGATTGCCGTGGTACAGAAAGAAAAAGGGTCTCGCCTGATCCAAAAATAGGTGAAACTTTCTCAATGAGCTCCTTGGTAACAAGGAATGGATCAATATGTTTTACAAAACTTGAAGATTTGAAGAGATGTGAGAGGCAATATGTACATAATGTACAAATAGGCATGAAAAAGAGTGGGTTGCTAAAGCCTACTAAATTTTTTTTGGGTTTGTGTGAACAAGTTTCTTTTGTAGATACTATGGGTGAGCTTGATGCTATAATGAGGTCTAGTTTGCATCTTGAAAATGAAGTTGTGGAAGTTTGCTCTATGGAAATGTATCAAGTAATAGAAGCCTTTAAAGAAAGCCAAACAGTTGGCCCAAAAGTCCATGTTGAAACTAAATACAAGAGTGTAGCAAAGAAGGTGAAACGAGTAGCTTCACCCTTACCACCCAACAATAGGAAAAAGATTGAGCAGGCTTCTTTACAACCAAGTTTGAGGAATCCTAAAAAGATCGGGCATACCTTCACAAAGGAGTCTTTTCAAGAGTTGCAGATTGGTTGCAACGAGCTTCTAACATAGGAGGAGACAAAGTGCTTCAAAGAAATGCTTTCAAAGCATGGTAAGGCTTTTGCATTCGAGCCACATGAAATAGGATGTGTTGATCCTTCTATTGTAGCTCCTATCGTAATTTTCACAATACCTCATGTGCCTTGGAATCTGCGGCCTATTCCAGTTCCAAAGGCTCATTTGCCAAAGTTAGTAGAGCTACTGAATGAGAAAATCAAAATGGGAATCTTGGAGCCTTCTTGTGCTCCATACTCAAACAGGTGGTTCACAGTTCCAAAGAAGAATGGTTCTCTACGCTTCATCCAAGATATGCAACCAGTAAACAAGGTGACAATTAGAAATGTAGGTACAGGTCCAATTGTGGATGAGTTTGCAGAGGCGTTTGCAGGGAGGGCAATCTACTCAATGGGGGATCTCTACTCAGGGTATGATCAATTTCAGCTTGCAATCGAAAGCAGAGACTTGACAACCATGAGGACACCTTTGGGTTTGGTAAGGATGTGTACCTTGCCACAGGGAGCAACCAACTCGGTTGCACATATAATGAATGGGATGAATAAGGTCTTATGTGACTTTATTCCTCAAATCACAATGCCTTTCATTGATGATTTTCCTATCAAAGAATGTGAAGAAAGTGACAAAGATGAAGCTTTGGATCTCAAGGGATGTCGCAGGTTTGTGGTAGATCACATAAATGATTGTGATAAAATTTTGTCTAGGTTGGAAAAAGTGAATCTTACATTGTCAGGGAAAAAGTCTATGTTTGGTGTCAATGAAGTGCTCATTGTGGGGCACATGTGCGGGCCATATGGTAGGAAACCTTGTCCAACAAAGGTAGATGCCATCCAAAGAATGAAAGAAACGTGCACTAGCATCACTGAGGTTAGAAGGTTTCTGGGAGCATGTGTCTTCTATGTTATTTGGATTCCATATTATGCACATGTAGTTGATCCTCTTTATCAGTTGCTTAGAAAGAATCAGAAGTTTAAATGGACAGAAGCACATGTAAAATCCATGAAAAAGCTAAAGGAGTTGCTCCAGTCAGCAACAAGTTTGAGAAAGGTAGACTACGAGTGTCAAAGGCCAGTAATTGTGACAGTAGACACCAGTCCTACAGGGATTGGATGGGCAATAGGGCAAGATGACAAAGAAGGACACAGGTATGTGGTAAGATTTGGAGCAAAGGTACTAAGTGCTCGCCAAAGAAACTATCCATAGATAAAGAGAGAGTTATACGGTATGGTTACAGCCTTGAAAAGTGGGAAAGAGTACCTAATTGGTGCATGTGTGGTTGTAGAAACAGATTTTCTACCACTTCTTGGGATGATTACAAGCTGCTCAACGCCAGACATTGCTATGTTGCGGTGGATTGCCTACATTAAGTCCTTAAATCCTGAGTTTAAGCACATTGTAGGTAAAGACAATACAGTGGCAGATATGCTATCAAGGGCAAGGTATGAAGATGAGTCACAAATGATTGACGAGGGAGATGATGTAGGCACAAAGTTCTATTCTATCTCTCATGTCAAAGGCAACAATGTCTGCATGACTAATCTACTTGAATCATTCTTGAAATAGCTTTATGAAGGTGATTGGCTTCTTATTGGAAGCTACTTGAGTACTCTAACAAAACAGGATAATTGGTCTGAACAAGAATTCAAGAGGATACGCAGGAAAGCATATGGGTACTTTTTGAGGGATGGTTACTTGTGGAAGCATCCTAAACAAAAGGGTTCTACACCACAACGGGTTATATGTAAAAAAGAGACTCAAGTAAAGCTCATGCAAGAGTTTCATGAGAGTCTGGGCTGGACACAGGGGTGTGTGGGAAACCTTCTCCAAGTTGAAAGAAAAATATTGGTGGAAGGGTATGTATAAAGATGTATCTCAATTTGTAGAGTCATGTGTAACTTGTCAAATGTATTCAAATGTCCGACATCGTGATGGATTGCACCCTACATATCCACTAGCCATGCACTATAAATGGGTTTTGGATCTAGTCACAGTGCCTTTAGGACTCTGGCAGATGGGATACTTGGTTCTTGCACGAGAAGACCTAACTAATCAGCTTGAAGGAAGAGCATTAAGAGCTAAAACCACAGAATGTGTGTGCAAATTCCTTCTTGAAGAGGTGATTTGCCGTTATGGTTGTGTGAGAAAAATCGTTGCAGATAGAGGTGAACTGGATGCCGAAGAAGCAAGGGAGTTCTTTTCTAGATTAGGAATCAAGTTTTCTCTTACTACAGCTTACAACCCTGAAGGAAATGGAAAGAGTGAAAGAGGGCATCCTCCTATCATCAAAGCTTTGGCCAAGGCTTGTGAAGGAAGAGTTGGTGAGTGGCCAAAACTGTTACCATATGCTTTATGGGCTGATCGTACAACACATATCTCAATAACTGGCTACATGCCTGCGGAGCTAATGTATGGTCAAAAGCCAGTGATGCCGATTGAAGATACAATTCCCACATGGAATGTACTACCTTGGCAAGAGGGGCTTAGCAGGGAAGATCTCCTTGCACTGCGTATAAGGCAACTAGAGAGAAGACCTGGAGACATTGAAGCTGCAAAAGAACGACTCAAAAATGCAAGGTTGAAAAACAAGGACTACTTTGATAAGCGACATCGACTCAGGAGCAAAGCAATTGACAAAGGTGACTGGGTTTTGGTGTATGATAGTAGCCTTGATAACCAGCACACAGTCATGTGTAAGTTCTCAAAAAGATGGTTTGGATCGTTTTTTGTAAAGCATGTGCATGAAAATGCTACTTACAGCTTGTCTGAACTAGACGGTACAGAAGTAAAGATTCCCATTGCAGGAAAAAGGATTAAAATGTTTAAGAGAAGAGGAGACAATGATCTAGAAGATGTTGACGAGGAAGAAGAGCAAAACACAGGTGAAGATCAAAGTGAACATGAAGCTTTGGAATCATCAAGTGAAGAAGAAAGCAAGAAAGATGTACAAGAGGTCTGATCTTACAAAGAGACAATGTCGCACATACCGGAAGATGTGCAGGTTTAGAGGGGGTGGATGTCGTGTTGTGGCACGTATATAGTGGGAACGGGCATTAAACGATTTATATTGTGACTTTTTGACGCATAAGTATACTTCATATAATACTCATATGCATAAATAAAATCTTTCTATCATATCTTAGTATTACCTTTCAAGTAATATAAATGTACATTACTATTAGAAAGTACTGCAAGAGAAGTATCAATGATTGTGCCTCTTCTTGTCTGGGGGAAAAGCATTTGTATATTTCTTCTAATATCTCAACTATACCCTACCATATATAAATTATTTTCTTCTTTTCACATTTATTTAATAATATAACCCTTCAATAATGCATACCTTCTTGGATACATACATGGGATATCCAAAGAACATTTGATTTGGGCTAACTCTTTAGCCTAATCAAGTGATTATATAAAACACGGCTCCCTCACCTATAAAAAGAGCAACCTTCTCTTCATTGGCGGCAAGTTATGAGTAAGTGAGAATAGCTCAATTCCATAGTATCACACTCATCTTAGTGCCACACTTTCTCTTGAAGAAAGGCTAAAGTCTTGCCTCATCTCTCTCTCCATTAAGGTGGTGGTGATTGCTCTCATGTAAGATATATGTTGCTAGTTTTTCTTTCATTTGTATATCTAGTCCAATACTTGTCTTTAACTCCTTCTCTATCTCTCATTATTTATCTTTAATACCACCACCACACTTAGATCTATCTCTAATTCTATCTTTACTCCTCCTTTCATCTCTCTTGTTGTGTCCTAATTGTTTCATTGGAAGGTATTCAAGCAGCAATCTTGTCAATGTAACGGCCACAATCTTCTTGCGGGAAACAATTATGTGCACAAGGTTAGTAACCATATCTTCATCTTTCACAAGCCTCTCTCTCTTAAGGTTCTCATTCTCTTCCACAAACTCTAGAATCTCCTTGCTACAGGTACTTCTCTCCCCGCATTATCCTTATTGCCTAAGGGCAACAATAGGGCTTGGGAGAGAAACTCTCTTCTTCTTCTCCTTTCACTTCTTTCACACCTTTATTTTTGAACATACTAAGTATATCATCGATGAATAACCATAATCCACATAGAGGCGATTTCTTTCATTTCCATTCTATGCAATCTATTAGGGTCAACATTTGGATTAGTCGAAAGATTCACTTTCAGCAACGCATAGTGTTTCTATTTGGTCCTGAAAGGCTCAACAAAATACTTCTCTCACCAGATCCCATCATACTACCTATTATTGACTATAACTTCTCTTTTGATGTGAGTGTGGTTATTTTATTATGAATCAAGAGGATTTGTACTCACAACTAATCCCCATCGCTAGACAAAACATATACATTATAATAAGCACAAAGCTACAGTTCCAAAGAGAAATCCGTAGCTTATTTGGACAACAAAGATTAAATATCATTAACTCATCCATTAACCCTTTTATCCTACCCATGCTACGATATGATCGTAATCTCGATGTTTTCATTTTTGTTTTGTTCTGACTATCTTTCATAAGTTCTCTCCATCACGTATGTGTTTGTAAGGAAAAGTGAGCGGCTTCTTTGGCTACATTTCTTCTTTAGCTCTAGAAGCTATGTTATCTACATCTTTGCTCTTTCTCATAACCCTTTTGCTTCCTTACAAACTCTCACAGCAAGAGGCCCGGTGCCTTCCTGGCAAGACCGCCTACTTCTTGACAACGTACGAGCCATATCTGTACACGCAAATAGATGATGGTTAAAGTGCAAATATTACAAGGATTGTGTTCTTGTGCATAATGTGTTTTTATGATTTTGTGTTATGGCTCTTGCTGTTTTACTTTTTTATCTTGTTTTTGTGAGTATAAGGCTTTATATATACATTCCCTAAGATTGGAGATTAAGAGGTCAGGGGGAAAGGTTGAGAGGGAAGCAAGTGAATGATGGATGTCAGCAAACGCTCCCCCCTTCCTTGGGTAGATCATACCGTTTGAAATGATTTCGTGACCCTTTGAAACCAGTTGTTCCAAGTTTTTATAGGTGAAGGCTTTAACCAATAGTTTTCGACCGCCCTATGTGTTTCATCTAGTTGCAAGGGTGGTAAGGTACTCTCCCATGATTTTATTTGCAACATTGTTGTAGGTGGTGAACTTACAACGAGAGGTGCAAACTCTTTCTTGCTTGTATGGATATGTACAATGGTAGGTGGAGGTTGTGTCAAAGCTTCTATTTCCGTATAGGAACTACATGAAGAGCAAGAAGCTTCATTTGATTTCCCTGTTCCTGAGCTAGGTGGAACAAATTGTTTTTTCTTTGGTACCCAAATTAGCTCTAGAGCAGGTGTGTAACATTCCGTGATTTTTTCCTTTCCACAATCTTCAATTCGTTTTGGAGCCACAGGATTGAGCTCACATGGGCCCGGTGACAAGTAAGAGCACAATTTATGTTTTGGCACCCAGATTTGATCATTTCCTTCATAGTAGCCTTGGGCTTCCAATAGTTTTTTAGGAATCCAACGCAACGTTTCATTACATTTCTTGGGGTGAATGGGACGTCTCTTACCAAGCTCTTGTCTTTTAGCACTGACTATGGTTGCTAAAGAAGCTTTAGGGACCCACTTGTATGTTTTCTTTGTTATATTGGGATGGGTCTTGTGTGTCTCAAGCTTTATTTCAGATACATCAGTTGAAGCTCTAGAGACTTGGGCTATGGGGACATATGGTTCAACCTCTTGGACATGCAATGTTTTGGCGTTTATTTCCTTAAGAGGCAATATCTCTGGGAGTGTGGCTTGAGTGGCAGGGCTAAGAGTTGGTTTCTGTGTTGTGACAGCCCCTGTCCCCCAATCAATAGTGCATTTGGTAGCTATCATCCATGTGCGTCCTAGATTTATATTACCCTCCATAGTTTTGACAGGCATGACCAAAAAGTCTTGAGCTACAACCCCATTGTCATAACTGACAGAAGTGTGCCAGATTCCAAAAACCGAAGTTTTTTTCTTGTTGACACCCTTGACTTGGATAATACTCTCAGATAGAGGTGGCTTCCCTAACTGACACCACACCCCATATGATAGCAGATGATATTTAGCACCCGTGTCCAATAAGGCATTATATAGCACTTTTCCATAAGTGCTGTTTAGCTCAATAAGGTATCATAGAGGTGTGTCAGACTCCAACCAATCCTCGTCGATTTCAACGTGGAATGCATGTGTGACTCCAAGGTTAGCCTCTCATTTTCGTCTTATGCGTTGTTGTCGCTCCTTAGCCTCAGCTTGAGCTTGTATCTTCTTCAATTCTATTTGTGCCTTGGCTGCCTTTTTTGTATGGATGGCACGTAGCTCCTCTTGGCTTAAAGGATCATAGTATCATTTAAATTTGCTCCCATTAAGGAATACAATGGTTTCAACTCCATCAAGAGTCTCCACACGAATGGTTCCTTGTGGGGGGATCTCACATACTCTATATGGTCCTTTTCTCGCATATTTCAACTTTTTCTTTTCGTTACGCACTCCATACATAAGAACTTTATCACCAACATTGATATCTTTGTTCTTTAGATGACGGTCAAACCATTTCTTCCTCCTATCTTTCTTCACAAGTGCATTTTGCACAGCTAATTGCCTCTCTTCATCTAGCCTTTCAAGGATATATAATCACTCAACTAAGGGGTTACCATCCCAACCTTCTTGAGAAGCTACTCAAAGACTAGGAACGACAAACTCCCATGGCATAACCGCTTCTTGGACATACACCATCTTGAATGGTGTGCAGTTAATGGCAACTTTGTACGTAGTACGATAAGCCCATAGAGCTGATGTAAGCTTTAAATCCCAATCTATGCGATGAGTTTCCACCGTTTTGGTCAAGATAGAGATTAAGGTCTTGTTGGTGCTCTCAGCTTGGCCATTTGCTTGTGGATAATAAGGTGTGGACTTATGGTGAGCTATCATAAAGTTGGTAGTGAGTTCTTATATTACTCCATTTATAAAATGAGTACCATTGTCACTCACAATCTCAAAGGGACAACCAAACCTTGTAATAATGTTCTCAAAGAGAAACTTGGCAGTTGACCTCGCATTAGCCTTACGTGTCGCCCTGGCTTCCGTCCACTTTGTCACATAGCCAGTGGCAACGATAATATATCGAGATTCAGTGCTATGAGCTTCCAGACTAATAGGACCTACAAAGTCAAAACCCCATTTTTCAAATGGTTGAGTCACTTTAACAGGATGTAAGGGCATCCTATCCTTTCGTTGTGTGACCTTGTAACGTTGGCATTCATCACATCCTTTTGCAAAAAGTGATGCATCCTTAAATAAGGTTGGCCACCAATAGCCTGATTGCAACACCTTTCTAGCTGTTAGTTCCCCTGAGAAATGTCCGCCGGCTATACCCATGTGGGCTTCTTGCAGTATGTATAAATACTCATCCTCACGGGCACAACGTCTAAGAATATCATCCTTCCGTAGCCTGTAGAGAGTTCCTGCAATGAGAGAGTAAGGTTTGCATTCTTTTAATAGTTTTCAAGCTATGTCTTTACGAAGCTCTTTGGATGGAAAACTATTAACTAGAAAGTTCACAATCTTCTCACTCCATTCAAGTATGGTTTCGACTAGGAATAGAGAAGTATCGGGCAACTCATCATCAACTCCAATAGGGGATTCACCATTGGGTATGCGAGATCAATGATCCGCCATGACATGTCTTTTACCAGGTCTCACCACAACGGTAAAATCAAACTCAAGGAGAATTAACAACCATCGTGTAGTTCTTCTCGTGGAACAAGGTTTATTTACTAGATACAACAAGGCTTGATGATCAACATAGAACACAAACTTGTTGGCCAGAAGGTAGTAGCGAAATTTCTTCACGGCATAAATCATACCTAAACCTTCTCGCTCTGTAGTGGTGTAGTTTCTCTCGGCATCATTCAATTGATGACTTGCAAAGCTAATGGGGTATTCCAGTTTATGTTCTCCTGGTTGAGCTAGAACACACCCAATAACAAAGTTCGATGCATCAATATGCACATGAAAAATTACATTCCAATCGGGCACTCGTGGAATAGGAGTGCTAGTCAAGGTCTTTTTCAATGACTCATAAGCATGGTCACACTCCGCAATCCATTGGAACTCAATAAGAAGCTTGTACAAAGGACGAGCTATCTTGGCAAAGTTTAAAATAAACCGTCGGTAATAACCAACATGGCCCATGAACCTTTGAACTCCTTTATAGTTTGTAGGTGGTGGCAATTCAGCAATGGATTTAATTTTGCTCTCATCTATGGAAATCCCATTTTTGGACACTATATGCCCTAAAATGACTCCATGTTTAACCCAAAATTGGCATTTGAAAGGGTTTAAGGAGATGCGATACAATCTACACTTCTCAAACACTTTTCATAAGCATGATAGATGTTCTTTCCAAGAGGAATAAACACAAAGGTCATCTAAGAAAGCTTCACAAAACTCCCTCAAATATTCTCTAAAAGCTTTATTAATCTTTGAAAGGTAGCAGAGGCATTGGTTAAACCAAAAGCCATAACACGAAACGTGAACACTCCAAATTCGGTTATAAAGGTTGTTTTAGCTTGGTCCTCCAGCGCAATTGTGATTTGATTGTAGCCAGAGTACCCATCTAAAAAGCCAGGGGCGGTCACTTTTTAGAATGTGTATGATATCACATGAGTTAACCGGAGAGGATTATTAAAAGACCAAAATGTATAAAAAAGTATACATACAGAGGGGGGTGGGGTTTTTTTAAATAGGCTCACAGTGTAAGTATAGTATGTATATTGGGGTATTATTAATTACCTCGTGAACGCACGTGATATAGGGGTCTTTTGATAAGTGACTGCCCCGGGCTAAAAAGCTATAAGCTTCCTTCCCTGCAACTCTTTCAAGCATGTGTTCTGAATATGGCAAGGGGTAATGGTCCCTCCTAGTGGCGGCATTGACCTTCTTGAGATCCACGCACACTCTGAGTTTCCCATTCTTTTTTGGCACAATCACTATTGGTGACACCCATTCTGAGTGCTCAATAGGGTATATGAATCCACATTCCACAAGCTTTTCAATCTCTTCTTGAATGATTTTTGCATATTTCGGATTCATTGGGTAGGGTCGTTGTTGAACTGGTTTAGCCATGCTATTCATAGGGATTGTGTGTTGCACCACGGAAGGTGGAACACCTTTCATATCATGATAAGTCCAGGCAAATATATCCCTGAATTCCTTGAGAATTTCTTTAAGTACACACTCCTCAGTCTCGGTCAGATCTTGGGCAATGAAAACAGGTTTGGACTCTTGTCCTGGTTCTGCTAACTCTATTTCCTTAACTATCACTGGACCGTCATAGACTCCATTTCTCCCATCGATAGGTTTTATTTGAGCCTTTGTATACACAACCTTACGTTCCTCTGTGGTATAGGATTTGAAATATTCAGGTGCAGGGTGTAAGTTTGTGGGGTCTTGTTCTTCTGTGGATAGTGATTTCACTTCTGATTCCTTTTGTTGTTGAGCTAACTCTCGAATTTGTCGTCTCCTTACAGTACTGCTCAACTTTGGCTTCTCTGTAGCCTCTAGTTGTGCGATGTCAATGGGTTGTGGACTACACCACATAGCGCTTTGAAGGTATTCACCCCAGTTATCTACCAACTTCCGATGAGCATCACATGCCCCTATATAATTAAGCCATTCTACAGTAGATTTCTTTCCATTTATTCTAGCACGCACATTTGCTCGATATCGTCGCCTCTTATATCTCTAACTCTTCTTGTTTAATTCTCGATTACGGCTGATCTCTAGTGAAGAGTCACTAGATGAATCACTACTTGTGTCTTCTGCTCCCTTGGATAGATTATCATCTAGGTTACCAGTGGGCCCTGAATGGTTTGTCCCCACATTTTCACTAAGATTTAATTCAGATTCTTCATCCTCAGAGTCAATTTCAATTGATGATTCTGATCCCAAATCATGTGGGCTATAGTCTTGTGAGGCACTACTGGTTCCAATGCCAGTCAAACTTTCATCTTGTAGGTCATCAGAAGCTATATGCATTGCTTCTAGCATGTTTAAGGGTACGAGTGGTCGCATTTCATCCCCCTTAGGTGTTACCCAGGTCATCCCCCTATTTCTCCAAGTGTCTATGGTTGCTGCTAGGTGGACCCAATCCACATTGTCCGACTCAGTCATCCCAGGTAGTACATCCATATAAGGAGAATCTTCCCCAACATCAGTGTCCGCTTTACACGTGTAACAATACTGCAATGGGGCCGAGTGAACTGTGGTGTCAGATCTATGATCAATTATAAACATGTTTCCTAGAGGATGTGCTCGACCCGTCACAAGATCCACTCGAATGACAGAATCTTGGAACTGCAAGTAGACATGTTTTTTAGACCAATCATGCACCATTTTGCTTCCCTCATGAAAGGACGTCCTAAGATCATCTCCGATGCCATAGTGTGTTTGGAGAAATCCATAACAATGAAGGTAATTCTTATTTTATGTCCAAAGACCTTGATCTTGAGATCTTCTAGCATCCCAATAGGTTTAACAATAGACCCATTGGCCATCTTCACTACTATGGTTGGGGTCGCAAGGTGAGGTCTTCCCATCGTTTCCCAGCAATTTTTAGTCACAATGCTAACCTCAACGCCACCATCAAGGATTCCCTTCACAATTAATCCCTTAGTAGTGATTGGTATGGTCGCATTGGATTCATCACCCTCAAAGTATTGTCCCAACTTGTTAACAGGTATTTCTATAACAAGGTTCTCATCTAGGTTGGGTTGTGGATCTAAGTGTTCCTCCTCTATTGGCATCTCCCCATCTCCATCCATCTATGCAAATTGTGGTAGCCCAAACTTCAGTTCTCCATTGAGGAAGGCTCAAAGAGCTGAGACTAGCTTAGGGTCTTTATATAGTTTGGACATAATGGTGGTTCTAACTTCTGAAGACATGAAATCCATCAAGTTGGCAATGTTTAACGACACCTTTTGGCCTTGAGTCCCTTGACATGGGGAAGATGGGATCTCCATTTCTTCGATAGGATCAAGTAGTCCCTCTGTAAACATTCTTTCCATCAACAAGAAGTGAGTACGCCCACTTTCCCATGACTTTAAGTCACTTTCTTCTTGGATGACACTAGGTATGGCTAAGGGTCTATGGTCTTGGTGAGGTTGTTGTTGCGTAGGGAACACGGTGTCTGTAATCTGGATCTTCCTAGGTGCTGGTTCTAGATCCCTTTGGGTATCTTCTACCAAACTCCTTAATTGCTTGACTCGCTCAATCTCCTCTGTAGGGTTTGGATAAGTTTTGATCTTCTTCTTGGATTCTGGCCATTGTGGCTCATGAAGATCTTCCTTGTTGGTTTCTATCTTAGTGGTCGTTTTGGTCTCCATGGTTTCTCCTGAATCAGAATCCTCTTCAACGTCATTCATATATACGGGGTCGTCACCAGTCCCTATGTTGGTCTTTGAACTGGGGTCTGACTTCGCTGCTTTTTGCGATCTCTTTCTTCGTGTTTTCTTCTTTTTCTGAGATTGGACAATTGATGCCGTGTCCCTTTCCTCAAGAATATAATTTTGTTTTTGGAGCATTGATCGTGTGAGTACGTTTATTGGTACCACAGGTGTACTTTGTGATGGCTCCTCGGTAACTTCAATCAAGTTTAATGGCGTAATCTTCGGTGCATTTGGATTATTTGGACATTGGGCAATCAAATGATCTATGCCACATCGATTACACATGAGTATCGGCATTGTAGACGTGCTTGCTTGATTGGTTTGCATTAGTGTGGCATTTTTTTGTAGCCTAATAGGACACTCGGCTACACTATGTGGACCTCCACACTCATAGCATTGAAGAGGTGGTCTCTTAGCAGTGTAATTGATATTTTGGCCTCTTGCCGCAAGAGTAGCTACTTGATAGATAGGTTTGACTTGTCCCCAATAGTCCTCCATGTAGTATTGTGGACTTTCTTCAAGCACATCCATCCCATAGGCGATATTAGGATCTATATCTTCCTCACAGCCTTCCAAACAAGAAATAGATGACTCACAACCCACTTGATTCACAGAAGTAATTCTCGGATGTGGTGGTTGCGGTCCTAGCACTGGAGGAGATAAAGGTGTTGTTTGAACAACATTTTGGGCCCTAGGGACCATGTGTTGTGCTGTTTGTTCAAGAGGTGGGGCTGGCATCAATGCAGGCACTCGAGGTGTGTCTGTCCATGCTAAGGTTGGTCTATTGGCCATCACGCGCTTAAATACTATGCAATCCTTAGCTTGATGACCATACCTCCCACAGGCATTGCAGTTCCCATTGAATTTTACTCTAAAGGTAGGGCATTCACTGGTACTATGCGGTCCATAGCATACTGAGCACCATTGTTGCTCCCTTCTTGGATACATATGATTGTTCTGCGGAGCACGATTGTCTCTAAGACTTTCTTGAATAGCCTTGGTGAGATCTACTAAAGTCATCGTAGATATCTTTGGCTACTTAGCAATAGGCTTTAGGGTCATTGGTTGATGTCCTGATGCTTGTGAGCTAATAGATTTAGACTCAATAGACACTCTTTCTCCTTGAATCATTAAATTATCCTCCAATTGGATCGCATTGGTGGTGACTGCTTCCCAAGTGGTGATACCTCTAATGACTAGGCCATTGTAGATATCCTCATGTTGTAACCCCCTAATGAATCTATCAAGAAATTGGTTATTGTTGAAGTGCTCATTTGGATTACAACGAGAATTTAAATGCTTCAAGAAACTTATAAAGTCTCTCACCAACTCTCCTTCCTCTCGTTGGGCTTTCTGGAGCTGAGAGGCTACACCCCAAAGTACTCCCTCTCGTATGTATTCTTTTAAGAACAGTCTCCTAAGAGTAGGGTAATTCGTTTTTTCTTCCACCCTTAGGGTTCCATACCAATCCCTAGCCTTTCCACTTAAGGTTAGGCTTAAAGAATTTCTCTTATGTAGGTCATTGTGTTCTCCTAGAGAATCACATATTTATTCAACACTTTGATATGCTTTCTCACATCCCCGTCTCCACTAAATTTTTGTGTGAGCTTGTCTATTTGTACCGCCTTACTTATAGGCTCTCTATCAGGCACGCTACGCATATTCTCAGCAATAGATCGACCGATATCTTGAGCAAATGTTGCCAAGTCACCTAAGTGAGCAGGTACCGTGGGTGGAGGTGCTCCAGGGACTACATGTGGAGTAGGTATTGGCATTGGTCTTGGCGCATAGGAAGGCCTTGGGTTCCACGTTGGGTACGATGTCGTGCCATGTGGTGGCCCAAAGTTCATATGTGTGGCCCTAGGCATAGCAGACGTCGGATGTGACATGCTAATGCTAGCCGGTATAGTCCCATGGAAATAAGAACTTGGGTATTGTGATTGTGGAGCATAGGTTGTTGAAACAATGGGAGGAGTAGGGACTACATGAGTACGAGGACCCATGGGTGTATACGATTGGTACACACTTGTAGGTACTGTTGCAGGCATTGAGCTACCATGTAGTGGCGCTTTACTAACAAATGAGGTCCATGGCGTGTTTCTCGGCATGCCCATCATTAGGGTAGGCATGGTAGCCGTGGTGTCATCAAGGGAAAGATGAGATAGACTTGGAAAGGTGAAGCTGTCACTTGTGGGCTCAGATTGCACTGAGACCCCTGGCGAAACAACATATGGAGGATCCATCGAACTTACCGAGGGAGTCTCCATTTGCGATAAGGTTGGTTGTTTAGCCTTTCCTGTATCCAAGAATCTCACGAGACCCATTGAAGGCATGATGATCCCTTTGTTCTGTCTCTCTAACTCAATGACCCTATGGATGACCTCACAAACTCTTTGTTGTTGATCCTCCACACTAGTAGCGCCATTGTGGATTGTAGGACATCTAACCAACCCACGTGATAGGTGTGACCTGTGTATAGGTCGGTCAGAGTCTCTGTTTGTAATTCGTACTCCGAGTTCTCATTTAAGAACACTCCATCTAGGATTGAGGTGCTAGGGGTGTCCTTTGAGCTAGATGCAATGTAGCTTTCTAGGGGTTGGCCCCTAGTGGTTGCTAAGTCAGGAGCACTCGATTGCTCTCTTAGCAAGGATATTGACATAGGGGCTTTCACTTTTATCTCTCTTCATTGTTCCGCCTTGCATAAGCTTTCAATTTCCTTTTTCCCTCGCTACAAGGATATATCACTCAATCTCTTGCACTTCGGCAAGGCTTCTACCATCGGGTAATATGACCTCGGAGGGAAATAACTCTGAAGAGTCATGAGGCGCAGTGAATGAAGTATTCACATGCACATTCTCTAAGGACATAGGCTCTACGTTGGTCATGGATGGAGAATTTACTTCCCCACCCCCCTCATTTACATCATTAGCTCCATGTTCGGAGCGAGTGGCTCTACTAAAAGTTTCCTTCAGGCGGCTAAGCACGCTCGGCCCGGACCGCGGGCCCATGGCATGCATGTCTTGGCTTGAGCTATCGGGATTAGGCATTGGGAAACCCTCCATGACGTCGTAGTCAGAGGAAGAGTCACTAGCCGCTATGTTCGAGTCTTGGTTTGTACTACCTTGGGTCCCCGCCGAGGGCCCGCAACCTAAAGTAGGTGGATATTGAGAACTCGCGTAAGTCGAAATTCTCTCTAGTTGCTCCGTCTCTAGTACACGACCAGAGTGCAGATTCATGTGCCTTTGGCACCCTACAAGCGTCGATGAATAACCTCGAAGGTTAACCGCTTCCCTTTTTTAAGCGTTCGTTTTCACTCGTGTTTTTTACATTTTTAATGTTTGATTTTTTTGATTAAAGTATGTGATAGCTCGAAATGAGCGTTTCACTTAGAGGGTCGCTATGTGCTTTGCAGCACAATTTTCAGGCATCTAAAATTCCGTTGGTCCTCAAAAATTTGATTTTTAGCTACGTGTGAAGCTAAAATTCGTAATTTTAAAACGCGACTGAGGCCTAGGCCTGAGCGTGAACTTGGCCTTGGGTCTGGGCTTGGGTTTGGGAGATATTGCCGATCCCGGTCCTACCTTTAATTTTTTATTTTTGTTTAATTTTAAAGAAAAGAAAAAAGGATAAGGTCGCCGCGGCCTACGCGAGAGTACACACACACTCTATCTACCTACTTCTAACTAATACACCTACTATTACACACTAACATACTCTATTAGCTCTCATAGATCTACTTCCTACTTACTGTACACAGAAAACTAACAACCTTAATACACAGAGAATAAACACAGTACCTTTGAAAACTCCATTAACAAAAAAAAAACACAGTACAACACCAAATCCTTCTTCTCAACACACACACACTCCTTCCCTACCTTTCCTACAATTGAAATTGCACCACAAAAGAAGCACAGAGTGCCATTCAAGCTTAGTGTATGACATTCCCCGGCAACGGCGCCAAAAATGTGCGCGTATGTCGCACGTGTCAATGCAAGGAACTTGCCGATACACCGCATGCGAGCCACAAATGGCTCCAAGCACCCAACAAGCCTAAACTAGTAAGCTCAAAGATGATGATGGTGTGTCACTCACCGCTCTACGCTTGCTTCATGGAGGATTCCTCGCTGCAAAGAAAAGGGAGACGTCGCTATGCCGCGCTCAACCGCCTCGCCGCCGTCGTGCCGGCGCAATGCTCGATCGCTCTCTCTCTCTCTCTCTCTCTCTCTCTCTCTCTCTCTCTCACACACACACACACACACACACACACACACACACACACACACACACACACACACACATACACACACACACAAGGAGATGAAGAAGAAGAAGATGGAAATGGAGCAAGAGCACTCTTTAATTGCACAAATGAGAGAATGAGTGAACTTTAGGTTTAGTTGACTTTTATATGAGTTCACCCCATTCACACTTGGGTGCCCATGCTTAGCTAACTAATCCCTTGAATGTTCCAGTTAGAGTACGCCTCTCATCGGCGATCACTCTTACCCTTTTCCTATTGGACCGACAAGCCCGGTACCTGACTCTACCAAGTAAATAATACAATCATCCGTCGTAGGTGATAGGGTGTCCGTGAGCCGTGAGGGTTAACAAAAGGAGAGTCACCAAGTGAACCAATTATTGAAGACCCCCCAAAAATCAAAGACCAAGAAGAGGTGCTACAACCCAAGGCTATCCTTCAGCATGAGGACAAGGTACTATGACATGGTAAGATTATCCGATGGTACCTTATTAAGCTAAAAAATTATCCTTTTGAAGATGCTAGATGGATGCAAGGAATACATCTTAAGGATAGTATGAACCTTGTCAATGCTTACAATGCTACCTTAGAGTAAGCAAATGTAAATTTTTCTTTTAAATAATCAATTTTTATGTCTTATAAGAATAATTCTCTTGTTATTGTGCACAAATTTAAGTAGTATGCATGCTTATAATCATGTTTGTGATGACGACGTCTCTCAAACACGAAGTAGAATTTGTCACTCTACTTTGGAAGAATAAAATGGACTCAAGAGTAGACATGCTTGCGGCAGCTAAGTCTCCCAAGCCCCAAATGGATTAGTCATCCATGTTGTAATGTTGTACTAGGGTAAAAAGGGATCCTCTACCTGCTAAGGAACATCAACTAATGACTAAGGCTTTGTCTCTTCTACCTCATAGTCGAGGACGACTATGATTTCAAGAGAGAGGTAATGTCATAAACTCTAATATCTAACCAATTTAAATGATTTTATCACATTACACTGATCATTTAATGTGTGAGAAGAAACGGGAACAAGGGGTAGGATATAGACATGTGCTTATGGGTCTATCTCAACACGAGGCCAAGGTTAAAGAGTCCAAATGAGAGATGGTATGTCAAATAATAAAAGTAACTAATGGAGCTTAAAGACCTTAGGGTTAGCTTCATCAAAGACATTCAAAGGTTAGTGTTGAAAGTCCTTAGACCGTAGGCAAGCTAGGGCTGTGCTTGAGGTGGGAACCCGGCCCAAGCTTGAGGTGCTTATCGTGCTTGCTAATTATGGTGCTTGAGGTGGTTAATGTTAATTAACTTGGCATGAACAATACTCTTGCAAGAGAGAAAATTAGAGAACATGACAACAACCGAGGACCGGATTTTTGTGGAGCCGGTCCCCCCTCCAATAGGATTTTGTATTATATATTCTCTCATAAAGAGAGACTTGGTACAATACAATCTTTGTGTTCCTTGTGACCTAGTTGATGCACTAAAGAGGGAAAGATTCATGTATCACGAGCATAACATAAACTTTGTAAAAGCATTAACCATCCGGGCCTTAGTCCCAAGGCCTCAAACACCTTCAAAGGTGGAGAGAGCTAGCGGGGAATGAGGCTAGGGAAGAGGAAGAAGAAGTTACATACGAGAAAGAGATAGTTCCTCACTTATCATCACTCTTCTTGCATAGCATAGCATAATAGCATAATAATGATGATGATGAAGATGGAAAGCTTAAGCATTGAAGCATGGCTCTTGGTTGGATTTGCATTCCATAACCAAGAGTGTTGGTGTAGGCCTCAACTTCTCAACAAGATTGGAGAAGGAGATGGAGCTCTTGCACTTTGCCAAGCAAGAATGAGCATGTGAGTGTGTGTGAGAAAGAGTATACCCCCCAAGCACACTCCCATCTTGATTTGGTCGACCCCCCCTTGTAGCTCATGTTGGAAGTTAATTGGACCCCTCAAGTCTAGCCAATCACATGCATAGTGTATATCAAGCAACCATGCTAGCCTTGGGACAAGTGTCCCCCTTTCCCCTTTGAGAAAGAGGACTGGATAAATGCATAAACAATTAATTAAACTAGCTAAATTATCATTGGACCCCTTGAGAGGCCAACCAATAGGCTATAGGCACCTTATGAGGGCAACATGGAGAGGAACTTGACATGTGTCCTTGTTGCTTCTTCAGACATGTCTTGACTTGTGTGAGGGTGTGTGTATTCTTTCTCATGCCCCTACAATCAAGGCTCGCCCCCCCATGAGTAGGGATTGTGGTTGACTTTGGGAACACCTTAAGCCCCTCAAACACCTTAGTCATGGAGCACCTTAGCACCATGGTTGTGTTGCTACCACTAATTAAGTTCACCCTCTATGTTCTCAAAGTATCCTCAATGCTCACTATAATTCTCTTAATTCCGCTATTCTCAATGTTCATAGGCCATTTCCATTACACGATGTCAATATAGATTCATGCATTATAAGCTAGAGCAAGAAACTATGTCATATGTTTTGACTAAAAGCATAGCAGTCTTTAAACCAATCAGTCCATTGATGAGCTATCCCATCTCCAACATTGAGCTTGAAAAATAGCTTATTTATTTATTTTCTCCTTGAAATAGCCTAATTGAGAACCCCCTTTTTTTCTATTCAAGAGAGATGAACTGGTCCCCCTTGGCATCTCCAAATCCAAGACAAGATTTTTAAAAGAGATAGTTCTAGCCATAGTAGGGCTACTACAAGCTTTAGAGATTTGAAAAGTTTGAATTATCTCCTCCTCAGCCATCTAGTCCCCCTTTACTCTGAATCTCCAATGTGAGATACCTACTGCATGACGTTCATTCTCTAAGACATGTCCATTGGACGAATAAAAGCACTGAGCCATATTGACTCACTAAGAGGTAAGCTATCATTATCCTACCCAGTAGCTTTAAACTCAATCTCTATAGTAGATGAAACTAGGGGAGCCAAAACATGCACACCATTTGAGAATTTTGAAGGATGAAAAAGGCATTGGACATAAAGACGTCTTCTACGGTAAAGTTTCTCCACTTTCAACACAATGCAACTTCGAAGGAAGGTCTTTTCCTCTTGATGAGCAAGCCCAATATTTTGTAGATTTTACTATAGTCAATGTCCATTTGGAAGCTAGTCTGGCTAATAAACTATCAATATCTACAAGACTAAGACCTCCTCATTATTTAGGAAGAAAGCAAATGTGATGATATGCAACCTTTGATAGCCTTTTATCAATTTTTGAGCTTCTCAAGAGGAAGGACCTGGGAGGCATCTGGCCAATGCATTTACTTGCTTAAGCTGATGAGCATTGGGACTTGCTTAAACTAATGAACATTGGGCCTCCAATAATCAATAAAGGACACTAAAGAAGGTAGCAAATAGTGATTGAGGACAAATACTCTCCGTGATAAGGATGAATTCATACATTGCCAATATTTAACTTTGGCTTTGATTGATCCAAATTCACTCCCACGCACCTTTGCTTAAACACATTCAATCCCATGGGTGTTCCGAATAATCTTAAAATTTGCTCTGAGAGGATTTCCTTATACCCAACATTCTTAACAATAGAGGGGCATCTTCTTCCAAAGTTTTACAGCCTAATTCGGAGCAATTGATCTTAAACCTACTAGTAAGACAAAAAAAGATTAAGACATTCCCAAAAGTGTTCATTTGAAGCATCCTCATTTATCAATGTGACATTAGTGATCTACAAATTGTTGCAAAGACATCTGTTTCAGACCACTAGAGGGGTATGGATACCTTCTATGAAGCCCTAATGAATCTTAAGGCCAAATAACCATCCAAGAGCCTCCAACCATTGCAAATATTAGGAACGTAGGATGTGAACAAATATTCTTACATAAGTGTGCAAACCTTGATTTTACTAGCTACTCTTGATTTGTTCGTCTGGTGAAAGTCGGCATCTTTGGTCATTGTGATATCTTTTTCTAGGCATCCTCGGTCCTTGATGAGAAACTTCATTTGTTCATCATGTAGAATGCCACAAGTTGTTGCTTTCTAGGTACTATTGTGAACCACATGCCCCTTTTGGACATATCCTATGCTCCAATAGATGTTGTGGTTGGTGAATACATGAAATTTGGCATATAGGTAGCCCAAAGTTTTGCCAAACACAATGTCTTTCTCCAACACTATGATCCCAAATATATATTCTCCCCTTAGGTTCTAGAGAAAGATTCAAGGTGAAGCATAGGTCATTGCATACATTTAGAATATATATTTCAACCAATTCTTCGTCATGCACGACGCCTTTTTTCAATAAAGTGAGACGCGACTTGTAATATCATCATAAATTTGCAAATTCAACTTGTCCATAGTTGGAACTAACTATTGTTATTGGGCTAGCCATGACATTACTTCTAATAGTGTTATTGTATCTCTGTGAGGATTTGTCTGGTTTGCATTGGCTAAGACTAGTAGCCTTTCAGAATCGCCACTAGCAGTTTTGAGGGTGGGAGATGCCGTGCAAGTGTTCGCTATGTCAACCGAGTCGAAGTCATGAGTGTTGCATGTGATAACTGCCAAAGTCATGGGGACTACTACAAGGGTTGAAGGTGGGTTGGTGTATTGCCCTCACAACGACGTACGATCTGCAATATGACACGGCTATATCGATACACCTAAGCATGCTTTGAGGTAACTTTAAACTCATAAGCTTCTAAGATTTAGAGCCTCCACAACATAAGGCTTGCCGCTTGAACCTTCTACCTAGTGAGATTTTCCGAATAGAAATGCACTTTGTTAAGATTGTCGGACATTTGGTAGGAATAAATGTTTTTAGACACTCCGACATGGTTGCCAAAAGGGCCCCTCGCCTGTCTGCGGGTCGATGCCGGGACTCCTCACGACTCACGAGTCACTACCTACTCCAGAGCAGCACTCCCACTCTTCAAAAGTTCGGATTCCCCTCTGCTGCGCGGGTACATTTGGAAGGGCGGCGGGCCATTTTCTCAGAAAGAACCCCCTAACCCTAACCCTAGCCCTAGCCTTTCTGAAAGGGCCGTTTTCTCAGAAAGCAGCCCTAACCCTAATCTCCCCATGATGTCTTTTCTCATCCCTCGTGGTTGGCGACACTCAGATGACCCCAAGACGGCACAGATGATGACAGCTCCCCCATAGCTTTCTCCAAGTGATGAAGAGATTTGCCTATCTGCATAGAGAAGAATTGCAGCTCGCAAAATTACCACCTTCAGCTCTTCAGGTATGTATGCTGGACTTATACGTGCTAGAATGTATCCTTATTCTCCTTGAGATTTCTCTGTTTGTAGTCTCTAATTGAACATGCTACTAGCGGTTTGTCGATTTGTCGGATTGCTTCACATGGTCAAGAGTTGCATGTCTGTGTATGTGTTTGCACATGCATAAACCATGTGGCATGATTCTTCGAAGGCCTACATACGTAACAAGTCAGTCACAGTGAGCACGAAAATATGGATGTGGTCATGAGAATCATAGTTATCAGTTACATATAACTGGTGCACTAGTGCCAAAGTTAGAATAGTAGCAAAAGACTTGCGTAGTTACAGAAAGATAAATAATTGATGAACGCGTGACAATGGATGAGGCGCGGTCATACTAAAACATAACTTAGAACGATTGATAACTTAGTTTCAAAGGGAGACTAGAATCATGGGAAATTAGAAATTCTTGAGCAATATTCTTAAAGACACTCTCTGATATGGGAAGTGAAGAACCTCTTTTCCACATTGAACTCTGTACTATGAATCCCTGGTGATTGGAAAAGACCCAACTCAAGAGAGGCGTGTAAAAGCATTAATAGAGAGATACACAAGCTAGAAAGGTCTTTCAAGGTACTTTTCTGATGATGATAAAATGGAGTATAACTTGTCTGGTCCCTAAGAAAACAAATGTTGGATTGGACGCAAGTATTCGAGTCTCAAAGACTAGTGTAAATCCCATGATAAGGTGCCAAGGTGGATTGCTCTTTTGGCGTATTGAGCTTCATTTCAAAATAAGGTAGCCAAGTCTATACTCAACAAAAATTTGTAGCAAAATATTAAAGCTAGAGGAGCTTGATCTTCAAGCTGGCCTCACTTTGTAATGTGATATGATCGCCACAAGAAAATCCTTCACATAGAGATGGCCCCTTTTGTTTTGGGAAGTGGTGGGCGGGTAGATTAAAAGCTTCTTCAAATAAATCTTTTGGATATGAGGAGTGTAAACAATCAGTAATGCTTTTGGTAAGGAAGCTACGCTCGCAAGGAGAAGATAAGATGCGATAGCGAATGATGTTTTATCTAGGTCTGGAACAACAAACTGGTGGATTATATTAAGCATTGAAGTATATGGAGATCTTCGAAGCCCTTAACTACTCATAACTATATTTTTAGGAGTGCTTAAATTTTCTCACAAAAAGGCGGACACAGAAGCAAGAATCATGATGCCAAATACAAGTGATGAAAGTTTTGCAGATGGAAGGTCCACTAGTGATGAATACATTTCTAATCAACATAGTCCACCTTATATTTACATATATGTCGTCGAATTGAACAATGTGAAAAGATTGATTTCCCATATGTCCAAATAATTGCTCAAGGTGGCCCATATTTTTGTTGGTGAGACTTTTCGTTGTAAAGATTGGTTGTCATAAGTTTCATGCTAAGGCTCTAGCAATATATGCATCGAGATCTCTTAGCATATGAATAAGGACAAAGATGTCTGTTTAGTATACATGCGCACAAAGCTAGTGGGACTTAGTGGACTACAAAATATGAGGTGGAGCATTCATTGGCAGGAACCAGGGTTGAGAATCTATCCATGGATGGCCTTGTACTTCTCTTGGGTGTACTACATTGTCTTTTGCCTCGGGAAGTGCCAAATGCATCCTACATAATCAAGAAGCTGATTTGTTAGCTTTGGGGACGAATATGTTGGCTCCTTTCTTAGCCATTGTGCCCTAAGCTTAACATAAGGAATCACAAGTCCTAGGGAAATTGTAAAATCCATAGAGGAGGAGCTGACACCTTGTTTGGCCGCTTCTAACAGATAGGAGCTTGTCTGAAGGCTACCCTATTTTCTTCTTGAAATACGATAGTATGAAATGTTTTCGATGATGGATAATAAAAAAAGAATTTGAACATGGTTTTCATACATTACTTTCTGAATATATGTAGTCTCTATGTACCACAGTGGTCGCGGGGGGGGGGAGGGGGCGGGGGGCGCTGCCCTAACACATAAAATAGGCATGTGCGCCACATAGCAGCCAAAGGCAGTTTGACTAGCTTCATTTAGGAGCAGTTTTGAGCCAACTAAGATTGCCTTTAGAGATACCGTCGCATGTATGCAAATGGATGAGACTCTATTAAAAATAAACTTGGGGTTACCTACTCATTTCCTTTGTTCTTCCTCTTAACACCAAAAGCGCGCAATTCTTCCTTATATTAAATAATTTGGTCTACTTTTCCATTGGGGCTGGTTCGCCTATTGGTCTATCACATTAATTGTTTTGTACCAATCCCAAGAATCAGTTGGCTACAAACATATCTTCTGTTTTGTAGAGTTTGAAGTCAGTTTCTTTGCAATCAATTTGTGAAAATAGGTCTGTAAGTTTACTATGACGACATGAGGAGGACCTCTATAGTTTGTTTGCAATTTTGTATCTAACATATACTCCACATTGGCCACTTTTGTACATCATAAAGACAAAGCACTCTCTCTCTCTCTCTCTCTCTCATGATTTGATACAATTGGGTGGCAAGATGTCTCTTTTCTTACATTAACCTCCTTATGTAATGCTTTGTGTAAAATCTTTACAACAAACTAAAATAAAATGCAAGAGAAACTATGAACAACGTAATATTCTCATTTGGTTGTGATTTTTTTTTTTTTTGGAGAATATGTTCAATTACAAATGCCCCTAAGGTAGGATAGGGGCTATCTTGGCCAAAAGAGGGAAGGCCAAAGAGGGAGGTTAACGTGAAGCAAATGAGAAAAATAGGGAAAAGCACCTAAGGATAACATACATTCTTGAAGGTTCATAAAGAGAGAGAATAACATGTCTTCATCTTTGCCACTTTAGGACTTTTTGAAGCTCTTTAACCTCATACTGAAAAACATTAGACACTAGACCATAAATCTCCTTCATAACATCAAGAAAGCAAATCAAAAGAGGCATTGCAAAAGGGGAATGAGGATGACCAAATAAGGCTTTGTTTCTTTCCAGCCATATCTGCCACAAGAAAGCCCCCCTAGGCAGGTCCATAAGGGTACATCTAGAAAACTGCATTCTTCTGATAATAAAGACCTCCAGGTAATCAGAGAAGCATCAACATTGTAGGGTTTTTGGAGCTCTTCTTTAAATAGTATATTGTGCTTGCAACTGACAAATACGTGGAGGAGGGACTTTTCATGCACGTTGCATCTGTACAAACTCCATAGGAGACCCCAAACCTCTTGGCTTTTGCACTTATCGATATTCTGTGGTGGATGATAAGCCACATAAGACATTTGTGTTTGATAAACAAAGGATAAGCCAAAATGCATTTAAATATGTAGGACCATTGATTAGCATTCCAAGAGACTTGCGATTATCTTTATCTTGCTACTAGAGAGAGAGAAGGATAAAATGGCAAGCATATGTAGACAATATTGTAGAACCGGCCTCAAATAACAAGATAAACAAGGCGCAAAATACATAATAGAAATATTCACAAATTTGTGATAGTCACAAGTCTGTATGCTTCCCTTTTTCTCTCCTTCTAATCAAGGTATGTTTTGACCTTGCAGAGATGTTGTCTTCAATGTACGGAAGAACATAGATTCCATCAATTCTATCATCTCCAATGTGTGGAAGAGCATACATTCCACCAACCTTGTCATGCATTATCAAACTCGTCAACTAAACATAGGCCCTCAACCTACAATTTTCCCCTTAACGACATACTAATCTTGCAACATCAACCTCCCAAGCTAAAGGAATCACTCTTGTAACTTAGTCAAAGAGCCTTGGCCCCCCTAGTTTCAAAGATGAAAATGCTAAAGGAAACTCCTTTTTTATCTTAGGGCACTCAAAACATATCCCCTTCTAAACTTCTAAAGTATATCTAATGTACCTTGGAGGCCCATGCCACGTGCCATAAGGAGATGGATTGCAGGGGGAGTGGAGGCCAAGGCAAACAAAGAAAGAGAGAAAGAGAGGGATGCCCTAGCATGGGGAGTTGGGAGTGGATTGGGTGCTAAGAAAAGGTTCTCTCTCTCTCTCTCTCTCTCTCTCTCTCTCTCTCTCTCTCTCTCCACACAAGGGGAGCTCCCTCCCTTCCCCCGTCCATAGGATGGGCCACACACTCGCTTAGTCTATTTCTCCTCAAGAAAAGGAGGAAACAATTGTTGAGGGTCAAGTAGAACGAGAAAAATGGTACTCCAATTTCCAAGACACTTTTTCATAGGTCTGTGTCATGGCACATATGATGAAAAATTGTCCATTGCTTAAGAAGAAGGAAGAAGACAATAAGCAAGCTACTACGCATGCTTGAGGTTGGACCCAAGCACGTAGGATGAATCAAGGCAAGTCTTTGAGTTCATTTAGAAGACTCAAAAGGGCCAACAAGTTTTTTTCCCTATTGGATGAAGTATTTGTTCCTATTGATCTCTTTGCTTTGGACACATGTCGTGACACAGAGGATCCATATGATGGTATTGCCTGTCAACCTCCTCAAAAGACCATCGTTTCCTAATAGCCCTGACCCTATAGACATAGATAATGAGTCAATTCAAAAGTCTCAGACCATGAGGAGGAGCTAGCTCCCAATACTAAATAAGTAGAGGTTGATTTCCAAGAGGAATTGGAGCTAGCTCACGAATACATGTCAACAAAAGAAATGCATACATTCAAAACATGTGTGTGTGTGTGTGTGTGTGTGTGTGTGTGTGTGTGTGTGTGTGTGTGTGTGTGAGAGAGAGAGAGAGAGAGAGAGAGAGAGAGAGAGAGAGAGAGAGAGACTCTTTACACTATTCACCTTAACTTATATACATATCTCAAGACACCGAATCACATGGACTACTCTTTACACTATTCACCTTAACTTATATACATATCTCAAGACACTGAATCACATGGACTACTCAACAAACTAGTATTTGTTGGGGAGTTGTAAGGCTTGATCAACTCCATTTGTCCTTCAGGAATCAATTTTGTTTAGACTCTTCACTCTTCCTCTCTAATCACAATTTAGTTCAGTTTTATTTGATTCCACAATCAATGAGGGATACAACAAGGCTAGTTGGCCTCACACTAACCAATTGGGGACAAATCCCTTGCAGTAGTCACTCATCAAAAACTCTCTATATCAGATGTGCTCAAGAGATTATTAATAATACCTCAATATATATGTTATGTTTACAATGTGGGCCTACTTTAAAAAACCCCACCCCCTCTAATGTATACATAAAAGTATACATTTTGCACTATTAATAATCCTCTCTGGTTAACTCACGTGATATGATACATATCTTGAAAGGTGATTGCCCTAAGACCAATCTCTACTGAAGCTAAATGTTGTAAAGTTCTTAGGAAGAGGGTGAGGTCTAGGAGGACCCTCTAACATGTTGTGTGATTATGGAGGTGATTAAAACTTTGACAAGTAGGTGTATGCCATGTTTGCAAGAACGATGGGTCTGTGGTGAAAGGGTACACTTTTTCTTCATAATAGAAGGTGAACATTTTTATGATTTTTTTCCTTCCATAACTTCTACATATAGTGTTCAATTTCATCAAAGATCATATATCGAAGACTGCACTTTCCCTTTAGAACAGGTGGCGAACATTTTAAGCAAATTTTTTTTGTCTTCCATAACTTCAACATACATCTTTGATTTCATCAGTGATCATATATCCGGAATCTACAATCAAGCTATTCTATGGATATGTTACCCAATATAGATTTTCTTGCTAGGTTTCTAATTTTATATAACCTAAATAATTATCAATCCCTTTTTTCCTTTTTGAATTGAAAAATTTCCCTTTGATTACTTCTTGATACTAAAGGTCCTCCTTTTTGCATCTACAATGATTGCATATAAGACCATAGGCCATTCAATGTATTATCGATCCTCTTTTCTTTGAATCCACAACAGCATTGGATGCATTAGTGATTTTTTTCCATCCATCCAAGAGCGAAGACACCAACTTAAGTAATGGCTCTCCCCTAAAGACTTAATTAAGTTCGTTTGCATCTTGTTTGTGCTTTGATTGAAATTTCTTTTTTTGCCGAATCACAATTGTGATTGGATGAGTTATATTAACCTAGAAAGACGTGCAGAATAATCCTCAAGCATGTTAGGTGTGTTGAGGGGTCATAACACACATTTCAGGGCTCCTAACAATAGGCAAAATCTAGTTAGATAGTCCAATTTGGTGACTGGTTGCTAACAGACCCATGATGGCTTTGATTGCATGATTCCAGTCTTCAAAGTTCTTGCGTTTTCCAACAGAGATGATCGTTTCCTTGATTTCTAGAATAATCTCTTTCAAATGGGGCATCAAATGGTTGTTTTCAAAGATATGTCGGTTCCTAGATTTACAAACCTGATTAAACTAGTAGAAATGGACAATTAGTGTGCAGATTAGGATGGCTTGGTTCTTCAAAAAATTTCCTCCCAAAAGTAGGTTGTTCTTGAAGAACAAGATCTTCCAGTTCTTTTGTATCCAGTTACATATTTTGCCTGCAAGTCCTCTTGTAGTTGGACAATTTTGGAACAAAGGCGGGGATCCTCACTAGCCGCTTTGCACCCTGAGCATCTATGAGAGCCTATCCCTCTTCTTACTATATATGCATGGTGTAGGCTATCTTACCTACTATTGAAGAGTGTGGTTGTTGTTGACATTACGAATTATTTGAGTGTCTACAGGGGTATTTTATGTGATTGCATGACAAAATACCATATTTTGAATCAAAATGACCTTATCCTAGTAAAGTCGTAGAGTGTCCACACCCAATAGGATTTTTGGGGCTTGGTCACAATGCATTTGTATATTCAGAAGGGAAAGCTTCCCCTTCTATAAAAGGACTTTGAAGTAAGCATCACAAGGCTCATGTTAGGCAGAGGTCGGCGGGTGATGCATAGTTTTTGATTACTTTTTAAAATGGCTTTGCCTCATGCATGGTCACACAAGCACCAATTATTTGTCTTATATGCAACTATGTAAGGCCTTTTGTAAGTATGCCAATTTTGATATAGTTGCTTCAGAAACATCTTAGGCAGTGGTCACACGACGCATAGTTTTTGTAATTCTCACGTATAACTATGTAGCCATCATGGTCATGCGCAAGCGAGGCGCATGTAGAGTAGACCATGTGGGCAAGACTATGCCCATTTCGGCATAGTTGCACAACTATGCCGGTTCATGCTTTTCATATTCATGGCTATTGGCAGCTTTTAGGAGACATGGATGCAGTGTGAGTCTTTGACTTCGTCCAAGCATGAGCAAAATACTCTCTCTCCCCCCTCTCTAGCAGGCTTCCATCTCCTTCATACTCTCACATCCCAATTTCACCACGGCTGTGGCTTGCTCGTGACATCGCTACGCATTAGTTTTATGGGTGCTTGAATAGTTGGGCATGGCTATCTATCACTGATAACTATGCCTTGTGTCACCATTCCCTTATCGATAACTACGGTTTGCGTGACCACATCCTTTAGTAAGGGCATGGTCACGCGAGGCTTAGTTCTCACTAAGCCTCAACCGTTGACAACAGCCCGAAAGCGTCCACCGTCGGCAGCAAGTAGAGAGAGAAAGGGCAAGGCACAGGTAGGAGAGAGAGAGAGAGAGAGAGAGCAAGCGCTGACCAGGAGTAAGCGGGCATAGTTTTGTGACTATGCCTAAATAGGCACAGTTGGCGTACGAAGCCGGCGAGAGACTTGGGGAAAGCTGCCATGCGTCTGGACTGTCAGCTGATCTACGAAGAACTAAGCCTAGTGTGACCATGACCTTAGTTGTGGAAAATCCCCCTACACAAATTTGTCTTCTTGTGAAATGTTTAAAAACTGTATGACAAGTATGTGGATATGATTGCATATAAATTTGCATCGGTTTAGGTGCTACATGACAAATATATGGATAAATAGATATGGTGGTGATTGGTGGCAACTGGCAAATTGCAAAGGTGGCAAAAAAATTGCAATACGGAAAGTGGCATTAGACAACTGGACAAGTGTCACTCGAGACATTATATAATTTTTTTTGACAAATATGTATATTATAGAGTACAATATAATATATTAATATTTATATTGAAAAATTGTTTATGATTTTGAAGTTTGATGTGAGGACAAAAGGGGATAGAAGAAGAGACCAGCTTGCGAGTGGCTGCCAGCTTTGCCCACCCACAAAGCAGACAAAGGGCCTGCCAGCCTGGACAATATGCCGGTACAAGATTTGACAGGACAGACGGGCCCCGCAGCACTGAGCACACAATGTTTTCTTGTCAACTCTCGCCCACTCTCGTAAACGGTGAAAGCTGGAATCCCACGATCTGCGTGTCGGCTCTCCACCCACTTTGGGGCCTGCTCACACGCCTTCTCCATTCCTCAATCCCATGTTTCCTTTTTATTTTTATTATGAGTCTTTTTGCATCCTATTAGATTTAGAGCCCCATCCCACCAATCACTTCGAGGGGCTAGAGGGGTTGGGGCATGCTTGTTGGCATTCAAGCATCACAAGCATATAGAGTTGGCAAAGGCGACAAACATGTCTTCCCCCCCCCCCCCCATATAAAACCTGTCAAAAGCTAGCTTCATGATGATTAACATTCATCATGAAGTTTTCTCATAATAACTTCTTGCATAAGGTTCCATGCCTTCAAGATGCAAGCCTAGTTTCTTCTTGGCCCCGTTTTGCTAGGCATACCATGCAATCCATGCAGTCCAAGAGACAACATTCACGACATGAAGCTCGTCAGACTCTTTTGGTGCTTTTGTGTAGTGACCACACTTGACATACATGTCCACCAAAGCAATGCCAAGCATGAAATGTTTCTCCAATAGCTCTAGCTTGCAATCATCATGAAAATGTCGTGCTTTCAAATGTAAACCACACTTGTCATAATGATGTTAGGGTTTCGAACGAGCTTTTGAAGGGAACTTTTTCCTCTTGGAGCGAGCTTTTTCTCTCTTTTTTCTTAAGTTCATATTTAACAAAAAAAGCTCATTTCAAACTCTTTTGGAGCTAACTTCTGGAGCTCTCTCTCTCTCTCTCTCTCTCTCTATATCTATCTATCTATCTATCTATCTATCTATATATATATATATATATATATATATATATATATATATATATATATATATATATATATATATATATATTGTGGTGTGGCCGGACACGCCTGGGTCTGAACCGTCTTGTAACCATCAAACAGCAATTTAAATAGAGGTGCCTTCTCCCAAGAAGGACACACTCAGTTTGGTTCATTCTCTCTCATGTAACAATACGTTACATTGGTGGAGTTGACAGGCACACTCCCACACTTTTCTTGCTTTCGCTTCTTGCTTTCTTTGAGCTTCTTGATCGTGCAGATATGGAGCGATTTGCCTTAGAACCAGGCTAGGCTGTGCACATGCTTCAGTGCTACTATTTCTAGTGATTACCCGCTCACAACTTCAGCATCAAGAATCAATAGCCTTGCAGTCATACGCATCAGCCTCGTCTTCTTCAGCAGTTCTTATCGTCGCTCAGTGCCAGCATTAGCTACAGTCGTCCCTCATAATTAACAACACTGTATACCTTGGCAGATGGCGGGCTTCTTGCTGGCCTTAGCGCTCTTCTGTGTCGTCCACAGATGCACGCGAAGATCTGCAGCCCTCCTTTCCCTTGTTAAGCATCAATCCATCTCACACCACAAAGCTCCTGCATCCATGGTGACTAGCATCCAATGATTCCAGCCCCTCGCACCTGCTCGTCAAGCAATTCTACATCACGCCCGCAAAGCTTGTTTATTTGTTATCGTCACTGAAAACTCCTTTCTATGCCTACGTTTCATCCTCGATGTTGCCGCTACTTTTCTTGTTTTCAATGGGGCAATCTTAAAGTCGTTGCCTCTTGCTGTCTTTCAGCTTGGTGATGTTACAGCCTTCTTGGATTTCCTTGTTGCGAGTAGCCCCTACATGTCTAGTCCCCTCTACATTAACTGCAATTCCAATGCCCGCTGCCCTCTGCTGCTTCGACATGTTACGACCACCTTTGCCATCTCACGCTTTGTGTTGTTTCTCTCAACGGCGCGAGGCATCAGTATCTGTCCCCCGGATTCTCGGAAGTTCCACTTAGAGTAGTTTAAAGTATTTACACATTTACTCATTTCAGCATAGTGTTCTAGCATGAATAAAGTACCACTGCATCAAGCCCCTTTTGGAAGGGATGGTTATCACAAAAAGATCGCGCTCATGTCGTTATAGCGCAACCCTTAGTTAATCATTCGTCGCTTAGCCATTTGTATTGGGATAGCGACCTAATGCATTGCCGATGGCGGGATGTTTTCTTTGCCGAGTCGAGTCCTCTCAGAATCAAGCCGCTAAGCTGTTGTAAGCTCACTCCCCCCGGATGAGATATTGGAGTTGATGCAGTCCCTTCAGTCATGTCGAGTCCCTTCTCAGTCCCAATTTGCAAAAAAGATGTCCATCTTTTTCTCCCTAAGGGGGGAGGTGTGGTGTGGCCGGACACGCCTGGGTGTGAACTATCTTGTAACCATCAAGCAGAAATATAAATAGAGGTGCCTTCTCCCAAGAAGGACATGCTCAGTTTGGTTCATTCTCTCTCCTGTAACAGTACGTTACAATATATATATATATATATATATATAGTTGGAAATAGGGTTGCAGGGAAACACACACAACTTGGAAACGATGAAGAATCTCAACAGACACAATAAAGAGTGTCTTGCTTAGTGTACAAATGACAGATAATTTAGCCCTAGGATGATAAGTGTATATACAATGCATGGGGGGAAAACCTCCTAGTGAGGGAAAAAATGCCCCGACGGTCCTAAGTGTGTTCATAGACATCAGTACCATATATGTATGGTAACAAATCTCCCCTGGGAGTGATGCGGTGAATGAGAGCTAGCACCTAGTGTAAAGGGAAGTGCCATGCCCTAAGGACATGATCAATCCACAAAGGGGAGTAAGCCCAAAGCTTTGCGGAAAGATTCAAACTTCTCACGAGGCAATGTCTTTGTGAATAGATTTGCATGGTTGTCCTGTGTTGGCACATAAGCCAAGTTGATCTCTCTTGTTGAGAGTCTCTCTCTCACATAGTTAATGCACCTCAATGTGCTTTGTGCGAGCATGAAAAAGTGGGTTCCTTGCAACTGCCAATGCACTCTAACTGTCAGTGTAGATGATGTTGGTGTGTCCTACCCAACACCCAAATCAGTCATAAAGTGTCTAAGCCATACACACTCAGCCATAGTTGTGAAGACTGCCCTGATTCAACCCCACAACTGGAAGTGGCCACAGTACGTTACTTCTTGCTCAACCATGATATACATGAACTACCAAGTATGAAACAAAAACCACTTGTGGACACTTGCGTGTCAAAACAACCAGCCCAAACTGAGTTCAAAAAAACACGTAAATCTGGCGGCAATGATTTCCCCTTGGGATAAACAACCCAAGAAGTAAAGTGCCACTCAAGTAGAGAAAGATCCTCTTAACAGACTGTCAATGCTTAGACCTTAAGCTATACATATATCTGCTCACCTGTGAGACTACAAACAGAATATTGGGCCCCATATTGCACACATATATAAAGCATCCAACAATAGTCTGATAAAGAGTCACATCAACAGGATCACCAGCATCATGAAAACTCAATTTCAAACCTATTTCCATGGGAGTAGTGATAGGTTTGGAGTAGTGATAGGTTTGCAGTCCTCAAGTCCAAACTTACATAGCAATGTCTCTATGTAGCATGTTTGACACAAGGCAATGCCGCCATCACACTCCTTAAATTGTATGTTCAATGATGCAACGGCCCCAAGTCTTTCATCTTAAAAGTAGCATTCAAATCAGCCTTAAATTCAACAATATGTATCTTATTCGAACCAATTATCAAGAAATCATCCACATATACAACAACGATGAGAAATAAATGACCCTCACGCATTACATAAAAAGTGCTTTCTGGTGGACTATTACGAAAGCCTCGTTAAATCAAATGAGTGTCAACTTCCTCATACCAAAAGCACAAGGAGATTGTTTCAACCCATACAAAGCTTTCTTACATTTGCACACTTTATCTACTTTTCCTTTTATGACAAAACCGTGAGACTGCGTTACATAAACTTCCTCAAATACATCACCATTCAATAAAGCAGTAACAATATCTGATTGATGTACATCCTATCCAAAATGAGCTGTCAATGCACATAGAAAATGCATAGTAGTCATACAACAAGTGGGAGCAAAAGTCTCTTCATAATCTATGCCTTTCTGTTGTACATAACCTTTTGCAACAAGTTGAGCCTTATAGCAATCAATCTCACCATCTGGCTCATGTTTCAACTTGTGAATACTTTTTACCAGTGGCCTTTTTTCCAAGAGGCAAATCACATAAAGTCCATTTGTCATTTTCTATAAGTGCATCATATTTTGATTGCATACTAGCCATCGAAAAAGATGCATGGCGAGAACCTGAACGAGTACAACTAGAAAAAGGTGCATCCAATTTACTGTCGCACAAAGTATGCACCATCCATTTTGGCACGTGTCCTGCTGTCTTGTAGTTTGGTCCGGAAGAGCCCTTTTTGAGACTATGGTTATTCATGTCTGCATAATATTTTGTGAAGGTCATTGGTGTGAATTTTTTTTAGGTTGAGCACTGGGAGGTGAGTTACCCAGTGTGAGGTGGATTAGGTTGCTAGAGATTGCCATTCATGGCCTCACCATAGGATTTGTACAAATGGGTATAGTTGCTTTGATGCCATTGATTTTTGAGCAATATATGTGATTTTTGATGCCTCTTAGCACTCTTTTATGGTCTATGCATTGATATTTTTGTTTTGGGTTTGAGATTTTGATCTTTGTGCAAAGGAGACTCTGTTCAAATTTTTGTAAAAATTTTATCATAAATTTCTAGTTTCGCTCTCTTGCATTTTCTCTTGTCAATCATGTGTAGAACTTCTAAGAAAGAAGAGTATTATATCAAGAAGTTTGATGGCACAAACTTTACGATATGGAAACACATATGCTTGATGTCTTGGTCAATAAGGGCCTTGCAACGCCATTGAAAGAGCATAAAGAGGAATTATGATTAATGGAAGGAGTTTGATGCTTGTGCTATGGCGACCATTTTCTTGCACATTGGTGAGTCCATTTTCTTTACAATTATGGACAAGAATATTGCAAAGGAATTATGGGAGTCAATATGCTCAGCTTGGGATGGAAATAGTTCCTCCAACAAAGTTTTTCTCGTGAGAATGTTCATGTGTTTGAATGTGAAAGAGGACAACATTGTCAGTTCATACTTAAATGATTTCAATAGCTTGTTTATGAAACTTGCATCTAAGGGACTCAATTTTGATAATAAAATGAAAGCTATTTTCTTGCTATGCTCTTTGCTCGCATCATGGGATACTGTCATTAGTAACTTTGCCCCTAAGTGTAGAGTTAATAAGAGCAAGCTTGTTTTCAATGATGTTACTAGTGCTTTGCTCACGGAAGAGATTCGGCGTCAGTCTATTGACACTAGAGGCATGGAGATGCATATATGGAAAGTGGAAGTAACTAGAAGAACAATCAACGTAGAGAGGTTGTAGTCAGAGTTGCAATCGTTCACAAGATCACATGAGGAACATTGAATGCTACCATTGTCAGAAGAAAGGACACATGAAAAAAGATTTCCATGTTTTTCAAGGAGAGAAGGGTAAAGCCATTTTTGTAAGTTTTACACCTCATACGAGCAGTGTGTGAAGATAGAGGAGCTTAATGTCATTGAGTCGCCACATGTTGATGTTGTTCCTGACATGTTTCAATCATTAGATGTACAAGTCTTCACTTCTAATTTAAGTCCAAAAGCATTGTTAGATCTTGATGGAGTGTATGCACAAAACTGGATCATTGATTCAAGTGCTTGGTTTCATGTTACTCTTACAATGAGTGGTCCTCTTGTTATGCTTCTATACATGGTTCAATTAAGCTAGGTGATTTCTCATTAGCTTGAGATATGTGGCATTGGAATTGTGAATTTGCATATGCATAATGGTATTGATTTCATGTTGCAAGGTATTAGACATGTGCCAAAGCTGACTAGAGCTTGGTTTTAGTAGGACAACTTGATGATCTTGGATACACCACAATGTTTAGCAATAGTTACTAGATCGTCAGAAAAGGTAACTTGGTCATGCTCAAAGGCCAAAAGTCTTGACTCTTTATATTCCTTGTATGTCTCTTGAGTAAAAGAGAATTCTATCTGTGTAGCCGAGCTGCCTTTTATTGAGTTGTGACATAGCAAACTTGGTCATATGACTCAGAAGGGAATGAAACAATTATGGTGTTTTGGCTATGTCCCTATGTTAAATTATTACAGTTTTAGTTTATGTGAGCATTCCATTTATGAAAAATAGACTATGCTTATCACTTCGCCATTGGATAGAAAGTTAGGGAATCCTCTAGAATTGGTTCATAGCAATATATGTGGATCTATGCCGCATAAGTCACTGGGGCGGTATTATATTTTTTGACATTCACAGATGACTCTACTTGAAAGGTGTGGGTCTACCTCTAGAAGAGGAAAGAGTAAGTCTTTAGAAGTTCCTAGTGTTACCATATACATGTGGTAGTGATGTGTGTGAACACACTGGGACCGCCGGGGCATTTTTTCCCTCTTTAGGAGTTTTTTTTCCCCGAGCATTGTATATACGCCCATCACTCTAGGGCTATCTATCTTCCCATTTGCATACTAACTAACACACTTCTATTGTGTGACTTGAGCTTCCTTTGTCTTCTCCAAGCTGTGTACATTTCTCTGCAACCCTAATTCCAATAATTGGTATCAGAGCAGGTTGGTCCTCCCGGGCGTAGTCGCCAGTTGCTCCAGCACACGCCTGCTCACTTTCTCCGATTTCAGTGATCTTTGGCAAGCGTTCGCAAGTCGACAAAAATTTCAGTCTCATTTCGGACTCTGTTTCCACTATAGGCATCTCTGCACATGCAATTTCGTCATTTTGTGCAGAAATTCTGTCAGTGTCATTTTGTGCATAACAGGTGCCTTATAGTCCTCTACAATTTGTGCTAGATAGCACGTGTTGTTCCCATTCCATTTCTCCTATTTTCGGGCAGTTTTCACATCAGGTGCAGCATTTACCATGGCTGACAACAACAACACAGATGTGTTCAAGATGTTTGCTGCTGAGGACAGGTTGGATGGGGATAATTACCCTATGTGGGCTTATATGATGCAACACGTTCTTGTGTCAAAGGGCATCTAGAATATTGTGCAGGGCATTGATGTACGTCCTGGTTCTGAGGATGTAGGCGATGTTGAGGATGTTGTAGGTCTTGTTGCAAGGACTGCTGCTATTAGAGTTGTTTTGCCTACGGGAGAACAAGCTCGTTGGGATGTAAAGGATGCGCAGGCTCATGCATTGATTGCGTTGTCTGTGAAGCGCACCATTGTTCCTCACATTCGTTCAGCAAAATCTGTAAAACATGCTTGGGATATTCTAGCAGGTCTTTATGTAAGCCGCAATGAGGCTAAAATTGCTTTGCTACGTAAAGAGCTGGAGTCGAAGATTATGCATGAGGAAGATGATATGGACACTTTCCTTGCTAGTGTCAAGGATATCAATGAGCAACTTATTTCTGCAGGTGAATTCATTTCAGACAGTTCCCTTGTGCAGACTGTTCTTGATGCCTTACCAGATTCTTACCAGACTTTTGCTAGTACTTGGATACTTATGACCCAAGGAAATCCAGAATTTGTCAAGTTTGATGCATTATGCACATTGCTGTTGTAAGAGTCACTTTCTAGAAAAAATAGGACTAGACAGCGTGCAGTTGAACAGGCTTTTATTGCTTCTCAAAGAAAGGGTGGTAACAGCAATGCAGCCACTTCTTATGGTTCTACTGTGAGTGGAAAAAAATTTGTTCCTAATGCTTTTGTTGGCAGCGATTCGTCTGGAAATTCTGGTGATAAGGGCAAAAAGAAGATGTGTTGCCATTATTGTAAAGCTAATGATCACTTGATCAAGTCGTGTCCTAAGTTGAAGGCCAAAGAGGCTAAGAAGAAAGAGGGTGGTTTGGCACTGCAAATGTTGGTTCCACTACAAATGCAGCCATTGTTGAGTCATCTGTGAAAGGAGACTGTGTTGCTGATGTTGATGCAGAATGGGCTTTTAGCACAGAGTGCACTCACAATCCTGATGTCCATGATGTATGCTTGTCAATTGCTGCCGATTCACATGTGTGGTATTTCGACAGTGGTGCTACAAAGCACATTACCTCACATCGTGAATTGTTTACCTCTCTCGAGTCTGTCCCTCATGGGAATTCAGTCACTTGTGCCAACAATGCCTCTTATCCAGTTCAGCAAGTTGGAAAGATTGTGCTTACTGCTGCAAATGGCAGTTCCTTCACACTTGTTGATGCACTTTATGTACCTAGGATCAAGAAGAATATCTTGTATGTATCCGCACTTGCTAGACTTGGACTTGTAGTCAAATTTGTGGATGACAGATGTACAGTTCATGATCTCAGTTTTGGTGATGAAATTGTTGCATCTAGCCTTTTGTGCCGTGGGCTGTATAAGCTCACTTTGTATGAAAAGTGTGGATAAAATTTTGCAAATGCTGTTCCAGATTCAAGGGCTATTTCATATGCAAAACTTTGGCATGCACATTTTGGTCATCTGAATTTTTCCAGTTTGCTGCGTTTGCAAAAATCTGATCTGGTTGCTTCTTTGCCGCCTCTTGAAGCACCTGTCAAACATGTTTGTGAAGGCTGTATTTTGGGTAAGATGCAACGTTCTAAGTTTCCAAAGGATGGTTCATTTCGGGCCACATGCAGGTTGCAGCTTATGCATAGTGATGTTTGAGGGCCCATGCAAACTCCGTCCTTGGGCAATTACCTGTACTTCGTGACTTTCATTGATAATTACTCCAGGCATGCACGGGTATTTCCGCTTAAAGCGCAGTCCGAAGTTTTTAAGTGCTTCAAACAATTTCTGGCTATGCCTAAAAATGTCTCGAAATGTACTATGGGCACCCTCCGTTCCGATCGAGGGGGGGAGTATATGTCTCATGAATTCAATGCATTTCTGGCTAGTCATGGGATAAAACACCAATATACAATGCCTTATACACCTCAACAAAATGGTGTTGCTAAGAGGAAAAACAGGTCACTTACGGAAATGGCACGATGTATGGTCAAAAGTCAAGCTTTGCCACATTCTTTTTGGCTTGAGGCCATCATGTGTGCCACTTACGTACTAAACAGGTGTCCTACGAAATCTTTGCAGTCTATTACTCCATATGAAGCATTTCATGATAGAAAGCCTTCTATTGAGCACGTGCGTGTTTTTGGTTGTTTGGCATATGCTTTGGTGCCACAAACACAGCACAAAATTGGATGATAAGGCTGTCAAATGTATTTTTGTTGGTTATAGTGTTGAAAGAAAAGATTACATGTTGTATCATCCACAAACAAAACGTATTCTGGTTTCACGGGATGTAGTGTTTGTGGAAGATTCTCTTCAGCCCTTGGTGTCATGTACTAGAGACAATAATGTAAGCTCACAGGACATTTATGACAATAATGTAAGCTCACAGGAAATTTATGACACTTTTTTGCCTCTTTTCAGTGGTGGAAATACGAATGTAAGTTCCAATGAGACAAATGTACAGCCTATGGGGGTTTCTGAAAATGTTACAGATCAGCCTATTACTGATGCAGATGTACATGATGTACTTGATGAGGAAAGGGCTAAAAAGGAGCAGGCTAGAAGTATGCCAAAATGGCTGGTGCACACTTTGAGTGACAGTAAATTGGATGCACCTTTGTCTAGTCGTACTCGTTCAAGCTCTTGCCATGCATCTTATGCATGAGTTTGTTATGCTTTGGCTGTGTCTAGCTTACATGATGTTGAGGAGCCTCTGTCTTTTGATGAAGCACAAAATTCAAAAAATTGGATGGCTACCATGCAATCAGCATATGATGCACTTATAGAAAATGACACATGGACTTTACGTGATTTGCCTCTTGGAAAAAAGGCCATTGGTACGAAGTGGGTTTACAAGTTGAAACACAAGCCGGATGGTGAGATCGATCGCCATAAGGCTCGACTTGTTGCAAAGGGTTATGCACAGCAAAAAGGCATAGTTTATGAAGAGACTTTTGCTCCCACTTGTCGTATGACTACTGTGCATTTTCTATGTGCATTGGCAGCTCATTTTGGTTGGGATGTACATCAATCAGACATTGTTACTGCTTTCTTGAATGGTGACATATTTGAGGAAGTTTATGTAACGCAGCCTCGCGGTTTTGTCATGAAAGGACAAGAGGATAAAGTGTGCAGATGTAAGAAGGCTTTATATGGGTTGAAGCAATCTCCTTGTGCTTGGTATGAGAAAGTTGACACTCATTTGGTCAAACGAGGCTTTCGTAACATTCCAACAGAAAGCACATTGTATGTAAAGCGTGAGGATGATGTATTTCTCATTGTGGTTCTTTATGTCGATGATTTGCTGATCACTAGACCAAATGAGAGACACATTGCTGAATTTAAGGCTGATTTGAATGCTACTTTCAAGATGAAAGATTTGGGCTGTTGCATCATTACTTGGGTATACAGTTTAAGCAGTGTGATGGTGGTATTGCCTTGTGTCAGAAAAGTTACATAGAGACATTGCTATGTAAATTTGGACTTGAGGATTGAAAACCTATTGCCACTCCCATGGAAACAGGTTTGAAGTTGAGTCTACATGATGCTAGTGATCCTGCTGATGTCACTCTTTACCAAACTGCTGTTGGCTGCCTCATTTATGTATGCAACACGAGGCCAGATATTCAGTTTGCAGTCTCACAGGTCAGCAGATTTATGCATAGCCCAGGGTCTAAGCATTGGCAGGCTATCAAGCGGATTTTCCACTACCTTCGGTGGAACTTTACATCTTGGCTTGTTTTATCCCAAGGGGGGATCAGTGCTGCCAGGCTTGCATGCTTTTTCGGACTCAGATTGGGCTGGTTGTTTTGACACGCGAGTGTCTACAAGTGGTTTTTGTTTCATGCTTGGAAGTTCATGTATATCATGGTTGAGCAAGAAGCAACCTATTGTGGTCACTTCGAGTTGTGAGGCTGAGTACAGGGCAGTCTTCATAGCTACGGTTGAGTGTGTATGGCTCGGATGCCTTATGGCTGATTTGGGTGTTGGACAGGACACTGCCAATACTATCTACACTGATAGTCAAAGCGCATTGACGGTTGCGAGGAACCCAGTTTTTCATGCTCGCACAAAGCACATTGAGGTGCATTACCACTATGTCAGGGAGAGGCTCTCAGCGGTGGGAGAGATCAGCTTGGCTTATGTGCCAACACAGGACAACCTTGAAAATCTTTTCACAAAGGCATTGTCTCGTGAGAAGCTTGAAGTTTTCCGCAAAGCTTTGGGCTTACTCCCCTTTGTGGACTGATCATGTCCTTAGGGCATGGCACTTCCCTTTACTCATGTGCCAGCTCTTGTTCACCGCATCACTCCAGAGGGGATTTGTTACCATATACATGTGGTAGTGATGTGTGTGAACACACTAGGACCGCCGGGGCATTTTTTTCCCTCTTTAGGAGTTTTTTCCCCCCAAGTATTGTATATACGTCCATCACTCTAGGGCTATCTATCTTTCCATTTGCGTACTAAGTAACACACTCTCTATTGTGTGCCTTGAGCTTCCTTTGTCTTCTCCAAGCTCTGTACGTTTCTCTGCAACCCTAATTCCAACACCTAGCTATGGTGGAGAACTAGTCAGAGGTAAGAAGTCAAAGGCTTTGCACACTAACACTTGGGGAGAATACGTCTCCACAGAGTTTAAGGACTTTTGTAGAAAATGAGTCATTAGGAGGTAGTTTATTCCACTATACACACCTGCGCAAAATGGAGTTGTTGAGTGTATGCATAGGAATATTTAGAAGAGGGTCTCTTTAGTGTCTTCCAGAAGCTCCTAGCTATGGTTGAGAACTAGTCAAGCAAGAAGTTGAAGGCTTTGCGCATTGACAATGGGGGAGAATGCGTCTCCACAGATTTTAAGGAATTTTGTAGCAAACGAGTCATTAGGAGATAGTTTACTATAGAATATACACTTGCTCATAATGGAATTGTTGAGTGCATAAATATGAATATCTAGAAGGATCACTTTCATGCTATCTATGGCAAATTTACCTCAAGAGTTTTGGAGAGAGGCTACTATAACAGTGGTGCATATAATCAACAGGTGGCCTAGTACACCATTGAATTAAAAGATTTTGCAAAAGATGTGGACATGTAAGAATCTTAATTATGATAGATTACGTGTGCCTAAAGATCTTCAAAAGAAGCTGGACCCCAAGTCACACAACTGCATCTTCATTGGGTATGGTGTGAATGGAGAGATGAGTTATTGTCTCTAGCACCTAGAATCTCAAAGAGTTATTCACAACTCAAAAGTGATATCTAATGAATCAAAATTGCACATATAGCCCGTGAAAGAGGTTGAATATCACAAAGTAATATTCAAGGACGTAGGCTCAAGTATAGTTATGCAAATATCTTAGTCTACTAGCGATGTACCTATCGCTAGTAATGCTCGAAAGGGGTCTAGTGATGCTCCTAAGAGAGCAAAGTCCAACAATCAAGCAGTGAGGAGATCTACATGTGTATCTCACGCCTATGAGCATTTTAAGCCAATATTAGACTATCTATTGGTCACTGACTACGAAGAGCCTACCTACTCCTAAGAGACTATTGAGATGGAAGATAGTGTGAAGTGGGAGCACGCAAAGCAATCTGAGTATAACTCCATTATGACAAATGAGACTCGGGAACTGACAGGGTTTCTAGAGGAAAAACAAACCTTGCCTTGCAAATGGGTGTACAAGAAGAAGTACACGACAGAGGATCTTAAGCCTAAATATCACGCTAGATTGGTTGCTAAGGGATCCAAGCCAGAGAAAGACATAGAATTTGATGAGATTTTATCTCTAGTAGTCAATATGAGTACATTGCTCTTGTGCCTAGCTAGGATCCACTGAGGACATGAAACTTGTCCAAATAGATGTGAAGATTGCTTTCCTTCATGGAGATCTTGATGAGGATGTCTACATGTCTACATGTCTACATGAAATAACTGGAGGGCTTTAAATTCAAACTTGAGAAGCCTACAAGGGTAGAACTAGTGTGTATATTGCATAAGGCATTATATGGCCTAAAGCAAATCTCAAGGTAGTGGTACATGAAGTTTGACAAGTACATGCAGTCCCAAGCGTATGAAAGGAGCCAGGAAGATCACTATGTGTATATCCAAAGTTTGAACAATGGTTCACTTATCATCTTGATACTTTATGTCGATGATAACCTCATTGCTAGGAAGTCTAAAGACGAGATTGCAATCTTGAAGAATTCACTTAGCACGAAGTTTGCTATGACGGATTTAGGAGATGCAAGTCACTTTCTTGTGTTAGGAATAAAGGCATAGCTAGTAGATATTAGAGTGATTGTGAGAAAAAATTAAATTTAATAACCCCTTCTACTGCACTCATGTGATAGTCATATAGTTACTAACCCCCTCCCCCCATGAGGGAGCTTCTGTAAAGAGAAATCAACTAAGTCTGGAGCGGTTTTTGCCGAGGATGAGATTCAGTCATCTACAAAATTCAGAGTTTGGCGTTCCTCCTTTGCATGAGTACATTGTTGTGTTGTGTCACTAGCAGATGATTTTCTTTCATGAAAGGTAGCTATTGTCATTTGAAGGTTTTAAGGTTTTGAGCCAATTTATGTATTCTTCTTAAATTGTATGCATGCATGCAAGTTCATGTCTGGTATCTTGAGAGCTTTGCCTTTTTTTTGTATTGCATGCAACACAAATTAGAAGCTCTGTAGGGCAGTGAAGGTTAACATATAAGATGAGGCACTTTATAGTATCAAATTTAGTATTGTGTAGTACCAAATTTTGCATTGGCAAGGTCATCCATGTGATAAAGAGCAATTCAAAATTTTTGTGTTGAGTTTTACATTAATGAAATGTCTCCAAAATAAAGACATATAGGAAGCATACTTAGGTGTTTGTTTTGGTAGAATGAGGGCATGTTTAATGAGCTTCGTGTTTCCACATTGCAGGAAAAAACAAAATGGACGAATACCCTCTTCTAATCAATTTTTTCTATAAAGCTGAACAGCTTCATGAGGAGTATGGTCTAAGCATGAAGGGTATGCTTCCAAAGGATCTTATGGAAGAAGACCTCCTTGATGACCGATGGATAAATGCTTTCAAGAAACGCTACCAGAAGAATGCAAAGATTTACTTGAATCATGTGTACCAAGTCTGGTTGACGATTCAGGTTGTTGTTCCATAAGGTATACCAAGCCCCTCCATCTTGTGGGGAGATCACTTCAAAGTTTGCATGCTTCTTTGCTTTTGACAAATGCCATATAGCAACAAAGGACCCTGCATGCCATAAGGTCGCATGGGTGGGGTTTGGAGAGAGTGTACTCAATATGTATGCTAGTTTCCCGGGAGAGTTGGAGTGGAAGGTGGATACATGGCAATGGGAAAATGATGCCTCCCACAGAGGCCACCATCATCTATTAAGAAGCCCTGCCTTACACAAAGTGGTAGCAATCTTTGTACAGAGGTAGACCCCCCACAACATCACGTGTGGACACATGACTATGTTACAAACCTGGAAAGTATTGTTGAGAGAGTACCTCAAACATGTGCAGCTCCATCCGATAAGCTGAAAGAGTTGAAAGCAGCTCTGCAATAGAACGAGGAAACTTTGTGAAGAGCAGAGGGTTCCAATGTTGTTGTGAAGCAGATAAAAGATGACATAGAGCACTATAAAGTGTAGCTTGCAAAACTAAAACAAGAAAACCCTTGCAATGATGAGGACATCAAAGAGGTGGAGGCTGATTTGGGAGCCAATCGGCACATGCTTCGCCGACTTGGAAACCGTGAGGACATGAAGAAGCTTGAGAAGGAGATTGATTTGCAACAAGTAATTCTTGACATCCATCCCTTGAGAAAGTGGTTTTGGTATTTTTGGTAGCTTTTGGTAGTGTTAATACCTTCTATTTTTTGATGCATTGGTAGTTCTAATGCATTTGGTGATTTTATGGTATTTTTTAGTATACTTCAGTTAATTTCTTAGCATTGGTAGATTCTGACAGGTCTGGCATTTCTGAAATTTTTTGGTAGTTTGTCGTATCGTGAAAGCTCTTGGTATTTTTTTAGTATCTGTAAACCCTGCTTTGGTAGTTTTGTCAGCGATTGGTCCTCTTGCTTTTGTATGGTATTTGCATATTTTAGGTAGATTCGTAGCTTCAAATAGATTTTTTGAATTTTGTCTATGCTATTGAGGCGGTCTGGGGCGGGCAACAAGAAAGGCGACCTCTAAACACCCCTCAAGGCTCCCGTGCTGCTCAATTGGGGCTGGGGCAACCACAAGCACAACAAAACAACAAACCCACAGCCAAACCCAAAAAAGATAGGGGCACCACCTACTTATGGTATGCGAACTAGGACGCAAGAGAGATTTTGGTACAACCAAGAAGATGCACCACACAACACACACAAGCAACCTCACACCAAGACACACACAAAATGGACCAAAGAGAGCTAGAGCAAAGGGAAGAGAGAGAGAAAAGGATCTTGCGTAATACCTTATTTGTGACTTGAAAATGGAGATGGTTTGTTATGATGCTATCCTAGAGCTTGTACAAAAACTCACTCAATGCTTAGTGATTGCTAATCATTGCCAAAACACACACACACTGTCTTAGGGTGTGGGAGACCTCTCACCACAATACCCTCTTACAATGGACACAAAATTGGCAATGAAAAACACACTAAAACACTTTCTAAAATCAAGATCAACCAATAGAAACTCAAAATACACAAGTCACCTTGAATTCACCAAACCATATTGCACAAATGGAAGGACGAAGATTTGAACGTCGAATCACGCCTTTGATGCACCAAACCTCAATTTATTGATGATGAAGGAGCATATACAATAGTGGTTTTGAGATTTGAGGAACTCACGCTCTCTCACTTGCAATGTGTATCTTGAAGGCTTCTCTCACACCAAGAGTGAAGCTCACAAGTGGTTGCTACACCTAAGTCTCTCCTCACGCATAGAGTGTTGGGGTGCTATGTGAGATGTTGGAGGTTGTTTTACAAGAAGGAGAGGGGCCTATTTATAGGTTGGACACCCCTCATTAATATTATTGGAAATCCTAATGTACAAGCTAACAAATCAGGATTATGATTTTTTTGAATATCAAAACATTGCGGGCCTTCTTTGTCTGCTTGAGTCATGGGTGTGGGCTCAAAAGAGAGCATTATTGATGGTAGATAAGGTGAAAGTAAGTAAGGAGAGAGAGAGAGAGAGAGAGAGAGAGAGAGAGAGAGAGAGAGAGAGAGAGAGAGAGAGAGTTACTATACACACGTCTTGAGGTGAGGTGTCTTTTATGGTTAGGTCAATGGCTATTTTGTGTTAGTATGTTAGTGTTATTCAATGGCTATTCAATGGCTATTTCTAGTGGTTAGTGTTAGTAATCACTAGAAAGTTAATGTTAAAATGGGTAGAATGGGGTGGATGGTTGAAGTAAGATGGTTGAATGAAGTGAGGAAATCCTTGTGATGGTGAAGCTTGAAGAAATACTTACTTGTGTAGGTTCCCAAAATGACTATCGATCATCTTCTTTGTCTTCTCTTCTTTATGCCATCGCCGCCAAGGTTGATTATCGCGATGAAAATGATAATTTTGTTGATGAGATCTCTTGATTTGCAGAGTTTAAGCATGGTTTACATGCTGAATTTCATGTATATAGAGAAGGGGTAAGATGGAATTGTACTTTGGAGATAATAGAGAAAGGCGTAGAGATGGTGTATGTACATGTAGAGCTCATATGAGAGCTATGGGAGTAAGTGGGGAGGTTAATGGTGAAGAAGGTGAGAGAAACCATTGAAGGTGCAGGTTTGAGTGAGGGATTGAGAGGAATTTGTGTGTGTGTGTGTAGAAGTGTGGAAAGAGGTGAGAGAAGACTATGGGCTACTTGTGAGAAAAGTGGGCAGACTGGGGTCCACTCAAAAAATCATAGCTCACCGCTGGTAGCTCCAAAATTCATGAAAACGTTTGACGTAATTATTCAGAGCGTGGGCTACATTTTCTCTTTTGACCACCGCTCCAAATTCTGAGTGGAGATGGATATTAAAAATCCCACCAAAAGACCTGTTTTTTCTTCACAAAGAGTCTTCAGTGGCCCCCTCCTTTGTTGAATTTGTACAATGCATCCAAGAGTGAGCCCCTCCTTTGTCATATCATAATACAAAGCATCCAAGTTGCCCTTGACCCATGCATGGAGGAGGATTATTGGTGAATAAAGAAATATATACATGGTGGGAGTAGTGTATGGACTATTCATGGACTTTAGCTCAATGAGCACATGGTGTTAGAATAATGAGTAAAAATAATAATAAAAATATGGGGAAATTATGGATATGGAAATATATTGGAATCATATGATATGGTCCCTCTTTGTATTATTTTGGTGAAAGAGGAAAAGGTATGCAAGTAAATAACATAATAAACGTAACTAAGAGAGTAGAAATCAATTTTTGTTTTCACGAGGGTGAGGGTGAAAATGTGGGGGTGATTTGTATAAAAGAAAAAATATAAGGTTAGAGTATGTACACATTGGCAAAATACTTATGGTGTAACAGGATGAAAGAAGGTGTACATAGGTTTAATAAAACACACACCTAAGTATAAATATTTAAATAAAATACCATAATAATTATAAAAATCCCTATATTTAGGCCATATATATAATGCAATATTTACACACAAATGGGCCATAATATATTTTATTTTTTTGATTTTATTTATTTATTTGGCTCAACTAGCCCAGTGACTAGCTAGCTGAGGGTTTTTAAGGAGATATGGAAAAAGTCTCGTAACTCACACACGCCTATGTACAGTGAAATAGTAGGGATAGCCATAGTGTTTGGGTGAATTTGGTAGGGTGAGGTAGCTTACTATGGCAATTACGGAGAGCCGAAAAACGGCTTTCACTATTTTGGTAGTTTTTGTTCATACTGGTATTTTTTGGATCTTTTTGGCTCTATTTCCTTGTTTTGGTATCTTCTATCATGTTGGTTTTAGACGTTTGGTAGTCTGGTAATATTTCTATTTTGGTAGTTTTGGTAGTCTTGCAGTCTTGGTAGTTTCAAACGTTTTGGAGACAATGGTAGTTTTGGTTATGTTGCTAGTACCTCTAAACCCTTAGTGAAATCTTTTGGTAGTTATCTATCATGCTTTGGTAGTTTATGGTGTGGAACTAACAAGGTTGTTTTGGTAGTTTTGGTTATGTTTGGATAGTTTATTTTTGTCTTGAATGTATTTATAATGCTTTTGGTACTAACTGGTATCTTTTGGTTCTATCCTGGTTTTCCCTTTGGTGGTTTATGGTTGTTTTCTATCAATGGTGTTTTGGTGGTATTGGTAGTTTTAGGTAGTTATGGTACCTTCTAACAATGCTCTTTTGGAGGCTGTTAGGGGTTTTGGTTTCTCTTCCTATGTTTTAGCTACTAGTTGGTAGCTCATGGTTCTGATTTGGTTCTATTTTTGGTAGTTCATGGTTGTCTTATGTCATTGATGGCTTGGTAGTTTTTGGTACTACTTGGTAGTATAATGCCTTCAGTATTTCCTGCTAGCTTTTGGGTACTAATTTGGGATTGCTTGTATTGTTGTTGGTTGGCAACATGTTGAGTTTGATATTCTGGAGGCAACATGGAAGGAAGCACAACGCCACACCCTGTGTGTGTGTGTGTGTGTGTGTGTGTGTGTGTGTGTGTGTGTGTGTCTACAACCCTTCTATCTACCTCTCTCTCTCTCTCTCTCTCTCTCTCTCTCTCTCTCTCTCTCTCTTAGGTAGAGAGATAGAGATGTGTAAATTAGGTAGAGATTAAGTAAAGAGAGAGGTAGATAGATTGATAAAAATATATATACCTCTCTATACCCTTGCTATCTATATTTATTTACTCTCTCTCTCTCTCTCTCTCTCTCTCTCTTTCCACTCTTGATTTACCTCTCTCAACGTCCTTTCTAGCGTCGGAGTAGGTGTAGAGGAGAGAGATCTACCTCTCTATCTATCTTAGGTAGATAGATAGAGGTGTCTAGATTAGGTAGAGGTTAAGTATAGAGGATAGAAAAGTGGTGTGAATTAGGTGTAGCTAGATAAACTGAGAGCTCTATGTACATCCTTTCTATCTATCTACCTCTACATAAAAGTAGAGATTGGGTGTAGGGTAAATCTTATGTTAGATAGAGAGGATAGAGAGATGTAGGGTAGAGATTAGATATAGGGAGATTAGAGAGAGAGATTAGGTCAATACTTACAAACTAATCTCTTGTAGATGCCAGCCTACTAGGGAGCAACCCCCATCTTCTTCCTTTGGTTGATTCACATCACAAATTGGGTCCCTCATCAAGGTGGCCGCCTCCGATGGATCCACTCTTGAGTCGGTAAGTTAAAGCAATAAATTAAAATTTACTTGTAGTTAGTTAATGGTGAGCTTGAGTGTAGCTATCTTCTTATTATTTACAAGCATGGCCCTCTTAAGTTTTTGGTTGAGCTGGTCTATCTACGTAGGTTCCTTAGCCAATCGAAGCTATATCCTGCACTCTCTTTGCGAGAGGAGTAATTGTGTTTGATGTAGGGTTTGTTTGGCCGCTACACTCCATAGCAAAGCTAGTTGCCTATAGTCTTTCACAATAGACCACACCGTGGGGGAGTCAGGAAGGGACTCCATACGTCAAGCTACCTATGATCTTTCATAGCATACCACAAGGGCTTTAAGTGCATGTTATCCCTCTGTAGAATTCTTAATTCTCCAAAAAAAGTCAATGTAGAGATAAAAGAGTTTCTCAATAGCAAAGGGCGTACAGAATGCACAAGTGAACATTGCCAAGTGGAATATTGATTACTAGACAAAAATAAGGGTCTTCATTATGTCTAGTGGGTTGATGTCTCCACCACTTTGGGTCAAGCACTTTGTCACAAGATGTCATTAAACACCAAAGTATACTCTGCCCTACACATTCGACACTTATGCATGGTTCAATTTTTTTGTCGACATCAAGAATTGGATTTTGATGCAATCCCCAATACAAGTGCCATGGTCCTCCTTCTTTTCCTACAAGTCATATTGAATTAAGTGAGCATTGTGCCACTTGAGTTGAATTATTAATTTTAACATTTTCAAGTTGGCAGTAACATACAAATCCATCAAAAGCACTAACAAACCACACATTCATTTTATAAAGCACTTTGTAATATTGAGAACCCTCCTTTAGGTGTTTTGTGAGTGCTCTATTCATCAACAACTAATGACTTGTTCCATCTTATTTTCTCACACTCGTCAAACTTGAGCAAAGAATGAATCATCCCCCCTATTTTCTCAAATGTGACATTATATACTTTGACCATATATCTTTGCATCATTGGGAGGTCCATGAAACTATTGTACTCATCATACTGTATGGTTCCATCATGACCATCATATTGAGCTTGAATATAAAAGGATTCCCAAAGTAGTCACTCTATGCATGATTCAACTCAAAATAACCTTTCCAAGAACTTGCAACTATCAATTTAACTCCTTGCTTTGACAAAATGCAAGCGACCTACTTTTGAAATGCTTGTGTACCCTCTCTTGCTAACTCTGATGAGTTAAGGTTTCCATGTCTTTTAGATAGTGGCATAGTGCTCCTAGAGATAAACTAGTCTACTTATCATTGTATAGCCTTAAAAAAATTTTCATGTATATGTCTTTTACAAGACGACTACGTATGACTGGTATTAGTTTCCTACCTGCATTGGTATTAGGACCTATGTTCTCTTTATTCAGATGAATTTCAACCAAAAACAAATTATTTTTAAAACATAAATACATAGTAGCAAGTATTTTTTTCTTGAGGAGGAATTGTCTTTCTAATTTCTATATGCCACAATGAAAGACATAAACATACTCCTAATCTACACCCACGGTTCAAAATAGTTAATTATAGAGAGAAGTGGAGTGGGTCTAATATTGTAGAAGTGCCAAGGGCTAGCTCCTTTTGGATTTCTTATGGCTCAATAATGGTAAAGCTATAGGCAAGTCTTTAAGACCCCATTATTAAGACCAAAGCTCTCGAGGTGTGAACCATATCACATAGTGGGCTCAGCAAAACCGATAATAGATCCCAATCGCACTTACCTTGATATAATTAACAAACTCAATCATTAATAGGCTACTGAAGGACCTCTCTTCTTAAGCAAGAAAAGAGAAACTAAATGCTCTGATACCAATGTCATGGAAATGGCCTATGAACTTTGAGAATAGCGGAATTAAGAGAATTAGAGTGAGCATTTTTGTGAGATTACTTTGAGAACATAGAGGGTGAACTTAATTGATGGTAGCAACATAAACATAGTACTTAATTAACTTGGCATGAACAATATTTTTGCAAGAGAGAGTATTTGAGAACATGACAATAGCTGAGGACCGCATTTACTTGGAGGCGATCCCCCCTCCAAAAGGCGTTTGTATTATAGATTCTCCCATCAAGAGAGACTTGGTACAATACAGTCTTTGTGTTCCTTGTTGTGGCCTAGGTGATGAAATGAAGATGGAAATCTTCATACATCATGAGCATAACATAAACTTTGCAAAAAGCATTAACTATCCCAAGGCCTCAAACACCTTTGAAGGTGGAGAGAGCTAGCAGGGAATGAGGGTAGGGAAGAGGAAAAAGAATCATTCATAGGAGAAAGAAATAGTTCCTCACTTATCATCACTCTTCTTGCTTAGCATAACATAATAGCATAGTAACGAAGATGAAGAAGATGGCAAGCTTAAGCATTGAAGCATGGCTCTTGGTTGGATTTGCATTCCATAGCCAAGAGTGTTGATGTAGGCTCTCAACTTCTCAACAAGCTTGAAGAAGATGGAGTTCTTGCACTTTGCACTTCCCACAATGAGAGTGTGTGTGTGTGTGTGGGGGGGGGGGGGGGGGGGGGGGGGGAGTATACCCTCTCTCTCTCTCTCTCTCTCTCTCTCTCTCTCTCTCTCTCTCTCTCTCTCTCTCTCTCTCTCTCTTATTATTTAATTATATCATTTGGATATGTGTCCTCTTTGAGAGAAAGAACTTAATTATTTATGTTTATGCATCTCAATTCTCATTGAACCCCTTTAAAGCCTATCCAATAGGATTCAAGCACATCATCAAGGCCAAATGGGGAGGATCTTGACATGTGTCTTTTAGATATCATGTTTGAATTGAACACTTCAAGCACCTTAGTCATTTAAGCATGAGAATTGTTTATGCCTCTTGAGAGATCATGTTTGAATTGAACACTTCAAGAACCTTAGTCATTTAAGCATGAGAAGCACCTCAAGCTTGGGCAAGGTTCCCACAAACACCTTAAGCACCTTAGTTAGCAAGCACGACAAGCACCTCATGCTTCGGTAGGATTCTCACCTCAAGGTCATCCCTAGCTTGCCTAAGGTGGGAATCCTACCCAAGCACCTCTTGCTTGGGTAGGGTTCCCACCTCAAGGTCATCCCTAGCTTGCCTAGGTCAAAGGACTTTTTAACGCTAAGTTGTGGAGGTTTTTAATGAAGTTAATCCTAAGGTCTTTAAGCTCCATTAGGTAGCATTTCTCTTTAACAGACCATCTCTCATTTGGACCCCTTTAACCTTGGCCACGTGTTGAGATAGATCCATAAGCACATGTCTATATTCTAACCCTTATTCCCATTTATTCTCCCACATTAAATGATCAATTTAATATGAGAAAATCAGTTGGGTTGGTTAGATATTAGATTTTATGACATTACCTCTCTCTTGAATTCATAGTTGTCATCGACTATGAGGTAGAAGAGATAAAGTCTCAGTCATTAGTCTACATTTCTTAGCGGGTAGAGGATCTCTTTTCGCCCTACGACATCATTCCAGAATGGAATACTAGTCCATTTGGTGCTTGGGAGACGTTGTTGCCGCAAGCATGTCTGCTCTTTAGTCCATATCATACTCCCAAAGTAGGGTGACAAATTCTACTTGGTGTTTCAGTGACGTCGTCATCACAAACATGATTCTAAGCATGCATACTATTTAAATTTGTGCACAAAAGAGGATTAGTCTTATAAGACAAAAATATCATTCATTTAGAAAGCATCTACAATTGCTTACTCTAGTGTAGCATTGTAAGCATTGACAAGGTTCATACTATCCTTAAGTTGTATTCCTTGCATCTATCTAGAATCTTCAAAAGGATAGTTTTTTAACTTAATAAGATACCGTTGGATAATCTTACCGCCTAAGGATAGCTTCGGGTTGTAGCACCTCTTCTTGGTCTTCGATTTTTGGAGGGTCTACAATTATTGGTTCTCTTGGTGGCTCTCCTTTGTAGGGTTTAAGTAGGCTCACAACTTGAGCTGATAAGACATGTCATTGATTGGCTGCAAGATTTGAAAAGGACCATAGTATCTTTTTGCTAGTTTAGCATAATACTTTTGATGGCTTGTAGGATTTTTGCCCATCGTTTGCCTCAATTGAGCCTTGAAAAACTTAAGTAAGACCCAATCATTTTCTTTGAACGTTAAGGCCCTTCTGTTCTTGTTAGCAGCAGAAGCTTTTGGCCTTTGTTGAGAGATGGATATAGCCTCCTTAACATTTTGAAAAGATTCTTGTAGGTGACGACTATACTCATCAGTAGCGAAGATCTTCCCATGTACTTTAAGTATCAAGGGACTTTTAGGTCTTCCCTCTATGATCTCAAAAGGTTCTGTATGCATACTCTACAAGGGGTAAGTACTTCACCCATTGTGACCGTTGATCTACTTTTGTAACATAAGTCTTAGTAGATCGAGTATTGTAAGATTGGCTATCTCACTTTGGCCATCCATTTGTGGGTGATAGGCCGAAGAGAAATTCAATCTTGTACCTAGATTTTCAAAGATACCTTTCCAGAAATTACTTGTCATTCTAAGATCTCTATCTGACACGATGGATGTTGGTAATCCATGGTGTTTGAAAATCTGAGACATGAAGAGGGCTGCCATTTGGTGTACCTTAATAGTCTTTTGGAAGGTAATAAAGTTTGCTTGCTTGATAAACCTATCGACTATTGTCCATATTCCCATATTCCCATGGATAGACTTGGGAAATCCAAAGATAAAATCCACAGATATACTCTCCCATGGTGAATTAGGGATTTGCAATGGCTGGAGTAATCAAGGTTTCTTCCCTCTATCATACTTAGTCTTTTGGCATACCACACATTTTGAAACATACTCTTGTATGTCCACTTTCATCATTAGGCCAATAGAAGTATGTCTCTACTCCTCGAAGAGTAGGTTGAATGCCTCTATGTCGCGCATAGAGAGGAGCATGGGATTCATACATGACTTTCTCACGAAGGGAGTGGATAACACATAGCCTATTGCCATGGAGAAGATAACCATCCTACAAGGTGAATGGTTCCTCTTTCTTCCCCAAAGCAAGGGCTGACATATTACATCTTTAAAGTCAGGGTCAGTAGCATATTGATCTATCATAGAAGATAGATCATTGTGAGTTTCTATAGACACCACATTAACTTTTGGTCGTCGTGAAAGTGCATCGGTCACTTGATTGTGCTTACCAGCAATGTGAGCAATATGAAAATAAAATTGTGAAAGAAAATTTGCCCACCTCATTTGTTTGTCAAAAAGATTCGTTTGCGTCATGAAGTCCTTGAGACTTTGGTGGTCTAATCGTAAAACAAATGGAGTCCCGAATAAATAGTTCTTACATGTATCTAGGGCATGTGGAATAGCTAAAAGCTCTTTCTCATAAATGCCCAAGACCCGTTCATCCATATTGAGCCTTTGGCTCTCATATGATATGGCATGCCCTTCTTGAAGCAAGACTGCTCCAAGCCAATCACCACAAGCATCACATTGGACCTCAAATGGCTTTGAGAGATTCGAAAGCATGAGGACTGGTTGAGAGGTAAGCTTCTCTTTGAGCTTGTCAAAATAATTTTGCTCCCTAGCAGTCCATAAATACTTAACGTTCTTCTTTGTTAAGTCGTGTAATGGTCTTTCTATTTGAGAAAATTTTGCTATGAAGCGTCTATAGTATGCACACATACAAATAAAGCTTCTTAGCTCATGTAGATTCCTTGGATTAGGCCATGCTTTATTACCTCTAACTTTGATGGATCCATACGGGTACCATCTTGAGAGATAATATGACCTAAGTATTGAATCTCTTGAAGGAAATTTTTTCTTTTCTTTTGGTTGAGAAAAAACTTGTTTTCCCTCAATGATTCAAAAATCACTTGAAGATGTTGCTTGTGTTCCTCCAATGACTTGGAGTAGATGATGATATCATCAAAGAACACTCCAGTGAACTTGCGGTAGGGTCTAAATATTTTCTCCATCAAATGATTGAATGTAGTTGGTGCATTGGTCAAGCCACAAGGCATGACTAGATATTCATAAAGACCAAACGTTGTACAAAACGCGGTCTTTAGGATATCTTCATCCACTATCCTTATTTGATGATAGCCACTTTTAAGGTCAATCCTATTGATGTAGGTAGAGCCTTGTAGCTTATCAAATAGAGCCTTGTAGCTTATCAAATAGATCTTCTACCCAAAGCACGAGATTTGATAGTGATATGGTTTAGTGCTCGATAGTCCACACACATACGGTACATACCATCTTTCTTTTGCACTAAAAGGACTGGAGAACAAAAGGGAGAGGAGCTAGGACTCACCATCCCTATGTCTACCAATTCTTGTACTTGCCTCATGATCTCCTCTTGTTGAGCTTGGAAAACTCGATAAGGAGGCTTGTTAGGCGGTGAGCTTCCTGGTAGGAGCCCAATTTGATGGTCATCATCCCCTTGTTTTGGAGGTAAGTCCATAGGGATATCATCGATAAAAACATCTTGGAATCCATTTAGAAAAGTAGAAAAGTATAACTCTTCTTGATTCCTACCATTTTCATTTGATAAATCATTAGCGTCATTAGTGGATTCTTTGACAAAAATTATGTACGCAAAAACCGAGCTTTTCATTGACTTATCAAAAGTTGGCAAATTTACTAGTGGTATAGTATGACCAAACTCATTAGCATATATATACATGCTCTTTCCCATGTAGGTGAAGTAGATTCTCCTTTTAGGGAACTTCATGTTGGCAGCCATGCGGTTAAACCATGGTGTCCCTACGATAACATCCTCATGTTGGAGAGGAGAGATAAAAAGTTGTCTTTGTAGATGTAGCTTTGGGCATGAAGCCTCAAATTCCCAATCAAGGGAGTAATGGAGACTTGCGACCCTTTGAAAGCTCCATCGACACTTACAGTACCTCTCATCTTGAAAGCTTGAATGCCCAACTTAGTGGCCAACTCCGTTGATATGAAGTTGTGAGTAGAGCCAGGGTTAAATAGGATGAAGGTCTCATGCTCCCTTACGTTTCCCTAAGCATAGGAGAGAGGTGATTCTTTGCAATCAGAATCCTCTTTTGGAGCTTCGATGGTGGAAGCTTTAGGAGTCTCACTGCGGGCATTTCTCTTGGGGTGCTTCAAGCTCTTTTAGGAGACAGTTTCTTTTTACCTTTGTAAAGTCCCTTCTCCTTGGACCGATTGTTGTTTTTGTTGTTATTGGAATTGCCTTGGGAACAATTTTGGGCATTGTTTTTCCCCTTTGCATCACTTTTTTCTTTGTTTTCCATGGGCTTGACATTTCGTCCTGCCCCTTGTTGGAAATTGATGCGGGAAGAAACCATGGTGTAGTGGATTACTTCGGTGATAGAACCAAGCCATTGGGAGTTGACATACTCAACCATTTCTTCAGGTAATCCCACACAAAATTGTTGATTTTTCTCAGCGAAGTCTATCTTTTGGAAGATAGTAGCCTTGAGATGTAAACCCCAAAACTTTCCCACATATTTGTGAATAGACTCATGAGAGAGAAGCTTCAAATTGCACCATTCCGATATGTACTTTATCCTTTGCATCGCTTGCAAAGAATTGCTTCATGATGGAAACTCGTAGAGTTTTCCATGTCTTTGCAGCTTCGTCGTTGCCATGAAGGCTAGCCCACCATTGACGAGCCGATTTCTGAAAGTGCATAGCTACATGGTGTAGCTTGGAGGACTCCATGAAGCCCTCGTCTCCAAAGGCCGCATCAAATTGCTACATGAAGGCCAATACTTTGTTGGTGGCACCAAAGGTGCCATCATAAGTGAGAAAAGAGATAATCTTTCCTCCCTCTTTGAACTTCTTGAGCTTTTGTGATCTTCACCATGCAGGGTATGATTTAAGATGTCCTCCCCTCTTGTATTCTCTAGGAGAATAGCCATAGCTTTCGTTGGAAGAGGAGGAAGGTGAAGAAGAAGGAGAAGAGGGTGACCTCTTTCTTGACCTTTTCTTCCTTTGTTTCCTCTCTTCCATTTCGGAGTGACGAGGAGAAGGATTGTGTGTTGATTGTTTTCTCTTGGGAGGAGTTGGCGATCGTCTAGACCGTCGTCTTCATGGAGCCACATCTTTAGAGGAGATGAGGGATTCATTACTTTCTTGTTCTTTGGATTCCTCCTCTTGTATGGGAGAGAGTTGGGGGTCTCATCAAGAGGCCTCCTAAGCTCTCTCTCCTCTTGGAAGGAAAATCCCATAAGCACGAAGTTGTTGAGTAACTTTGGCTAGCAAAGTAGGGTTGTCCATAGCTTGTTGCAACCTAGGAACAAGATAATTGACAAACATGGGAGCATCATCATTAGCACCTTCATATGCAAAATCAAACAAAGTTCACAATGTTCATTCTACTCTCTTGGTTATTGTCAGTCATGCTAATTATACTTATGTGTTTACTTCGTGTATTCTTTGGCAATTCAAAACCTTAGTTTCTACTCTTCTTAGCCTTTGAAAATCAGCACGTAAGTATCTACACCCACGGCTCAAATTAATTAATTATAGATAGTAGTGGAGTGGCTCTAACATTGAAGAATTTCCGAGGGTTAGCTCCTTTTGGACTTCTTATGTCTCAATAATGGTAAAACCATAGGCAAGTCTAAAAGACCCCATTATTAAGACCAAAGCTCCCGAGATGTGCACCATATCCCACATAGTGGGCTCAACAAAACCGATAATAGATCCCAATCCCACTTACCTTAATATAATTAACAAACTCAACCATTAATAGGCTACTTAAGGACCTATCTTCTTAAGCAAGAAAAGAGAAACTAAATGCTCTGATACCAATGTAATGGGAATCGCCTATGAACTTTGAGAATAGGGGAATTAAGGGAATTAGAGTGAGCATTTCTGTGAGATTACTTTGAGAACATAGAGGGTGAACTTAATTGATGGTAGCAACATAAACATAGTACTTATTTAACTTGGCATAAACAATACTTTTGCAAGAGAGAGTATTAGAGAACATGACAATAGTTGAGGATCGGATTTACTTGGAGCCGATCCCCCCTCCAGAAGGCGTTTGTATTATAGATTCTCCCATCAAGAGAGACTTGGTACAATACAATCTTTGTGTTCCTTGTTGTGACCTAGGTGATGCAATGAAGATGGAAAGCTTCATGCATCACGAGCATAACATAAACTTTGTAAAAAGCATTAACTATCCCAAGGCCTCAAACACCTTTGAAGGTGGAGAGAGCTAGCGGGGAATGAGGGTACAGAAGAGGAAGAAGAATCATTCATAGGAGAAACAAATAGTTCTTCACTTATCATCACTCTTCTTGTTTAGCGTAGCATAATAGCATGGTAATGAAGATGAAGAAGATGGCAAGCTTAAGCATTGAAGCATGGCTCTTCATTGGATTTTCATTCCATAGCCAAAAGTGTTGTTGTAGGCTCTCAACATCTCAACAAGCTTGGAGAAGGAGATGGAGCTTTTCATTTTAATTCACTGCCACAATGAGTGTGTGTGTGTGTGTGTGTGTGTGTGTGTGTGTGTGTGTGTGTGTGTGTGTGTGTGTGTGTGTGTGTGTGTGTGTGTGTGTGTGTGTGTGTGTGTGTGTGTGTTTACTGTTATTTTTCCAACTGTACAGAACTATATAGTGAATTGCACCATTGAACACAACTAGTAGACTTCAAGGCATGATACAATCATATTTATACACTCAGAGAACATGATCATAAATTACTGAATTAATTTTTCAAGAATGAAGTACAATATGTCACTCAGGAGGAGTAGGACGTCCTCTGGTAAGTGAAGGAGAGATCGGTACCTGCCACCATCCAAACATCAAAGCTTATTAGAATAGGCTACAATGAATGGGTAGACAGGTACCAAGTGACCTCTGCCACTTGTTATTGCTGTCACACCCCTAGAACAACCTCCTACTATTATCCTGAATTTTGATTTTTTACAATGGTCGGTTCAAAAACCGCTTTTGCTTTCCTAGGTAAGTATTCCCTAGTCCTATAGGGTTCTACTGTAGGTGATTTAAGCTCCAATCTGGCCATTTGTAGCTTATTATTAATTGCCTTCATGTTCTCTGGGTTACTATTCACCCTAATTCGTGCAGTCAGCCTTACTTTGTTTGGTTCATGTATCAGACAAGCATTCATTTCATGAGCATTGGCAATCATCGTACTCGATATTTGAAAAAAAAAATTCCAGAGTTTTGTTTGTTTTTCTAAACAATTTTTAAAAAAAACCATAACCGTATCAAGGTTTCAAACATTCCAATTATCTTCCTGTATGTGATTCAAAACCCTCTCTCAAAAAAACCAGTCATTTATCTTGACAAGCAACCCGTTGTCTTCCAAAAACACCTTAATATTCATGTCTTTCAAAAAACTACCTTTATCAATACCTGCAAATGATTGGTTAAGCATAATCCAGTCTCAACCACAAAAAGCATTTCCTTATTCAGATTAAGTCTGTAACCACCAAGTTACTCCTACAATTATGTTAACTTTGAGCAAGTATGTGTTTTCAACCAGCTTGGTTCCCAACATCCCCCCCTTTTTTTTAAAGATTTTGTATTCTCGAACCAGCTAAGCCAGCCCGCTCATTCACTATGATATGTTTCCGGATCAGAGAGTAAATTTGCGAAAGGATTCCTTAAGTCCCGCAATATATGTGATTCAAAAACCGCTAAAAAACCACAGTTATTATACCATTTTTTCTCGACAAGCGACCACTTCCATATTTATTCTCTTCCAGAACCACTTTTTGTACACATGCATATGATCAGGTATGCATAACCGAGTGTTATCAACAACCAGACGACATTCATCTGCATGCATCTGTGTGATTAAGTGGGTGTTTAAAAAATCTGAAAAGCGATCTAAGTACTCAGACATTATATTAGTTGATCAAGCATGTGTTATCTCCTCAATATTCCTGTTGCAGGTTCTCGAAGTCCTAGTTTCCTTATTTTTAAATTAGGCATTTCATCATGTTTGAATATACTCAATAAACCAGTACTCCAGCTAATCACATCAGTTCATGCCCAGTACGAAAGCTCTATTGCAAACGATATTCAGAGTTTCATAGTTTTGTTTAATCAAATGCACCAGTAAAGATCAGTACAGTTTATGCTTTTAAAATACCAGAATTCTCGAGTAAGGACCAGTACCCTATTGCATGCTTTGAAAACTATTTTATGCATCTTTACACTATGCGGATTAGTGCATGCTTTCTTTTATGCTATGCAGGTCAGCATGATCCAGATGTTAAATGTGCTAAATTTATGAAGAATCTTTCATACAGATTCATCCTTATTGACCCCATACTTATACCTGAGTTTGTACCTCAGCTTTTTGCATCAAGACAGTGCACCATATGTATATGTACGGTGTGTTAAGCTCAGTAGATCAAGGTGGGGATCTACCTGTGAATTCGTCATTGCCTCTCTCAACGTTAGGAGATGCCTCTGCAGGGAGTGTTATTGCGCGGAGTCTCCTACAATTCCTTTGGTTCGTTCCAGCTTTTGGGCACTGATGTCTGTGTGTGCGTGATGGGCAATGGTGCAGGTGTGGTGTGTGTGCTCGATGGGCGATGGTGCAGATGTGGTGCATGCTGGGGTTCGCGTTGCGCTTATATGCCCCTCATTAGCGCTACCCGATTTCGGTGATTAAAGACAGCCATGCTCCTGCGTCGGCTCAAAGACTATGTTTAGCAGTAATACCAATTTTTCTTTATTCCTAGCATGTGAGATTGCTTTAAAAGTTGTTATGTGCCCTGAATCCATTAGACCCTATTCACGTGAGAAGACTTCGAGTCCATTTATTTTTTGGCAGCAAATAGAATGTTCTATTCCAAAAGAAATTTGAATACAACCATATGCAGGCATAAGATGTTCTCCAAAATATTCCCCGGGGTATTCACATTGTTCCTCCACTGCTACCTTTGCCTCATAGTGTATGTCCGACTGATTTCTGCATGAGTAGAAAGTTACCGGCATATTAACCAGGTTCCTAGGTATCGTGTAATGTGTGTGTGTGTGTGTGTGTGTGTGTGTGTGTGTGTGTGTGTGTGTGTGTGTGTGTGTGTGTGTGTGTGTGTGTGTGTGTGTGTGTGTGTGTGTGTGTGTGTGTGTGTGTGTGTGTGTGTGTGTGTGTGTGTGTGTGTGTGTGGCCCTCCCCATCCCTGGGGTTAGGTACACTTAGTGGGGGGTAGGCCCACTAAGTGGACCTATCCCCTCACCAAGTGTTTTAATGATTTTAATAGTGTCAAATCCTTCTCCAGGAAATCGATTGTTCTGCAAAAATTTCTTAATATAGTTTGTGACCACCTGCTTAGAGACGTACTATGTCCTGATATGCAATTGATAGGTGCGAGGCATTATATACAATTGGCATAACTTGTGATATACATACTTTAGTTGCCATCGCTTTGGGTCTATTAGTTGATGCATGTATAAATGAGATACTATTTATCGGTAATCCGTCCTTTTTCCAAAATGTAGATGAAGTAAAGTCCCCTATATACGGTCGTAGCAATCCTATTCTTGTGTTTAAATATTTTGCACTATGTGTATCAGATGCTTGCTTCATATTGATGATGTCCAACGGATATATGGTAAAGGGGTCCTCATGGGACAAGGGTTTATTATGGTTTAAACATTGTAACACAAACCTGTTGTTAATAAATAGTAAATCATCCATAAACCTCCATGAGTAAAGAAAAGCAGCCATCATTTCCAATTCTCCCAACTTTGCGAGTTTTTTAATGAAGCTTAGTTCAAACCAAGCCAAATATAAGTTACACGAGATAGGGGAACACGAGTACCCCATTGGTATGCCTTTCTTTTGTTTGTATATGTCCCGCCCAAGCTGAGTGTAACAATGATCCAATACAAACTGGTTTAATCCTTTAAAATAATCAAAGGACCAAGTGACTTCTTTGTATTTTTTGGTAAGGTATATCTGCTTTTTTACTCGTTTGAAACCCATGTAACGTGCATCCTTTAAAATAATCAAAGGACCAAGTGACTTCTTTGTATTTTTTGGTAAGGTATATCTGCTTTTTTACTCGTTTGAAACCCATGTAACCTGCAGATGAAATGATTCTCAATATGTCTTCCATAACTATGATCAAGCCATTAACTCCATCATGGGGAATGGCTTCATAGCAGGCTTTTATTTCAAAAGAATATATAGAGAATATTTGTGGAGGCAGGTTTATAAGGAAATCAAATTGATTATTGATTAACCAATAACAATTCGTCTGTGTGTGAACAAACACTTTATTTTAAGATGCAAGTGTTCCGTGATCTCAATAAATCCAGTGTTCAAAGCTGACAGCATGGATGATATTCTGGCTGTGATTTCTGAGAATAAAGAGTTATGTGCATTTGTAATCCATCGAAACTCTTTTTTGTGAAGCTTATAGTTCCCCATTAGGTATGGTAATATAGGTGTTTTAGGTGTTTCTAGGTTCATTCTTTCACAAAATCCATTAACTTCTTCTATTAGTTCTGGTTCAGATAGAGGTGCCCTGATAAACTCTTCAGACAGAAGTCTAGTTTTTGCTTTGATCCTTGCTAACTTCTTGCAAATGAAGATCGGAGTTTGTGCAGGCTTATCAATACCACAAATATATATGAATCGCATAACATAATTTAGTTCATCCATTAGCTCCTCGTTTAAAAACCAAGGTGTTTGATTCTTTCTAAAGTTTGGAAATGTCTCCTGAAACTGTTCTAGGATCAAGTGTTTGATGAAATCATGGTGTTCCAAAGTACTAGAAATATGCATAATGGTGCATATTGTATCCCATGCTAGGCAAAACTCTTTTATCACAGGGCTAGGATTGACAGGAACATAAGGTATATGGTTAAGACCCTTACTGATAAATTCTTTAAGCAAAGGGTGTCTGAATACATTGGGTGAAGTAGATAAAACATGTTTTCCAATATTCCCAAAGTCTACTAAGTGATTAGCAAACCTATTATGCGAGAGACATCCACATTCCTCATTATCATTAATGAACTCCGTAAATGTGGATCTTGGCTTATACATATAGTGAGCTATGCTTTTAGCATACTTCCACCCAAAGAAAATTTTAAAATATGATAAGGATCTTGGGATACTAAAATGAGTGAGAATTCTACTAAAGAAAGAGGTAGGGTGAATAAAATCCATGAATTTATTGTAGAAGAGCAAGTGTACAAACCTACCATTCTTTTTATGCTTTTTTACCAATGTTTGTAAGCCATTACTTTTTACGTATAAAGTTCGTACCTCTTCCTCCTGGGTGTTGTACTCCAAGGTTTTGGTGGTGTCACCTAGATCGTCTGAGCCCCAAAATTTCCGTGGTCTTTTTGTGGATAAAGAGGCAAAACTGCCAGGGGTGTTGGTAATTCTCTTCATTGGTTCCTTTCCTTTCATCGGCTTGAGGATGCTTTCAATGGTTTGAGCAATGGGAGTGGATTGAATTTTGGGAAGAAGAGGAGTTCCAGGGGAGTAAACCACCAGCCCTTTAACTGCTTCAATTAGTTGCTCATGAAAGGCATAATATACAATGACTGCATGGCGCAGCTCCACAGGGAAGGCAGCCACCCAGGTAATGAAGGCATAGATCTGTGCTGGTCCTGAAGAAAATTGGAAAAATTTAGGAAGATTTTGAAAAACATTCCAGAGTAGTTGGTCAAACCATATGATCGAGGCCGAGCAAGTCGAGTTAGCATCCAATTTCGTGCATTGGCATTTGACAAAAGGTCTATAAGTGTTCCAACAGCTTCTCAAGAATCTTTTATGGTCTTTGAGTTTGTCTGTGAGTGCCAATCCTTTGGTCCTAGCGATGAGCTTCGAGTTGGGACACTTGTTCGAGTCCACATCTGAAAGTTTAACTTGGGGAAGATCAAAAGGTAAGTCGGAAGAAAGTAGGTGTTTGGCTTGAAGAGCTAGAGTTTGGCATTGATCTACTACTTCAGGGGCAAGGCTACATAAGAGAGCTATAGCAGAGATAGAAAAAGGGGCGCTGTGGTTAATTAGCTCAAAATCCCATACTTTATTATCTAGACGAATGGCATCAAGCTCTACCTGTCTGGGAGGAAGAAGAGGGATAGCTTCCGAGAAGACCTTAGAGATGGATTTTTTTGCCCTTCTGAGAATTTGAGATAGCTAGAGATGCAATGGCTTCTCTTTCTTCAGGGTCAAGGAGATCAAGATTGAGTAATGGGTTAACCACTTTCTCGCTATGTTTGATTTCTAGGGGGGCTGCCGGGAGATTGTTAATGAGGTAAATTCTATTAACAATAGTGGGGAGGGAATTAAAATAGAACTCCAAGTCCGTACGATCCTGGAAATCAATGAACATAGAGACAGAAGAAAATTATCTAGAGAGGAAAGAAGCTTAGGAAGATCTTTTCTTGCTACTGCTAGAAGGGAGATCCAATCATTGACTGAGGCTATACAAAGAGCAGACAAGGAGTGGTTGGAAATTTGCCTCTTTCTCAAAATCCAGAAGCTTCTTATGAAAATCTGGGCCTTTAAAGCATGATAGTATGCACTGAGTCCCAACGGTGGAATTGGAAGGTCCTTAATGTCGGCGTAGCCGAGTTTTGTCAGGGATGAAATCCATCCAGCCTGATAAAACGGACATCAAGATAAGTATATGCTATTAGTATAGTGCAATTCACTATATAGTGAGAGTCCTACCAAAGACTACCTGGAATATATTGTGTGTGTTTACTGTTATTTTTCCAACTGTACAGAACTATATAGTAAATTGCACCATTGAACACAACTAGTAGACGTCAAGGCATGATACAATCATATTTATACACTCAGAGAACATGATCATAAATTACTGAATTAATTTTTCAATAATGAAGTACAATATGTCACTCAGGAGGAGTAGGACGTCCTCTGGTAAGTGAAGGAGAGATTGGTACCTGCCACCATCCAAACATCAAAGCTTATTAGAATAGGCTACAATGAATGGGTAGACAGGTGCCAAGTGACCTCTGCCACTTGTTATTGCTGTCACACCCCTAGAACAACCTCCTACTATTATCCTGAATTTTGATTTTTTACAATGGTCGGTTCAAAAACCGCTTTTGCTTTCCTAGGTAAGTATTCCCTAGTCCTATAGGGTTCTACTATAGGTGATTTAAGCTCCAATCTGGCCATTTGTAGCTTATTATTAATTGCCTTCATGTTCTCTGGGTTACTATTCACCCTAATTCGTGCAGTCATCCTTACTTTGTTTGGTTCCTGTATCAGACAAGCATTCATTTCATGAGCATTGGCAATCATCGTACTCGATATTTGAAAAAAAATTCCAGAGTTTTGTTTGTTTTTCTAAACAATTTTCAAAAAAAAACCATAACCGTATCAAGGTTTCAAACATTCCAATTATCTTCCTCTATGTGATTCAAAACCTGCTCTCAAAAAAACCAGTCATTTATCTTGACAAGCAACCAGTTGTCTTCCAAAAACACCTTAATATTCATGTCTTTCAAAAAAACTACCTTTATCAATACCTGCAAATGATTGGTTAAGCATAATCCAGTCTCAACCACAAAAAGCATTTCCTTATTCAGATTAAGTCTGTAACCACCAAGTTACTCCTACAATTATGTTAACTTTGAGAAAATATGTGTTTTCAACCAGCTTGGTTCCCAACATCCCCCCCTTTTTCTTAAAGATTTTGTATTCTCGGACCAGCTAAGCCAGCCCGCTCATTCACTATGATATGTTTCCGAATCAGAGAGTAAATTTGCGAAAGGATTCCTTAAGTCCAGCAATATATGTGATTCAAAAACCGCTAAAAAACCACAGTTATTATACCATTTTTTCTCGACAAGCGACCACTTCCATATTTATTCTCTTCTAGAACCACTTTATGTACACATGCATATGATCAGGTATGCATAACCGAGTGTTATCAACAACCAGACGACATTCACCTGCATGCATCTGTGTGATTAAGTGTGTGTTTAAAAAATCTGAAAAGCGGTCTAAGTACTCAGACATTATATTAGTTGATCAAGCATGTGTTATCTCCTCAATATTCCTGTTGCAGGTTCCCGAAGTCCTAGTTTCCTTATTTTTTAATTAGGCATTTCATCCTGTTTGAATATACTCAATAAACCAGTACTCCAGCTAATCACATCAGTTCATGCCCAGTACGAAAGCTCTATTGCAAACGATATTCAGAGTTTCATAGTTTTGTTTAATCAAATGCACCAGTAAAGATCAGTACGGTTTATGCTTTTAAAGACCAGAATTCTCGAGTAAGGACCAATACCCTATTGCATGCTTTGAAAACTGTTTTATGCATCTTTACACTATGCGGATTAGTGCATGCTTTATTTTATGCTATGCAGGTCAGCATGATCCAGATGTTAAATGTGCTAAATTTATGAAGAATCTTTCATACAGATTCATCCTTATTGACCCCATACTTATACCTGAGTTTGTACCTCAGCTATTCGCATCAAGACAGTGCACCATATGTGTATGTACGGTGTGTTAAGCTCGGTAGATCAAGGTGGGAATCTACCTGTGAATTCGCCATTGCCTCTCTCAACGTTAGGAGATGCCTCTGCAGGGAGTGTTAATGCGCGGAGTCTCCTCCACTTCCTTTGGTTCGGTCTAGCTTTTGGGTGCTGATGCTTGTGTGTGCGCGATGGGCAATGGTGCAGGTGTGGTGTGTGTGCTCGATGGGCTATGGTGCAGATGTGGTGCATGCTGTGGTTCGCGTTGCGCTTATATGCCCCTCAGTAGCGCTACCCGATTTCGGTGATTAAATACAGCCATGCTCCTACCTCGTCTCAAAGACTATGTTTAGCAGTAATACCAATTTTTCTTTATTCCTAGCATGTGAGATTGCTTTAAAAGTTGTTATGTGCCCTGAATCCATTAGACCCTATTCACGTGAGAAGACTTCAAGTCCATTTACTTTTTGGCACCAAATAGAATGTTCTATTCCAAAAGAAATTTGAATACAACCATATGCAGAACAATCTCCACGAGTATGGCATAAGATGTTCTCCAAAATATTCCCCAGGGTATTCACATTGTTCCTCCACTGCTGCCTTTGCTTGATAGTGTATGTCCGACTGATTTCTGCATGAGTAGAAAGTTACCAGCATATTAACCAGGTTCCTAGGTATCGTGTAATGTGTGTGTGTGTGTGTGTGTGTTTGTGGGGGGGGGGGAGAGAGTATACCCCCCCTCATGCTTCGTCCAACTCTCTCTATATATATTTATTTAATTAATTAATTATATCATTTGGACATGTGTCCTCTTTTCCTTTTTGAGAGAAAGAACTTAATTATTTATGTTTATGCATCTAAATTCTCATTGGACCCCTTTAAAGCCTATCCAATAGGATTCAAGCACATCATCAAGGCCAAATGGGAAGGATCTTGACATGTGTCTTTTAGATATCATGTTTGAATTGAACACGTCAAACACCTTAGTCATTTAAGCATGAAAATCATTTATGCCTCTTGAGACATCATGTTTGAATTGAACACTTCAAGAACCTTAGTCATTTAAGCATGAGAAGCACCTCAAGCTTGGGCAAGGTTCCCACAAACACCTTTAGCACCTTAGTTAGCAAGCACGACAAGCACCTCATGCTTCGGTAAAATTCTCACCTCAAGGTCAGCCCTAGCTTGCCTAAGGTCAAAGGATTTCTTAACACTAACTTTTGGAGGTCTTTAATGAAGCTGACCCTAAGGTCTTTAAGCTCCATTAGGTAGCGTTTCTCTTTAACATACCATCTCTCATTTGGATCCCTTTAACCTTGGCCCCATGTTGAGACAGATCCATAAGCACATGTCTATATTCTAACCCTTGTTCTCGTTTATTCTCCACATTAAATGAACAGATTAATATGAGAAAATCATTTGGGTTGGTTAGATATTAGATTTTATGGCAGTAAAGCTTTTTGTATACATGGAGAAAGGAGTAATCATCTAGAGAGCAAGAAGAAGGAACCAAGTGAGTAAAAAATTTCCAAATGCAATGAGCGAAGTGGTCAAAACTTAGGATTCCCTCTCCAAATTCAAAGTGCACCATTCATTGTGGGCTTAAAAGTCTAATTATCAACAATGAGGGCCGTTATAAGGCCATGTGAAAAATAATCTGATGTGGTTCACTTTTTTAAAAGTGAACTTTTGAGCCTCTATATTTTCTAGAGAGAGCTTCAGAAATAGCATTTTCTTAGAAGGCCCTCCAAAATGTCCTAAAGCCTTTTGGCCAATGCTCTTTTAACCCTTGTGTTGTAGGGAGTCTCACCAAAAATACCCATAATGCATTCCAATAGTTGCCAATCTTCACCATCCGAAGTGTATATATCTATCAATCAAATGCAAAAGAGATTGTCACTAGCAAGTAAAGAAACAAGTAGAACTCTTTCATCAAGTTCTAGACACACTCACTTTGGACTATTTTCAAGAAGCCCTATCAGTGTTTTTCACAAACAAAGCTTAAAGTACAAGTGTGCATGTCTATCTTACTTATATATGATAGACTAAATTTCATAATGCGACCTTTGTAGTTGTTGATGAACTTGTTACCACTGTGGATTCTCTACTTTGTCTGCAAGCTACCAATAGTGTGGGAGACAGATAGCCATTGTCCATGGTTTAGGTGAAACTATTAAGATTTTTACAAACTTCAGAGATGATAAAGACAAGGGTCTCCATTTTTGCATTCCAATGTAATTTCATTTAGGCTAATCATTTTGTTTTGTCATTCATGTATGCTCAAAAAATATCCTATGAATGAATCGCACTTTATTGTTTTGTGTGAGCCTTGCTCCAATACAACTTACAAAGGCTAACCTTGTAGCTACATCTATAGCTTTTTGCCCCCGATAGTGTGGTACAGGGAGATATGGTAGTGGCACTATGTCTCATAACAACTAGTATGTTGATGAGTGTTGAGAGACCACATCCAAATTACAGAGAAAGGTAGTGATTGGGGATACCACATACCTACATGCACATATTATCTTTTGACACCTTGTGAGACAAAAGAAGCCCATAATATGGGAAGTTCCTCAAGAAGTTATGTGACAAAGTATAGTTAAGGTGCACAGGGTCTTACCTTGAACAACTATAGTGAAGAGACCATGTGGGATAGGCTTTCGGTGGCATTATTACACAGCTTAGTAGCAGCAACACTAATTTCTCGTCTAGAGAGAGAGAGAGAGAGAGAGAGAATTTAGCATGGCTTTGAGTAGGAGGTATACAAGTTATTCTTGAGTCAAGATTTGCATGGAGACTCTTCTAGGAGCAACGAGCTATTACACCCATTACTTCTATGGATACATGGAAGACAATGTACAACTAGTCTATATGCATTGACACCTCAACCTCCCATGCCATTTTCACTAGCAGCATTAGTATGGTAAGGAATGTCATTGATAGATTACACACATGGAGATCCCATGACCATGATGGTCTAGTTACATATGTGACGCTTGAGATAGTTTGGCACCTTTGTCGATGTACTTGTTTAAGAGAGCCATATGTGAATGCTTTCCTGAGAATTGGAGCACTAACATAATAGAGTACTTTGTGGACTTTTGCAAAGTTTTTGATACAATGCCTAGGGTAAAAGGGCCAAATCGGATCCTTGTGGAGGGACCCCTGGCCCCCCTAACTTTAAGTAGGCAAAGGCCCATCTTTGAGACATAACAAGCCCGTTGGTGAGGTAGTTAGCTGTGAGCAGCTTGAAATCATGGCCGTTAGATTTTATTTCAAGCCCTGCTGGTTGCAGTGTCCCAATGTACCCCCTTGGTGTGGCCTCCCATTCTCGACCACTGACGCACATTTTTGGTCGTCGTCAGGTGTCACCGTCAAAGCTCTATTCGCGACGTGATTTTTAGGGAGGTGGGCGGTGTTACGCTCTTTGGATCGCGCCCATCCAATCCAAAAATGGTGCATTGTGTTGGTCCACTATTTTGGGTGGTTTACCCTAGAGAGAGGTTGAAACAAAAATTGTGTGATTTGGGTTTTTAAAGTGAGATTAGTGCGGTGTCCCGAGACTTCATAAGACTGTGATAGGTAGAGTGAGGGCCTATCAAAGGTAGGTCACTCCACCATCATAGTGAAGCAGGGATGTCCGTTGTCTCCTCCTATTTTTGGTATGTATATCGATGAGAGGTAACAAGCACTTGGATACCCTTGTTGCTTAATGGGGATGATAATGCTCTCATTACTTAAGCGCTCAAGGGGCTACAGAGCCATGGATGCATTACAAAGCAATGTACAAGATAGCGATTCTTATTGGCAAGACCAAGGTGATGATGTAATTCCATAGGACAACAAGTGAGGGCATCAGCACCAACATATACTCATGGCCTGAAAGTGGCAAGAGTCCTACACATATCTAAGAGTCATTTTTAATTGGAGTAACTTTTATTGCACCCTCTTTCTCCATGAGAGAGGTGGAATCTTGAAGCCTAACATGAGGATATGCACCCCTTGCAAGGTTGGAGTGAATGTGCTCATCATCAGTAAATTTTTAGGAGCCCCCCACTAAGCTAAGGTTCCTACTGACATCCACATTATTGCATGGGAATACAGATTTGGAAACGTAGTCCAGACCATTGCAATTAAAATGATTGATGGACAGCTATGGAGAGACCACTAGTCACAATGATCTCTAGGATGATCTAGAGTAAGGCCGTAGTGCCACATACGGTCATGAGAGGAGAATTTAGAGCTACAAGGATTGTGGTTGATGCACTTACTAGACCAACACCTTACACACATGACTTGTGAGAGCTTGGAGTCATCCCGACAGCTAGCCATGGTGTCAACTTGGTTTCATTTGCATGAATTTATATGGACAGATTGCCACATTCCTTGGATGCACCAAGACTTGCATTCACCATCCAAAGTTTAGGGAGACTATGAGACAAGCTCTCGTGCAAATTGGCGCGAGGAGGACACCTCAAGTTGGGAAGAAAATGAATTTTTACACAGATTTATTCTACCATCCAAATACACTACTCACATTTATCTTGTTGGCTTCAATGTGTTACAAAACACCTCCGCTCCTCCGCTCATCGACTGCTACAAATGGAGACAAGTAGATATACGTTGGTACCTCTAAAGGAATGGATATACCACTTATGTGACACATAGCCATAGACAAAGAAGATTATAGATGTAGGTGCACAATGTGCTATGAGATGCACGAACAGTTTCATTGTCCCTTTAGAGAGGGCTTTGGCCATCTATCTAGAGTAAAGGATTACAGGTCTTTTCTTACTAGTGTTGCATCAACATAGACATGCTTTATTACACAGTTCGAAACACTCAAGCAGAGACCCACTAAAAGTAAATTAAAATTTTCTTCTAGAGTAGCCTCCCTCCGTAGAACCACATGTTATAACATCAAATACAAAGGACCCTCTTGGATAGAGCCACAAAGATACAGAAGATCTCGACGCCCTTGCGCCTCAATAGAACCACACATCACACAGTTCGCCACCACTCAAGCAGAGATCCATTGAAAAGTAAATAAAAATTTTCTTCTAGAGTAGCACCCCTCAGTAGAACCACATGTGATGACATCAAATATAAAGGACCCTCTTGGATAGATACAGAAGATCTCAACGCCCCTGCACCTCTCAAGTTGACATTGACAATATATTTACCATCACCACATCAAGGCCATTATTGAGAGGCATAAAGCAGCTCCTGCGAGATCCTTTACTAAGGAGAGTGATGCCACGATGCTACGGCCCATGAGAGAGTTTATGCGACAGTACTCATAGTGACAACTTGCTGAGGAGATCAAACTTTGGAAGACACGTTATCAGCTGGCTTCACTGATTCACTTGTTTATCTACATCTTTTGCATTTTTAGCCTTAGTCTTTTGTATTAGACATTGGATCATCAGACAGAGATGAGACTAACGATGAGGATTAGTCGATAAATAAGTCGAAAAAGAGATTGGGTGTCGACGACAGACAGCCTTGCCGATAAAGACAAATTCTACTATCGCAGGCAGCATATTAGTACACGGAGCCAGTAATCTCAATGATCATGGTCTGCATCCTTCCTTTAAAAACACCCCACATAAGAATATCACAAACATGAGAGATGATTTTGAATTACCAAAAGCGTGCAACTTTAAACATTTTAAATAGCTGAAAGAAACCAAAGAGAGCCCAATTCCAACATTACAAAACTTTGATGAGCACTCAAAACTGGCACAAACAATGTACAGGCAAGATTCCATTCTCTTGTATGAAATCTCACCAGATTCGATTGAGTTTCTTCAAAGGTTTGTTAGTCTCTATACGGTTAAGACTCCTTGGTTTTCTGTTCTTGAAAACCATCGAAAGAGCCGATTCCACACACACGTGTGACAAGAGGCCAGGAATAGCCCTCCCTATAGATCAGCTAACCCATATCCACAACCTTATGTGTTTTATTTGTCCTACAAGGCAAAACTTCTTTACAACCACTCCTGAAAGAGTACTCTGGCTCTCGGAAGATATCTCAAAGATGTTCCATCATTCTTTGCTATCCCCTGTAGTGTTTTCGGGCTCATTCAATGCATTTGAAGCCGCTTCAGCGGCTGTGGATAAACCTTTGTATTTGAGTTCATCAAGAAAGGAATCTGCCTCTTTTCGGTCAATCCTGTAAGGTGAGTAAGCAGCTGAAGGAAAAGAGCCACTGGCAACATCATCTCTGTATGAAACCAAAGCTTCATTGATGACGTTACCAATGTGTGCATATCGTTTGCAAAACTTTGGAGTAACCTAAGGAAGAAAAAGGCAAAATGTCTTAAAAGCATATATAACCTAAGCACAACACATCAAATTTGTTTTCAAATCGGTAATAAGAGCATGTGTAGCGAACCAAAAACTTACTTTTGCGTAGTGTGGATGTTGCATCATACCAAGAATATCATGATAAACCAAAACCTGTCGAGTACTTGATGTTATTCCCATCATCCATGTCGCCACATCAGCATTTAAAACTTTTAGCATTTGTAATACGAACTAAAAAAGAGGTGTACCTGTCCACTACATTTTGGTCCTGCTCCAATTCCTATGGTTGGGATAGAAAGAGCTGACGTTACGGCTGCGGCAACGGGCGATGGGAGACACTCCAGAACAATGGCAAAACATCCAGACTCTTGTAGAGCTAGTGCATTCTCCAGAACCTTCACATTTTGATCAAGTGCTATAAGTCACCCCCCAAACACACGAGCGTTCACTATATGTAAAACTCTGGAGGGGTATTATGAAAATCCAAATTATTACACTCTTTTTCTATTCAATCAGTAAAAGTTCTACCCCTCTGTAAATTAAAAATGTCACTTGATTTGGAATTAAAAATATCTTTCTGTTGAACCCATATGATAGACACATACATGTTAGGTGACCTTCCAGAGTTCCAAAACAAGTGATTTTTGACATAGCAGTGGGTTTGAATTTCTAAAGAAGGGATAAGAGAAAGTGCATGTATTAACTCCACTTACAGTCATGGCGCCAGATGAGGTTTGACCTTGAGGGCGAAATCCACCAAGAGCACTGATAGCTTGTGGAGTCAAACCCACATGCCCCATAACTGCAATACCAGCTTCTACAATTGCTTTTGCCGCTCCTACACGAGACCCATATCCACCTTCCAACTTCACAGCATCCATTTTGCCCTCCTTCAATAACCGAGTCGCATTCTCCACAGCCTGCATAATTACCAGACAAACAAATTCCAATCTTGAGAAAAGCAAAAACAATTAGTCCATTACTCATTGCACAGCACACCTACTTCAAGCATAACAATGAGGAGAAGAAAACCTGTGCAGAGCTCTGTTCATAGCTTCCAAAGGGTAGATCACCAACAAGAAGAGGTCGCCGTGCACCTCTTGCTACTGCCTGACAATGTAGAAGCATGTCATCCATGGTAACCGGTAAGGTGGTATCATGACCGTGTACCACCATCCCTACAAGAAGAATTAGGATAATTGAGGTGCCAAGGTGCTACAAACTGATGTGCCACATGATTATCTTGAAGAGTCCTATCAACATTGTCAAATCCACTCTTTAGCATAGGACTATGGCAAGACTGCTGCAAAACAGAATTTGGACTAAATGATCCTCTTTAACCGAAAGGCTGTCGGATTTGCGTAGTTATTGAAAGTATTCGTTTTCTTTGCAATAAAACGTGCTAGTTAAGATTATACAAGATCAAAGATACTAGAGAGTGAAGCATTCCAAGACCTCCTCTACAGGAGTAAAACACTACATTCTGCACCTCATCAACCCCAACATGTCCAAAAGAATCGTAAGAGAGAAACTCACTAAAATGTATGTTTTATCTGGTCTACGGATCTTTGGATGTTACATATAATCAAACCACTTAGAACCTTTCAAGGAAACAAACCTAAGTAAACATTACTGTCTTGAAGTGTTACACCGTATTTGGCAAAAGAATGGCCCTCTCAGAAATCACCAGCCTTCCTCCTGCTGTCCAAGCTCCCACATGTACGTTTCTTGCCCTTTCCTTGGCGCTCTCCCCCTCCCCCCCCAAGACCGTCGTTGAACATTTCACATCAATCTCATCCAGATAGACCCATAGACTAGTACTCACAGATAAAATGCTGCAGACATTCATCTCTCATAGAAGTCCGAAGAGCAGAGTGTTGTCAGCTCAGTTCCTTGGATATGCTAAAGAACACAATGAAGAGTGGACCTTGCACACAATTCTTGACTGGCTCCACGTCCACGCTTAAGAGTTCTCACACCACACAGGGGACCTGGGGGGTGACAGATTTGATACTGACACTTTGGCCTCTAGCCAAGTTCATGTTAGAGTTCAGGCATCTCTCCGGATTAGTCTAGTCGGTCCCAGTTTCTCCCAGGGGACAGGTGCTAAGGAGTGAGGGCTGTTTTGTGGCTGTGCCCGGCCAGTGTGAGGTAGGTTTCTCATGTCAGGTCATGTCTAGCCATGTTTAGCCTTGGGTTTTAGGCTCAGTTCCATGGCCTTGCAAACTCCTAGTGCCCTAGGTTTTCTTTTCCCAATGTCCCATGAGCATCTGATGCCCTTTCATATTTTTCCCACATTTTCTCTCCCATTGCCAGGTCATGGAGGGTCATGTCTGGGTCAAGCAAGTTGAGGCAGCCCCTATATAGGTAGGGGAGGGGGGGACCCTATGTGTATGCAGTTCAGCCCCAGTCAGGGGCGCCCTCTCATGGGCACCCTACGGGGCAGCATGAGGAGTTCACCGGCAGGCTGTCCTAGCATTTTTACCACCAGCAGATCTTGCGTTTTTTCTCGGCAACCCCAGCGTTTTCCCTAGCAGTCCCCCAGCATTTTTGGTGGGCAGCCATGGGGAGGTTTGCAAATGATGGCAGTAGGCCTTGTGGTGGCGATCCCTTGCTAGGACAGACATGGGCAACAGATCTTTCCCTCTCTGTGATCATCTCAGGGCAGCCCGTCCCGTGGGCATCTCAATCAGAGGCGTAGCACTATTCTCTTCACTCTCGCCGACGAGAGTGGGGCCTTCGAAGGAGGGTTGTCTCTGGTGTCGTATCTCTCTTCTCTCTCTATCTCTGTCTCATACACTTGCACGCACAGTGTCCATTCACTTTGTTTGTGATCATAGCATTCTCTCATTAAGAACGGAAGGCTCTCCCTTCCATAAGAACAAAAAGGAACCTTGAGCACAGTTCGGAGCACTCATCTTGAGCAAAGCGCAAACATTCATTCCGCTGCACCTAACAGCGCCACTTCTTGATGCAAGAGGAAAGTGCACAGGAATGTGCCACTTGGCACCATTACAAGCTTTTTCCCGTTTCGGGGTTGCCGCCTAAAAATCTCCCGACTGGTTGCCCAGTTGACTTCGCGGCAGAGTTATAAAACGTTCCCCTTGTCATTCCGAAGGTAATGATGCAAACACATTTCACGGCCCAAAATAGCAGTTCCCTAATTTTTAGGAGATGCTTCCATTGGACTCCCACTGGTCATCTAACCATCTATCCTCATTGGGACCGCATCCAAAAGTGCAATGTGGCCCAACTGTTGGATACTTTCTGTTGGTGATCCCACCTTGACTTTATGCCTTTATTGAGTTCACTTCCTAGTATCCACCAACTTGCTAAGTGCGACAGGGGGAGACCTACATGACCTTGCACTGAGCCTAGACATCCTCTTACTATACGAATTCCAGTGCCAACCAACTTCCCGTCTGCGGGTTAGACTACCGGTTCACATTGGCCATACAATGCCCGACCATTTGCAACTTCAAAAAGAGGGTCTCAAAAATAAAACAAAAATCATTAGAAAGAAACCAACAACTAAAGTTAGCAATTGCCACGTCCTCATGACATAGTTAACAGTTGCCACGTCCTCGTGACAGCACGAAACTCCGTCGGGCCAGTGTCGAATCAATTGTGAACTGTTTTGAAGTGTATTCTTGTGGTGTCGCGGTAGAATCTCGACTTGGAGTGTCCAAAGTCAGTTACAGACTCGCCCTTAAGTTTCACATCAAGTACAATGGTTCGGCCCTTTTCAGTAGTTAGTGTCGATTTCTTCACCCGATAATCGACCACGGCGTTTATGGTACCAAGGGACTCCCAAGAGAACATCACAACCTTCCAAGGGCATTATGTAGAAGTCCTCGTGCCCCAAATACCCCTGACAATGCAACCAAAGTTTGCCAATGACAGGTGTAATGGCCACATCCCTGCCGGGTGCCGCTAGAACTGCCTCTGCTTGTGGTCCCATCCGATCGGGTGTAATCTGGAGCCGTGCTGCCAATTCAGGTGAAATCAAGTTGGCCTTGACTCCTCCATCAAAGAAAATTAGGGCTTCTTGATCTTTCACTTTGCCCCGAGCTTGGCAAAGTTTTGTACTCTCATCAATCGTGTTTGGGTCAATATCCATGCAATATGGAACCAGTCCTGCTTTCATCTTGCCTTTTTGTCCACGATCCTCAGCTGCTTTCGAACTCTGGCCTTTCTTCATCTTGTTCTTTCTGTGCCCTTTTAGGGCATTTCGCGGAGATGTGTCCTTGTTCTCCGCATCCAAAACCCTTTCCCTCTTTGGTGTAGTTGGCTCTCTCCCGAGGAGTGAGCTAGGGTCGTGCATCCTTATCTTTCTGATCTTGGGGACTCTTCTTCTTTCTACTTTCATTTTTAGAAGTCTGTTCGGTTTTTTGCGTCATGATCTCATCTGTGGGGTAAGTCAAACTACCTGAGTGTATAGGAAAGCCCCGTTTCGCATGACTCATCAGTTCTTGAATAGAATCTGACTTTTGCTCTAAGCAGTGATCTTGGATCTCCGTAGGAAGTCCACAGCTAAACCCCTCAATCTGTTCTTTAAACGAGATCTTCTTAAATGAAGAAGCAGGTAGAAAAAAGCTCCAAAATCTCTCGCAATATGCGTCCAAAGTATCTTTCTTGGTCATCCGGAGATGGTTCCAAGCAATTCGTATGTCGCAATCGTACTACCAAGCCAACCAAGAAGAAGTAAAAAGCCTTTTAAATTTCAGCCATTTAACTGGCGCTTTCTTGTTCAATAGAAGAGTGGACCACCATGTTCGAGCATTTCCCTTGAAGTAAGAGGTAGCCCTCCAAATCTTGGAGTGCTCTGAGTAATGTCCTCCAGAGAAAGCTATATCAAACTGCTGTATGAAGGCCAAAGCCCTCGAAGCATCTCAGAATCCAGAAAAAGTGTCAAATTTAATTGACTGTCCACCTTCTTTAAATTCTCGAACTTTCTTGCTTTTATCCTCCAAAAAGTCATACTGGTTGGCTTTATAGAAATTCTTTTTCTTTGCACAAAATCTGTGATCATCGGAGTCCGAACTATCTGAAGACGAGTCCTTTGTAGAACTGTCAGAAACTGGGTAAAACTTAGGCTTCTTTGCCTTTTTCTTGCCCTTTCCGAAGCTTTGCTTTTTGCTTCTTTTTTCCCTTTCCTGTCTTCTTCGCTCGAGTCAGAAGAGCTAGAAGAACTGTCAGAAGAAGAAGAAGAAGAACTAGATACTCCTTCAAATCGCACATGCTTCTTCTGCTTTCGAACCGAGGCAAAAGTAGATTGACGACCCAAATAACCCGGGAAGTCAGTTCCTTTCTTCTGCTTTTTGTCATGATTTTTGGCTTTGTTGGTTGCGTCAAAAAGCTGGGTAATCCGTGTATCAACCACCTCTTCTAATTCTTGCTCTGTAAACATCCTCGGAGTAGGAGGTTTCTTGAGTGCCGGTTTGAGGGATGGTTCTGTGGCCTTACGCCAATGAGAGTGCACTTCGTCGAAGGATGTCTGAGTCTTTGGCAAATTTTGGGTCCTTCGCAAGATTGATCATCATCTTTGTCACATCATCAACAAATTGCCAACGCTCCATCTATTCAATCTCCGCCTGAGTAGGCCGAGGCGGGCCGTACTCCTCGAGAGAATCTTCTTCGTGATCGATTCCCGCATCCCCAGATGCAAAGGAAGTCGATTGATCTCTGTTTGAATCCATAAGTGTCGCGAGAAAAGGATCGCATTTCCCGGTAGAAGAGATATCGGCCACGCTCTGATACCACTGTAACAAACTTGGACACTCCAAGTCAAGATTATACCGCGACACAGCAGAGATTCACTTCAAAACAATTCACAATTCACAATTTATTCGACACGGCCCAGTGGAGTTCCGTGCCTAGAGATATTGGCCCCAAAGACTGGCACCCCTTTCGGTATTTCTTTTTGTATTAATCTGTGCTCAAAGTACAAGGGAGTGGGAGGGGTCTCACTCTCAGACTTTGCGTATAGATGCTCTGAGGAGTGGGAGCCCAAACCACTTATTTATTAATTACAAGGGATGCCAAAAGCAGAGCCCCAAAAGCTTTCACTCAAAAGCCTTGCAAAAATAAAGCAAATTATCCAAAAGCTTGCGTAAAATTCAGCTGCTTTTTCCCAGCGTAAAAGGCGGAATTCCGTACGCTCATCCACGTCAATATGTCACCGCTTTTCTCGTCGCAAATCACGGAAAGCCGCACACTGCCACGTCAGCCCTGCAACGTAATTTTCGGGACTGTTTTTGTTGTGTATGTGTGTCCGGTTTGCTGCCCACTTGATGGTGTATCTAAGGCTATGCCACATCACCGGTTTGTGACATCTACGTCAGTAACCACATCTGTGACTTGGGTGGGTCAGTTTGCATTTTGGCTGGGACAATTTTTTCGGACCATGCACTAGTGATCCTCACTGACAGATAGACACAGGAGGGGGAGCATGATGCTACGCATTCCTGAGAGGATCTTGTTGAGCTCAGAGAGCGAGTGGTGGCTCTTTGGGAAAAGGGCTTGGACACGCAGGACTCCCCTACTGACAAAGTGGCCTCTGGACTTGCTCAGCTTAGTCACTTCTTTTCCAGGAGTCTACGGCTTGCCTGGCTACAGCGAGGGAGGAGGAGAAGCGTCTCCAATGGGGTGTGATACACGAGCAGCACCCAGAAAATCCTTGGTTGGAGGAGCAGTTCCAGCAGGCTCGCGAGGAGCTAGCCAGCATAGAGGAGAGGCGCCATGAGTTTGCTTTCCATCGATAGGCATCTCAGTGGACAAAGTGACTGGGGCGTTCTTTGAACAGTGGGACCCCGTCATGCGCACACGAGTGTCAGCCAGTTGAGGAGACCTGACGGGTCAGTTGCTTCAAAGCCAGAGGATATGCGTGCAGTTGCTACTGACTTTTACCGTGACCTGTTGTCAGCAGAGCGTCAGGATGCATGAAAAGAGCAGATTTGGGCACAGATACCTTGTCTTGTGGCTGAGGAGATGCGCTAGAGGCTTGAGCTACCTCTTCAGCTAGAGGAGCTCCAAAAGGCCCTGAGAGCACTTCCCCGAGGTAGTTGTCCCGGTGAGGATGGTTTGACTATCAGTTTTTTCTTGGAGTATTGGGACTTGCTTGGCTCAGACCTTTGCAATGCTTTTCAATACATCTTGCACACAGGAGAGATGCTTGACAGCATGAGTGAGGGCTTGATCTACCTCATTCCCAAGGAGGATGGCTCCTTGGATGAGATTCGGCAGTGGTAGCCCTTCACCATCCTCAACTCAGCCTACAAAATTCTAGCCAAGGCTCTGAGTTTAAGGATTCACCCACTTCTAAAAAGAATAATACATGGGACCCAGACAGGTTTTGTCAAGGAGCGCAGTATCCTTGACAGCATCTTCACTTTTTGGGAGGCGTTTGTCCTCGATCGCCTTCGAGGTGAGGATCTAGTGATACTTCTTCTCGATTTTGAGAAGGCCTACGACAGAGTTGACTGGGACTTCTTGGAGGGCACTCTACCAGAATGGGTTTCTCAGATGCTTGGATCAAAGATGTGTCAACTCTCTACAGACGTGCACACAGTCAAGTGCTTTTAGCAGGAGGTAGAGGAGACCGTTTCATGCTCACACTCGGTCAGACAGGGCTATTCTCTAGCCCCCTTCCTCTTTCTGTTCTATACTGAGGCGATGAGCAAATTCTTGGTTTCACAACAGGTTGGTCTGCGTGGCTTAGCACTCCCTGTTCGGGGCGATGAGCTACTAGATGTTGAGTTTGCAAGCTCTAGAGACGTTTTGTTGTACATAAGGCGCACTGATTAACTGGAGGAAGACAGTTGCTTTATAGGTTGGCAGTGCTCCTATGCCTGAAGGTTGCCAGGTGAGGGTTTTAGATGGATTCCCCCACGGACTGCAGTTCGCTACTTGGGCTGTCAGGTTGGCCTGGACTTGTCTCCTAAGCAGTAGATTGCTCCCCTCCTCTTGTCCATCAAGAGGAAGTTGTTACATTGGAGTTCGGCACGACTCTCTTTGGCAGGCAGAGTTGTAGTGGCCAACCATGTGTTGTTGGCTACAATGTGGTACGTTACATCTTGCTGGATCTTTTCAAGCTCCTGTATCAGCCAGGTAGAGAGGCTGCTCACGAACTTTCTTTGGTCAGGGCGCGACACTCAACTAGCCCGGGCCAAAGTAGCCTGGCAGGTCATCACTCTACCATGTTCTCAGGGGGGATTGGGGATCATAGACCCAGCACAACACAGCAGAGCCCTTCTTGGGAAGTTTGTTGTCAGAGGATTGCTTCCAGGGGAGGAGCCCTGGAGGGAGTTTTTACTTCGGCAGCTTAGAGCTTGAGTGCCTCATGCAGGAGGCCCTTGGAGACCCTCCATCAGATGGATCTTTACAAAGATGCGCAAAGTTGGTCTGAGTAGGAGACTGGAGGATCGTTTTGCTGCGAGCCTGCTTCACTCTTGGGAGCGGCTGCGGAGAGCCTGGAGCAGCGCCAGTCCACTTGCACGGAGGAGCGCTTGAGACAGCCCCTTGTTTGGAACCCCATGGTCAGCACTCAGAGAGGCCAGTTGGTGGGTAAGAGGCCTCATGTTTCTTGGGGTCCCATGGCAGAGGGTCCAGCACGCACTCTAGGCGACTGGCTCCAGTTCTCACGTTTGCCAAAGGAGTTACAGAGCATCCAGCTGCACGGCATGAGGGCGGTGCAGAGCATGTGTCAGGACATCACAGAGGTTGTACCAGTTGAGTGGCTCACTCCTCTGGAGACAGCAGCTCCCAAATGGGTGGGGGCCTTCCCACGACTGGAGGTCCTCATCACAGTTCAAGCTTGCTCAGAGACTGTATCCTCCATGTTCTTCGAGATCCAAGGCGAGGGTCAACTACACCGAGTCTCAGTAGAGGCTCCACAAGTTGCAGAGTGCTGTTTTCAAAGGATCCGAGTAGTGGACATCTACAGGAGGACTTGTGTCATCGATCCTGACCCAGCAGCTCCGGAGACGAGCCATTGGAGACTTTGGGCTTGGGAAAGCTGCCCATTGGCACAAGTGCAGTGGGATCCTGAGAGTGGTTCTGGAGGGACCCTTTCTCTTCAACCGACCATCCAGGGGTCCCTTTCTTTTAGTACATTGTTCGACTAGGAGTCACATACTGGCAGCACGGAGAGAAGCTCGTCCTGCTGCAGCACTTCATTGGCAGGAGGAGGAACTCACAGCTAAGTTCTTCTCAGCCTTTTGGGCGAGGTTGTGGGACTCTAGACAACCACGGCGAGTCACTTTGTTCCAATGGCTAGTTGCACATAGAGCTACAACAGTGGGGAGTTGGCTAGTACATAGTGGCCTTTCGGCAGCATATGCAGCTTGTGACCATCCTTTAGAGTCAGTGTCACTGTCTGTGGGACTGCCCTATGGCACAGCAAATTGGTTTCAGGTTCTTCGGCTGATGCAAGCTCTTTCCACAACGCGGCAGTACATTGGGGGGTAGTTGCTTGGTCCACCCTCATGGGCCCTGCACTATAGTTTGAGCTATCTTCCGTCAACAAGATGATAGTGATACAGGGGGGTCGACCTACACTCCAGCCTGCTACTACAGAGCTTACCCCACGAGTGGTGCACTGAGAGAGGTGTGCTAGGAGCTCGTTTGTGGCCTGACACTCTGGTTCATTTGGCGGACCCGTTGCTTCCGCATCTTCGAGGCTTGCCTTGTGCCACCAACGGAGACTGTTCGAGATTTTTGGCTGGAGTTGATCCACACTCGCGGGGGAGAGTTCGAGAGACTTCAGGGCAACTCCGACCGCATGGTCTGGGGTGAGCCCAGATGGCACTACCGTGGCTTTTCCCTCCTCCCATCTCCTAATTTAGCCCTCACTGTACATATGCTGTTTTTTCATTGGGAGAGTCTCCCCTTATGGTTGATGTAGCCCTCTCTAGTAGAGGTAGTTGTAGCCCTATGGGCAATTTTATTAACTAATAGAAGGATTATTTCTCGGGAAAAAAAAATATGGGGCAAATCTAAAGGTGAGGCAAAAACCGCCCAACACAACCACTAGCCCACACCAACCAAACCAATTCCAAGCCTAAATCACCCATCAAACAAGAGAAAAAACAAAAAAGAGCAAGCAATAAACACATAGAGCAGGCAAACATGAACGCACATACCTCAACCACAAGCAATCATGTAGAACGCACTCACCTCAAGCACAGGTAGATCCACAAGCACGAGCATCACACACAAAAGAAATAAGGCGCATACAAGAATATACCTTCATAAGTTTAACAAGCAATCATGTAGAACGCACTCACCTCAAGCACAGGTAGATCCACAAGCACGAGCATCACACACAAAAGAAATAAGGCGCATACAAGAATATACCTTCATAAGTTTAGAATAGTATGAACTCACGAATTATAAGAGGGAATAAAGCACTCATAAAACTATAAAAGCAAGGGACACAAGAAAAGAAAAGAAAAACAAAAACAAACTAACTAAATCACTTTGTTTGCTACGAAACAAAACTAGATAAAACAAAACATTATTAACTTAAAAATGTTTTTAGAAAAGACGTGTAAAATAAGTCGACGCAACTTACTTGCTTAAAACACGTACTCAACTTTAAGCAAAAAAGGATAAGACATCTTAAAAACTTAATCCTAGAAATCAAACTTCACACAACAACTTCTAAAGGAAGACATTCTTAAGTCCTCAGGTAAGCTAAATACGAAATCAAAAAACAAATACTACTACAACTACTACAAACCTACGAAGAGCAAAGAACCAAACTTGACAATATGTGATCTCAACTTCGTTGCTTGTCCAAACAGGAAGAATAAGATTATCACCTTTATCATGCATAGCTTGGACAACAGCTATGACATCCCTACTCACGTCGTCATTGCCCAAGAGTAGGTGCAGGTTTGTATAGAGGTCATTCATGCTTTGAACGTACTCTACAAAACCAACGAGCTGAGTTTCTATCACCCTCCGGAGGTGATGGGCATACTCAGCCATGATAAAGACTAGCATTTGTCAAGATATAGTAAAAATACTAGAAGCGCTAAAGATCAAAACAACAACATAAGGTGTTATTAAATCAAACAATAAGTGGGCTTTTTAGCTCCCCACTTCTATTGAATTTACTACTAATTATCTTGAACATTCCAAAGGAAGAAATATTAAAAATAAACTTACTACAACGCAAAAATGAACGAACGTTTTTCATGATTCTTTTGAATGAGTATCCTTTTTCAACTAGTAAAGAAATAAGATGGCAAGATTGAACAACAAAAGCAGATTTACTAGAACAAAGACAAGAAAATCTAAATAGTTGAGCGCAAATGACACCGTACTTAGCTAAAAGAGAAATGTTCGAAGAAATATGAGGCATACGGATGATATTTAGATTGGCATATTCTAACGTTCGAAGAAATGTGAGACATACGAATGATATTTAGATTGGCATATTCTGGTTCAAGGCGCTTATCATAGATATCTACTTCTAATCCCAAGGAGTCTGAAAAATCTTAAGGTCTAAAAAGACACAACAATCACTATTTGTGGTACAGTTAAGTTCACAAAACTCCTTGGGATAAATTCCTCTACAGAACTCGAATTCAAGTACATAAAATCTTGAATAGAAGGATCGTCAAGGACAAAAAGATCATCTACAAAGCGTCTTACATTGTATAACTTGTGCAAAGATATTGGGCAAGTGTTAGCAAGGACAAGACGCTCCATAAAATCAAACTCATAAGTAAAAAGATAGAAATTAGCAAGAAAAACAACACAATCGGTGCATACAAGAAAGTAGGCAAGCTAAACAAACAGAAACCATGAGAAACAAAGAAAAATACATGCATAAGAATGACAAACAAAATGAAAGGAAAAAAACCGTCGCAAGCAGCACAAGTGACATAAGAGGGGATCAGATAACTAGTGAAGGTAACCAAGTAGAGCACCTGCGGTTCTATAAACCTTAAGGTGGGAGCCATTCGTCACAGTGGAAAATCAATGCACTCCGTCCAGGGCCCACCACGTGGAGCTCTCTCTCTCTCTCTCTCTCTCTCTCTCTCTCTCTCTCTCTCTCTCTCTCTCTCTCTCTCTCTCTCTTTTTGCCATTCGGCTTAGCTCTCACTCCCTCCGATGTGAAACGGGACGCTCGAACAATGGAGAAGAGTCAAAATGACTAGTTTAAGAGTCTTGAGTACCATACACTACTAGAATACTCAGCTTTTGCCCCCATCCAAACTTGCTTCCCTCACATTTTCAGCCATGACTTAGATCTACTCTCTTTCCTTTCCCAACCACAATGTGGGCTCTCCATTGCAATTCTCATCACCACAATCTTGGAGCATCGAGAATCACTTATCAGCCCCATACATAGTACATCACATGTATCTTTGGTCCCACGGGTCATATTTGACTTCCGAGGACAATAATAAAATCTCAATCTCTCTCTCTCTCTCTCTCTCTCTCTCTCTCTCTCTCTCTCTCTCTCTCTCTCTCTCTACACAAAATTAGTCAATAGCTTTCCCATTAGCTTGCTATCCGCAAATATTTTACAACCCACCACCACCTACTAGTGAGTTAGGCTGGCCGCTTCTCTTACACACTTGTACAAGAATTTTTCACATGGGCCAGTTTCTAAACGTTATTAAGGTATTCTTATATTCCCCACTCTGAAGCATACACGTGAGCACTTAGCCCACTAGCTTAATTGAAAAGTCAGGCTTATCCGGCCATGTTATCAAGGATCACTGCAGGTTAGTGGTGTGGGCCATCATGCATGCTACTCATAATCTCACATAAAATGGAGAAAAATACAAAAGAAGAAAAAACATACCGACAGAGTCACCCACAAGGCAAATGTCGATACCAGCCTGGTCAACATGCACAGCAGAGGGGTAGTCATAGGCAGTGAGCATACTGATGGGTTCCTTCTTTGCATACTTTGAAGCCAAATGACGCAAAGTGACTCGTTTAGCAGGATTTTGATGCTTGGGGCCACCGTAAACAGTGGCATCTGGCAAATTGCTATATTCCCTCTGTTTGCAATGTTGAGCTGCAGCCACCCACATCCGCCTTCTCGCTTGGAACATGCCGTCGTTGCTAGCGAGCAGCAGAGTTCGGAGACTAGACTAGTGTTCGTTGCTCTCCTGCGGACTGGCTTGCTATTTCTCTCTCGTGCCAAGTGGTCAAACTTCAAACGGCGGTCACTTTTTTCGCCTGCCCAAAGTCGAAAGGGCAAGGCATTAGAGTTGCTTTCTATTTTTTTTTGGGTAAAAATAGAGTTTTCATTTATTTATTTTTAGAATTGAAACAAAATTATTGATTGGTTTACAGAGATAGTGGGTAATTAGAGCACCCACATCGTGCGGGTGAATTCATCTGGAATCTGAGACAATGCTTAGGTTTTTCAATTTGGAAAATTGGGTGGTGGTGGGACTTTCTATTTTTGAAAATAGTAAGCCCAGAAAAAAATAACCACCCCCGAAATCCCCCCTTCTCTCTCTCTCTCTCTCTCTCTCTCTCTCTCTCTCTCTCTCTCTCTCTATCTATGCACTGGACGGCAGTGGAAGGGAGTCGCCCTTCTATGTCTTGTGTCGAAGCCTCTCTCTCTCTCTCTCTCTCTCTCTCTCTCTCTCTCTCTCTCTCTCTCTCTCTCTCTCTCTCTCTCTCTCTCTCGTGTGTATACGCGCTCACGCAGTCTGTCGGTCTCGCTGATGGCCATGTCCGACCCGCTGTCTGCGGTTGTGGTCACGCATCGACAACCCAACGAAACGCCACGTCAGGTCCATTTTGCTTGAGGCTAATATTACTAACCTTTAATATTACTAACAATAAAATGATTAATAACCACAACTTTTCTTGGTAAGTTAGAAAGAAAACGTTCCCATATTTTGAGGTTAGCTTCAAATTTGCTGAAGACCCAGTCCCATCTCTACTTTCGACTAATGCCAAAATCCATAGGAATGCCCAATAGTCGAAAAGGCACTCCTTCAGCAATGATTTGGCACCATGTGACCTGAGCTCATTACAAATGACTTTTGTGGATGAATAAAAACTGATTTTTGGTGGTTAATGACCAAACCTAAAGCGGTACAAAAGATATCTAGGCATTTTCAAGAATGGATTGATCATCATTATAGATTAGACATGTGGGACGGGTGTCTAACTTCACTCTATCTTATTGCAGACGTAGCAAGAACCACGAATATAATTGTCAATCCATGGGACGAAGCTGACTCGACTAGTGCAAAGAGGCTACAAGAGGTTCTCGATCTCTTGGAAAACAATAAACAACTCACATCTAACTCAAGCTACACTCAAGTGACTGAAATCACCAAAAGCCAATAGCTCATCGATAAACAAATCACATCCGTTATAGCATCAAATGACATCCAAACGTAACGAAACTTCTAGGACATGTATATAAGACCTAAGCACACATGTTTATGGTCTCAAATCTCACTTTAGGTCAAGTGCAAAAATCGCGATTATTGACAGCAGTGAGTTTTTGACCTAGTCGTTTTCGACCCAGAATGCATCTAAATGCTTAGCAATGATGCCACAATACCCCGCCTACACTTAGTTTTTGATTTTGAAGTGTAAACTCCTACTTATGATGAAATTAGGCCGCGGGTCAGTGATGCCAAAAGCTACGAGATATCGTGAAATGCTTACGTCAATGCTGCATAGAGCTCTTACCTACGGTTACAACGCAACAGACGCGACTGCAATGTGACAACCGGGGAGGGAGTAGGAAGCACGAGAAGGAGAGAAGTGAGGGTCGTTAGCTCACGCTGTGTACTTCATTATCCCAAACTTATTAATAACTTTACAAAATTGGCTTTTATACCTTAGCCAAGGTTTTTGGTGGTCAAAACTAATAATTTGGGAGCTCTAACTAAAGACAGGTTGATACAATTTGGAAGCTTGTAGCCCCGGCTCATCAATTACAAAGTTTATCCGAAAAATAAGAGTTACAATATTCGCGATTCATCAAAGTAATAAATGTTTTTACAATGAGAGCTCCAAAAAATGGCATCCGGGTTAGCTTACTGCTAACATTCCCCCCCTCCTCACCTGTGTTGTCCCTTGACATAGCTTTATGGGCTGAAATAATCTTCGGGTTGACGGCTGGCAAGGCGGTCTTTAAGTGCATGTAACGCTTTCTCATATCTGATCTTTCTTTCCTTGTCTAGAATCTGCAAAAATTGCATGGTGACTCTGTTCTTGAGCTCGATGGCTGAGTAGCCTACGAATCTGGAAGTTAGGTTGTTGATTACTGGCCCAAAAATCTTCGTTCGCCAAGTGAAAAACCCAGTATAGAACGCTTCCTCAAATGCCAACATATTGTGAGATGACAAGAACATACAGCGGACGTAGAAGCCATAAAGGACTTCTTCGGAAGGTTGGCCGCTGAGGTCATAGCAAAGACCTTTATTTCCCTCGAGGAACGACATCCACGGTGCTCTTGCTTGCTCTGGCTCATGAAAGCTTCAATGCATGTGAGCAGCATTCGGCAAATTTTGTAGAGCATAGCACATGAGAGTTCAAAGAGACTTTTGAAGAATGCCATGGCGCCCGTTAGGGTTTTCACCATGTATTCCTCTGTCAGCATTCCCTTTTTTGGAGCTGGCAATCTTGAATAATTCAGCCATGTAGGCCGCTTCTTTGTCATTGCTTCATGTGCTTGCCATGTCCTTACTCGTGGTACATGACAAAAAGTAGGGTCCTTTTGAAGGGCTGCAGGTGCTCTTGTGAACAGAATCAAGTATCTAGGATTCTTATTCAACAAGCTCTTTCTCCACTTGGGGTGGACTTCTTCCGCGCCTTCTGCCTGCATGTCTTTATATAATATTTCCTTAACCTGTATAGTAGCTCTACCTTGATCAAGGGATATGGCAGTGATTGTTGATGCCATTGTATGTGCATTGATTTGGTTAGAAGTGAGTTGAGTAACATTGACTGAATGGAGAACTCTCAACTCCCAATCTATCGTTGCTTTCCATTGTTCATCTATCTCTCGAGCAACCTGCTCATTAAGTGCATCTTCTTCAGCTTTTGACAGCTGGACCATTGGCACTTGATCGGCATCTGTAATTGGTACCTGAAAGCCTTCTTCACCTCGTGGCCCTCCTGTCGGCTATGTTTCCATCTCAAACGAAAGAGACTGAGGGAATTTCAATGTGGGGTTGTTCTGATGTACCTGCTTCTTCTTGCGTCTCCTGTTGTCCGTCTCGCAGCAGTTGATTAACTCTCTTGAGCTCTGCTATCTCCTTGAGCAGATGTTCCTCTCTTTGTACCCGCATTAATACAAGGTCTCTTCGTTGTGACTGCTATAGCTTTAGCTCTAGCTCGAGATCTTTATTCTTCTTTTCCAGTGCTTTATATACTTTGTCTGTACCTTTGATCGAGGCAACTGCGGGATTTTCCCTTATCTATCGCAAGAAGGTTGCCTGATCATTGATCCTTTGCTCGGAGTATTACAGTGAAGCATTTGCTACGTCGAGCTGCACTTGGATCTTTTGAACTGACAGAGTTGTAGTTAAGAGTTCGTTAGTAACCTATGTCAGTTGTTCGTCTTTTGTCTTACAGGCATCTGTTAACTTCGTGAGAAGTTCACCTAATTCCTCCATTTCCTTTTGTTGCTTCTCTCTCGCTAGTTGGTGTTGTTCAGCTTCAGCTCTCAACTCTTGAATTTGTCTTTGCAGATTGCTGATGACAATCATTCTGTCCTCTAGCTCTCCTTGGAGAGCATCTATCACCATCTCCAGCTCTCTAGCCTTAGCACTGCGGCTAAGTGTGGCTGTTCGCATTTTCTCTGTCATTTCCTGCATCTGCTTGGCATATTCGTTTACTTGGAGAATTAATTCATCATTTGTCTGCCAATCTTCAGGTTCTGTGAGATGCCTAGATGTTTCAGCAGTCTCCTGTGGCTCCTTTGGTGGGGTTGTGGTGGCTGTTTGTGGTAACGGCAAGGGTTCTACCTCTCTTTGTGGTTGTGTGGTTGCTTCAACCGTTTCCTGCTCGGTGGTGGTAGTCGGGGCGGCCTCTGTTTCCTGTGCCTTTGGTTGCTCAAAATTGTCAGTCTCTTATGGTTCAGGACTTGCTGCCCTTTTCGGTTCTGGCTCCTTTGCTTTGGCTTGCTCGAAAGTAGTTGCTGCCTGTTGTTCAAATCCTGCTACTTTTTGTAGTTCAGGCTCCTTTTCCTTGGTTTGCTCTCCCTCAGTGGGTCTAAGTGTTGGTGAAGGTGGAGGGCTTGGCATAGGGTGGTCTTGTTGTTTCGTAGCAGGTGATGATGGTCTGGGAGACATCTCTTCACTTTGTTGGGTCGCTTCAGCTTGTCTCTACTGCTCCGTCATATCTTTCTTGCTTTTCTTTCAGCTTCTTGAGCTTCTTTTAGCTTTAACGCTTCTGCTTTTGCGTACATCCTTTCCAGAAATTCAGTGGGGTCCTCTGCCTCTTTCCTTGCAGGGTGCTTTGTTCTAGGTCCCTTTATTTCTTTAGGAACCCATTTTTCAGGGTCCTCTCTTGCAGCTTGGCGGCTTCTTTCATAGGTGTGCTTCTCTCTTTCAAACCTCGCCTTTTTCTTTTGAGGCTCTTCTTGATGTGCAGCCACTGCTTTTCTTTTCATCTCTTCAATCCAGGCTCTTCTTTCCTCGTTGTCTGAGCTTTCACTGTTATGTGCTTTGTGTGAGCTTTCAGCAGAGTCTTCATCGGATTTGTACACTCTTTTTGTCGACCTTGTGGCTCGAGGAGATGGTTGTGCTGACACAATCCATGTGTTTTGATCTGAGGCAGGCGGCAAATTGTCTGCCATGCCGATAGCATGGTATGCTATTCTTGTGAGTACCTTAGGCGCACCCAGATAAGTGATCTTGTCCTCTTTCTTGGTACACTTCAACGTGGATAGGGTTGCTGGTTGTCATGATCAATGGGTTGCTGGTTGTCGACTTCAACACTTGTGTGAAGGTAGTCGCAACTGCGTGATTGGGTGTTGTGTACCTTGGTGGTCTCTTTGCTAGAAAGTGAAAGTGTTGGTGATCAACCGTGCTGGTTCTTCCACTTGTTTCTGGATGAGATCAGCAAATGTTGCCGCAGCACTCTCCTTGGTGAAGGTACCTGTTGTCTTTCTGTCATGAGCCCTCATCGTCATCCCCTCTATTGGCAACTTGAGAGCCTCGGCCACAATTTCTTTCGTTATCATCACTTCTACCTTCTACCCTTGTTGGTCAGTTATTTGGACTGATCCGTCTTCCTTGATTGTAGACAAGAGCTCATAGGCTTTCTGGAAGTCTACACCACATGGTTATTGGTCATAGAACTCTCTGAGTCCAAGCCTTCTGTTAGCTTCTTTCGTTTTGGGCTTTGCCGCGACATCATAGACCTCTTTCGGCAGCAGCTGTAGTTTTGCTTGATGTCCTTCTTCACTTTTAAATCTGCCTGTGAAAATTGTGGTGTTGTTTTCTTCAAGCTGTTCTTTGGATAGATATGTTGCTTTGGCTGTCTTTACTGAACTGGGGTCCAGTTGGTATGGTGGCAACTCTTGCAGCTTCTCTTTTTGGGATACCCTCTTCTTGGCCTTCTCCGCAACTTGCATTGCTCCTGTTAACTGCATAGAGTGCCAAAGGTTAGAAAATTTCTGCAATTTTCACTCCGAAATGTCCTTCAATCTGAATTTCTGACAAATTGAGTCCAATTTGCTTCAAATCAATTTTTGAACATGCATAGATGCATAAAAACATGTAAAGATCAAAATCATAAAGTCCAAGCAAAAATTTACAACAAAAGTAAATAATCACGATTTATTACAACTCATGAATTTTTTCAACTTTTTGCAATTTTTGCATCATAGGCTTGAAATATATATCAATTAGATACTCTCAATGAAGTGTAGGATCATTTGAGTGCGTAGGGTAAGAATGGTGCCAGATTTAGGCTTTTCGTCTCTAAAACAGTAGATATAAAGGAACTTTGAGATTTTGAGCTCCAAATTTGTTCAAACTTGGGTAGTGGGCTTAGGACACCATGTGCTTTGGTCCCATGAAGGCAAAGTTGCAATTTCCCTTCATCTTGGCAAAAAAGTAAATAATCGCGATTATTAACTTTTTCATCAAAATGAACATTTTTGGGTGCAACTTGGTTCTAAACATGATGTAGACCATGTGTATGTGATATGAGGTGATTTGGATCAAAAAATGTGACTGATAACTCAAAAATTGGTTTGAAGGGACGTCTTTGCATTTTTTGACAATTTTCCAAGTTATCATTAATCATTTTGGCTCATACTTGAAATGTGGCATGTAATAAGTGTGTACAAGTGATAGGTGAGGTGATGGTACCATTTTCAAGCCAAAATATTGCAAAAATAAATAATCGTGATTATTTACAGCAGTCGACTTTTTTTTTACAAAACTTGAAAATTTTAACATAAACATATTCTATACACCTAAAACAAGTCTTAAATTGAATTTGGTAAAGTTTTGTACTTTTGGCATCACTTTGTGCTTTGTCGACTCTGAAATCACCGATTTTCGTGACTACATGGCCTGTGGAGTTTGTTAATCACTTTTGAGGCTATGGACTTGTCCACTACATAGTCCTGAAGCAACTCATCCAATTTTGTCTCATTTGGAGTCAGTTTGACTTCGTATGTCAAATTTGACGCTTTGTAGCCTTCGAGTGGTTTTCTGCTTTCCGAGGGCTTGCCTTGATTGATTTTATGAAGCCAACCATATACATTGTGTATAGACCCAGTCTATAAGCTGCCCGTGGAGTCAGAATCCAATTCTGACATCTGTCAAAACCTAGCCTTTCTACTTGGGACCCCCCTCGACCCCTGTTGAATGGTCAACTGGTGATATAAAAGTGTTCTATTATGTTGGGGCATGCTGCAGTTCAAGTCTCGTCAAATTTGGATGAGCTGACAAGCCACTGTGGTCAATTTTTGGTCGTAGATCTTCGTGCACTACTTGGATTCTAGGGTTTTTTCTTGGGTTTTAGACAAGCTACCAGCCATACAGAATGGATCATTGATAAGTATAGAACTTACCCCTCATGTCTCATGTGAGACGGCGCTGAAAACAGGCGACTGTGGACTCCGAAAAATGCGCACGAAGAAGGTCGAAAAGCTCTCTCTCCAAAGGCGACAAGTGGAAATGAGGTGATTTTAGACCACCTTGGGTATCTTTACTCGGACTTCCCGAACCATTTTTCCCCAATTTCCCATGTTAGTCCTACTAGGCCGTGAAATCTATGTTAGACTCAAAAATTTTGCCAATCGGATTTCTATAGCTCATTCTGCAAGAATTCTGCAAAAGTAGGTCTGGCCACCTAATTTAGGCTTCCCACTTCCATCTGTCGATTTGAATGAAACTTTTTGTGCCTATCCGCCTTGTCCTTTTGATCATCAGCGTATCTTCAATTTTATTATCTGAGTCATTTGCTATTTATTAATTTTTGACATGTTTATTGAAAAAATCAAAGAAAATAACAAAATACGCAAAAAAAAAGCAAAGTGAAAATCCATCGAAAAACACCGCTTTATTGTTTTTTATTGGATTCTCCATTTTTAAGTCCCAATATCAAGAAAAATGATTAAACATAACCAAAAAAAACTATTTTTTGATAGTATATACACTATTTACACTCGTCGGAGAGATATTGTCAGTTGAATTTCCCCTGTTGATGATTTATAAGGGCATTACTAGGTAATTTTGCAAAAAATCACAAGTTAACATCAAACTTTTTTCCTCTTTCTTCAAACATTGCCCTTAATTACTTAGTTGCCTTCCACCCCTCCTAGATGGCGTACTCCAGGATGACTGTGTGCATGGGTTGAACAATCGTGTCTATGCATAGCTTTGGTTGGCTCTACCATGCTTTGAAGAACAATGCAATTAAAACCATTATGTTGTGCAAGAGTTGGGTCTTGAGTAATTAACTCAAGGGTTTCTGATGTCGAGGTTTTCTAATGTTGATTTTCAAACAGCAAATCTTGTAGCTTGTGTGCTCTTTTCTTGATTGTACCATCATGATGCTTTGGCACGCTGATCTCCTGAGCTGTTGGTATCAATAATGATTGTTGTCGAGCTTTTACCTGCCATTGATATCTTGGTTTGCTTTGTGCAAAATGGTGTGGTGGAGTCTTCTGAGACTTAACTCTCCATTGCTTGATCGGTTTTACAGTTTGCGGAGAAGATAAGTGCTCCTTTTTCTTCCATGTACATTTCGTGTTAGGTTCCTTGCTCGGAGATACTCTTCCTTGTGTTTTGAACCTTGGAACCATCTTCGGTACAGTAGATGATGTTTGGGACACCCAAATTTGAATCGGCTTATCCTTAAGCTGTGCTTTTAATACCCAAATTTGCCTGACTGCTTGCATGCTATTTGTAGCATTTGCTTGTCGAAAGGATGGAGAAGATTGATTGCTTTGTGGTTTGCTCATTCGGTAACATCCTTTTCATTCTTCTTTGCTTGGTACAATTGAAACAATGAGTTGTCCGCCTTTAGGTGATAGCTTAAGCTGATTGGTATCCCAATCTGGTACTGCCTTGTATGTCCGCATCCATGAGTTTCCAAGAGTCATTGTCTCATTCATATGTTCATCTGATAAACATACAAAATAATGAGGGCATGAACATCCATGTACTATCACATTTAAGTTGGCTGCTCCCAATGTTGGTGTTGGGTTCTTGTTGCGTCCTTTAATAGTCGTTATTCCTGCTGTCAAAGATTGACTTGTTGCTTTCTTGTACGTGGAATAACTGACTGCATTTACTCGAGCTCGTGTGTCGACCAATGCATTCGTGCTATGATTGTTTAGTTGTACTTTGATGCGAAGGTCCATTCCATCTAACCATTCATCATCTGTTGACACTGCATCTTTTTGCAATTCCCATTGTCAGTCATCTAGTTCCAGAGTGTTGATGGGAATAGGTATTTGTTGATTCTTGAGAGCAGCTTTCCTTTTGAGTACTCGAAGCCGAGCTTCTGCTTGGGCTTCATCAATAACCTGCTATCGTTTTATCTTTCTTTGCTTAACTGCATGCATCCTTTCTAGCAATTCATTGGTTAGTGGCAAATTGTACTTCTTTAAACGACATCCACTAATCCAATTAGCTATTGGTTCACCATCTAAGGTGGACACTTAACTGCTCCACTTGGAGATACATCTTCAATGATAAACGGTCGGTTTCCCTTTTTGTGTTGCTTAAGGGAATAGACTAAAACTAAGTCCCCTTTTTTTAAAAAAATTGTAATTAGATGGGAATCAAAAAATTGTTTTTGTTTTTGCTTTTGTGCATAGATGTGAGCTACAATAGTTAGCCTCTGCTCATCTAGTTTTTTTAAATCTTCAAGTCTCTCTAGCAATTCATGTCCAATCCACTTAAGATCCTTAGCTACCCTTAGTGTCGGTAATAGAAATTCTATTGGCAGTATGGCATCAAGACCATAAACAAGGTTAAAGGGTGTAGCATTTAAAGCTGTTTTGAATGAAACTCTATAAGCTCATAGAGCCGCATGGAGATTCATTTTCCAATCTGTCCTTCCTGAACCACTTTAGTCAATACTGAGCTAAGAATGTTATTCGTATGCTCAGCTTGTCCATTTGCTTGTGGATGATAGGGAGTTGATTTGTTATGGATAACCATTAATTCATTAAGTAGATGCTCGATTACCTCATTGAGGAAATGAGTTCCTCTATCACTGACAATTTCTATTGGCAGTCCATAACACGTACTCATATAAGAATGCGGCGGTGGTTCTGGCATCATTCTTTTGAGTTGCTTTAGCCTCGACCCACTTGGTCAAATAGTCCATAGCTACAATGATATATTGAGCTTGGGTTCTATAAGTAGGTGGTTGTATTGGCCCAACAAAGTCTATATCCCATTTTGCAAAAGCTCTAGCCCCCATCATTGGTCTTAAGGGCATGCTATCTACACGGGTTGGCATTTTTTCTCATTGACAAGCATCACACCTTCGCACATATTCTTTGGCGTCTGCAAAAATTGTTGGCCACCATATGCCCTCCATTAAGATTGCTCTTGCGGTGGTCTCACTAGAAAAGTGACCTCCAGCTAATCCAGCATGTGCTTGTTCTATAATGGGAATATATTTTCGTCTTCATTTGTACAAAGACGCAAGTGTTGATCTTTACCTCTTTGATACAATTGGTTCCCAATAAGAGCATAGTCTCTTGCTTCAGTTTCAATTGCTCTTTGACGGTGTTTACTCATATCCTCAGGAAACGTTCGGCTTGATAAGTAAGTAACTAGATGGCTACTCCACTTAGGAACATACGACATTTGGAACAATGTTACATGAGGTATGGGTGTTTGTTTTTGACATCAAGGACAATTTTTCACAAAAGAATGAACATCGCTCCTCTTAGTTGGCCAAAATACTGCAAGTCTCATGATCCGTCGCATAGTTTGGTCTTCTGCAAAGTGAAATCCTACTATGGTAATATGCGCTTAACTTAGATATTGGGTTTTCTCCTCATGATTAATGCATAAAAGCAATATTTTATCTCAATTTCTTTTGTATAGCCTACCAGCTAGTAATTGATACATAGCCGATTGCTCAATTAATCCGATTGTCGTAGGAAGTGGTATTTGCTTTACAAGATGGTTATCTTCTCTATGGCAATAGACTATGCGTTACTAACTCACTCCGTGAGAAAGTAATGTATGAATCTCATGCTCCTCCTTATGCACGGCATAGAGGGATTCAATTTAACCTAAAGGGGATTGAAACATATTTCTATTGGCCTACCATGAAAGCAAACATACAAGAGTATTTTTCTAAATGTGTGGTATGCCAAAAGACGAAGTTTGATAGAGGGAAGCAACCTGGATTGCTTCAACCTTTGCCAATCCCTAATTCACCATGGAAGAGCATATCCATGGATTTTATCTTTGGATTGCCTAAGTCTATCCATGGGAATACGAGAATATGGATGATAGTAGACAGGTTCAGTAAACAAGCTCATTTTATACCTCTCAAAAAGACTATCAAAGCCCATCAAATGGCAACCCTCTTCATGTCACAAATCTTCAAGCACCGTGGCTTGCCAATGTCCATAGTGTCGGATAGAGATCCTAGAATGACCAGTAATTTCTGGAAGGGTCTCTTTGAGAATTTAGGAACAAGCCTAAAATTCTCTTTGGCCTATCACCCACAAACGGATGGCCAAAGTGAAATAGCTAACCTAACAATTCTTGATCTACTTAAAGCCTATGTAGCGGAAGTAGATCAAAGATCTCAATGGGAGAAGTACTTACCCTTAGTGAAGTATGCCTACAATAACAATGTACATACTTCCACGGGAAAAGCACCTTTTGAGGTAATTGAGGGAAGATCAAAAAGTCCCCTGCTACTTAAGGTACACGGGAAGATCTTCGCTGCAGATGAGTATAGCCGAGACCTACAAGAATCTTTCCAAAAGATTAAGGATGCTATCTCTATCTCATAGCAAAGGCAAAAGGCTGCTATTGACAAGCACAGAAGAGCCCAAGCCTTTAAAGAAAATGATTGGGTCTTACTCAAATTTCCCAAAGCTCGATTAACGCACACGACGGGCAAGAATCCTACGGGACACCAAAAGTACTATGCTAAGTTAGCAAAAAGGTACTATGGTCCCTTCCAGATTCTCAGGCCAATCAATGAAATGGCCTATCAACTCAAGTTGCCCAGCCATTGGCTCATACACAATGCTTTTCATGTGAGCCTATTAAAGCCTTATAAAGGAGAGCCACCTCAAGAACCAACTATTGAAGATCCACCGGAGATTGAGGACCAAGAAGAGGTGCTGCAGCCCGAGTCCATTCTTTGACATGAGGACAAGGTACTAAGAGGCGGTAAGGCTATCCGACGATATCTTATTAAATTTAAGAATTATCCTTTTGAAGATGCTAGATGGATGCAAGGCATACAACTAAAGGATAACCTAAACCTTGTCAATGCTTACAATGCTTCCCTAGAGTAAGCAAATGTACAAAGTTTTTGTCTTATAAGACTCTCTTTTTGTTTATTGTGCACAAAAACGAAGTAGTATGCATGCTTAGATCAAGTTTGCCGAGACGACGTCCCCAAACACCAAGTAGATCTTGTCACTCTACTATGGAAGATTGATAGGACTAATATGCAGACATGCTTGCGCAGCTTAGGCTCTCAAGTGCCAAATGGACTAGTCATCCATTCTGGAACGATGTCGTAGCGTAACATAGGGATCCTATACCCGCTAGGAAAAAGGACTAATGAATATGCTTTATCTTCTCTACCCCATAGTCGAGGACGACTATGATTTCAAGAGAGAGGTAATGTCATAATAACTAATATCTATTCTCCTAAATGATTTTCTAAGTTAAACTAATCATTTAATATGGGGAAGTGCCAGGGGAGAAAAAGCTAGAATATTGGTTAAGCTGGCAGACCGGCCACAGTAGGGATCCCAAGGAGGAAAAATAGGGATCCAAAGAACCGTCTGCAAAAGAGCAAGGTGCAATAATGGGCTAAAAATACCCTAAGGTTCATCCCATTAAGACTTCCAAAATGCTAAGGTTCCAAAATTCAAAGGTTGTGTCCAAAGGCCAAACACTAGGGAAATTGGATGCTTTGTGTGTGTCCCAAAAAGTCTTCATAATCCCTACATAGGAGGGGGCTAGCCTTGCAAGTAGGGGATGAGATAGTCACACACACACACACACACACACACACACACACACACACACAAGCTCCCTTTACACAAAGGGAATGAGGGACACATGTCAGCTCCCTAGCCCAGATGCCCACAAGGTGTACTCAAATCCTATTGGATGACCAGGGAGGTGAACCAATGAGAATTAGGCTAGAGTAAATCTAGTTTAATTAATTTAAAAACACTTAATAAAAGAACCAGAAGACTATTGGACAGTCTCCCAAGGGATCCAATGAGCATTCAGCAGCCCAATGGCTTGCCTGATTCCTATTGGCCAGGAGGCAAAGGGGTACAATGAGAGTTTAATTTCATTTATGGATTACCTAAAGCTCTCACAAAAGGGGAAACGGGGACACATGTCAGAAGGCTGTCACTTATGCTTCTTAATACTCATTGGCTAAGCCTGGAAAGGGCCAATAGGGTTGTAGCATGAGCAAATAGCAAGAGGGGTCGACCAAGAGAGAGAGGGGGCTGATTTTCTCAAGGCATTATCCACACACACTCACACAACTCATCTGTGAAGCAAGAAGACTCTGTCTCTCCTTCTCAAGCTTTAATGAAAAGCTTATCACCTACTCCAAGCTTGTGAGAAGGGAGGCCTACACCAACAACTCTCGGCTTTGTGATGCAAATCCAACCAAGATCCAAGCTTCAATGCATTCTCATCTCCTCTACCATGCTAATTACTAAGCTAGTGTGCTAATATGAGTGATTATGTGAGGAGATTTCCATCTTTCTCGTAAGACTACTCCTTCTTCCCTCTCAATCTACTCTCATACTCCGCTAGCTCTCACCATCTTTGAAGGTGTGTGAGGTCTTGGGTCTGAGACCCTGAGGGAATTGATGTTGTGTTTGATAAGTGTTTAGCTTAGTGCTTGAAGTTTCCATCTTCATTGCACTAGCTAGTATTGGAGGAACACAAAGAATTGTATTGTAAAATGTCTCTCTTGCTGGGAGAAACCATAATACAAAGCCTTTTGGAGGGGGGACCGGCTCCATGCAAATCCGGTCCTCAAATGTTATCAATTTCTTAATTTCTCTCTCTTTTGAAGTATTGTTCATGCTATCTAACTAGGTGTTATACTTTTTGTTGCTCTCTCCACCTAAGCACTCTTGTTATTCTCATTAGGAATCTATTCTAATGAAATGCTCACTATGTTCATGCTATTTTCCGCTACACACAAGTTACTAGGCCATTAAATGTTACATTGGTATCAGAGCACAAGTTTTCTCTTTTCTTGCTCAAGAAGGGAGGTCCTCAATTTAGTTATAAATGGTTGGTTATTAAGTGCATGTGAGTAAGGAGAATAGGGACTTTTCATCCTTGCAGTGCGCCTACCTTTGTGCAGTTAACAGGGCATCAGCGTCGAGAGCTATGGTCTTAATAGTGGAGTCCTACGATATTGCCTACGGCTTAACCACTATTGAGCTATTAGAAGCTTGACAGGAGCCGGTGATGTTTTGGTGTTGAACGACCCTCTCTTCTATTCCTTGCAATTAATGGTATTCGAGCCACGGGTACAGTAGCTTGAGTGCTTTTTCTAAACGGGTAAAGAGGAGTAGCAACTAGGGCTTGAAGTGCCAAAGTACACCTAAAAAGGTTACACCTAAAAGTGTTACCATATACATGTGGTAGTGATGTGTGTGAACACACTAGGACCGCCGGGGCATTTTTTCCCTCTTCAAGAGGTTTTTTCCCCCGAGCATTGTATATACGCCCATCACTCTAGGGCTATCTATCTTTTCCATTGCACACTAAGTTATACACTCTCTATTGTGTGCCTTGAGCTTCCTTCGTCTTCTCCAAGCTGTGTGTGTTTCTCTGCAACCCTAATTCCAACAATTGGTATCAGAGTAGGTTGCGTCCTCTCGGGCTTAGTCGCTAGCTGCTCCAGTACACACCTGCTCACTTTCTCCGATTTCAGTGAGCTTTGGTGAGCGTTTGTAGGTCGACAAATACTTTGGGTGAGCTCATTGAGCTTAGTCTGCTCAGATTTTTTATTTGGGCTCATTTTGGTCTCCGTTTCCACTACAGGCAGGTCTGCACAGGCAATTTTGTCATTTTGTGCAAAATTTCTGTTAGTGTCGTTTTCTGCATAACAGGTGCCTTATAGTCTTCTACGGTTTGTGCTATATAGCATGTATTGTTCCCGCTCCGTTTCTTCTATTTTCGGGCAGTTTTCACATCAGGTGCAGCATTTACCATGGCTGACAACAACAACACAGATGTGTTCAAGATGTTTGCTGCTGAGGATAGGTTGGATGGGGACAATTACCCTATGTGGGCTTATATGATGCAACATGTTCTTGTGTCAAAGGGCGTCTGGAACATTGTGCAGGGCATTGATGTACGTCCTGGTTCTGAGGATGTAGGCGATGTTGAGGATGTTGCAGGTCTTGCTGCTTAGAGTTGTTTTGCCTACGGCAGAACAAGCTCGTTGGGATGTTAAGGATGTGCAGGCTCATGCATTGATTGCGTTGTCTGTGAAGCGCACCATTGTTCCTCACATCCGTTCAGCAAAATCTGCAAAACAGGCTTGGGATATTCTAGCAGGTCTTTATGCAAGCCGCAATGAGGCTAAAATTGCTTTGCTGCGTAAAGAGCTGGAGTCAAAAATTATGCATGAGGAAGATGATATGGACACTTTCCTTGCTAGTGTCAAGGATATCAATGAGCAACTCATTTCTGCAGGTGAAGTCATTTCAGACAGTTCCCTAGTGCAGACTGTTCTTGATGCCTTACCAGATTCTTACCAGACTTTTTCTAGTACTTGGAGACTTATGACCCAAGGAAATCCAGAAGTTGTCAAGTTTGATGCATTATGCACATTGCTGTTGCAAGAGTCACTTTCCAGAAAAAACAGGACTAGGCAACGTGCAGTTGAAAAGGCTTTTATTGCTTCTCAAAGAAAGGGTGGTAACAACAATGCAGCCACTTCTTATGGTTCTACTGCGAGTGGCAAAACTTATGTTCCTAATGCTTCTGTTGGCAGCACTTCGTCAGGTAATTCTGGTAACAAGGGCTAAAAGAAGATGCGTTGCCATTATTGTAAAGCTAATGATCACTTGATCAAGTCGTGTCCTAAGTTGAAGTCCAAAGAGGCTAAGAAGAAAGAGGGTGGTTCCACTGCAAATGCTGGTTCCACTACAAATGCAGCCATTGTTGAGTCTTCTGTGAAAGGAGACTGTAATGCTGATGTTGATGCAGAATGGGCTTTTAGCGTAGAGTGCACTTACAATCATGTTGTCCATGATGCATGCTTGTCAGTTGCTGCAAATTCACATGTGTGGTATTTTCACAGTGGTGCTACAAAGCACATTACCACACATCGTGAATTTTTTACCTCTCTCGAGTCTGTCCCTCATGGGAATTCAGTCGCTTGTGCCAACAATGCCTCTTATCCAGTTCAGGAAGTTGGAAAGATTGTGCTTAGTGCTGCAAATGGCAGCTCCTTCACACTTGTTGATACACTTTATGTACCTGGGATCAAGAAGAATCTCTTGTCTATATCCGCACTTGCTAGACTTGGACTTGTAGTCAAATTTGTGGATGACAGATGTACAGTTCATGATCTCAGTTTTGGTGATGAAATTGTTGCATCTGGCCTTTTGTGCCGTGGGCTGTATAAGGTCACTTTGTATGACAAGTGTGGACAAAATTTTGCAAATGTTGTTGCAGATTCAAGGGCTGTTTCAGATGCAAAACTTTGGCATGCACGTTTTGGTCATCTGAATTTTGCCAGTTTGCTGCGTTTTGCAGAAATCTGATATGGTTGCTTCTTTGCCGCCTCTTGAAGCACCTGTCAAACATGTTTGTGAAGGGTGTATTTTGGGTAAGAAGCAGCGTTCTAAGTTTCCAAAGGATGGTTCACTTCAGGCCACATGCAGGTTGCAACTTGTGCATAGTGATGTTTGTGGACCCATGCAAACTCCGTCCTTGGGCAATTACCTATACTTCGTGACTTTCATTCATGATTACTCCAGGCATGCATGGGTATTTCCGCTTAAAGCGAAGTCCGAAGTTTTTATGTGCTTCAAACAATTTTTGGCTGTGGCTGAAAATGTCTCAAAATGTACTATGGGCACCCTCCGTTCCGATCGAGGGGGGGGGTATATGTCTCATGAATTTAATGCATTTCTGGCTAGTCGTGGGATAAAACACCAATGTACAGTGCCTTATACACCTCAGCAAAATGGTGTTGCTGAGAGGAAAAATGGGTCACTGACGGAAATGGCACGATGTATGGTCAAAAGTCAAGCTTTGCCGCATTCTTTTTGGCTTGAGGCGATCATGTGTGCCACTTATGTACTTAACAGGTGTCCTACAAAAGCTTTGCAGTCTATTACTCCATATGAAGCATGGCATGATAGAAAGCCTTCTATTGAGCACATGCATGTTTTTGGTGTTTGGCATATGCTTTGGTGCCACAAGTGTAGTGCAGAAAATCGGATGATAAGGCTGTCAAATGTATTTTTGTTGGTTATAGTGCTGAAAGCAAAGGTTACAGGTTGTATCATCCGCAAACAAAACGTATTCTGGTTTCTCGGGATGTAGTGTTTGTGGAAGATTCTGTTCAACCCTTGCTGTCATGTACTAGAGACAGTAATGTAAGCTCACAGGACATTTATGACACTTTGTTGCCTCTTTTCAGTGGTGGAAATACGAATGTAAGTTCCAATGAGGCAAATGTACAGCCTATGGGGGTTTCAGAAAATGTTCTAGATCAGCCTATTACTGATGCAGATGTACATGATGTACTTGATGAGGAAAGGGCTGAAAATGAGCAGGCTAGAGGTATGCCAAAATGGCTGGTGCACACTTTGCGTAACAGTAAATTGGATGCACCTTTGTCTAGTCGTACTCGTTCAAGATCTTGCCATGCATCTTATGCATCAGATTGTTATGCTTTGGCTGTGTCTAGCTTACATGATGTTGAGGAGCCTCTGTCTTTTGATGAAGCACAGAATTCAGAAAATTGGATGGCTGCCATGCAATCAGAATATGATGCACTCATAGAAAATGACACATGGACTTTATGTGATTTTCCTCCTGGCAAAAAGGGCACTGGTACAAAGTGGGTTTACAAGTTGAAACGCAAGCCGGATGGTGAGATTGATCGCCATAAGGCTCGACTTGTTGCAAAGGGTTATGCACAGCAAAAAGGCATAGATTATGAAGAGACTTTTACTCCCACTTGTCGTATGACTATTGTGCGTTTTCTATGTGCATTGGCAACTCATTTTGGTTGGGATGTACATCAATCAGAAATTGTTACTCCTTTCTTGAATGGTGACATATTTGAGGAAGTTTATGTAACGCAGCCTCGCGGTTTTGTCATAAAAGGACAAGAGGACAAAGTGTGCAGATGTAAGAAGGCTTTGTATGGGTTGAAGCAATCTCCTCATGCTTGGTATGAGAAAGTTGACACTCATTTGGTCAAACAAGGCTTTCGTAACAGTTCAACAGAAAGCACATTGTATGTAAAGCGTGAGGGTGATGTACTTCTCATTGTGGTTCTTTATGTTGATGATTTGCTGATCACTGGACCAAATGAGAGACATATTGCTGAATTTAAGGCTGATTTGAATGCTACTTTCAAGATGAAAGATTTGGGGTTGTTGCATCATTTCTTGGGTATACAGTTTAAGCAGTGTGATGGTGGTATTGCCTTGTGTCAGAAAAGTTACATAGAGACATTGCTATGTAAGTTTGGACTTGAGGATTGCAAACCTATTGCCACTCCCATGGAAACAGGTTTGAAGTTGAGTCTTCATGATGCTGGCGATCCTATTGATGTCACTCTTTACCAAACTGCTGTTGGCTGCCTCATTTATGTATGCAACACGAGGCCAAATATTCAGTTTGCACTCTCACAGGTCAGCAGATTCATGCATAGCCCAGGGTCTACGCATTGGCAGGCTGTCAAGAGGATTTTCCGCTACCTTAGTGGCACTTTACATCTTGGCTTGTTTTATCCCAAGGGGGGATCATTCCCGCCAGACTTACATACTTTTTCGGACTCATATTGGGCTGGTTGTTTTGACACGCGAGTGTCCACAAGTGGCTTTTGTTTCATGCTTGGCAGTTCATGTATATCATGGTTGAGCAAGAAGCAACCTACTTTTGCCACTTCGAGTTGTGAGGCTGAGTACAGGGCAGTCTTCACAGCTACGGTTGAGTGTGTATGGCTCAGACGCCTTATGGATGATTTGGGTGTTGGACAGGGCACTGCCAACACTGTCTACACTGACAGTCAGAGCACATCGGTAGTTGCGAGGAACCTAGTTTTTCATGCTGGCACAAATCACATTGAGGTGCATTACCACTATGTCAGGGAGACGCTCTCAGCAGGAGAGATTAGCTTGGCTTATGTGCCAACACAGGACAACCTTGCAGATCTTTTCACAAAGGCATTATCTCGTGAGAAGCTTTAAGCTTTCCGCAAAGCTTTGGGCTTACTCCCCTTTGTGGACTGATCGTGTCCTTAGGGCATGGCACTTCCCTTTACTCATGTGCCAACTCTCGTTCACCGCATCACTCCAAGGGAGATTTGTTACCATATACATGTGGTAGTGATGTGTGTGAACACACTAGGACCGCCGGGGCATTTTTTCCCTCTTTAGGAGGTTTTTTCCCCCGAGCATTGTATATATGCCCATCACTCTAGGGCTATCTATCTTTTCCATTGCACACTAAGTTATACACTCTCTATTGTGTGCCTTGAGCTTCCTTCATCTTCCCAAGCTGTGTGTGTTTCTCTGCAACCCTAATTCCAACAAAAAGTTGTTAGTATGGCTGACAATAGTAAAGAGAGTGAAATTAATTTTGATAACTTTGATTTTTCTAATGAGCAGGCTACTAATGATGCCCCTATGCCTGTTATCTATCTTGTTTCTAGGCTTCAACAGGCCATGGGCAATCCATCCCTCCAAAGTGAAGTGCAACGGTAGCTTCGTGCTCATGGGATTCTCCAAGCTCCCCACCATGATGAGAGAGTACCTAGGAAGCCTCCTTGTGAGACTTCCAAAAGAGACCTCTCTCCGATTCGGGAAAAAGAAGAGGATCCATACGAAGGGCTCAAAAATTTGCTTCTTAATGATGCATCTCCTTCCTAAAGGAGAATTCAAGAGCCTCCAGCAAAGGAACGATAAAGAAGTGAGTCTCTTGCCACCTCGACGGAGATGGCTCCACGAAGACGGCCAGCTAAACGCTCTCCATCACCTCCAAAACGGAGAAGACCATCGCATGCTTCTCCACACCATAATTCAAAGAGGGATGACAAAAAGCAAGAGAATCAAAAGGCAAGAAAGAGGACACCCTCTTCTCCATCTTCTTCATCCTCTTCCTCTTATGAAATTGATGGTGAAGACAAAGAAGATCAAGGCAAGAAAAAGGCGATAAAGAGGTCACCCTCTTCTCCATCTTCCTCAAATTCTTCATCTTTTGAAGAAAGTGATGGTGCAACTTTTGAACTATCAAAAAGAAGAGGCCATAGGAAATCCTATGTCGCCTAGAAAAGGTCATCCAAGCTCAAGAAGTTCAAAGAGGGAGGAAAGAGCATCTCTTTCCTTACCTACAATGGCACCTTTGGTGCTACGGACAAAGTTTTGGCATTTATCCAACAATTCGATGCGGCGTTTGGAGATGAGGGCTTCACGGAGTCCTCTAAGCTACGCCATGTAGCTATGCACTTTCAAAAGTCCGCCAAGCAATGGTGGTCTAGTCTACGGGCCAACGGTGAAGCTCCACAAACATGGAAAGTTACACGGCCATTAAATGTTACAACATGCTCAGTGATTGGAAGAGGAAAGTTGTCTCTGATGGTAGCTGCATTCACTTTCTTGAGATTGACACAAACTCATAATTTTCCATTCTTCTTGTGTACTACCACAATGGGAGAAACCCAATCTGTGTGTTCAATTTCATAAATGAATTTGGCTTCCTTTAGCTTTTCTATCTCTTCTTTGATCTTTCTGGAAAATGTTTCACTATATATGTATGGCCACTGTCTACTTGGTTTTGCATCATCTCTCATGGGTATGGTATGTTGACAAATTTCTAGATCAACACCCTTGAGATCCTTATAAGACCAAGCAACAATATCTCGGTATTCTTTGAGTAAGATTAACAAAATCTCTTCTTCTTCTTCCGTAAGGTCATTTGCAATGTAGGAAAGTCTAGGCTCTTTTCCTGGTTCGGCCAGACCTATCTTTTTTGTGTTTTCAAGTCCCTCGTAGGACTCTCTATTTTCTTAGTTCCCTGATAGGTTGTTTGACTATGATTTTTCGGTCTTGGAGAGTATATTTATTGTAATGGAATGGAACACTCATTACATCTTTACCATCCTCTTCAGTGGTTTCCATTTCAGTTGTATATATCTCCTTTAGAGCTTTTTTCAACTCTTGATATTTCTTTCTTTGCTCAACTCGTGTCATGGTTGAATCCTTGTACTGGTTTTTAGGTTTTGCTTGAGTTTCCTTTCTCGTTTCTCTCAATGTTTTTGTCATTTCATGTTCTTCGTTTAAAGGATATCTATCAGTGATTTTGTCCTTGACACAATCATCTGCATCTATCTGCATCAGGAACTGTGTTCTACTGGAGACTGATGGCATAGGTCTAGCTTTCAAGTTTTTGGTGTCTCTTTTTCTTCTATACCATTTTTGTCTTCTTGGTTTTTGGTTAGGAAAGTCAAAAAACTTTTCCTCCCCTCCTTTCATGAGTAGCTTAGCTCTCACGTGTTCTTTTTTTGACCCCAAATCATCTGAGGTAGATGAGTGTTTTTTTAACTCATCTGTTGCATCATAGTAGAGGTCTAAAAAGACTTGTTGAGCTTTCATTAAGTCCTTGAATTCCGGAATTTCGTCTTCAATGTGAAGGGTTGAGATCATTTGGATGGGAATTATGTCATAGCTGTCCTCATTGAAAAATTGAGTAGGCATAGACGTGTTTACACATACATCCATTGTTGCTAAAATTTGAGTCCACTCAAATGGTTCAAATAAATGCTCTGGAAAGGGTTTAGGTACATAGGCTTCATTTGTGCAATCCCTTTCTAAGATACATTCTTGTCGTTTTAAGCTCCCGCTTTCTAAAGCTCCGCACATCCAAATAGGAGTGTCTTTGTTCAACCAAGATGGAAGCTTAGTTTCAACTGAAGCGACTGAATCAAATTCTTGTATGGGCGTTTTCATGACATCTCTATAAGTGTGATCTTTTAGATTAATCCTTGTTATTGATCCCACTTGCTTCAGGTACAGATAATTGTTTCCCCAATCTTGGATGAGTTGTACTTGTCGCATGAAAGGTCTTCCCAAGATGATAGGTCTTCCCAAGATAATTTTGTAATTGAGTTTCTTACCAAAGTCTACTATGGCAAAAGTGTGTTGATATTCAATCCCACAGGAATTAACTATCGTTTTTTCAAGCAGTTCTAAGGGTCTTTCAATATGTCCATCAGCCAATTGCAATTTCGTTCGACTTTGTCTAATAACTGGTTGTCCCCAAGATTTCCATACTGCTTTTGTGGCTATGGCTATGGCTATGTCTATCCACACTATCCAGTATTTCCATGGTTTCTATGTCATTATAGGTCAGATTCCCACCTCAAGCTCAGCCCTAGCTTGCCTAAGGTCTAAGGACTTTTAACACTAACCTTTGGAGGTATTTAATGAATCCAACCCTAAGGTCTTTAAGCTCCATTAGATGCATGTTGCTCTTTGATAGACTATCTCCTTTTGGACCCTATTCAGATGTAACCATCTCTCCTCTTGGTCCCCTACTGAGATAAGTCTAGAAGCACTTATTACACATTTCTCTTTGGTAGACCATCTCCTTTTGGACCCCTATTGAGATGCAACGATCACTCCTTATAGGTCTAGAAGCACATGTTTCTATTCTAACTCTTGTTCTCGTTTATTCTCCCACATTTAATGATGAGTTTAATATGAGAAAATCATTCGATTAGCTAGATATTAGATTTTATGACATTACCTCTCTCTTGAAATCATAGTCGTCTGTTAACCACCGGCGGCCACTTCTAGTAGTCATGGGCCGGGCTTGTCGGTCCAATAGAAAAAGGGTAAGAGTGATCACCGATGAGAGGTGCACTCTAACTGGAACATTCAAGGGTTAGTTGGCTAAGCATGGGTGCCCAAGTGTGAATGGGCAAGCTCATATAAAAATCACCTAAACCTAAAAATCACTCATTCTCTAATTGATGCAATTGAAGAGTGCTCTTTCTCCATCTCTATCTTCTTCTTCATCTCCTTGTGTGTGTGTGTGTGTGTGTGTGTGTGTGTGTGCGCGTGCGTGTGTGTGTGCGCGTATGTGTGTGTGTGTGTGTGTGTGTGTGAGAGAGAGAGAGAGAGAGAGAGATCGAGCATTGCGACGGCACGGCGGCCGTGAGGCGGTTGAGCGCGACACGACGGTAGCTCCCACTTCTTCGCGGCGAGGAATCCTCCACGAAGGCGAGCATAGGGCAGTGAGTGACACACCCTTGCTATATTGAGCTTGCTAGATTAATTTAGTTGTGTGCTTGCAGCCATTTATGGCTTGCACACAGTGTACGGCAAGTCCCTTGCTTTGACACGTGCGACAAATGCGCACATTTTTGGCGTCATTGCCGGGGAGATGCCCTGCACTAAGCTCGAATAGCACTCTATGCTGCTTTGTGATGCAATGTGAGATGTAGGAAAGGTAGAGAAAGAAGGTGTGTGGCTGTTGAGAAGGATTTGTGAACTTTGTTTTTGTTGTAGTGTATTGTTTTCTATTAATAAGGTGTTAAAAAATTTTGCTGCAATGTACTGTTTTCTATTGATAAGGTGTTAGATCTATAATGTTAGATATGTAAGGTGCAGTAAGTAGATATGTTAGTTAATTAGATGCTGTAGTACTGTGTTAAACAGTGTGTAACAGTAGCTCTGTTAGTTGCAAGTAGGTTGGTTAGGTGTGTTTGCACGCGTGCGCGGTGCGACCGCGGTGACCTTATCCTTCCAAAAAAATAAAAAAAGGAAGGATCGGGATCGGGAACATTCCCCAAGCCCAAGCCCAGGCTCAAGCCTCAATCACCCTTTGGACTTACTTATTTTAGCCTCACGCCTAAGTAAAAATCGACCCTTTTGAGGACCATCGGAGCTTTGGGTAATCGAACATTGTGTTGTAAATCCCACTATGACACCCTAAGCGATGCGCTCGTTTTGAGCTATCACACGCTCTAATAAAAAAAACGATCGTAAAAAGACATTAAAAAACATCAAAAAACGAGTGAAAACAGGGTGCAAAACACTCAAAAAATCAAGCGGTTAACCTTCGAGGGTATTCATCGACGCTTGTAGGGTGCCAAAGGCATATGCATCTGCACTCTAGTCGTGTGCTAGAGGCCGAGCAACTAGCGAGCACTTCGACTTACGCGGGTTCTCAATACCCACCTATCTTAGGTTCCGGGCCCTCGGCGGGGACCCAAGGTAGTACAATCCAAGACCCAAACATAGCTGCTAGTGACTCTTCCTTTGACCACGATATTATGGAAGGGCATCCTACACCAAACCCCAAGAAAGTAAACAAAAACATACATGTCTAGTGTGTTTAGTCGCTTTATAGAAACCTTTAGTAGAGCTCCTCGCTCTGAACCTGCGGCTAGTGAAGTTAACGAAAGTGAGAGAGAGGTAGATTCGCCTTTGGTATCTCAAGGGGAGCCTATACTCCCTAAGAGTGTCCACGTCGATATCCTGCCCCCTAGTTTCATGGAAGACCTTGCAAAGCAATCACCCCCGAAGTTCTACTACCCGATGGTAGGAGTCTTGCGAAGGTGCAAGAAGTTGAGCGCTATATGCAAGGGGCTAGGGAGAGGGAAATGGAGAGTTTCCTAAAACAACACTGAGCCATGGAGGGAAAGACCCCTAGGACATCAGGCATAGCAATCGAGCAATCGACTGCTCCTGAGTTAGTAGGCAATGTGGGTCAAACTGTGGGGAACAATAATGCTTCCACCTCAAGGGAAACCTCTAGTACGCCGGGCCTAGAAGGGTTATTTCTCAACGAAAATTGGAAATATGACCTACAAACTGAAACCTTGACTGACCTGTACACGGGTTACACATACCATATAGGTTGGTTAGAAGTTGTACAATATACTTCTAGCACCAAAGTCTAGAGGAGCGACAACAGATGGTATGCAATGTCATCCATAGCGTCATCCAATGGGAGAGGCAAAACCGAGGGATTAACATTCCTTCAACGGGCCTTATGAGATTCTTGGATACGGGCAATGCCAGACAACCAACACTATCACAGATGGAAACTCCTTCAATGAGTTCAATGGACCCTTCATATATTGTGTCACCTGGAGTCTCAGTACAGTCTGAACCCACAAGTAGTAGTTTTACTTTTCCAAATCTAGCTCATCTGTCTCTCGGAGACACTATGACTACGATACCTACTCCGGTGATGAGTACAAAAAGTACACCTTGGACCTCGTTTGTTAGCACTTCACCGCTACCTAGTAGCACAGTGCCCCCAACAATACCTACAGGTGTGCATCAAGCGTATGTACCTGTCGCACCTCATGCTCATGTAGCTCCCACACCCCCAATTATGCCAAGGGCTTACACTCCACAATGGCATTATCCGAGATCTTATTCAAGTGGGGCCATACCATTTAGCAATAACATGTCATATCCGGCACGGCAATGCGTAGGGCCACACCTATGAACTTTGGACCACCACGTGGTACACCACCATACGAGGTGTGGGACCCAAGGGCCACGCGTATGCCAAGGCCAAGGCCAACTCCCATCCCACATGTAGTTCCAAGAGCACCTATACCTGCGGCCACTATACCTACTTATTTAGGAGATTTGGCAGCATTTGCTCAAACCATCGATCGATCTATTACTGAGAATATGCGTAACACGCCTGATAGAGAGCCTAGAAGTAAGGCAGTACAAACAGCCAAGCTGGCACAAAAATTTAGTGGAGGCGGGGATGTGAGAAATCATCTCAAAGTGTTTGAACAAATATACAATTCTCTAGGAGAACACAATGACCTACATAAGAGTAATGATTTAAGCCTAAGCTTAAGTGGGAAGGCTGGGGATTGGTATAGAACCCTAAGGGTGGAAGAAAAAACGATTTACCCTACTCTTAGGAGACTCTTCTTGAAAGAATACATACGAGAGGGAGTGCTTTGGGGTGTAACCTCTTAGCTCCAAAAAGCCCAACGAGAGGAAGGAGAGTCGGTGAGAGACTTTAATTAGTTGCTTGAAGTATTTGAATTCTCATTGTAATCCAAATGGGCTCTTCAATAATAATCAATTGCTTGATAGATTCATTAGGGTATTACGACATGAGGATATCTGCAATGGCCTAGTCATCAGAGGTATCACCATTTGGGAAGCAAACACCACCAATGCAATTCAATTGGAGGATAATTTAATGATTCAAGGAGAAAGAGTGTTTGTTGAGCCTCAATCTACCATCTCGCAAGCATCGGGGCATCAGCCAATGACCCTAAAGCCTATTGCTAAAGAGCCAAAGATATCTGAGATGACTTTAGCAGATCTCACCAAGGCCATTCAAGAGAGTCTTAGAGACAATCATGCTCCACAAAACAATCATATGTATCCAAGAAGGGAGCAACAATGGTGCTCAGTATGCTATGGTCCGCATAGTGAATGCCCTACTTTTAGAGTAAAATTCAATGGGAATTGCAATGCATGTGGGAAGTATGGTCATCAAGCTAAGGATTGCATAGTATTTAAGCGCGTGATGGCCAATAGACCAACCTTAGCATGGACAGACACACCTCGAGTGCCTGCATTGATGCCGGCTCCACCTCTTGAACAAACATCACAACACATGGTCCCTAGGGCCCAAAATGTTGTTTAAACAACACCCTTACCACCTCCAGTGCTAGGATCGCAACCACCACATCCGAGAATCACTTCTGTGAATCAAGTGGGCTGTGAGTCATCTATTGCTTGTTTGGAAGGCTGTGAGGAAGATATAGACCCTAATATTGCCTATGGGATTGATGCACTTGAAGAAAGTCCACAATACTCCATGGAGGACTATTGGGGACAAGTGAAACCTGTCTATCAAGTAGCTGCTCTTGCTGCAAGAGGCCAAAATATCAATTACACTGCCAAGAGACCACCTCTTCAATGCTATGAGTGTGGAGGTCCACATCATGTGGCCGAGTGTCCTATTAGGCTACAAAAGAATGCCATCTAGGGAAAACCAATCAAGCGAGCACGTCTACAATGCCGATACTCATGTGTAATCAATGTGGCATAGATCATTTGATTGCCCAATGTCCGAATAATCCAAATGCACCGAAGATCACTTGATTGAGGTTACCGAGGAGCCATCACAAAGTACACCTGTGGTATTAGTAAAATGTACTCACATGATTGATGCTCCAAAAACAAAATTATATTCTTGAAGAAAGAGACATGGCATCAATTGCCCAATCTTAGAAGAAGAAGAAAACACAAAGGAAGAGCTTGCAAAAAGCAGTGAAGTCAGACGCCAATTCAAGACCAACATAGGGACTGGTGACGACCCCGTATATATGAACGACGCTGAAGAGGATTCTGATTTAGGTGAACCCATGGAGACCAAAACGACCACTAAGAAAGAAACCAACAAGGAAGATTGTCACATGAGCCACAATGGCCAGGATCTAAGAAGAAGATAGGAACTTACCCAAACCCTATAGAGGAGATCGAGCGAGTCAAGCAATTAAGGAGTTTGGTACAAGATACCCAAAGGGATCCAGAACCAACACCTAGGTAGATCCAATTACAAACACATTGTTCCCTACGCAAGAACAACCTCACAAAGTCCATAGACCCCTAGCCATACCTAGTGTCCTCCAGGAAGAAAGTGACTTAAAGTCATGGGAAAGTGGACGTACTCACTTCTTGTTGGAAAGAATGTTTACAGAGGGACTACCTGACCCTATCAAAGAAATGGAGATCCCATCTTCCCCAAGTCAAGGGACTGAAGCCCAAAAGGTGCCATTAAATATTTCCAAATTGATGGATTTCATGGCTTCAGAAGTTAGAACCACCATCATGTCCAAACTATATGGAGACCCTGAGCTATTCTTAGCTCTTCGAGCTTTCCTCAATGGAGAATTGAAGGTTGGGCTACCACAATTTGCATAGATGGATGGAGCTAGGGAGATGCCAATAGATCAGGAAAACTTAGATCCACAACCCAACCTAGATGAGAACCATGTTGTAGAAATACTTGTTAACAAGTTGGGACAATACTTTGAGGGTGATGAATCCAATGCAACCATACCAATCACTACCCCATTGCAGTATTGTTACACATGTAAAGTGGACACTGATGTTGGGAAAGATTCTCCTTATATGGATGTACTACCTGGGATGACTGAGTCAGACAATGTGGATTGGGTCCACTTAGCAGCAACCATAGACACTTGGGGAAACAGAGGGACGACCTGGGTAACACTTGAGGGGGATGAAATGCCATCACTCGTACACTTAAATATGCTAGAAGCAATGCATATAGCTTCTGATAGCTTCTGATGACCTACAAGATGAAGGTTTGACTGGCATTGGAACCAATAGCATCTCACAAGACTATAGCCCACACGATTTGAGGTCAGAATCATCAATTGAAATTGACTCTAAGGACGAAGAATCTGAGTTAAATCTTAGTGCAAATGTGGGGACAAACCATTTAGGGCCCAGTGGTACCCTAGATGACAATCTATCCCAGGGAGCAGAAGACACAAGTAGCGATTCATCTAGTGACTCGTCACTAGAGATCAACCGTAATAAAAAATTAGACAAGAAGAGTAAGAGATATAAAATGCGACGATATTGTTACCATATACATGTGGTAGTGATGTGTGTGAACACATTAGGACTGTCGGGGCATTTTTTCCCTCTTTAGGACGTTTTTTCCCTCGTGTATTGTATATACGCCCATCACTCTAGGGCTATCTATCTTTCCATTGCACACTCACTAAACACACTCTCAGTTGTGTGCCTTAAGCTTCCTTTGTCTTCTCCAAGCTGTGTGCATTTCTCTGCAACCCTAATTCCAACAATTGGTATCAGAGCAGGTTGCGTCCTCCCGGGCTTAGTCGCCAGTAGCTCCAGCACACGCCTGCTCACTTTCTCCGATTCCAGTGAGCTTTCGCGAGCGTTCACAGGTCGACAAAAATTTTGAGTAAGCTCGTAGAGCTTAGCATGCTCAGATTTTTTATTCGGGCTCATTTCGGACTCCGTTTCCACTACAGGCCGGTCTGCATAGGCAATTTCATCATTTAGTGTAGAATTTTTGTCAGTGCCGTTTTCTGCATAACATGTCCTATACAGTCTATTACAGGTTGTGCTATATAGCACGTGCTAGTCTCACTCAGTTTCTCCTCATTTCGGGCAGTTGTCACATCAGGTGCAGACATTTTCCATGGCTGACAACAACACAGATGTATTCAAGATGTTTGCTATTGAGGATAGGTTGGATGGGAACAATTACCCTATGTGGGCTTACATGATGCAACATGTTCTTGTGTCAAAGGGCGTCTGGAATATTGTGCAGGGCATCGATGTACGTCCTGGTTCTGAGGATGTAGGCGATGTTGAGGATGTTGCAGGTCTTGCTGCAAGGATTGTTGTTACAATTGTTTTGCCTATGGTAGAACAAGCTCGTTGGGATGTTAAGGATGCGCAGGCTCATGAATTGATTGCGTTGTCTGTGAAGCGCACCATTGTTCCTCACATCCGTTCAGCAAAATCTGCAAAACAAGCTTGGGATATTCTAGCAGGTCTTTATGCAAGCCGCAATAAGGCTAAAATTGCTTTGCTGCGTAAAGAGCTGGAGTCAAAGATTATGCATGAGGAAGATGATATGGACACTTTCCTTGCTAGTGTCAAGGATATCAATGAGCAACTCATTTCTGCAGGTGAAGTCATTTCAGACAGTTCCCTAGTGCAGACTGTTCTTGATGCCTTACCAGATTCTTACCAGACTTTTTCTAGTACTTGGAGACTTATGACCCAAGGAAATCCAGAAGTTGTCAAGTTTGATGCATTATGCACATTGCTGTTGCAAGAGTCACTTTCCAGAAAAAACAGGACTAGGCAACGTGCAGTTGAAAAGGCTTTTATTGCTTCTCAAAGAAAGGGTGGTAACAACAATGCAGCCACTTCTTATGGTTCTACTGCGAGTGGCAAAACTTATGTTCCTAATGCTTCTGTTGGCAGCACTTCGTCAGGTAATTCTGGTAACAAGGGCTAAAAGAAGATGCGTTGCCATTATTGTAAAGCTAATGATCACTTGATCAAGTCGTGTCCTAAGTTGAAGTCCAAAGAGGCTAAGAAGAAAGAGGGTGGTTCCACTGCAAATGCTGGTTCCACTACAAATGCAGCCATTGTTGAGTCTTCTGTGAAAGGAGACTGTAATGCTGATGTTGATGCAGAATGGGCTTTTAGCGCAGAGTGCACTTACAATCATGCTGTCCATGATGCATGCTTGTCAGTTGCTGCAAATTCACATGTGTGGTATTTTCACAGTGGTGCTACAAAGCACATTACCTCACATCGTGAATTTTTTACCTCTCTCGAGTCTATCCCTCATGGGAATTTAGTCACTTGTGCCAAGAATGCCTCTTATCCAGTTCAGGGAGTTGGAAAGATTGTGCTTAGTGCTACAAATGGCAATTCTTTCAGACTTGTTGATGCACTTTATGTACCTGGGATCAAGAAGAACCTTTTGTCTGTATTATCTGCACTTTCTAGACTTGGACTTGTAGTCAAATTTGTGGATGACAGATGTACAGTTCATGATCTCAGTTTTGGTGATGAAATTGTTGGATCTGCCCTTTTATGCCGTGGGCTGTATAAGCTCACTTTGTATGACAAGTGTGGACAAAATTTTGCAAATGCAATTGCAAATTCAAGGGTTGTTTCAGATGCAAAGCTTTGGCATGCACGTTTTGGGCATCTGAATTTTGCCAATTTGCTGCATTTGTAGAAATCTGATATGGTTGCTTCTTTGCCGCTGTCAGGAGTTTTTTGGAGCAAGAGATTGCGCATATGTACATATCCATGCATGGTGCATCGAATAAAGGATTGCCCATTTTCCAGAGTCAGGTGGTTACGTGGGGCCCACATGTGTACAGGTAGGACATCATGTACATAGTGCATTGATTTTTATCGTCACCAGTACCAGTGTGTTTTTTCTATAATAATGAGAAGTTGGTAGCGCGTAAAACTTCTCAAGGAAGCTATCCACGGGCCGACGACATGAGGTAAGCAGGTGCGTCAGATGGCATCTAGTGGCGTCAGGAGGTCGAATGGGGTCAATACTTGCACGCGGAGAAGTACGGACGCAACGTGGGTGTTTTCTTGTGATAATTATGCAGAAAGGTCATCATGAGGACCATCTTTTGGGGCCACTTCACGTGGTGGCGGGATGCATTATTTGAAAAAGCTGAGTGCGAGGTGTGTGGATGATGCAAAAAGGTGACAACTATGCACTACGAGGTCAGTTTTTGGCATGTTCGAGGTCCGTTTGAGGTCATCTAAAAGGCCAAGGGTGCCCAAGTAATACAGCTAAGTGTGGGAACTGAAAAAACGGAGAGAAGACCAGAAAAAACGTGGAGAGAAGAGGAGGAACAGCCGCAGGTGTGTTTTTGGGGTTTTTGGAGCCTGTTTTGGCTGTAAACTGCTCATCCGAGGTCGGATTTGACCACTTTGACATTGTAGAGTGGGGTTTTGGGCCGTTCCAAATGCGATGGCACTGTCCATTTTCTCAAATTCCTCACTATTTTCCTGTTGTTTTGGCTGTGTAAGTTTCTCCTATGAGCGAAGCTTCTGCTCCAGTTTGTGATTGTATCTGGCTTATTTTACCTATACTGTGTGAGCTATTTGCCCCATTTGTGTTGGCCCAAGCTCATTTGTATCTAAACATAAAAAATTATCCTCTTTTGAGCTGAGGTTTTTGGCTGTGTGTGTGTGTGTGTCTCTGTGTGGAGTGGATAAATGGATAGTCTCTCTCCTCTCACTCCATCGGTGTGTTCCCTGTCTCGGCCAGGTGGATTGTGTAAGCCGAGTGGTGCCCCATAGTGTGTGTATATATTATTCCAAGAGTGTGTGTCGGGTCGTTATAGAGGCGTTCTGTGTGTTTCCATCTTGCTCACATTCTTTTGGCGCCCCCACGGAGGATCTTCTTCGAGTACCTTCGGCCTCGAGCTTCCAGCTTCGAGATTCACGATTACAGATTGCAGATTACAGGTTATAGGGACAGGTACAGGTACAGGTGACTCACACAGGTACAGGTAGCTAGAGTACAGGGATATACTAGCAGTGGCGTCACTTGCAGTTGTGGGTATGCATCTTTTGGCGCATGTTTGAGCGCATTATCTGCTGGATTGTATGTTACTTGTGGAAACTGGCATTGTACGCATTTGTGGAGCCATACTTGGTTTTATTTGGTAGTCCCAGCCATTTCAGAGACTTGGTCTGGAAGATAGTCATTTCTGAGACTTGACTATATGCGATTTGTATTAGCCTTCATGTGAGGGTCAATAGCGTGAGGTTTTATTGAGCTGGGGGATTCTCAAATGTGGAGATCCTTTCGGTGATACAGGTAGCTGGAGCACCCATTTCGTGACCTCGCCATAGGCTATGTATTAGTGATTCCTATTTGATGCTCGGGTTCTACTGTTCGCAGTTTATGCATACATATACAGTCTATATTTTGGGTTCTTACTGCTCTACTTCTGGGGAAACTCTGTCAAAATTTTTTCAAGTTATGATGGCTGCTTTTTTGGTCTATTGAGCCATTTATGCTGTTATGCTGCTGCAATTTTGGCAAAATCAAAGGATAAGACAGGTGTGCTTTCTTGGGAGCTGCATGGTTGACTTTAATGGATGATCAAAATGGCCCTCAATTCACTCCTTTTCATTTAACTCAAAGAATCCATATAAATGTTCATGTGTCCAGGAAGATTTTTTTCCAGCAGCGCATAGTCTTTATGTTCGGGCCAAGAAGATTAAGAGAGATACTGGAATGTCCTTTGCCGGTTGTAATTCCGATGATTAACTATGAAAACTCATTTGATGTGAATGTGTTTGTCCTTATCTAAAGTTGAGCTCCATTGAAGTTTTTGGGAATTGAGTCAGTAAAAAGTTTTGGGTTCTTGCACGTGTGTTCGAAGGGGTTCTCAAAGCATCGAAACTTGGGTAGCCATGGCTTTCTCTTATCCGGAGTTTCATGGAAGAAGTGATGAAGATGTGGAAGACTTTTTGGAAAAGATGGAGGTTGCCTGCATTAGCAACCAGATTCATGACCCTACGCAGATGTTACGTCTTCTCCAAATTGATTTGAAGAGTGATGCACGAGTTTGGTCCAAAGCATTTGAAGAGGAGTTGCGTGTGGCTGATCCACCTGTAAGATTGAGTTGGGACAATCTACGGCATGGGTTGGAAGTGGAGTTTGTGAAGGTAGAAGATCCTGACAAAGTGTGGCAAGAAGTACAAGCTTTGGTGCAAAAGGAAGGTGAGCCAATAGATGCGTACATACGTAAGTTCTCATTGGCATGGGAGCGGATGTGCAAGGCCTTAGCACCACAAGTACCCCCGCCTGACATGATGAAGAAGGACAGGTTCTTGGCTGGTCTTTGGGAGAATATACGTTGGAGAGTGGAGCTAAAGAAGCCTAGGACATATGAAGATGCACTAGAGGTAGCAAGGAACAAAGAGTGGAAGTTGAGGAAAATGAGCCAGTTAGGGGTGGAGTCTTTGTCCATGAGGTCTGAATTTCAGCCTATGGATTCTTTACAAGGTCGCATGTTCATCATGAACCAGTGGTTTCTGTTACTCCTCAGGTTATGCCAGCAGTGGTCACTACTGCAGTGCAAGATGATGGGCTAAGGCAAGACATGAGGCAAGTGGTAGATTTAATGAAGAATCTCAGCCTAAACATGCTAGGTCAAGTGGGAAATAATCGAGGTCGCGGGAGGTTTGCAAATCAGCCAGGAGGTGAAGAAAGACCTAGGAATGGTGTTGGACAAAGCAATGGTAGGTTCTGGAGGAGGACGCCCACATGTTATAATTGTGGAGAGTTGGGCCACATCAGCCCGCAATGTGATAAGCCACCAAGGATGGGGGGAGACATGTATCCATTGCCAAGACAGGTGCTAACTAGGTCAAATGATTATGGCATCGAAATTAAGGGAGAAGAAGGAACCAGTGGGTTAACCCAGGAGGAAAAGGGAAAGACAAAAGTGTTAAGTGTGGTTACCTTAGAGAAGGCATCAAAGCTAGAGGATACATTAGTGATGCCTATTGGAAAGAGGACCACAGAGGAAAAGGAAGGAAGAAGTGCCCCAGGTCCTAGTAAGAAGAAAGGAAAGAGCCATGAAGGCAAGGATGTCAAGGCCAAGAGGAAAAGGAAAGCTCGTCGCAAATTTCATGTTTCAGATTTTCCACTAGGGGATGGGCAATTAAGCTATGACTTGAAGGAGGATCTGACAAGCAGGAAGGCAGATGTTACTTTTGGGCAGCTTATAGAGATGGTTCCTAAGTTAAAGCGACAATGGAAGAGGATGGTTAACCCAATGGAGAAAGAGCCAGAGAGAGGTTCAGTGAAGGTGTTGGCGATGGATGAGCTACCAGACATTTGTCCAATAGTAGATGTGTGGCATAAAAGGAAAAATCTGGGACAAGTTTATGTAGATGGCGGAGCCCAAATATGTGTCATAACACACTCATGCGTTGAGAAGATGGGTCTCACAGTGACTGGGGTGTCAGGATTCCGGATCAGTTTGGCAAACCATCAAAAAGTAAAGTGTTTGGGTGTTGTAAAGAGCTTAGAAGTGGAAGCATATGATGCAAAGGCAATGGTTTATTTTCATGTGATGCTAGCGGGGTTGGGAGCATATCCTATTATACTGGGCAGACCATGGTTACGTGTAGTGGGAGCTGTTCAAGATTGGCGACGTGGTACGATTAGCCTCTATGGAAAGACAGGTGCCAAGAAGCTTTATAATATGGACACAAGGAAACGGTTGGAGGAGCTTTATGAAGATGAGGATGAATCTAGTGATGAAGACTATTCCACAGTGACTGATGAGGACAGTGATAGCACTACCAGCAGTGATGAGGATGCTGATGTTGCATTTCTTTTGATGGACAAAGGAATCCAGGAGTCCGGTTTAGTTGCATTTGCGAATGAGGTTGAGGATGAAAGTGAAGGGCCTTATGAACTGATTGAAGGGCTGATGCAAACCAAGGTTGAATTCTCAAAGAAGCAAGAATTGATGACACAAATGATCAGTGGAGACCTCTCAACTATGGAGAAGGAGATATATTTGCAAATGCTAGCTAGTTTTCCTGATTTGTTCATTACTTCATATGAAGAGATCAGAGGGTTCAAGGGCAAAGAGATGCATATAGAGATGAAAGAAGATGCTAAGCCAGTACAGCAAAGGCTAAGAAGGATGGGCCAAGAGCAGATGGAAGCCTTGCGGGAAGAGGTGGAAAAGTTATTGAAGGCAAGGTTCATAGTCCCTGTGGAGACCACAGAATGGGTGAGTCCAGTAGTAGTCAGTCCAAAGAAGGATGGGAAGTGGAGGATTTGTGTAGATTTTAAACCCTTAAACGCAGCCACTAAGAAGAACCCATATCCTCTTCCATTCATCGATCAGATCTTGGATTCAGTGGCAGGTTATGAGAGGTACAGTGTGTGTGATGGTTTTTCAGGCTATTTTCTATTGAAGATTGCTCTTAAAGACCGCACAAAGACAACTTTTATTACACCATGGGGCTGCTATTGCTACACAGTATTGCCGTTTGGGTTGTCAAATGGACCATCTTTCTATCAAGAGAGAGCAAATTGGGTATTGAAACCATTCCTTGGTAGTTGTGTTAAAGCTTTTATGGACGACTTTTGTGTCTATAGCAGTAGGGCTGAACATCATGAGAAGCTGCAGATGGTATTGGCTCGATATGATGAATGTGGAGGACAACTAAATCCCAAGAAATTTCATCTAGCACAGCCAAGGATGAAGTTATTGGGCCATATGGTGTTAGAAAATGGCATTGAGGCTGATCCAGACAAGGTTAAGTCTATTATTCTTCTTCCATCACCTACGAGTACGAAGCAATTGGCAACCTTTATACACAAAGTGAAGTACATGGCGCGGTTTATCCCATTGTCTTCTCAGCTTCTTTATCCATTACAACAAGTGGAAACGCATGATCCATTGCAATGGGATGACAAGTGTGAAGAAGTGTTTCAAGAGGTCAAAGAGGTGTTAGGGGGGTTATCAGCCATGCAGGCTCCTGATTGGGAGAAAGTGTTTTATGTAAATCCATCAATAGGGGATGATGCCATTGGAGCCATGCTGTTGCAAAAGGGGAAGGGCAGCCATTATATGAGGCCAGTGTATTGTGCAAGCCGAGTGAAGTTGGTAGCGGAGAGAAAATTCTCGGAAGTAGAGCTAGTGATGGCCAGTGTAATATTTGCTTGTCGACGATTTCGTCATTACTTGCTACCACGACCTTTTGTTTTCTTGACAAGTTATGCCTTTTTGCCGCAGTTAATTAATGGTACTAACATGTCAAATGTGGTGAAGAAATGGGTGATTGAGCTACAAGAGTTTGAGTTCTCTTTTCTAGTGGAAGACAGTATAAGGGCTACCCTAGCTGATTTGTTGACCTACAAGGAGAATCCCCTTATTGTTAAGGAAGAGGTGGTGAGAAAGGTAGTTGAAGAAGTGCCACAGATCAGCAATGCACATGTGTTGTTCTTTGATGGATCATACAGAAAGCGCCATGATGCCGCTTCAGGGGGTATAGCACTTTATGATCCAGAGGGGAAGCTAGTATGTAAGAGAGGGTTCAAATTGGATGCACATAGTAACAATGAGGCTGAATATGCTACATTGGAAGCCGGCTAACACATTTGTTTGAAGCATGGGGTTAGAAGGTTGAGCATAAAAGGTGATGCCTTGTTAGTTGTGAAGCAAGTGCTGGGTGTGTGGAAGAGCAAGAACACCTCATTGAAGGAAATGTGTTTCAAAATTAAAGGCCTGTTAAAAACGTTTGAAGCATGGAGCATCAGACACATTGAACGTGCTCTAAATGGAGAGGCACATGAAGCAGCTCAAGGCATGATTGGGGAGTTATTTGTGTTGAGGACCACTTTACCTCTTTATCATGGCCGAGAAAGTTTGGCTCAAGAAGAGGAGTTTTTGCTAACAGGAATCATTCCAAAGGAGATTCAGAAGTCTAAGAAGTATGGTTTTGTGCGCAGAGCGTATAGGTACAAATTGACTGGTGATGTCTTATACATGAAAGGGGCTGATCTCGTGTTGAGACGTGTACCTTGGAGGGAGGAGCTTTACAGAGTGTTGGAAGAGAATCATGAAGGCGCATGTGGCGGCCATTTTGCTCTAAAGATCACTTTGCATAAGATCTTGCAAGAGGGGTATGTCTGGCCTAGTTTGCACAAGGATGTTCACCATTGGTGTAGGTCTTGCAATAGGTGTCAAGCATTTGGGAAGAGAGTGTTGAAGCCAGAGCTACCAAAAACCATTATGGCGTTTGATGTGTTTAAAAAGTGGGGGATTGATGCAATAGGCCCGCTACCTATCACAAGCAGGGGAAAAAAGCTATATTTTGACTGCAGTGGACTATCTCTCTAGATGGGCAGAGGCTATCGCAGTAAAACAGATCACTGCAAAGGATGTGGCAAAATTTGTGTACGATGAAATATGTTGCAAGTTTGGGGTGCCATTGGAGCTACTTTCGGATAAGGGGCCAGGATTTAGAGCTAAACTGCTAGACTTCTTATGCATGAATATGAAGATTAGGCACCAGCATACCACTCCTTATTACCCGCAGTGTAATGGCTTGAATGAAAGATTCAATGGTGAGTTGGTACAAATTCTTTCGAAAGTGAGAGAGCACCAAGGAAAGAATTGGGATTTGGAATTGCCTAGTGCATTATGGTCTTACCATACTTCGGTGAAGACAGGTACAGGGTTTACTCCATTTCATTTGGTATATGGAAAGGAAGCACTATTGCCTGTGGAGGTAGAGTTGCCTACAGTAAAGATGCTAGAGAAGTTGCTTGGGCCGCCTAGTGATGCATTCAAAGAGAGGCTCTTACAGTTACAAGAGGTTCAGCTGGATAGGATGAGTGCATTGGAACATTATGGGCAGATGCAAGAGAAGGCTTTGGCAAAGATAAATGAAAAGGTCAGAAGTAAGGGTATCAAGAAGCATGACTTGGTTTTGCGCTACAACAGTAAGCTGGACAACACCTTCCAAAAGAAGTTTCAAATTAAGTGGGAAGGCCCTTTCAAGGTAGTGGAGTGTTTCCCGAATGGTACATATCAGCTGGCTAACATGGATGGTGTTCTACATAAGTCAAGGGTAAATGGATTGCCTCTTAAATTTTATCATGCTAGATTGATGATGGTGGAGCAAGATGAGCTGTCTGTGGAGGAAGTAATGTTTGTGAGGGATGAGGAGACCTGTGATGCGGCAAGTCTCATATCTCTTTTTGCTACTGCTGATCATGAATGATCTAGCAGGCTAGGGGATGGGCAAATTATGTCAGGAGTTTTTTGGAGCAAGAGATTGTGCATATGTACATATCCATGCATGGTGCATCGAATAAAGGATTGCCCATTTTCCAGAGTTAGGTGGTTACGTGGGGCCCACATGTGTACAGGTAGGACATCATGTACATAGTGCATCAATTTTTATCGTCACCAGTACCAGTGTGTTTTTTCTATAATAATGAGGAGTTGGTAGCGCGTAAAAATTCTCGAGGAAGCTATCCGTAGGCCGATGACATGAGGTAAGCAGGTGCGTCAGATGGCATCTAGTGGCGTCAGGAGGTCGAATGGGGTCAATACTTGCACGCGGAGAAGTACGGACGCAACGTGGGTGTTTTCTTGTGATAATTATGCAGAAAGGTCATCATGAGGACCATATTTTGGGGCCACTTCACGTGGTGGCGGGATGCATTATTTGAAAAAGCTGAGTGCCAGGTGTGCGGATGATGCAAAAAGGTCACAACTATGCACTACGAGGTCAGTTTTTGGCCTGTTCGGGGTCCGTTTGAGGTCATCTAAAAGGCCAAGGGTGCCCAAGTAATACAGCTAAGTGTGGGAACTGAAAAAGTAGAGAGAAGTCCAAAAAAAACGTGGAGAGAAGAGGAGGAACAGCTGCAGGTGTGTTTTTGGGGTTTTTGCAGCCTGTTTTAGTCGTAAACTGCTCATCCGAGGTCGGATTTGAGCACTTTGACATTGTAGACTGGGGTTTTGGGCCGTTCCGGACGCGATGGCGCTGTCCATTTTTCTGAATTCCTTACTATTTTTCTGCTTTTTTGGCTGTGTAAGTTTCTCCTATGATTGAGCGAAGCTTCTGCTCCAGTTTGTGATTGTATCTGGCTTATTTTACCTATACTGTGTGAGCTATTTGCCCCATTGGTGTTGGCCCAAGCTCATTTGTATCTAAACATCAGAAATTCTCCTCTTTTGAGATGAGGTTTTTAGCTCTGTGTGTGTGTGTGTGTGTGTGTGTGTGTGTGTGTGTGTGTGTGGAGTGGATAAGTGGATAGTCTCTCTCCTCTCACTCCATCGGTGTGTTCCCTGTCTCGGCCACGTGGATTGTGTAATCCGAGTGGTGCCCCATAGTGTGTGTGTATATCATTCCAAGAGTGTGTGTCGGGTCGTTATAGAGGCGTTCTGTGTGTTTCCATCCCGCTCACACCACCTCTTGAAGCACCTATCAAACATGTTTGTGAAGGTTGTATTTTGGGTAAGATGCAGCGTTTGAAGTTTCCAAAGGATGGTTCAGTTAGGGCCACATGCAGGTTGCATCTTGTGCATAGTGATGTTTGTTGGTCCATGCAAACTCTGTCCTTGGGCAATTACCTTTACTTCCTGACTTTCATTGATGATTACTCCAAGCATGCATGGTATTTCAACTTAAAGCGAAGTCCAAAGTTTTTATGTGCTTCAAACAATTTTTGGCTATGGCTGAAAATGTATCGAAATTTACTATGGGCACCCTTCGTTCCAATCGAGGGCGGGAGTATATGTCTTTGTGGGATAAAACACCACATTGCCTTATACACATCAACAAAATGGTGTTGCTGTGAGAGGAAAATCAGGTCACTTACGGAAATGGCATGATGTATGGTCAAAGGCAAAGCTTTGCCGCATTCTTTTTGGCTTGAGGCCATCATGTGTTCCACTTATGTACTTTACAGGTGTCCTACAAAAGCTTTGCAGTCTATAACTCCATATGAAGCATGGCATGATAGAAAGCCTTCTATTGAGCACATGCGTGTTTTTGGCTGTTTGGCATATGCTTTGGTGCCACAAACACAACGCAGAAAATTGGATGATAAGGCTGTCAAATGTATTTTTGTTGGTTATAGTGCTGAAAGCAAAGGTTACACGTTTTATCATCCACAAACAAAGTGTATTTTGGTTTCACAGGATGTAGTGTTTGTGGAAGATTCTCTTCAGCCCTTGCTGTCATGTACTAGAGAAAGTAATGTAAGCTCACAGGACATTTATGACACTTTGTTGCCTCTTTTCAGTGGTGGAAGTTCGAATGTAAATTCCAATGAGGCAAATGTACATCCTATGGGGGTTTCCAAAAATGTTACACATCAGCCTATTACTCATGCAGATGTACATGATGTACTTGATGAGGAAAGGGTTGAAAATGAGCAAGCTAGAGGTATGCCAAAATGGATGGTGCATACATTGCGTGACAATAAATTGGATGCACCGTTGTCTAGTCGTACTCGTTTAGGGTCTCGCCATGCATCTTATGCATCAGATTGTTATGCTTTGGTTGTGTCTAGCTTACATAATGTTGAGGAGCCTCTGTCTTTTGATGAAGCACAAAATTCAAAAAATTGGATGGCTGCCATGCAATCAGAATATGATGCACTTATAGAAAATGACACATGGACTTTAAGTGATTTGCCTCCTGGCAAAAAGGCCATTGGTACAAAGTGGGTTTACAAGTTGAAACGGAAGCCGGATGGTTAGGTTGATCGCCATAAGGCTTGACTTGTTGCAAAAGGCTATGCGTAACAAAAAGGCATAGATTATGAAGAAACTTTTGCTCCCACTTGTCGTATGACTACTGTTCATTTTCTATGTGCATTGGCAGCTCATTTTGGTTGGGATGTACATCAATCAGACATTGTTACTAATTTCTTGAATGGTGACATGTTTGAGGAAGTTTATGTAACACAGCCTCGCGATTTTGTCAAGAAAGTACAAGAGGACAAAGTGTGCAGGTGTAAGAAGGCTTTGTATGGGTTGAAGCAATCTCCTCATGCTTGGTATGAGAAAGCTGACACTCATTTGGTCAAATGAGGCTTCCGTATAGCAGTCCAACAAAAAGCACATTGTATGTAAAGCATGAGGGTGATGTACTTCTCATTGTGGTTCTTTATGTAGATAATTTGTTGATCACTAGACCAAATGAGAGACATATTGCTGAATTTAAGGCTGATTTGAATGCTACTTTCAAGATGAAAGATTTAGGGTGTTGCATCATTACGTGGGTATACAGTTTAAGCAGTGTGGTGGTGGTATTGCCTTGTGTCAGAAAAGTTACATAGAGACATTGCTATGTAAGTTGGACTTGAGGATTGCAAACCTATTGCCACTCCCATGGAAACAAGTTTAAAATTGAGTCTTCATGATGCTAGTGATCCTGCAAATGTCACTCTTTATCAAACTGATGTTGGATGCCTCATTTATGTATGCAACATGAGGCCGAATATTCATTTGGCAGTCTCACAGGTCAGCAAATTTATGCATAGCCCAGGGTCTAAGCATTGGCAGGTTGTCAAGAGGATTTTTTTCTACCTTAGTGGCACTTTACATCTTGGCTTGTTTTATCCCAAGGGGAGATCATTGACGCCATACTTACATGCTTTTTCGAACTCAAATTGGGCTGGTTGTTTTGACATGCGAGTGTCCACAAGTTTTTGTTTCATGCTTGGCAGTTCATGTATATCATGGTTGAGCAAGAAGCAACCTACTGTGGCCACTTCGAGTTGTGAGGCTGAGTACAGGGCAGTCTTCAAAGCTGTGGTTTAGTGTAAATGGCTCAAACACCTTATGGCTGATTTGGTTGTTGGACAGGACACTGCCAACACTATCTACACTGACAGTTAGAGCGCATTGGCAATTGCAAGGAACCCAATTTTTCATGCTTGCACAAAGCACATTGAGGTGCATTATCACCATGTCAGGGAGAGGCTCTCAGCAGGAGAGATCAGCTTGGTTTATGTGCCAACACAGGACAACCTTGTAGATCTTTTCACAAAGTCATTGTCTCGTGAGAAGCTCAAAGCTTTCTGCAAAGCTTTGGGCTTACTCCCCTTTGTGGATTGATCATGTCCTCAGGGCATGGCACTTCCGTTTACTCATGTGCCAGCTCTCATTCATCGCATCACTCCAGGGGGGTTTGTTACCATATACATGTGGTAGTGATGTGTGTGAACACACTAGGACCGTCCGAGCATTTTTTCCCTCTTTAGGAGGTTTTTTCCCCCGTGCATTGTATATACGCCCATCACTCTAGGGCTATCTATCTTTCCATCGCACATTAAGTAACACACTCTCAATTGTGTGCCTTGAGCTTCCTTCATCTTCTCCAAGCTGTGTGCGTTTCTCTGTTGCAACCCTATTTCCAACAGATATCAAGCAAATGTTTGTGCTAGAATAAATAAAAAGAAATCTATCGCAAAATGGCTTAATTATATAGGGACATGTGATGCTCATCAGAAGTTGGTAGATAACTGGGGTGAATACCTTCAAAGCGTTATGTGGTGTAGTCCACAACCCATTGACATCGCACCACTAGAGGCTATAGAGAAGCCAAAGTTGAGCCATACCGTAAGGAGACGACAAAATTGAGAGTTAGCTCAACAACAAAAGAAAGCAGCCAAAGAACAGGCAGAGCTTAAAAAGATCCAAGCAAGAGTTGAGGCTCGAGAAAGACAACAACGTATTAGACGCCAATGAGAGGCTAATCTGGGAATCACGGAAGTGTCTTTTGAAGACACTGATGATGATTCATTGGAAACTGAGCCACCTCTATGATATCCAATTGAACTAAATAGCCTCTATGGGAGAGTACTATATAACGCATTATTGGATATAGGAGATCAACATAATTTGTTATCCTATGGAGTTTGGGGTTAGCTAGGAAAACCACCCCTATCCACAAGCACCATCGAAGTCAAGGGTGTCAATAAGAAGAAGACCACTATTTTTGGAATTCTACACACTCCTATTATTTATGACAATGGAACCGTGGTTTAAATCTTTTTGGTCATGCATGTTGGTACTATGGAGGGTAATATAAACTTGGGGCGCAAATGAATGTCTACAGTCAAATGTAATATTGATTGGGAGACCGGGAGTATCACGACGTGAAACCAACTCATGGCCCTACGGCTCAAGGAATAACACCTGAAATCTCACCTCTTCATAGCAAAAAAAACGACAAAATATTGCCAATCCAAAAAGTCACAACATCCTTGCCAGTAGCACAACCCTCTAAAGCTTCAACTTCCATTGCTACGATAGACAGTGCTACATCAAAGGCTCCACGTGATCTGACCAAGGGTACATATCAATGGGTCCCCAAGGTATCGTTATCAGACCCCCCTATGGTTCAAGTTAATTCACAAAGGTAACCTCGAAGGAAGGCGTCCACTCAGGTTAAGAAGGTGAAAACCAAATCATGTTCGATTCCCACACAACTATTAGAAGCCCAAGGCTACTATGATGGAAATGATCAAATTTGGGTACCTAAACGTAAATCGTGTCCTTGCCTATCCACTACAAAACCATGTGAGTCAAACCTTGTGATTCCAAAGCCGATGTAAGACCGTGGGAAGGGGATGATCACAGAATACACACCTATTCCAGAACTAGTTTGGGTTCCAAGGCAAATCCAATCTATGCGGCTTAGCTCAGGAAAGGGGGAGTTCCATGAAGCTTCTAGCTCCTTATGTAATGCATCCATAGAGGTAAAAGCTTCTACAAAACCTCCACCTACCATAGGCAGTCTACATGAAGCTACAAAAGATTCGACACCTCCCATTGTTCAGTTATTACCTGATGCACTACTTCAAGTTCGTCCATGGGAGAGTACCTTACCACCCTTACAACTTGATGAGGCACCCAAGGTAATAGAGAACTATTGGCTACAATCCTCACCTATTACCAATTGGAATAACTGGTTCAAAAGGTGATGACATCCTTTTAAAGTATGATCTACCCAAGGAAGGGGGAGTTTTCATTCACGTCAGCCTATTGAATTATTTCCCTCTTACCCTTCTTTCCCTAACCGTTGAGCTTTCCAATTTTAGGGATTGTATATATATATATATATATATATAGTAACTAACCACCCTAGTTTAAAACAAAACAAACAAAAAAAATTTAGTAAAGAGCAAGAGCAATTAGCAAACGAGTGTGCACAATACTAGTCAAAATCATTGACCCAGACCTACACATGTCACATCAGGTACACTGAAACAGAAACCTATGTCATTAAGCACCTAACCATCCTCTATTTTTGTTCATAGATATGGATGATTCTTACAAATATTCTTTTTACCTATCCCAAGTAATGCATTTATGCTATCCTCATATTTCTTCTGAATAGGATTCGGTTGAAACACTAGCTTGTGAGAGAAATGTTGATAAGGAGTTAGAGTGGCTGGTCTGCCTCTTGACCACAACGAATCCCTATTCTATCCAGGAAGTTTTCCAAATTGCCCAAGTTTACCCTTTTGCTCATGCTAAGTATGCATGCCTCGTGACGTTCCTAATACTATTTTGCACGAAAGAGGACGAGGATGATATTGGTGATTGGACATGCAGGACACACGGCCTTACCGAAGAGGATTACACCTACCTTGATTATGAGGATGGCGGTTTAGCCTTAGAGCTACCGATCGAGCTTTCCAACCTCCACTTACTTTGATCCTCATCACTCGAATGATGGAGGGTAGGTAGGATTAGAACGATAGGAGTGTTTCTGTTTTAGAGTTTACTGATTAGCAAAGTTCTTTTTTCCCATTGATGTGTCTCTGCAAGGTAGATGTTTGATGGTGACTATTGTGTAGTTTGTGACTACATAAGGATGCCTTTGAAGGACAATGACAATGGATGTGCCTCTGCAAGGTAGATGTTTGATGGTGACTATTGTGCAGTTTGTGACTACATAAGGATGCCTTTGAAGAACAATGACAATGGATGTTTACATGTTACAATGGATGTTCTCCATTATATCAGATGTACTACTTCCTTTTATCTATGCTTTCCACAGTTACATGTTTGCATCTTGTCATTTGAGTTTCTAACAATGCATAAAATTTATAAAGTTGTGACATTGCCAATTTAGATGCTATAATTTTTTCAAACTTCTAGTACCTTGTTCTTCTCTTGAGTTTTGTCTATTAGTTGGTTTTAAGTAGGTATCAGGACCTTAGGCTAAACTAAGCCACTTAATTCCTGACTTTAATTCCTAAATAGTCTATTAATTGTAGTAACTTTAGTAATGTTTTAGGCTATAAGGATATAGTTCTCTCTAGTTTATTCCACCTAAGTGTGACTTGTGTTGTGGAAGTCCATGTGTTAAGCTGGTACTTGAGACCTCGAGTCCCCCAGCAACTTGTAGCAACTATGACAACAACAACAACAACAACAAAAAAGAGAAAGAAAAGAGCACAAACTTCCTTGTATTTTATGTTAATCACACTTAAGTGGTATAAGTGACAAGATCACTAGTCTTTAGACCCCGACGAGAATTCCTAAGATTAACTACTCTTTATTCGACATTTTTTTATTAACGTTGGTCAATTTAGTACTTACTTTAGTCCTAGATCTTGTGTACTTCTCTTAGACTCAACCTAATAGACCTTAACTCAATTGCATTCTATTCAGGTACTACGCTTGTTCTAGTTGGCAATGTTACAATTCATGATTTTTTTTTTTTTTGCATTTCCTAGAATATCATGTATGCATCTCACTTATTGCACGCCTGCACATGCTGTCTTTGAGCTTTCACAATGTTGTTTTTCTTCTGCTACAGGTACTCCTATTGTGGATCCCGATGCTACACTATTATATTCAGAGGGCGCAATCTACATTAGGAAGGGGGGCGTGTTAACCATCAGCATCCACTTCTAATAGTCATGGGCCGGGTTTGTCGATCCAATAGGAAAAGGGTAAGAGTGATCGCCGATGAGAGGCGCACTCTAACTGGAACATTCAAGGGCTAGTTGGCTAAGCATGGGCGCCCAAGTGTGAATGGACGAGCTCATATAAAAGTCACCTAAACCTAAAAATCACTCATTCTCTTATTTATGCAATTAAAGAGTGCTCTTGCTCCATCTCCATCTTCTTCTTCATCTCCTTGTGTGTGTGTGTGTGTGTGTGTGTGTGTGTGTGTGTGTGTGTGTGTGTGTGTGTGTGTGAGAGAGAGAGAGAGAGAGAGAGAGAGAGAGAGAGAGAGAGTGATCGAGCATTGCAATGGCACAATGCGGTCAGGCGGTTGAGCACGGCACGACAGTAGCTCCCTCTTCTTCGCAGTGAGGAATCCTCCATGAAGGCGAGCATAGGGTGATGAGTGACACACCCTTGCTCTCTTGAGCTTGCTAGATTAATCTGGTTGTGGGCTTGCAGCCATTTATGGCTCGCACACAGTGTATGGCAAGTCCCTTGCTTTGACACGTAAGACAGATGCGCACATCATCCTAGACTATGAGGTAGAGAAGATAAAGCATAGTCATTAGTCCATGTTTCTTAGCGGGTAGAGGATCCCTTTTTACCCTACGACATCATCCCGCACTCTCCAACTCTGGCACAGAATATGATGACGTGGCAGCTATTTGGATACTCGCAATTTGCGTTGGTAGTGCCACATGGCATACTGTACGGATTTCCACATTTTTTGTTGATTGTACTGACGTGGTAGCCTGTACGGATTTTCACCATGAGTTACCTTGGGAAGATTTTAGTGCCAGTTTTTGAAACCAGATGCTTTTGAGTTTGAAAATTTTCATGTAATTTCTTTTCATAGCCAAGGTCCTTCAAATATGAGCCAAGGGCTCATTCTTTGGCATGCTTCCACGTGAAGGTGTAGGGATTGGAGTAGCGGTGTTGTACTGAGTTCAAGCAATATAAATAAATACCGAAAGGGGCACCAATGTTTGGGGCCAGTGCTCTTTTGGGGTGGAACTAGTGTTTGAGAGACGTCGTCATCACAAACATGATTCTAAGCATGCATACTATTTGAATTTTGTGCATAATAAAAGAAAGAATGAGTCTTATAAGACAAAAACATTGTTCATTTTAAATGCTTACTCTAAGGCATCATTGTAAGCATTGACAAGGTTCATATTATCCTTAAGCTTCTAGCATCTTTAAAAGGATAATTCTTAAAATTAATAAGATATCATCGGATAATCTTATCATTTCTTAATACCTTGTCTTCATGTCGTAGGATGGACTCAGATTGAAGTACTTCTTCTTGATCTTTGATTTTTGGAGGGTCTGCAACTATTGCTTCTTTTGGTGGTGCTCCTTTGTAAGGCTTTAGTAGACCCCCATGGAAAACAATATGCATGAGCCAATGGTTGGGCAACTTTAATTGATAAGCCATTTCATTGATTGTCTTAAGAATTTAAAAAGGACTATAGTATCTTTTTGCTAGTTTAGCATAATACTCTTAGTGGCCCGTAGGATTTTTGCCCGTAGTATACTTTAGACAAGCCTTGAGAAACTCTAGCAAGACCCAATCATTTTCCTTAAAGGCTAAGGCTCTTCTGTGCTTATTAAAGCAACATCCCTTTTTGCCTTTGCTGCTGTGAGATGGATATAGCCTCTTTATCTATGGAAAATATTCTTGTGAGTCTCGCCTATATTCATCAACACTGAAGATCTTCCCATGTACTTTAAGTAGTAAGGGACTTTTGGATCTTCCCTCTTTAACCTCGAAAGGTCCTTTCCCCATAGAAGTATGTACAATGTTATTGTACGCATACTCTATAAGAGGTAGGTACTTCTATCATTGAGAATATTGATCTACTTCCATGACATAGGCTTTTAGTAGATTCAAGAATCGTTAGATTTATTCACTTTGGTCATCCGTTTGTGGATTATAGGCCGAAAGAGAAATTTAATCTACTTCGTAGATTCTCAAAGAGACCATTCCAAAAATTACTTGTTATTCTAAGATCTATGTCCAACACTATGGATGTTGGCAAGCCATGATACTTGACATTTTGAATTCTGAAGAGGGTTGCTGTTTGATGTGCCTTAATAGTATTTTTGAGAGGCATAGAGTGTGTTTTCTTGCTGAGCCTGTCGACTGAAACAATCCAAGTTGCTTCCCTCAGTCAACTTTTGACTTTTGGCATACCACAAATTTTGAAACATACTCTTCATGATATGTTTACTTTTCATGGTAGGCCAACATAAATACATTTCTACTCCTCGAACAGTAGATTATGGAATCCTCTTTGTGCCGCATAAGGAGAAGCATGGGATTCATACATGACTTTCTTATTGTATGGGTGAGTAACCTATTGCCATTTGGAAGATAACCATCCTCCAAGGTGAATGGTTCTTTTTCTTTCCCTAATGCAAAGGTTGTAATCGCATACTTAATGTCTCGGTCAGAAGCATACTCATCTATCATAAAAGATAGATTATTGTGAGTTGCTATAGACACCACATTTACCCTTGGCTATCGTGAAAGTGCATCAGCGACTTGATTGTGCTTGCCAGCAATGTGAGCAATATGAAAATTAAATTGCAAAAGAAAATTTGTCCACCTCATTTGTTTTTCGGAGAGCTTGGTTTGCATCATCAAGTTCTTGAGGCTTTGTGATCCATTCGTAGGATGAATGGAGTCCCCAAGAGATAGTTTTTCCACATGTCTAGAGCATATAGAATATCTAGTAGCTCTTTTTCTTATTATCCCAATACTCGCTTATCGGAGTTGAGTCTTTGCTATTAGCGAGAATTTTTCTATAAAGCATCTATAGTATGCACACATACGTATAAAGCTTTGTACCTCCTATAGATTCCTTGGATTAGGCTATCCTTTTATTACCTCTAACGTTGTTGGATCCATACGAGTGCCATGTTTAGAGATAATGTGGCCTAAATATTGAATTTCTTGTAGGAAAAATTCACTTTTCTTTTGATTAATGAAAAGCTTATTCTATCTCACAACTTGAAAGATTACTTGGAGGTGTCACTTGTATACCTCAAGAGAATTTGAATGGACTGAAGATTTTTGTACATTAAACGATTGAACGTGGCTGGAGCATTTTTCAAACCAAAAGTCATGACAAGATATTCATAACGACAAAACGTTGTACATAACACGGTGTTTACGATTTCTTCATTCACTATCCTTATTTGATGATAGCCACTTTTAAGGTCAATCCTACTGAAGTAGGTAGAGCCTGGTAGCTTATCAAACAGATCTTTCACCCATGGCACGTGAAATTTGTTCTTGATAGTGACAAGATTTAGTGCCCTATAGTCCACACATATGCGGTAGGTGCCGTCTTACTTTTGCACTAAAAGGACAGGTGAGAAAAAGGGGGAGGAGCTAGGCCTCACCATTCCTTTGCCTACCAATTCTTGCACTTGCCCTGATCTCCTCTTGTTGAGCTTGGGAAACTCGATAAGGAGGCTTGTTAGGCGGTGAGCTTCCTGGTAGGAGCTCAATTGCATGGTCATTATCCCTCGTTTTGAGGTAGCTCACTAGGGATGTCATCAACAAAAACACCTTGGAATCCATTTAGGAAATTAGACAACTTTAATTCCTCTCGATTCCCTTTATTTCTACTTGTGAAAACATTGGAATCATTTACAGATTCTCCAACAAAAATCATATACGCAGAAGTAGAGCTTTTCATGGACTTATCAAAAGCAAGCATATTTACCATGGATATGATGTTCCTTGACTCATTAGCGTCTATATACATGGATTTTTTCTTGTAATTGAAATAAATTCTCCTTTGAGGGAACTTCCTAGTGGAAACCATGCAAGTGAACCATGGTGCCCCTAGGATAACATCCTCATATTGGTAAAAAAGTTTTGTTTTTCGATGTAGCTTTGGACATGAAGCCTCAACTTCCCAATCAAGGGAGTAATGGAGGCTTGCTGTCCCTTGAAAGCTCCTTCGACACTTATAGTATCTCCCATCTTGAAAGCTTGATTTCCCAACTTAGTGGCCAACTCCGTTGATATGAAGTTGTGAGTAGAGGGTCAAATAGGATAAAGGCATCATGCTCCCTTACCTTTCCCCAAGCATAGGAGAGAGGTGATCCTTTGCAATGAGCATCCTCTTTTGGAGCTTCGACCGTGGAAGCTCTAGGAGTCTCATTGCGGGCATTTCTTTTGGGACAAGAACGATAGCCATGTCCTTTCTCCCCACACTTAAAAGCATTTGTGGTCATTACAAAAAGCTTTTAGCTCTTCAAGAGAAAGTTTATTTTTCCCTTTGTAAAGTCCCTTCTCCTAGGATCGATTGTTGTTAGAATTGCCTTGGGAAGAGTTTTGGGCATTGTTCTTCCCCTTCGCTTCATTCGATATTTGTTTTCCATGGGCTTGGCATTCCTTTTAGCCCCTTGTTGGAAATTGATGCGCAAAGCAACCATAGTGTGGTGGACTACTTTCATGATAGAACCAGGCCGTTGGAAGTTGACATACTTGGCCATTTCTTTAGGTAATCCCGCAGAGAATTGTTGCTTTTGCTTGGCTAAGTCTATCTTTTGAAAGACAGTAGACTTGAGATGTATATCCCAAAACTTGTCCACATATTTGTGGATAGACTCATGAGAGAGAAGCTTCAAACTCCACCATTCGGTAAGCACTTTGTCCTTTACATCGCTTGCAAGGAATTTTTCATGATGGAAACTCATAGAGTTAATTTGGGGATTTGCCATTGCCACGAAGGCTAGCCCACCATTGACGAGCCCATTTCTGGAAGTGCATAGCTACATTGTGTAGCTTGGAGGACTCCGTGAAGCCCTTGTCTCCAAAGGCCGCATCAAATTACTGGATGAAGGCCAATACTTCGGTAGCACCAAAGGTTCCATCATAGGTGAGAAAAGAGATACTCTTTCCTCCCTCTTTGAACTTCTTGTGCTTTTGTGACCTTCACTATGCAAGGTAAGATTTGCGATGTCCTCCCCTCTTGTATTCTCTAGGAGAATACCCATAGCTTTCATCGGAAGAGGAGGAAGGTGAAGAAGAAGGAGAAGAGGGTGACCTTTTCTTGTCCTTTTCTTCCTTTGTTTCCTCTCTTCTCTTTCGGAGTGATGACGAGGTGAAGGACTATGGGTTGACCGTTTCCTCTTGGGAGGAGTTGGTGATCGTTTAGACCGTCATCTTCGTGGAGCCACGTCTTCAGAGGAACTTAGTGATTCGCTTCTTTCTTGTTCTTTGGATTCCTCCTCTCTTATGGGGGAGAGTCTTCTTTTGGGGGTCTCATCAAGAGGCCTCCTAAGCTCTCTTTCCTCTTGGAGAGGAAGGGAAATCCCATAAGAACGAAGTTGTGAGTAACTTTGGCTTGAGTAACAAACATGGAGGCATCATCATTAGCACCTTCATGTGCAAAATCAAAGTTGTCAATATTCATTCTATTCTCTTGGTTATTGTGAGCCATGCTAATTAAAATTATGTATAAAATTACTTTGTGCTTTGGTACCCTCAAAAACCTTAGTCGCTACTCTTCATTACCTTTGAAAACTAGTTCTCAAGAAGCCACACCCGTGGTTTAGCGACTGTTGATAGCAAAGACTAGCGGAGATGGTCTAACATTGCTTGGTTGATTATAAGTCCTGTTGAGCTTGCTAGTAGCGACTGTTGATTGCAAAGACTAGTGGAGATGGTCTAACATTTCTTGGTTGATTATAAGTCCTGTTGAGCTTGCTAGTAGCTCAATAATGGTTAACAAGCCCCGAGAGACTCCATTATTAAGACTATAGTTCCCAATGGTATACCTCAAACTAAGTCCTTTTCAACCAAGATAATAGATCCCTATCCCACTTACCCTATTGCAATGAGCATGTCCAACCTTTTATGGACAACTTAAGGACCTCTCTTCTTAAGCAAGAAAAGAGAAACCAATACCTATGATACCAATGTAATGGAAATGGCCTATGAACATTGAGAATAGAGGAATCAAGAGAATTATAGTGAGCATTTTTATGAGACTACTTTGATAACATAGAGAGTGAACTTAATTTGGCGGTAGAAACATAACCATTATACTCAATTAACTTGGCATGAACAATACTTTTGCAAGAGAGAGAATAAGAGAACTTGTCAATAGTTGAGGACCGGATTTATGTAGATCCGGTCCCCCCTCCAATAGGCTTTTGTATTATAGTTTCTCCAATAAAGAGAGACTTGATACAATACAATCTTTTTGTTACTTGTGACCTTGGTGATTCTATGAAGATGGAAAGATTCATGCATCACGAGCATAACATGGAATGAGGGTAGGGAAGAGGAATAAGAATCATTCATAGGAGAGAGAAATAAGTTCCTCAATTATTATCACGCTTCTTGCTAGCATACATAATAGCATAGTAATGAATATGAAGAAGATCGCAAGCTTAAGCATTGAATCATGGCTTTTGGTTGGATTTGCATTCCATAGCCAAGAGTGTTGGCGTAGGCTCTCAGCTTCTCAACAATATCGGAGAAGAAGATGGAGTTCTTGCACTTTCACCAAGTGAGAATGTGTGAAAAATGAGAGTGTGAGAGGGTGTATACCCCCAAGCACACCCCTTGCTTGCTTTGGTTGACCCCTCCTTGTAGCTCAAGCTTGAAGCTCATTGGAAGCCTATAAGCCTAGCCAATCACATGCACAATGCATTTCAAGCAACATGGGTAGTCTTTGGACAAGTGTCCTCCTTACCCCTTTGAGGGAGATCTCGAAAACATTTAGATATTTTTTTAATTGAATCAGAAGCTCATTGGCCTCTTTAGCCCATCCAATAGGATTCAAGCACACCATGTGGATAAGCATAGGGAGAGCCTGATATGTGTCCATGTGCCCCCTGAGAAAGGGGGTGCCCTTTGGGTGGGTGGGAGGTTTTCCCCTAACTTTGGGGCTTTCCCCCTCCTTTGTAGGGTCTCTTTTTTGACTCAAGCCCCTCAAGCACCCTACCCCCCCATGCATGGGAAGCTTGTAAAGCACCTTACTTATCAAGCATGACAAGCACCTCAAGCACCTTAGTCAGCAAGCACAACAAGCACCTCAAGTGTGAGACTGCAGGAGACTAGACCATGCTCATCACCTCCCAGTTGTGCCCTATATAGGCCCTTGGCCTGCTAAAATAGGGACCCCCTTGACTGCATGTCCATCTTGGCCCTTGGACTTGTTGGGTCCTACCCTTGGCATGACATTACTCCCCCCTTGAAGAAGCATTTTTGTCCTCCAAAACAAAAGTGGTGGTATCTTCATAAGAACACTAATGTTTTCCACAGTCGCATCCTTCATGGATCCAACTATTCATTTAACCAAAACACCGTTCATTAGGAGGTCCAATGAAATCAAGAATAACATCTTGATTTTGCACAGTGTTGTCTTTTTGCAACCGTGTTGTGTAACAGGCTCATAAACAACATAGGTGTAGACTCCATTTAGAACTCACTTGAGTATGCTAAATGAGTTATCACAGCTAAGATGTACCAGAAAGAGTACCTCTACTCACTTTCCACGAAAGTAACTTGCTGATGTAATTCATCAACCAAGTTTAAGTCCTTGACTTGTTATCTTCTCGTATTAGTAAACAACCCCACTATAACCAATGTTTAAGGTTGAGAACCCGATGTAAATATGAAGAGACTAAACTTAGTCACAAACATGCTTTACCTTTGGTAAGCAAAATCCAAGTAGAGCAATACATGCTTTTTTATTGGATTGATTGGTGCTAACGTATGCACTTAGCGTATCCTTTATCACAAGTTTACACTTGTAATGTGCCTATCCTCTTTGGATAACTGACAGTAATGAGGTGTATTTCTCCTTGGTTTACAAATAGTCTTCTGAAGGGACTGGTAAACAGGGATCATGATGTCTTACAACATTACTGAAGAATCAACAATGCTATGAATAAACTACTTGGTTAAGTTGAAATATCTACAAGAACCCAAACCGAGACATGACCTCTATTGGTGATTGATAGATCTAAAATTAAGCTCATAGAGACATTGCACATAGAGTGCAAAATGCTTTAAAAGCTTCTATTGTCACGGATTAGCATGCCGCTCCAAATCAACCTTTGCTAAACACTAGGGCCCATAACACCTAGTGTGCATGCATTCAACAAAAACCAATTCGAATCCGTGGATCCATGACCATACATGCATTACTTATGGCTAACATTATGGCCACAACTCACAAGGAAAGAGCTAATACTCGCCATGTGAAAGCAGTGCTAACATATTTGGACCATAAAAGAATGTGAAAAATCGATCACACCTAGGTTCCAAATGAAACATGTTCATCATAGAACATAATTTTGCTACATGTGTAAACAACCACCATTAAAGTTGCTTAACAAAACTTGTACCTAGGGAATTTTTGGCCGCTAAAATTGTTCCTGATCGGATGTGCTCAAAATGTTCTAATAAACGGATTCAACCAGCACCTAGGGACTTTGTCGCAACACATAAGTGAATTAACGGGCGCCAGTGTCAGTCCCAGAGACTCATATTCTACACATGTGGAATATGTCTCAAAGAAAGATGTCTAAAAAAAGAACATTCGTCAACTATGAAATGTACTTGGGTGTGAAGGTAACTATAAACACGCTACGACATGTGTGAGAGGGACCCTCCTTAACCTTGCTCTACACTGGCTAAACCGAACTCCTTGAGTTCCTAGACTATGTTGTATCCCATGTTTCTACATGTGCCATAACTACATAAGGCAGAAATGTATTTGGGACCGTGCGTCCTCAAAATTTTGTGCTCTTAGATGACCTTGTCATATCTTTGAAGAGCAAAACGAATGAAGACATTCAAGCATAGACGTCCATCTTAGACAAGGCAATCGAAACATAGTATAAAATGAAAATAAACAAAATCAGATGCGTACCTGGAGGTTGAACATAACGTTCACTTACCTAGAGATACGTGCACTTGCCAACCTGTTGAATGAAAAATGAGTGAAAAAATAAGCAATAAAAATTGGTAACCTGGGGTGTTGCCTTTGCAATCCAAACACCTTGGTTAGAATCATCATTATCAAACCCTCTGGTTAGACGTTGCATGAAAACTGCTCAAACTAGTAGTCAACGATGACTAACAGAGTCCATCATGTCTAATAGTAATGAAAATCAGCTTTGAAAGTTGAACTTGTCTACTACGTCTTGGCAGATTGCATACTTTTTTCCTTGAAAGTATAATTGTGATGAGATCAAACTGGGATCTTCAACACCTATGGAATGATTGTGTATTAGGTGGGTCATACCCCCCTGAAAAACACCACTTCTAAGACATAAGTAGTGCTGCAACTAAGCAACAAAGCTTCTTCAGTTGGAATCTTATTCACAACTAAGTGTGCGCGTCTGTTGCACGTGTTAATGCAAGGAACTTGCCGATACCCTGTGTGCGAGCCACAAATGGCTCCAAGCACACAACAAGCCTAAACTAGTAAGCTCAAAGATGGCGATGGTGTGTCACTCACCGCTCTACGCTTGCTGTCGTGGAGGATTCCTCGCCGCGAAGAAAAGGGAGACGCCTCTACGCCGCGCTCAACCACCTCGCTGCCGCAATGCTCGATCGCTCTCTCTCTCTCTCTCTCTCTCTCTCTCTCTCTCTCTCTCTCTCTCTCTCTCTCTCTCTCTCTCTCTCTCTCTCTCTCTCTCTCTCGCATACACACACACACAAGGAGATGGAGAAGAAGAGGATGGGGATGGAGCAAGAGCACTCTTCAATTGCACAAATGAGAGAATGAGTGAATTTTAGGTTTAGTTGACTTTTATATGAGCTCGCCCCATTCACACTTGGGCGTCCATGCTTAGCCAACTAATCCCTTGAATGTTCCAGTTAGAGTGCGCCTCTCATCGGCGATCACTCTTACCCTTTTCCTATTGGACCGACAAGCCCGATACCTGACTCTACCAAGTAAATAATACAACCTCCATCGTAGGTGATAGGGTGTCCGTGATCCGTGAGGGTTAACATGCCCCCCTTCTTGATGTAGATTCCGTCCTTGGAAGCTATTGAGTTGAAGCTCGTTCGTCAAGGTGGAAGATCATTTGAGGTGAATTTCCCTAGCCTTCTTCAGTCACTGCAAAATCAAACAACATTGGCAGAGTAATTGCATTCTCATATACACTTAAAAATCATATGCAGTTGTAGGCAGACAATTTGATTGGTAACAAAATTTTAAACCATTTGTCAGCAATAAACATTAAATTGCAATATAGTCAAACTCATAAACAGTTGTAAAGGTAAAAAAAATTAAACAAGTCTGGGGTCGCTAATTTAACGATCGAAAGGCACTAAAGATCGACTATTAATACCATGGGTGAGCTTCTTAATTTTCTCTGGTCAATTAAGTTGTTTAATCGCGAGAGCCAAGTATTTCATGTTCGAGGGGTGACTAGAGGCTACACCTAGAAGACCTTGTAGTTAAGCTACAATAAAAGGAATTTATCATGAAATCATCGCCTGACTGATTACCTTTTCTTTGACCCCCCAAAGTCTTTTCACAGTGATTCAATCTTGATGTGTGTGCTTATTTTCTATGCCTTGGGTTTTTTGCTTTTCAAGGAAAAGTGCCCACACTGGGAACCTCTAGGGCTCTAGTACCATAGGCAATACATGTGAGTGAAGTACCCAATCAAGATGAGATTTCTCTTCCAGCTTAAGATTTTACATTGTGGCACTTTGATTTGGTACATGCTTCAAACGTTTTGAAAATAACAAGATAACAGTTGTCTACACAAGCCTTGCTTGTGGGTAGCCTCATACGGAGTCCTACTCCATAGGCAAAACATGGTTTATGTACTTTGGTCGTATGGAACCATGCTCCCAACTTATGACCTATCATTGCTGATATCCCCATATGGTACCTTATGTGCAAACTCAAAGTCGAGACAAATTTTAAAGAAAAGTTGTGCTCGCCATTCCTCGACCGTGTCGAGTAGAATGCCACATTGGAAGCATAAAATTGCGACAAGCAATAAGCAGCTTAAAAACAAAGCGTACCTGTAATCGTTGTAAATTACCCTTGGAAACACGTTGGATGCCGCGTGTCGCTATTGCATTGAACGAAAACAACTAGCCGGCCATGCCTAACATCTTTAATGTACATGCCGCCGGCCTTGCCTGTACCTCGAAACTCTATTGTTATTGAAGTACGCAGCAACAAGGCATTTTGTCGTAGTCGGAATTTCTTTACGAATGCCTTTAAATGATTCCCTGCTCATGCCCGTGCATGCATCCACAAATAACCATGGAGAAATTAGCCCCGTCTAAAACCAAGTTTAACAATTAATTTAAAGTCTCTATCGGTTGCAATCTTGGAAATAGTTAGTTGGTCATGCCGAGCATTGTTGCCATACATGCTACAGGTCTTGTCTGTATCTACATGCCATGATTGTGATGCAACCATGACATTGTAGCAAAGCTAACTTTCAAGAATCCCGCCATGGAATCTTGCAATATTAGTGGATAGTTAGAGTAAAAAACCCACATAAATTAAATGGCATACCTTGAGAACTCGTTGATCAGCAAATACTCAGCAAAGTGCTTTGCAAATCGCCATAATTGCTTTATTATCAAATCTGCTACATGATTTGTGGCTCATGCCTTGCATGCTAATGATCCGTTTTGATCTTTGTACTCAAGGTCAAATCTCATACACTTTATTGAACTCATGCAATGATTTTCAATATGAAATTACCTTCACAATTTGTCTCACCCGAAAATGTCAAAACTTGTCTTGATAGCAGAAAAAATTCTGCAACTCAAAAAAATCATGCAACTCGTGACGCCCTTGGTGGCTATGGTGTCAACCTCGCCCTTTAAATGGGGTGTGGGGGGTGTGTATGCCCCTTAAGACTTTTGAAGGGTGGTCATTCTTTGACTGTGGGCAACCCTCCAAGTGAAAAACCAAGAAAATAAACCATGATGACTTCTACAAAATTACTGGGAAGAGAAGGGGAGAGGGTGTCCGTTGCAAGTCGGAGGGGGACCCTGTGTCAAAAAAGCCTCCACAGGCCAGGGCGACCCCAACGAGCCCACCACCTCAAGGTTTTATGTAGGTCGATGATGACAGGGCTTCGTCCTTCATAAGCGGGCATGCACACGGTCGTCTTTGACCCCGACTCCTTCTCCCTCCAAGGGACCTTTCCCGCAACCTATGTCCATGGAACTCAGAGAGAGAGAGAGAGAGAGAGAGAGAGAGAGAGAGAGAGAGAGAGAGAGAGAGAGAGAGAGAGAGAGAGAGAGAGAGAGAGAGAGAGAGAGAGAGAGAGAGAGAGAGAGCAAGACTATGCAACATCATGCAAGCACTAGTCTTCTCCTACCTCCATGTCTACTCCTCCATGCCCCTCTCCCTTGAGCTCTACTACCAGTCTGAGAATGCAGAAGATTGAACCATGCTCATCACTTCCTAGCCGGGCCCTATATAGGTCCTTGGCTTGCTAAAAATAGGGACCCCCTTGACGGCATGTCCATCCTGGCCCTTTGCCCTGTTCGGTCCTACCCTTAGCATGACATCAAGCTTGGCTCGAGTTCCCACCTCGAGCTCAGCCCTAGCTTGCCTAAGGTCTAGGGACTTTTAACACTAACCTTTGGAGGTCTTTAATGAAGCTAACCCTAAGGTCTTTAAGCTCCATTAGATGCACGTTGCTCTTTGATAGACTATCTCATTTTGGACCCCTATTCAGATGTAACCATCTCTCCTCTTGGTCCCTCGCTGAGATAAATCTAGAAGCACTTATTACACATTGTTCTTTGGTAGACCATCTCCTTTTGGACCCTCTTGAGATGCAACCATCTCTCCTTTTGGTCCCCTGTTGAGATAGGTCTAGAAGCACATGTCGCTATTCTAACTCTTGTTCTTGTTTATTCTCCCACATTAAATGATCAGTTTAATATGAGAAAATCATTTAGGTTAGCTAGATATTAGATTTTATGACAGGTCTTGTTATCAGCAAGCTAACTCGGATGCCTTTTTTTGGAGCTCTCATTATAAAAACATTTATTATTTTGATGAATCGGGAATATTGTAACTCCTATTTTCTGTATAAACTTTGTACTTGATGATCCGGGGCTACAAGCTTCCAGATTGTATCAACCTGTCTTTAGTTAGAGCTCCCAGATTACTAGTTTGACCACCAAAAACCTTGGCTAAGGTATAAAAGCCAATTTTGTAAAGTTATTATTAAGTTTGGGATAATGAAATACACAACGTGAACTAACGGCGCCCACTCTCTCCTTCTCGCGCTTCCTACTCCCTCCCCGGTTGTCACATTAGAGTCACCTCTGTTGCGTTGCAACCGCAATTAAGAGCTCTATGCATCGACGTAAGCATTTCACGATATTTCATAGCTTTTGGCATCGCCGACCCACAGCCTAATTTCATCATAAGTAGGAATTTACATTTCAAAATCAAAACCTAAGTATAGGTGGGGTATTGGGGCATCATTGCTAAGCATTTAGATGCATTCTGGGCCGAAAATGACTAAGCCAAAAACTCATTACTGTTAATAATCGTGATTTTTGCACTTGACCTAAAGTGATATCTGAGACCATAAGCATGTGTGCTTAGGTCTTATATACATATCCTAGAAGTTTCGTTACGTTTGGATGTCACTTGATGTTGTAACGGATGTGATTTTTTTGCCGATGAGCGATAGGCTTTTGGTGATTTCACTCACTTGAGTGTAGCCTGAGTTAGATGCGAGTTGTTTGTTGCTTTCTAAGAGATTGACAACCTCTTGTAGCCTCTATGCACTAGTCAAGTCAGCTTCGTCCCATGGATTGACAATAATATTCGTGGTTCTCGCTACATCTGCAATAAGGTAGGAGTGAGGTTAGACACCCGTCCCACATTTGGCACCACTACCGGGGATCAAAGACCTAAACTAGGAAAAAACATGAGCGTCTTGTGAAGTTATTCTTTAACTTTCTCTAGGATCTCCTAGAGTAAAAACTTTCTTTTTAAAATGTCATAGCTTAAGATTGTCGTCTTTTGCTGCGTAGAGGTAGCTTGGAAGTAATCGTACTTACTGAGTGCCTTTAGTATTGTAGGATTGAAGGATTAGATTAGGATTTTGAGAATGATTGATGGACGAGACAAGTCTTAAGATCAAGGCTCAGAAAATCATAAAAAACAAGAAAACTAGTGTTTGTGGATACTTTTCACAACCCCATTGCAGTAGAACCTAGGAGTACGGTAAGTAGAATGCGAGGTGGATTTCAGAGCATTGCTCTCTCCGAAAAGTGGAATCCCCTTAATTTTTTCTTGGCGAATTTGATCTTGAATCAAACAAGTCAAGCCTTTGGTGCCAATAGCAAAGGGAAGGGGGGCCAACGGGCACCCTTGCCTAAAAGAACTCATGAGGTTGATTGCATCTATTAGTTCACCATTGACACATACCTTTGAGTTAGTATTCCTTAGCAGCATGGGTTTTAATACCCAAGATTAAGCCTTGGCCTAATTCCATATCCCACAAAGATTAATAATAGAAACCCATTCTATTCTATGATAAGCTTTGTCAAAGTCCACCTTTACAAAAAGAAAGTCTTGATTGGTATCTTTGGCATACTGTATGCCTTCCCAAAGAGCGATGATGGCATCCAATCTGGCCTTGATGAAACCTATCTATACCGGGTTGATCTAGTTCTGCAAATGAATTTGTAATCTAAAAGCTATGGTTTTACCTATAATTTTAAAAGTGCACAAAAGTAAAGTGATGGGCCTCTAGTTATACTAATAATTGACCTTTCCCCCTTTTTTATGAATGAGTTTCACAATACCTGTGTTAATGAAATCGGGTAGCGGTTGATGCCGATTAAAGGACTCCTCTCAAAGGAGAAGAATCTTAGCAACAAGTGTGTTAATGAACTTGAGGTGGAAGACCATGATATCCCGGGCTCTTTCTTTTCTTCATGGACTTGATGGCTTCTTTGATCTCGGAAACAAAGAGAGAAGAGTCCAGCCGATGTGCTAAAGAATTGGGGATGACCTTTTGTCTACAGTTTCAAATTTGTTCCATGGCTTTTATCTTAGTGATGGAGCTTGTTGGAGGAGCTGCAAAGATAATGTTGAAATGCTGATGGACAAAAGAGAGATTCTCTTGAGAAGATGAACATTCCCCATTCTCCTTCAGGAGGAAGGGATGGTGTCTTTAGCTTTCCTTTTGAGGAGTAACTTGAACATGTGCGGAGTAGGTCTGTCCACTTTGGGCAACCACCAGTTTTTGAAGTATATTCTTTTACGCTTGAGCTCATGAAGTTCTTCATATTGCTATGTTTTGTCATAATTATCTCACTTCTTCTTGAGCTTGTTCCAATGGTTTAGATTTTAGCCTTAATGGACCTTGCACCTAATTCTCTCAATGCCTTGCTCATTCCTCTCAAATTCACTCTCCTTCACCACCTCATACACTTCACACACACCTTTACTTCTCAAACTATTTTCATGTGTAGAAGAGGCCTCCTTTTATAGGCCAAAAGGAGCCTCTATGGGGTGCCCTCTCTCATGAGAGGCAGTAGTCCATGTGTAGCCGCTCGTGGGTAGACAAGTATGTCTGAAACTTGGCTATCATTCATTGAACGAAGGCCACCGGCCATTGAATTTCAACCACTAGCCATAGACTTTTGGCCAATTGAACATTGACCACCGACCACCATAGGCCAACCGACCATTGACTACCACCACTGATCGATCGCTTTTTGATCACTTTTGGCAACTGTTCGGCCATGATATTCTAGCAAAAAAGAATATTTTGCAAGATTCTTGCTTGTGTGCACATTTCCAAGCTTTAACTATCCCTCTTCCAAAAGAGTAATGAAGTGATATCTCACATCTATATGCTTTGTCCTTGAGTGAAAGGCTAAAATATTTGCAAGGTGAATGGCGCTTTGATTGTCATTGTACTAGACACAATTATCTTACTTATATCCAAGCTCCTCCAAAAATCTATGAAGCCAAAGAGTCTATTTGCTAGCCTCTATAAGAGCTATATACTTCTTTTTTTGTGGTAGAAAGTGAGACCACTTTTTGCAACTTTGAAGTCCAACTTATTGTTGTGCCTCCAATGGTGAAGATGTAACTAATAATGCTTCTTCAAGTAGCTTTGTTACCTTCCATATCTGCATTAGTATATCCTTGCAAGAAAATGTCAGGGCCTCCAAAACATAAAGCATCTGTGGTTTTCCATTTTAGATACCTAAGTATCCATTTGACAGCTTGCCAATGTTCTTTATGTGGATTCTCCATGAATCTACTCACAACTCCCACTACATGTGCAATATACGGCCTTGTCCAAACCATAGCATACATAGAGAATCTACTATTGTAGCATATGGAACTTTAGACATATAAACTATCTCCTCTTGCGTCTTTGGACACATAGCCTTGGTTAGTTTAAAGTGACTAGCCAAAGGTGTAGAAACTGGTTTTGCATCTTGCATCGCAAACCTTTCTAGCACCCTTTTGATGTAATCCTCTTAAGATAGATTTAGTGTCTTCTTCAACGTGTCCCTTGATATTTTCACACCAAGTATCTATTTTACAGCACCTAAATCTTTTATTCAAAAATACTTAGACAACTGTTTTTTAAGATCTTTTATGTCCTACATCTTAGCACTTGCAATTAGCATACTACATTAGGTTGATAAATTTTCCATCCCCCAAATTCTTCGTGTATACACTATGATTTGAGTTGCATCTTTTGAATCCATGATCTAATATCCACCGATCGAATTTCAAGTACCATTGTCTTTATTATTGCTTTAGACAATACAAGCTCTTCTTTAACCTATAAACCATTTTCTCCTTACCCTTTTCTTCATACTTCTTGGTTGAAGCATGTAAATCTCCTCCTGCAAGTCGCCATGAGGAAACTCCATGTCTACACCCATTTGCTCAAGATTCAAGTTTTGAGCAGCCACAAGGCTTAAAATTAGCTTAATGGAATTCAGTTTTACAACACAAGAAAATATTTTATTGAAATCGATAACTTTCTTTTCAGAAAACCCCTTTATCACAAGCCTTAACTTGTATCTCTTCTTCCTCCTTCAACTTGTACACCCGTTTGTTCTATAGTGCACGTTTACTTTAAACAAGTCAACCAATTTCCATGTTTGATTTTGATGCAACAAGTTTGTCTCTGCTTGTAATGAGCCCATCTCTGCTTGCATGCTCTTCGTTCACTCCTCTTTGGATTCATGCTGCATGGCTTCTTCTATGACTCTGGCTCTCCAAAATTTGAAACCAAGAGACGATTGAAGGAAGGAATGAATCTCTCTAGAGGTCTATTGACTATCGTAGATCTTAGGGGTATGGGTTGAGGTTCCTCATCTTGTTGGTGTTGATGCAAGTTGTCACCACTTACACTCCTTGAGTCTTCATTTTCCTCGAGCTCCATGTACTCATCACCTGCATTATTTGTTTGTTTTTTTTCCAAGTAATCTTTGTACATATTATGCTCATTGAAAATAATATCCCTACTCCTAAATATTTTACCATCTTCAGGATCGCATAGAAGATACCCAAAGTCCGCTTCTCCATAGCCAATGAAGAAACATTCCTTGGACTTTGCATCTAACTTAGACCTTAGACTTCTGTCTATGTGCATGAAGGACTCACATCCAAACACTTTGAGATATGCATAGTTCACCTTTTTATTTAGACCTCAAAATTTTGTCTATGTGTATGAAGGACTTTGCATCTAACTTAGATCTTAGACTTCTGTCTATGTGCATGAAGGACTCACATCCAAACGCTTTGAGATTTGCATAGTTTACCTTTTTGCCTGTCCACGACTCTTCTGGAATTCCTCCATCCAGTTCCATTGAGAGTGACCAATTTATCAAGTAGACTAATGTCCTTATTGCTTCTGTCTAAAGCTCAAGTTGCAAACATGCATGTAGCCCCACACTTCTTACTCGCTCTAGATTGTCTTGTCCATACTTTTTGAACTTCCATTTTGTTGAGGTGTCCTTGTGATTGTCTTCTGCCTTCAAATGCCATTGCTAGCACAAAAGCTTTCAAAGCTTGGCTACAACACATCATCGGATCTAAGGCATTTCAACTTAGTACCTGCTTCATTTTCTACAAAGGGCTTTCATCTTTCAAATATAGAAAACACATCGGATTTATTTCTCATCATATAAACTAATGTCTTCCTTGTTGCATCATCTATGAATGTTACATAATACAATGAATCACCAAGAGATGGTGTACTAGCAGGACTCCATACGTCACAATGAACCAAATCAAGCCTTTTGTATTTCTTTTCATTTCCTACTTTAGGGAATTTTACCCTCTTTTGTTTACCAAAAATATAGTCCTCACAGAACTCCAAGTCTACTTTCTTCAAACCTTGTAGCTTCTTTGATTGAAGGATTTGCATTCCTTTGGCACTCATATGCCCAAGCCAATAGTGCCATACCGCACCATCAACTTTCATAGATGTTGCACAAATAAAAAATTGTGTGCTAACAGTACATAAGTAGAGAGTACCTACCTTTTCTCCCTTTGCAACCACCAAAGATCCTTTTGAGACCTTTTAGTGTTTGTTTCCGAACACAACATTGTGAACTTCATTATCTAATTGACATGTAGAGATTAAGTTCTTACGCAGAGAGGGAACATGCCGAACATCTAAAAGCTTTCATTTATTTTCATTTTTAGTTTTGACAAAAACTGTACCGTTGCGAACAATTTCACAAGCTTCATCATCTCCCAAGTATACATACCCAAGATTACCTTTGGTGTAATCTTGGAAATACTACTTGTGGGGTGCTGCATGAAATGAAGCCCCAAAGACTACTACCTTAGAATTACACACATTGCTGAGTGAAAGATTAGAGCATCTTCTCTTACTTTACCTGCAAAATTGCCTCTGATGTGATAGGTGCAGTTAGAGAGTGCAAGGGAAGGAGAGAAGGGGAAGGGGATGCAAGAGCATGAGAGACTGTCTTTGGTGGAGCATTAGAGAGTAGGCATACTCTCATCTCCTTATTCTCCTTATGAACAAAGAATGAAATGTAATGGGAGGGGAGGGTTCCTAGCCATGGCCACCGGCCACTTCGCCTAAAACTCAACAATCTCCCACTTGAAGGCCAACGTGGCCAAGTGGCTAAAGAATGTATCGGCTACTATGTACAATGTACAAAACCTGAAGTGTGACCCTAGATTCACCCTACACCCATCATCTCTATGCAATGTGGGAACCGCTATGAGGCTAGGCTCTTTGTTAGAGCATCCACTGGGTTTTCATTCATGTGAACTTTGACTAACTCAATGTGTTGGCTAGCCAAAATATCTCATACCACATGATACCTGACCTCTATGTGTTTCGACTTGGAGTGAAACACGAGGTTCTTTGCTAACGCAATCACACTCTGACTGTCACAATGTAGCATTGGAGTCTGGTGTATACCAAAATTTTCCCACTAGACGAAAGAACCACACAACTTCCTTACTGGAACTAGAAACTACAACATATTCTGCCTTAGTGGTGGAAGAGGAAGTGTAATTCTAGATACATGATCTTCAAGAAACTGTCGCTCCAGTGAACAAGAAAATGTAGCCAATTGTGGATAGACTAGTGTCCACACAACCCGCATAATTTAAATCAGTGTATCCAACTATAGTTTCATCACTGTTCCCAAAGCGTAAGCACTTGCCATCTGAGCCCTTGGCGTATCTCAAGATGTCCTTCACTACTTCCCAATGCTTTCTACCTGGATTTGCCATAAACCTATTGACCACTCCCATTGCATATACAATGTCTGGCCGTGCGCTAACCATGGCAAACATAAGACTGCCAACTGCCAAAGAATACGGAACCTTTGCCATCTCTATCTTCTCAGCATCCAATTTGGGACAATCATGCTTGCTAAGTTTTTTTTATGCTGCCATTGGGGTACTCAATGTTTGCCCCCTTGCATATTAAAACGTTGCAAGACCTTGTGGACATAATCTTCTTGTGAAAGTTCAAGACCTTTTGGACATACTCTTCTTGTAAAAGTTCAAGTATACCACGTTTGCGATCTCTCTTGATATGCATACCAAGAAAGTGATGTGCATTGTCATTAAATATCTAATATCTAACCAACCCAAATGATTTTCTCATATTAAACTGATCATTTAATATGGGATAATAAACGGGAACAAGGGTTAGAATATAGACATGTGCTTACGGATCTATCTCAACACAAGGCCAATGGTAAAGGGGCCCAAATGAGAGATGGTCTGTCAAAGAGCAAGGCTAACTAATGAAGCTTAAAAGACCTTAGGGTTAGCTTCATTAAAGACCTCCAATGGTTAGTGTTAAAAGTCCTTTGACCTTAAGCAAACTAGGGACCAGCTTGAGGTGGGAACCCGACCTAAACTTAAGCATGCTTGAGGTGGGCACCCAACCTAAACTTAAGCAAGCTAGGGCTGTGCTTGAGGTGGGAACCTGACCTAAACTTAAGCAAGCTAGGGTTGTCCTTGAGGTGGGAACTCCATCTAAGGTGCTTGTCATGCTTAATGACTAAGGTACTTGAGGTTGCGTGAGAAGCTTCCTATGTATGGGGGGTAAGATGCTTGAGTCAAAAAGAGAACCTACACACTTAATGAGGAAGTTGCTTGAGAAACTTCCTATGCATAAAAATCTCAAAGTTAGGGGAATTCTAAAAGAGCACATGGGACACATGTCAGACTCTCACTAAGCTTAACCACATAGTGTGTTTGAATGCTATTGGTTGGGCTAAAGAGGGGTCCAATGAGCTTCTACTTCCATCTAACAAATATCTAGATATTTTCAAGCTCTCTCTGTCTCTAAGGGGTAAGGAGGACACTTGTCAAAAGACTACCCATGTACTTAAATGCATGTTGCATGTGATTGTCTAGGGGAGAGGGGTCCAATGAGCTTGCAACATGCAGAAAGGTCACCACTCGCCCAAAGCAAGGAGGGGGGTGTTAGGGGGAGATACTCCACACACACACTCTCATTTGCAAGGCCATTCTCACTTGGTGAACATTGAGGAACGCCGCCTCCTTCTCCAAGCTTGTGAGAGTGAAAGCCTACACCAACACTCTTGGCTATGGAATGCAAATCCAACCAAGAGTCATGCTTCAATGCTTAAGCTTGCCATCTTCTCCATCTTCATTACTATGCTATTATGTATGCTAGCAAGAAGAGTAATGATAAGTGAGGAACTATTTCTTTTTCCTATGGAATGTTTCTTCTTCCTCTTCCCTATCCTCATTCCCCACTAGCTCTCTCCACCTTTGAAGGTGTTTGAGGCCTTGGGACTGAGGCTTGGGATAGTTAATGCTTTCTTCAAGTTTATGTTATGCTTGTGATGCATGAAGCTTTCCATCTTCCTTGCATCACCTAGGTTACAAGGAACACAAAGATTGTATTGTACCAAGTCTCTCTTGATGGGAGAAACTATAATACAAATGCCTATTGGAGGGGGGACCGGCTCCATATGAATCCGGTCCTCAACTATTGTCATGTTCTCTAAACTCTCTCTCTTGCAAAAGTATTGTTCATGCCAAGTTAACTAAGTACCATGTTTATGTTGATACCATCAATTAAGTTCAACCGCTATGCTCACAAAGAATGTCTCAAAAGTGTTTCACCTAATTTACTAATTCCGCTACTCTCTAAGTTCATAGGCAATTTCCATTACATTGGTATCAGAGCATTTGGTTTCTCTTTTCTTGCGTTAGAAGAGAGGTCCTTAAGTAGCCTATTAATGGTTGTTTTTGTTAACTATATTAGGGTAAGTGGGTCTCGGATCTATTATCGATTTTGTTGAGCCCACTATGTGGGATATGGTGCACACCTCGGGAGCTTTGGTCTTAATAATGGAGTCTTTTTAGACTTGCCTACGGCTTTACCATTATTGAGCCATAAGAAGTCCGAAAGGATCTATCCCTCAACAACTTCACTATGTTAGACTCACTCCACTACTCTCTATAATTAACCAATTCCAGCCGTGGGTGTAGATACTTAAGTGCCTAATTTTCAAAGGCTAAGAGGAGTAGCAACTAAGGTTTTGAATTGCCAAAGCATACACTAAGTAAACACATAAGTTTAATTAGCATGGCTGACAATAACCAAGAGAGGAGAATGAACATTGATAACTTTGATTTTGCACATGAAGGTTCCAATGATGATGCCCCCATGTTTGTTAATTATCTTGTCACTAGGTTGCAACAAGCTATGGGCAAACCCATTTTGCAAGCCGAAGTTACTCAACAATTTCGTGCTTATGGGATTTCCTTTCCTCTCCAAGAGGAGAGAGAGCTTACGAGGCCTCTTGAAGAGACCCTCAAAAGAAGACTCTCTCCCATACGAGAGGAGGAATCCAAAGATCAAGAAAGCAATGAATCCCTAAATTCCTCCGAAGATGGAGCTCCACGAAGAAGGAGGACTAAACGATCGCCAACTCCTCCCAAGAGGAAACGGTTAACCCATAGTCCTTCTCCTTGTCACTCCAAAAGGGAAGAGAGGAAACCAAGGAAGAAAAGGGCAAGAAAGAGGTCACCCTCTTCTCCTTCTTCTTCACCTTCCTCCTCTACCGATGAAAGCTATGGCTATTCTCCTAGAGAATATAAGAGGGGAGGACATCTCAAATCTTACCCTGCATGGTGAAGGTCACAAAAGCTTGAGAAGTTCAAAGAGGGAGGAAAGAGTATCTCTTTTCTCACTTATGATGGCACCTTTGGTGCTACCGACAAAGTATTGGCCTTCATCCAACAATTTGATGCGGCCTTTGGAGACGAGGGCTTCACGGAGTCCTCCAAGATACGCCATGTAGCTATGCACTTCCAAAAATCGGCTCGTCAATGGTGGGCTAGCCTTCAAGGCAATGGCGAAGCCCCAAAGACATGGAAAACTCTACGAGTTTGCATCATGAAGCAATTCCTTGCAAGTGATGCAAAGGACAATTTGCTCACCGAATGGTGGAGTTTAAGGCTTCTCTCTCATGAGTCTATCCACAAATATATGGACAAGTTTTGGGATTTACATCTCAAGGCTACTGTCTTTCAAAAGATAGAATTTGTTGAGAAAAAACAACAATTCTGTGCGGGATTACCTGAAGAGATGGCCAAGTATGTCAACTCTCAACGGCCTGACTCTATCAGCGAAGTAATCCACCATACCATGGTTGCTTCATGCATCAATTTCCAACAAGGGGTTAGACGAAATGTCAAACCCATGGAAAATAAAGACAAAAGTGATGCAAAGGGAAAAATTAATATCCAAAAATTTTCCATCGGCCATTCCAACAACAACAACAACAATCGGTCCAAGGAGAAAGGAGTTTACAAAGGTAAAAACAAACTCTCTCCTGAAGAGCTTGAATCTTTTTGCAAGGATCATAAATGTTTTGTGGGGAGCAAGGACATGGCTATTGTTCTTGCCCCAAAAGAAATGCTCGCATGAGACTCCTAGAGCTTCCACTATCGAAGCTCCAAAAGAGAATACTTATTGCAAAGGATCACCTCTCTCCTATGCTTGGGGTAAGGTAAGGGAGCATGATGCTTTCATTTTGTTTGACCCTGGTTCAATTTTATATCAATGGAGTTGGCCACCAAGTTGGGCATTCAATCTTTTGAGCTGGGAGATGATGTAATTGCCGATGCCACTTTCAAGGGAAAGCAAGCCTCCGTTACTCCCTTGATTGGGAAGTTGAGGCTTCATGTCCAAAGCTATGTCGACAAAGAAGACTTCTTCATCTCTCCTCTCCAACATGAGGATGCTATCCTAGGGATACCATGGTTCAACCGCATGGCTGCAAACATGAAGTTCCCTGAAAGGAGAATCTACTTCACCTACATGGGAAAGAATATGTATATAGATTCTAATGAGTCTGGTCGTACTATACCACTTGTAAATCCTCTCGCCCTTGATAAATCAATGAAAAGCTTAGTTTCTGCGTACATGATTTTTGTCAAAGAATCCCTAAAAGGTCCTAATGTTTCATCAAAAGTGAATGGTAGGAATCAAGAAGAGTTAGACTTGTCTAACTTTCTAAAAGGATTCAAGATGTGTTCATTGATGATATCCCCACGGACTTACCTCCAAAATGAGGGGATTATGACCATCGAATTGAGCTCCTATCAGGAAGCTCGCCGCCTAACAAACCTCCCTATCAAGTTTCACAAGCTCAACAAGAGAAGATCATGAGGCAAGTACAAGAATTGGTAGACAAAGGAATGGTGATTCTTAGCTCCTCTCCCTTTTGCTCTCTAGTCCTTTAGTGCAAAAGAAAGATGGTACCGCATGTGTGTGGACTATCGCGCACTAAACCATATCACTATCAAAAATAGATTTCCCGTACCTTGGGTAGAAGATCTCTTTGATAAGCTACAAGGCTTTACCTACTTCAATAGGATTGATCTTAAAAGTGGCTACCATCAAATAAGGATAGTGAATGAAAATATCCTAAAGATCGCGTTTCGTACAATGTTTGGCCTTTATGAATATCTAGTCATGCCTTTTGGCCTGACTAATGCACTAGCTACATTCAATCGATTAATGGAGAAATTTTTTAGACCCTACCGCAAATTCACTGGAGTGTTCTTTGATGATATCATCATCTACTCCAATTCCTTGGAGGAACACAAGCAACATCTCCAAGTGATTTTTCAAGCATTAAGGGAGAATAAGCTTTTTCGCAATCAAAAGAAAAGCGAATTTTTCCTTCAAGAGATTCAATACTTAGGTCATATTACTCTTGAGATGGTATTCGTATGGATCCATCAAAGTTGGAGGTAATAAAAGCATGGCCTAATCCAAGGAATCTACATGAGCTAAGAAGCTTTGTTGGTATATGTGCATACTATAGACGCTTCATAGCAAAATTCTCTCAAATAGCAGGACCATTACATGACTTAACAAAGAAAAACGTTAAGTATTCATGGACTGCTAAGGAGCAAAGTGCTTTTGACAAGCTCAAAGAGAAGCTTATCTCCCAACTAGTCCTTATGCTTCCGGATCTCTCAAAGCCATTTGAGGTCCAATGTGATGCTTGTGGTGATTGTCGTGGAGCAGTCTTGCTTCAAGAAGGGCATGCCATAGCATATGAGAGCCGAAGGCTCAACACGGATGAACGGGTCTTAGGCATTTATGAGAAAAAGCTGTTAGCTATTCTACATGTCCTAGACACATGGAAACACTATCTATTGGAGACTCCATTCATCTTACAAACAGACCATCAAAGTCTCAAGTACTTCATGACGCAAACAAAGCTTTCCGACAAACAAATGAGATGGGCAAATTTTCTTTCACAATTTAAACATTGCTCACATTGCTGGTAAGCACAATCAAGTGGCTGATGCACTTTCACGATGACCAAAAGTTAATGCTGCATCAATAGCAACTCACAATGATCTATTATCTATGATAGATGAGTATGCTACTAACCCTGACTTTAAAGAAATAGTGTCAGCCCTTGCTTTGGAGAAGAAAGAGGAACCATTCACCTTGCAAGATGGTTATCTTCTCCATGGCAATAGGCTATGTGTTACCCACTCCCTTCGTAAGAAAGTCATGTATGAATCCCATGCTCCTCCCTATGAGGGGCATAGAGGCATTCAACCTACTCTTCGAGGAGTAGAGATGTACTTTTATTGGCCTACCATGAAAGTGGACATACAAGAGTATGTTTCAAAATGTGTAGTATGCCAAAAGACCAAGTATGATAGAGGGAAGCAACCTGGATTACTCCAGCCATTGCCAATTCCTAATTCACCATGGGAGAGTATATCCATGGATTTTATCTTTGGATTACCAAAATCTATCCATGGGAATATGGACAATAGTCGACAGGTTTAGCAAGCAAGCACACTTTATCCCTGTCAAGAAGACTATTAAGGCACACCAAATGGCAACTCTCTTCATATCACAGATTTTCAAACACCGTGGATTGCCAACATCCATCGTGTCAGATAGAGATCCTAGAATGACCAGTAATTTCTGGAAAGGTCTTTCAAAAATCTAGGTACAAGATTGAATTTCTCTTTGGCCTATCACCCACAAACGGATGGCCAAAGTGAGATAGCCAATCTTACGATTCTTGATCTACTAAAGACCTATGTTACAGAAGTAGATCAACACTCACAATGGGAAAAGTACTTACCTCTTGTAGGGTATGCGTATAATAATACTATCCATACTTCTACGGGAAAAGCACCTTTTGAAATCATAGAGGGAAGACCTAAAAGTCCCTTGCTACTTAAAGTACATGGGAAGATCTTCGTTGCCGATGAGTATAGCCGTGACCTGCAAACATCTTTTCAAAAGATTAAGGAGGCTATATCCATCTCCCAACTAAGGTAAAAGGCTACTGCTGACAAGCACAGAAGGGCCTTAACGTTCAAAGAAAATGATTGGGTCTTACTTAAGTTTCCTAAGGCTCGATTGAGGCAAACGACGGGCAAAAATCCTATCAAAAGTATTATGCTAAACTAGCAAAAAGATACTATGGTCCTTTTTAAATTTTGAAGCCAATCAATGGGGTGGCTTATCAACTCAAGTTACCTAACCATTGGCTCATAACACAATGCTTTTCATGTGAGCCTACTCCAGCCCTACAAAGGAGAGCCTCCAAATGAACGATTTATTGAAGACCCTCCCAAAATCCAAGATCAAGAAGAGGTACTACAACCCGAAGCTATCCTTCGACATGAAGACAAGGTACTACAACATGGTAAGATTATATGACGGTATCTTATTAAGTTCAAAAATTATCCCTTTTGAAGATGCTAGATGGATGCAAGGAATCCAGCTTAAGGATAGTATGAACCTTGTCAATGCTTACTATGCTACACTAGAGTAACCAAATGTACATGTTTCTTTTAAATGATCAATGTTTTTGTCTTATAAGAATAATTATCTCTTTATTGTGCACAAATTTAAGTAGTATGCATACTAAGAATCATGTTTGGGATGACGACGTCTCTCAAACACCATGTAGAATTTGTCACTCTACTTGGGAGGATGAAATGGACTAAAGAGCAGACATGCTTGCGGTAGCTATGTCTCCCAAGCACCAAATGGATTAGTCATCCATCTTGGAATGATGTCGTAGTGCAAAAAGGGATCCTCTACCCGCTAAGACAAATTGACTAATGACTATAACTTTATCTCTTTTACCTCATAGTCGAGGACGACTATGATTTCAAGAGAGAGGTAGTCATTAAATATCTAATATCTAACCAACCCAAATGATTTTCTCATATTAAACTGATCATTTAATATGGGATAATAAACGGGAACAAGGGTTAGAATATAGACATGTGCTTACGGATCTATCTCAACACGGGGCCGAGATGGTCTATCAAAGAGCAAGGTTAACTAATGAAGCTTAAAAGATCTTAGGGTTAGCTTCATTAAAGACCTCCAATGGTTAGTGTTTAAATTCCTTTGACCTTAAGCAAACTAGGGCTGAGCTTGAGGTGGGAACCCAACCTAAAATTAAGCAAGCTAGGGTTGTGCTTGAGGTGGGAACCTTAAGCAAGCTAGGGCTGTGCTTGAGGTGGGAACCCAACCTAAACATAAGCAAGCTAGGGCTGTGCTTGAGGTGGGAACCCGACCTAAGCTTAAGCAAGCTAGGACTGTGCTTGAGGTGGGAACTCCATCTAAGGTGCTTGTCATGCTTGATGACTAAGGTACTTGAGGTACTTGTCACATTTAATGAGGAAGTTGCTTGAGAAGCTTCCTATGCATGGGGGGTAAGATGCTTGAGTCAAAAAGAGAACCTACACACTTAATGAGGAAGTTGCTTGAGAAACTTCCTATGCATAAAAATCTCAAAGTTAGGGGAATTCTAAAAGAGCACATGGGACACATGTCAGACTCTCACTAAGCTTAACCACATGGTGTGTTTGAATGTTGTTGGTTGGGCTAAAGAGGGGTCCAATGAGCTTCTACTTCCATCTAACAAATATTAGATATTTTCAAGCTCTCTCTCTCTAAGTGGTAAGGAGGACACTTGTCAAAAGACTACCCATGTACTTGACTGCATGCTGCATGTGATTGGCTAGGGGGAGAGGGGTCCAATGAGCTTGCAACATGCAGAAAGGTCACCACTCACCCAAAGCAAGGAGGGGGGGGTGCTAGGGGGAGATACTCCACACACACACTCATTTGCAAGGCCATTCTCAATTGGTGAAAGTTGAGGAACACCACCTCCTTCTCCAAGCTTGTGAGAGTGAAAGCCTACACCAACACTCTTGGCTATGGAATGCAAATCCAACCAAGAGTCGTGCTTCAATGCTTAAGCTTTCCATCTTCTCCATCTTCATTACTATGATATTATGTATGCTAGCAAGAAGACTAATGGTAAGTGAGGAACTATTTTTTTCTCCTATGGAATGTTTCTTCTTCCTCTTCCCTATTCTCATTCCCCGCTAGCTCTCTCCACCTTCGAAGGTGTTTGAGGCCTTGGGACTGAGGCTTGGGATAGTTAATGCTTTCTTCAAGTTTATGTTATGCTTGTGATGCATGAAGCTTTCCATCTTCATTGCATCACCTATGCTACAAGGAACACAAAGATTGTATTGTACCAAGTCTCTCTTGATGGGAGAAACTATAATACAAATGCCTATTGGAGGGGGGACCGGCTCCATATGGAACCGGTCCTCAACTATTGTCATGTTCTCTAAACTCTCTCTCTTACAAAAGTATTGTTCATGCCAAGTTAACTAAGTACCATGTTTATGTTGCTACCATCAATTAAGTTCAACCGCTATGCTCACAAAGAATCTCTCAAAAGTGCTTCACTTAATTTACTAATTCCGCTACTCTGAAAGTTCATACGCAATTTCCATTACATGCATCACCCAAATCTTTCATAGCAAACTGCTTGCTTAAGGCATCCTTGAGAAGTGCAACCTCATCTTTTGACTTCTGGCTATGAGCCTTTCATCAACATATAAAATCAAAATGATGAGGGAACCATCGTTCAACCTCTTTGTGTACAAGCTGTGATCCTCTTGGCTCCGTACATAACCTTGGGACTAAATGTACTCATCAAACTTGATGTACCATTGCCTTGAGCCTTGCTTTAATCCACACAAAGATTTCTCGAGTCTACACACCAGTTCTTCCGGTGTTGGCTTCTCAGGATTTTTTGAAAAACCCTGTGGATATTTCATGTAAACATCCTCTTCAAGGTCCCCATGAAGAAACGTTGTCTTCACATCCATTTGGACCAATTCAAAGTCCTTGATGGCTACTAGACCAAGCACAAGATGCAATGTAGTTATCTTGACCACTGGAGAAAAGATTTCATCGAAATTCATGTCTTTGGTTTGCTTGAACCCTTTTACAACCAATCTTGCCTTATACTTAGGCTCGGGATCATATGTGGTATACTTCTTCTTGTACACCCATTTGCATGGCAATGCCTGTTTACTCGTAGATAACTCTGTCAACTCCCAAGTTTCATTGGCTAAAATCGAGTTATACTTGCTACAAAGAGGCCATTCAAATGGATGATAGTGTGAAGTAGGAAGAGACTATGCAATCCAATGACTAGCAAGTAGTCTAATCCTAGCTCAAAAATTGCTCAGGTGCACGAGATGTACGAGTCTATCTCTGAAGTACCTGATTGCTAGATTTCGCTCTCTCTCGAGCAATGTGTGTGTGTGTGTGTGTGTGTGTGTGTGTGTGTGTGTGTGTGTGTGTGTGTACTAGTGGAAGGTGCATCACTAGCACGTCCAAAATCCGTTGTAACTCGTGGCAGTGAGGAGACATCCTCAAACCGTACTCTACGATACTCAATGTCTTTCACTGGCTTTTTATGCATCTTAGACTCTTTGAATATCGCTTGTGAGCTGCATATAACCTTCTTAGATTCCGGGTGCTAGAGACGATATCCCATCTCTTCGTCTACACCATATCCAATGAAGATGCACTTGTGTGATTTGGGGTCCAACTATTGTCTAAGCGCTTTTGGCACATGTGAGAATGACAATTTAGTGGTGTACTAGGTTACCGATTAATCAAGTAAGCAGCCGTCGTAACAGTTTCTCCCCAAAATTCTTGAGGTAAGTTGGCCGTAGACAACATAGAAATGAATGGTTCTATTGATTCTTTCAGCCACACCATTTTGGGCGGGTGTGTAAGGCATGGTAAATTGTCTTCTAATGCCTCTTTTACTGCAAAAGTCCTTGAACTCAGAAGAAATGTACTCGCCTCCATTGTCATTGCACAAAGCTTTAATCATTACCCGATTGGTTCTCTAGCTGTAACATTTAATGCCCTAGAAACTTGTGTGTAGCGGAAAATAGCATGAACATAGTGAGCATTCCATTAGAATAGATTCCTAATGAGATTAACAAGAGTGCTTGGGTGAAGAAAGCAACAAAAATCATAACACCTAGTTAGATAGCATGAACAATACTTCAAAAGAGAGAGAAATTAAGCAATTGACAACAGTTGAGGACTGGACTTCCATGGAGCCAGTCCCCCCTCCAAAAGGCTTTGTATTATGGTTTCTCCCATCAAGAGAGACATTTTACAATACAATTTCTTGTGTTCCTTCAATATCAGCTACTGCAATGAAGATGGAAACTTCATGCACTACGCAAAACACTTATCAAACACAACATCCATTCCCTCACGGTCTCAGACCCAAGACCTCACACACCTTCGAAGATGGTGAGAGCTAGCGGGGTATGAGAGTAGATTGAGAGGAAGAAGGAGTATTCTTACGAGAAAGATGTACATCTCCTCACATAATCACTCATATTAGCATAGCTTAGCTTAGTAATTAGCATGGTAGAGGAGATGAGCATGCATTGAAGCTTGGCTCTTGGTTGGATTTGCATCACAAAGCCAAGAGTTGTTGGTGTAGGCCTTCCTTCTCACAAGCTTGGAGTAGGTGATAAGCTTTCCATTAAAGCTTGAGAAGGAGAGAGAGTCTTCTTTACTTCACACATGAGATTGTGTGAGTGTGTGTGTGATAATAATGCCTTGCAAAAATCAGCCCCCTCTACCCCTCTTGCTATTTGCTCTTGCTAGCATCCTATTGGACCTCCCCAGGCTTAGCCAATGGTAATTAAGCAGCATAAGTGATAGCCTTCTGACATGTGTCCCCCTTTCCCCTTTTTTGAGAGCTTTAGTTAATTATTTAATTCAACTAAACTCTCATAAGACCCCTTTGCCTCCTAGCCAATAGGAATCAGGCAAGCCATTGGGCTGTTGAATGCTCCTTGGTCCCCCTGGGAGACTATCCAATAGTCTCCTAGAGAGCTTAATTCTTATTGGTTCTTTTATTAAGTGTTTTTAATTTAATTACACTAGATTTACTCTAGCCTAATTCTCATTGGTCCGCCTCCAAGACCATCCAATATGAGTTGGGTACACCTTGTGGGCATCTGGGCTAGGGAGCTGACATGTGTCCCTCATTCCCTTTGTGTAAAGGGAGCTTGTGTGTGTGTGAGAGAGAGTTTCTCTCTCATCTCCTACTTGCAAGGCTCACCCCCTTCTATGTAGGGATTGACAAAGACTTTTTGTGACACACGCTAAGCATCCAATTTCCCTAGTGTTTGGCCTTTGGACACAAGCTTTGATTTTTGGAACCTTAGCATTTTGGAAGTCTTAATGGGCGGAACCTTAGGGTCTTTTAAGCCCATTGTTGCACATTGCTCTTTTATAGATGTCCCCCCCTTTGGATCCCTATTTTCCCTCCTTTGGATCCCTACTGTGGCCCGGTCTGCTAGCTTAATCAATATTCTAGCTTTTTCTCCCTTGGCACTTTCCCATATTAAATGATCAGTTTAACATGAGAAAATCATTTAGGAGAATTAGATATTGATTATTATGACATTACCTCTCTCTTGAAATCATAGTCGTCCTCGACTATGGGGTAGAGAAGATAAAGTATATTCATTAGTCCTTTTTCCTAGCGGGTAGAGGATCTCTATGTTACCCTACGACATCATTCCACAATGGATGACTAGTCCATTTGGCGCTTGAGAGCCTGAGGCTTCCGCAAGCATGTCTGCACATTAGTCCTATCATCTTCCATAGTAGAGTGACAAGCTCTACTTGGTGTTCGGGAGACGTCGTCTCCGCAAACTTGATCTAAGCATGCATACTACTTCATTTTTGTGCACAATAAAGAAAAAGAGAGTCTTATAAGACAAAAACTTTGTTCATTTTTAACATTTGTACATTTGCTTACTCTAGGGAAGCATTGTAAGCATTGACAAGGTTTAGGTTATCCTTTAATTGTATGCCTTGCATCCAACTAGCATCTTCAAAAGGATAATTTTTAGACTTAATAAGATATCGTGGGATAGTCTTACCGTCTCTTAGTACCTTGTCTTCATGTCGGAGAATGGACACGGGCTGCAACATCTCTTCTTGGTCCTCGATCTCCTATGGGTCTTCAATAGTTAGCTCTTGAGGTGGCTCTCCTTTGTAAGGCTTTAGCAGGCTCACATGGAAAGCATTGTGTATGAGCCAATGGTTGGGCAACTTGAGTTGATAGGCCTAAGAATCTGGAAGGGACCATAGTACCTTTTTGCTAACTTAGCATAGTACTTTTGGTGTCCCGTAGGATTCTTGCCCGTCGTGAGCCTTAATCGAGCCTTGGGAAATTTGAGTAAGACCCAATCATTTTCTTTAAAGGCTTGGGCTCTTCTGTGCTTGTCAGCAGCAGCCTTTTGCCTTTGCTATGAGATAGAGATAGCATCCTTAATCTTTTGGAAAGATTCTTGTAGGTCTCGGCTATACTCATCTACAGCAAAGATCTTCCCGTGTACCTTAAGTAGCAAGGGACTTTTTGATCTTCCCTCAATTACCTCAAAAGGTGCTTTTCCCGTGGAAGTATGTACAGTGTTATTGTAGGCATACTCCACTAAGAGTAAGTACTTCTCCCATTGGGATCTTTGATCTACTTCCGTTACATAGGCTTTTAGTTTTAGTTGATCGAGAATTGTTAGGTTAGCTATTTCACTTTGGCCATCCGTTTGCGGATGATAGGTCAAAGAGAAGTTTAGCCTTGTTCCTAAATTCTCAAAGAGACCCTTCCAGAAATTACTGGTCATTCTAGGATCTCTATCCGACACTATGGACATTGGCAAGCGATGGTACTTGAAGATTAAATGAAGAGGGTTGCCATTTGATGGGATTTGATAGTCTTTTTGACAGGTATAAAATGAGCTTGTTTACTGAACCTGTCTACTATCGTCCATATTCCCGTATTCCCATGGATAGACTTAGGCAATCCAAAGATAAGATCTATGGATATGCTCACCCATGGTGAATTAGGGATTGGCAAAGGTTGAAGCAATCCAAGTTGCTTCCCTCTATCAAACTTTGTCTTTTGGCATACCACACATTTAGAAACATACTCTTGTATGTTTGCTTTCATGGTAGGCCAATAGAAATATGTTTCAATCCCTTTTAGGGATTGCTTTCATGGTAGGCCAATAAAAATATGTTTCAATCCCTTTTAGGGTAGACTGAATCCTTCTATGCCCTGCATAAGGAGGAGCATGAGATTCATACATTACTTTCTCATGTAGTGAGCTAGTAACGCATAGTCTATTATCGTAGAGAAGATAACCATCTTGTAAAGTAAATGGTTCCTCTTTCTTCCCTAATGCAAGGGTTGAAATCACATCTCTAAAATCGGGATCAATAGCATACTCATCTATCATAGAAGATAGATCATTGTGAGTTGCTATGGAAATCACATTCACTCTCGGCCATCTTGAGAGTGCATCGGCTACTTGATTATGCTTGCCAGCAATGTGAGCAATATGAAAATGAAATTGCGAAAGAAAATTTGTCCACCTCATTTGTTTGTCGGAGAGCTTGGTCTGCGTCATGAAGTACTTAAGACTTTGGTGATCCATTCGCAGAATGAAAGGAGTCCCCAATAAAAAGTGCTTCCATGAGTCTAAGGCATGTAGAACTGCAAGGAGTTTGTTGAGCCAGTAGAGGAAGTGTTGAGCCAGTAGAGGATCACACCCACATTTTTGCTCACACCCATCATTTTGTAACCATTGATTGTAATAAATGTCTTTCCGACATTAATTTTGATTTGAGCCATTCATTAAGTAACGGGACTCAATTGAGTTTCCAGCTTGTAATCCCGAAGTAATTTCACCTGTTGATGTAAATAATTAGAGATGTTCTCACCTCCAAGGCTGAGGTATATAAGCCAAAGTTTTGTAACCTAAAGGAGATTCAATTATTAATCAAAGTGAGTTTTTGAGCGCCGTGACTGTGTCTGAGAGAGAGAGAGAGAGAGAGAGAGAGAGTCTTATCTTCTTGCTACGCGAGCTACGGGGCCGCCATTGGAGAAGCGACACCGCCATTGTGTTAGCAACGGTGAGAGCTACGCACAGATACCAAGAGTGCGCGCTATCGGCTTCTACGTGTGGTAAGTTCCTACGAGCTTCGGTGTGAGTTTTCTTCCAACTCGTGTGTCGGAATAGAGCGTGCAGCATATCTATAGAACCACAACGAGTAGAGCTACACATTAGTACCATCGGGGTCAAGTTTCGGTCACCTGTATTTTTCGGCCTGTCTTCATACGCGTTTGCCGCACGGAGTGGTTATAGGTTGATTTTGCAGTTCAAGTCTTTAGGGTGTTGTTCTTACCTAGTGTATAGACTTCCCCTTGAGTTTGAGATTGATTCAATGATTCTAGATCCTGTTTTGTATAGCATTCGTTCGTAGTACGGATTTCAGTCACTTGCGTATTTTAGAACTTAGATTTGATTTCCTTAGTAGTGATTGTCATTAGAAGGTCGAGTAGGTGATTTGACACCCACCTAGTTGTTTCCATGCGCCTGCGGGTCAAGCTCCATCCTCGTCTGACAAATTCTGTTGTTGGTTGAGTTCTCGCTATTTAGCTTCCGCTAGCGGCGTAACCGCCTTAACATTTGGCGCCACTGCCGGGGACGAGAGCCCTAAGTAGGTGACCTTAGACTAATCCTACGAGGTGAGTCGTATAAACTACTTTGTATACTTTAGTTAGAAAAGATCTAGGAGTGGTGGACTCCGAAGGTCTCGAGAGATACTAGGAAGTGGGGTATTCCTGGGTCTTCCGTGTTGACAGTATTTTTAGTTTAGCTTAGATTAGATTGTTTTTTATGGTGTTTAAGTGGTTGTTGACATAAAAAGCATTTGCTACTCCTTGTGTGGTAGTAAATCTCTTTATATTTTCAATTGCAAAAAATCCATTTTATGATTAGAAGTAGCTTAGGTAGGGCCTGATTTGATTCTGATCTTGTTTTTACATTCAAACCTGACAAAAACACTTAAAACTCAATTATAAACATTGGAGAAGGCTTAAAACCAAAAATAGTCAAAATCTGGGACAAAAGACATCATACGCGTATAATGTCTTTTGGCACTTCCACTGCTTATTTTTGATATCTGACCTAACAAGATTGTTACAGGCACTGTAGGAAGCATAAATATCAAGTTTGGACCCAAATTGATGAAAAAGACATCATACGCATATGATTTCTTTGACCTAATTTTGGACATATTTTGATACTTTGTTAACACAGATCCATTGTAATAGCTGTCTAGAGGTTATATTTCAAGTTTCATCCCATTTGGATCACAATTGACCCAAAAAACAAGTCAAAAGCGGAAAATTGCCAAGAAAAGCCTAAATTAGCCATAACTTGCTCAAACAGAGTTCAAACTGAATTTTGTGAGTGAACAGAGCATAAAGGGGCCACTGAAAGTGAGCATAACCAAAATAGTCAAAATCTGTGAAGAAAAGACATCATAAGCGTATAATGTCTTTTTCAGCATAACTGCGACAAAATCCTCACTTGATGAAACAGAAGTTGTCCAACTGACAAGATTAAACAATTGACCAAGTATCAGTCAGTTTGGATCAATTCTGACCACAAAAACTTGGGGAAAACGAATTGCCGAGACGGAAAAGTTACAGTCCTTTAGGGGAATTGATGAATTTGAGATCGGGCAGGAATCTCCGGAATAATCAACCAAAACAAGGGGAACCAGCAAGTGTCATATCAACCGAGGGAAGTGTAAACCAAAGTTGGGTGCAACCATTAGAGCCGATCTTTGAAGGAAGTGTTTCTGATACTTCTTCGGAGAGGTCTTACGAGATTTTCACCGAACACTCGAACAGGAACAACAGAGAAAATATGGCAGCAGGATCATCAAACCCTTCCGCCACCATGAAGCTATTGTTCATTAAATACCAGTACGACAATGAGCAAGGTGCCAAGATCTACAAAGATGGAATGGACCGCTATTGTGTAAAGATAGAAGATAGACCTAGTGAATTCAAGGACTTAGTGCCTGTGAGCTATAGCGGAGATAGATATCTAGATGACGAGGGTACCATGTACTTGGTAGTCCTAAACCCTAACATTGTGGACAAGTGGGGATTGATGGGCACCAAAGCCAAAATAGATGAAGAACTCGAGGAGAAAGCACCAATAATGAACTTCCCTAATGCGAGGTTAAGAAGAGAGAATGAAACTACAAGGATCAACACTGATAACATCTATGTGGGGCTATACAAATATAATAATGGGGAGCAAGATCTCTATTATAGATGTGAAGAACCCTACACCGGAGAGTTGACAGACAAAAAAAGACTCTATGTCTTTACCTACACAGAGGGATCGGAAGTGAAAAATGCCGCTTACGATAAGTATGGCAGGCAATACTCAACAATGGGCAAGAAAGAATTAGAAGGATATACATACTTTGGGGGACCACTACATCAGTATTATGTTACTTCTAGCTCACATAGACCAGCACCAACAACTGGAGTGCAAAACTCAATGACAACAGGAGGACAAAGAACTCAGGTTGCTGACTCTTTCAGTCAACCTTGGGACTCGAAGCTCGGACCAATGGGATCATTACATTCCAGAGAGTCAATGGAGACGAATCGAGGTAGTGCAGTTCCAATCCCCACCTATACCACTCCAGGTCCAAGGTTTGAAGCGGAACCATCACATTTACCTCCCAATAGTAGATTCAGGGCAGAGGAACCGACAAGGGTAACCCATGAAGTCCATGATGCTAGAGAAAGATTTAGCCGAGACAGAGGAGCAATGAGATTGGTAGCAGATCATAGACGTATGAGACCATCTCCAGTAGCCAAGTGTATGCCAAAGAAGTATGGTGGTTCAGGAGATCCGTATGCACATGTGTCACTCTTTAAGCAAGTCTTAAGAGCTGAGCAGATAACAGATTTCCATACACAATACGAGGGATTTGGTCTTACTCTAGAAGGTACTGCATTGACATGGTTTCAACCAATGAACATAGGGGGATTCCATGACATTGACCATTTGCTAAGAGAGTTTGCTGAGGAATTCTCAAAACGAGGGATTAAGCACAATACGGTCTCACAAATATATGCTTTTAAACAGAGAGAACACGAAAAAGTGAAGGAAGCTTCACTTCGCTTCAAACAATACATTGAGAGATGTCCAGTACGTGAACGACCACAAGATGACAGACTATCTGTTCTCTTTATTGAGGGACTGAGGAACGACACTCTCAAGAAGGACTTGCACTTGAAAGCTTGTACAAGTTTCGAGCAAGTAACGAGAGAGGCATTGTACTTAGTGGATAACTGTACGGTTTATGGAGAGGTGTTAGCGGATACAGATTTCGCATCCAGTAGCTCTTCCTCCGTAGCGAGCGAGACTACCACTAAAAAGAATGTTCAAACAACAACCATGCCAAATGTAGAGCAAATGATAGAAGATGCTCTAAAAAGGATGGCAGCATACCAAAAACCATTGCCAAAAACACTGAAATGGTGTGCTATTGAACAAAATGGACAAACCACCCAACAGAGGAGTGCTATTACAACAAAGGGTATGTAAGGGAGCGTCAGTATGCACCTCCTGCTCAATTAGCACCACCTCAGGTACATCCAGTACCTCGATACCCAACGGGAAATGTACCAGGACCTATGGGGATAGAAAGACCGCAACCGGTATTGGGACAACAACCACCTTTACCAGGAGCAAGACCAGTAGGCATTAGATATGCACCAACCTTAGAGACTCAGGAAGAACAAGCCTTAGTGCCTGTTCAAGCCTATTATGAAGAATCTGGTGCACACATGTCTCCAACTATGTATTACCCACCAGAAGAACCCAAACAACCAGAACCATGGGGCATGATTGGGAATGTTGGAATACCAACAGTTACAAGTGCTTCTGATGAAGAGAGATACAATTTGGACGCAAGAACATTGATGTTCATAGCTCATGGAGGGTTAACAGGACAAAGACCATCCTATCCACAAAGGACGAATCAAATGGGACCAAGACCAGCACTAGGACCCTGTTACAAGTGTGGAGGTGACCATCTGATGAATGTTTGTCCACATACGGAAATCATTAGAATTAACGCTTATTGCACTGAGTGTGGGGTTACTCACTTCATTGAGGATTGTTCAAAGAATCCAAACAAAGTGCAAAAGACGACATTGAATATGCTAGAAACTATTCCTACCAGCAGTGGGTCTGAAAATGAAACTCTGATACCAACGCAAGTTGTTACTAGAGCTCAAGCTAAGAAAACCACTAGAGAACCTGAGAATGGAAAGTTAGCGACTGAAATGGTTAGTCAAGGACCGCGGAGTCAGAAAAACACATGGAAAGCTAGAAAAGCACGCATGAAGTTGAGAAAAGAACGTGAAGACGCTATTCTAGCTGAGGAACTAAAGCGAACTAAAGATAGATTAGAAAAACTTGAGAGTCAAAACGGGAAACGAGAGATGAGCCCGGAAAGAACGAAACAAAAGAGTATTAAAGAAACAACGAGCTTAAGCTCAGGGGGATCAGTGCTAGTCGACAAAGTACACGAACCATTGGACGCACTGATGAGAGCTTACGAAGCTAGGTTAAAGAACAACCAAACACAAGAACAGAGGTGGATGACATACCCAAACGCGGAATTGGAAAAGCAGAGACTTGAAATGTGCCAGAGAATGATCGAGACTGCACAAGCCTTATTAGAACCACCAAAAGAAACAATGAATTGTGGAAAGGAAAACCCAATTCAGCAAGAGACTATCGTTTCACGGGTAGCTGAAAAGACTCCCAATGCACAAAAGCCTGAAAATACACAAAAGGATGACCGCATAGTATTGAACACAACCAATCAGGAGATAGAGAGTTTTCATCCAGTCATACAGAGGATTTACGGAAAAGATGAGGATTACAATGAATTTTGGAAACAAGTGAGAGAGGCAAACTTTGCAAACGAGCTAAGTTGCCAAGCTAATCAGACAAATTGGGAAAAGGACATCAGGAATCCTCCCATAGTGGAATTTGAGGCAGGATCTCAAGTGGACTTGGATCTGCAATCTTACTGGGGAGATGGGGGCTCTGTTAGAACAATGGAGAGAAAACCTCATTCACTGAAAACCTTACCTTCATACTTAGGAGAGTATGAAGCAAAATCCGAGATTAGAGCACTTCCCTCACGAAAAATCTCATCAGAAAAAGTCATGGACTCGCAAGGATTGATAGAGATTTTGTCAACACCAGTGACATGCACTATCACTCTAGCTGAGCTTTTGAGGCTAAGACCACATATGTGGACCACTGTAGGACAATGCTTGGAGAAATTCGGGATAAAAGATCCAACATCGAGATTGCAAGAGAGCATAGAGGAGCTGAGCAAGCCACAAAAGAACGCTAAGCCTGTACCCTTAAACAAGGTCGGAGAGTATTGCGAAGGTGAAGAGGGGAATACAACCTTACCAGTTGAATTCCAAGGAGTGAACACAATGGCAATACTAGACAGCGGAGCTGGGGTAGCCATTGCTACAAAAGAAATCTGGAAAAAATGGGGGAAACCAGCAATAAGGAAGACTAGGTTGAAACTCCAATTAGCAGATGGACACATGGAGAAACCTATGGGGTTATTAGAGAAAGTTGTAGTGACTTCTTGCGGCATTGAATACGAACATACTTTTGCTATTGTCGATTTTGCCAAGGAGAATAACTATGATATCATATTGGGAAGACCATTCATGAGACAATTGAAAATGGTCCAAGATTGGGGCTACGATCACATATACTTGAGAAATATGGAAACCACTACACGTGTGAACCTGAAAGACCATAGCTACAAAGATGTGAACCGAACACCGGTGGAGGAGTTTGATTCAGCTACTTTGGCGGGATCCGAATTTCCAGCTTGGTTAGGTAAACCCAAGGAGTTATGGATGTGTGGAGCTTCGAAATGTGGAAGTCTGAAACGAGAAGAATGTGTTTTAGAAAGGGCTATCGAAGACGAAACTTATGTAGGAGAACCCTTTCCAGAGGACACGTTTGAACCATTAGAATGGACACACATTCTAGCAACCCTAGATGTTTGTGCAATTCCGGATGGTCCCACAACAAAATTTTGCGACAAGGACGGGTACGACGTGGTTCCATATTTCATGTTGAGAACTGTACTCGAAAAAGAAACTGAAAAGAACGATACACTGGAAAAGGAAGATGAAGAAGAGGTGTTTCACGACATTCCCAATCATCCAGAGTGGGAAAATGAAGCAGACAACGAGTCAACGGACAATTCAAGCGGAAACGAAGAAACTATAACGGATGTCCGATTTTATGATTTTCCGAACCAAACTAAACAACGCCAGAAACACTGTAGAGCAAAGAAAAAAACAAAAGGGGTTAGAACCAATCCGATGCCTAGAATAAGAGGAAAAAATCAATTCCTAATGCTAGTAAAGGCTGAAGATTGTGTTAAGGATAAGATTTCTGGAAGAATGAGAGGCAGTGATCAAAAGAGCTTACGAAAAGACAAAAGAGGCTCAAGAAATCAAGTTCAAAAGAATGGAACGAAAACTGAAACAGAAAAATCAGAAAAGAACAAGCGCAACAGAGAATACACGGAGTCCAAGTTAGAACATAGAAACAAGTACAGAGAGCTCAAGAAAACTCTGAAGGAAGTTTGGACGACAGAAATTGAGAGTGGAGAGGACGAAAACGTCAAAATCAAGGAAAACATGGATGTTCCCTCTCACTATAGGAAATTCACAATAGAGGATAGGAAGGTGATATTAACCCCACCTATTCGAGAGAGGAAGGAGAACGAATCTTATGACGGACCGGAGGATGCAAAAAAAGTTGATTTAGCAGCTCCAGGTGAGCCACCTAGACCGGTCTACATAGCCACAGATTTGTCTCCAGGCGAGGAAGAGAGACTTTTGAGTCTTCTCAGAGAGTATAGGGATGTGTTTGCATGGTCTTATAAGGACTTAAAGGGAGTTGACCCATCGATATGCCAACACTCAATCCCACTGAAACAAGACGCAAAGCCTAGCAGACAGAGACCATACACATATAATGATACTTTTGCTAAGCGAATCAAGGAAGAGATAGATAAGCTAATGGAAGCTGAATTCATATACGAGATTGAACACACCGATTGGGTATCTCCGATTGTGGTAGTACCTAAGAAGAATGGAAAACTCCGAGTGTGTGTCAACTTAAAGAAAGTGAATGCTGCAACAATCAGGGACAATTATCCCCTGCCGATAACTGATCATGTTCTAGAGCGTGTATCAGGGAAAACAGCATACTCCTTTCTTGATGGTTTTTCAGGATATAACCAGCTAGCCATAGCACCAGAAGATCAACATAAAACAGCTTTTGCAACGGAGTGGAGAATTTATGCTTATCGGGTTATGCCTTTTGGTCTAACCAATGCTCCCGCAACCTTCCAGAGGCTGATGACGCATGCTTTCAAAGCATACTTAAGGCTGTTTCTCGAAATATACATGGATGACTTATGTGTACATTCTCTACTGAGAGATGAGCATCTAGAACACCTAAGAAAAGTATTTGAGAAATGTAGGACATATCGCATTTGTCTCAATCCTGAGAAATGTGTGTTTATGGTCCGACAGGGCAGAATTCTGGGACATATTGTCTCACAAAACGGAATATCCACGGATTTGGAAAAGATAAAAGTTATAGTGGATATGCCTATACCAACCAATGCGAAACAAGTACAGAGCTTTATGGGACATTGTGGATATTATAGACGATTCATTTACATGTACGCTATAATAGGCCAACCACTTTACAGGCTAATAGTGAACTTTGAATGGACAGAGGAGTGTGAGGAATCGTTCAAGAAATTGAAAGAGGCACTCATTACTGCTCCAGTCTTGAAATCACCAGATTGGGAGAAGATATTCCATGTGCATATAGATGCTTCGGCATATGCAATAGGATGTATTCTGGCTCAGCCAGAAGAAGGAAACATGGATTTTCCTATCTGTTACGCCAGTCGACAGCTCAACAATGCAGAGAGGAATTACACCACAACAGAGCGAGAAGGATTAGGAATGATCTATGCTGTGAAGAAATTTCGGCATTATCTTCTAGCCAACAAGTTTGTGTTTTTTACGGATCACCAAGCCTTGCTCTACCTAGTGAATAAACCATGCAATACCGGGAGAATAGTGAGATGGTTCATTATCTTACTGGAATTCGACTTCACGGTAGTAGTAAAGAAAGGAAAAACACATCTTAGAGCTGATCATCTTTCGCGATTGACGAATGGAGAAGACCCTATAGGAGTAGATGACGACATGCCAGACGCGTACTTGTTCAACATAGAAATGATACCGAGGTGGTCTCAAAATGTCGTTAACCTATTAACCTATGGAGGAGAGTTCGATAGAAGAGAATACAACCTGAAACATATTGCTATTCAGCAATCCAAGAATCTTCAATTGGTTGCAGGAAGGTTGTATCAATTGGGAAATGATCATGTTTTACGACTATGCATCAATCTTGAGGAATATAATATATATCTGCGCGAAGCACATGTTCAGGAATGTGCATTTCATTGTTCAAGAGGGAACACATATAGGAATTTGTTACAATTGGGAGTCTATTGGCCAGGAATGAAAGAAAGCGTACATGAATATGTTACTGTATGTATTGTATGTTCATCAAAACCGCCAGCCGAGTATTCGACATTATATCAGATAATGATCGCTCCAGAATGGAGTCAGTATATTGTTGAATATCTCACAAATAGAACTTTCCCAGAAGGAACGTCAAAAGCTCGTCAGAAATCTGTAGAGACAGAAGCTAGAGAGTACGCTTTAATAGGAGATCAACTCTATAAGAGAGGTAAAGACAACCAGCTTAGGATTTGCGCATCAGAGTCTAAGTATGTGATAATCCTGGAGCAAGCTCATGGAGGAGTAGGTGGAGGCCATTTCTCAGGTGATAAGACAGCAAAACTTGTCTTAGCCGCAGGAATATGGTGGCCAACATTACATATGGACGCTGAGGAATACGTTAAACGTGTGATGACTGTCAGCGGACCAAAGTACCACTTAAAAGAGATGATATGCCGCTTAGACCAATGATGGGGGCAAGAGCTTTTGCAAAATGGGGGATTGATTATGTCGGACCCATTTCACCTCCTGCATATAAGACTCATGCACAATACATCATTGTGGCTACAGACTATCTAACAAAGTGGGTCGAAGCAAAGGCAACTCAAAAAGCAGATGCCAGGACCACAGCACAATTTCTATATGAATACGTCTTTGTACGATATGGATTGCCAATAGAAATTGTGAGTGATCGAGGCACACATTTCATAAATGAAGTGATAGAGATCCTTCTAGATGAATTCATGGTAATCCATAGGAAATCAGCCCCGTATCATCCACAAGCAAACGGAAAAGCTGAAGCAACAAACAAAACCATATGCACGGTCCTTACGAAGATTGTATCTGAGTCGAGAACTGACTGGGACCAGAAGTTGCATTCAACATTATGGGCATATAGGGTAGCATATAAAACATCAATAGGAACGACCCCATATAACATGGTTTTTGGACTAAATGCTATCTTGCCAATAGAATTCTTGATTTCAACCTTAAGGGTGGCTAAGGATCTAGAGTGGACAGGGCACGAGCTCTCTGATAGAATAGATGAACTGGAAAAGCTAGATGAGCTTCGCCTAAAAGCAGTAGCTTCCATCTACGCTCAAAAAAGGCGACAAAAGGAATTTTTTGATAAGCATGTGCGGACTAAAGAGTTTAAAGTTGGGGACTATGTCCTAGCTTACACTCTGAAACAGCATGCTAAGAAGCTTAAAAAGCGAGGGATGGGACCTCTAGTGATTAAAGATCTATCACCAAGTGGAGCCGTCAAGCTTGCTACATTAGACGGAGAAGAAATGCCCAATTGGATTAGTGGATGCAGAGTGAAAAAGTATGTGTTGCCGCTAACACAAGACATGCTTCTCAAAATACATCAAGAAAAGCTGCGTGTCCAGAAAAAGAAAAAGATTGAGGAGGAAGCGCAAGCCGAGGCGAAGGAAAGAATGGAGAAAAGAAGACTACTACTGCGTCAGAAACAGCGCAATGAAGGAGCAATACGAATAAACGCAGTCAGTATAACAGAAATGGATAATGACAAAGAAGAACCCATCATTGAATGCAAAGTAGGAACCAACCAAATCAAAGCCAGAGCACTATTGGATTCAGGAGCTCAAGCTAACCTACTTTCACTCAGTTTGTATAGACAATTGACAAATGACACTAAACTACAAACTGCCAAGCAAGAGTTAAAGAGTTACTCTGAGAATTCAATCAAAACTGTCGGATGCACAGTTTTACATATACAGATTAACCAATATGTGTATCCTCATATGTTTTACGTGGTTGAAGACCAAGCTACACAACATCCATTATTGCTAGGACAACCATGGCAGAAGCAATACAATGCAATGATTGACTGGAGTTCTAAATCAGTGCTTATCAAATACGAAGGTGAAAGTCAATCAGTTAAGTTCACCAAAGGAGAAGAGCCAACTCCAAAGGACGAATCCAAAGACAAAGGTAAACAACAACCAGAGAAAAAGAAGAAGCAATGGCAACCAAAAGTTTCTATACAACCGGATTACTCTTCGACGAGGAATTCTCAACAGTGGATAAGGAAGACAAGCAATAATATAACAGCTCAACCTTGGAAAAAAACGGAGTCAAAGTTGGTATGGAGACCAAAAAAGGTGTGCCAGAGAACACAAAGGTGGAAAACAGAGTCTTCAATACCAGACAACAGAGTGATTCCAGACAATCAAGGACAGTGAAACAGATCTGGATTCCAAAGAAGTTCATGACGGCACAAAGCTATAGCAAGCAAATTTGGATCCCAAAGATTTGTAAACAGGAACTCCCTTCAATACAATCAACGGAAACTCCTAGGTATTTCAAGGCGAGGAAATCAACACACAGAACAAAGCAGGTTTGGGTCGCAAAGAGTTTGTGGCAAGCACAAGCAAAGCGGAAGCAGATTTGGATTGTGAAAAAAGACAACAAGGTAACGAAGAATCCATCTACTGATTCTACTACCGAAGTGCCAAAACCAACCCAAAACCCGACCACCAATCCTTCAATCAAACAAAGAGCAGTTTTATTGGAAAGACTGTTGTATCATCGCTCTACAATTGCATTGGGAACTTATGACCAAAACAACTACAATGCTTCACCCACAGACACTTCATAGTCGTCCGGGAGGACTCAGACTAGGAGGGGGGGAGGTATACAGGAGCTACAAAGCAGCTACAAGCGGGAAAAACAAAGAAAAACAAAAATTATATTACAAGGGCAGTGTCTTACATGATTTTGCAATTTTTTATATTTGATTGCGGATATTGATAATATTTATGCCCTTATATACCTTGTTTTGCAACAAGAAGAGATCAAATGATGAATTTGGGTCTCTAGATGTGTAAATATCACTAAATAAGAGTGTTTTTGGAGATAAAAAGTGGAAAAAAGTGGTAATCCAAGTCCAGAAATCACAAAGAAGTGTATATTCATATACACAGGGTTACCAGCTAATTATCGTGTATGTTTGGAATTTTTTGGCTTCAATTTTCTATTTTTCTTTATTTTTTATGATTTTCATAATAAAAGTAAAAGAAAAATAAAAAAGCAAGTGAAATGAGATCGGAAAAAAGAAAAGAATAGACGGTGATGATCCTAATAACAAGGGCAACCCATGGTAAAAATGGGGTACAATTCTGAAAAAGTTGCGGAAAGCCCAAAATGACAGAATTTTGGCAAAGTGGACAGATTTCTCAGAAACAGGTCAAACGGAGTCCAAATTGAGAAATTTCAAATCCTAAAGTGCATTTCACGACGAGATAGGAGCACATGTCAAATTTGGTAACAAGTGATCCGGGAAGCCCGAAGTTAAGTATTTTTCACTTCACTATCAAGCTCATTTCCACTATTACCTTCTTGGAGAGAGCAAAGAGCACACAGGAGCATCCGACCTTCTACCGCCTTCTACGACTGCTACGAGAGCTCAGAGGACACCAGACATGAGAGGTAGACTCGTTGCTATAAGCTTTTGATGCTTATCGTTAACTTTTGTCGCGAAAACTCACCAAAACCAAGAAACAAGAGCAGACGGGGAATGGGGAGGAACGCTAGGTAGGGGCACAACCGCCTAACCAAACCTTGCAAGAACTTAGAGGTGGGTTACCCTAGTATAGGAGATGAGTTTCTAGCACTCAAAGCTCCAGAAAGAACGACTGGAAAAACCCTAGGTCAACAGAGCCTGCAAGAGGCAAACAGAAAAAAAGTTGTCGAAACGACACAAAACTTCTCAGGAAGCTTAACAACATCGAGGGCAATGCAACCATGGAGTATCTCCGGGTTTGGATCACCAAAAGTAGGTCGGAACAACCGATTCGGCGGTGGACACACAAAGCATCATTTTGGCATAACGGCTAAATTGACGACCAATGACATGAAACTTCACAAGCAGCTTCAAATAAACATGATGACTTATGTTTGCAAGCAAAACCCAAAAGAAAGCTGATTCACTTACCGATGGTGAAAAAGACGCTTTCGGCAACCAAATGGAGAAAGATGGAGAACGCGGGAGCCAAAGTCAAGTTCAACCAAATAGGTGGCTTCACAACATATCCAATGAGCTGGAAAATGCAACTCTCGAGAAGAAAAGTTGAAGAAATTCAACTCCAAGGCAAAAAGACGACTTCGGAGACTGAAATGCCTAAAGGGGGCTTTTAGCTAAACTAATGACTTTTTAAGTTGAAAACTAGTTAGCAGGGCTTAGGGCACTAGCACAAAGCATTCTTTGCACAAAAAGACCAACATTTCAAGAAAAGACAATCATACGCGTATGATGTCTCACAACATGATTTTCACATCCATTTCAACATTTGAGTGCATAGCCTCATTCCACATGTTAATCACATCCTATGAACCAAGTATCATGAGAATTGGAGTTAGAAAACCCAAGGAAAACCAAAAGACACAAAGTAGGCCATAAAATTGATTTTTGGTCCTAATTTTTGTCAAAATAACTCAAACTCATTGAAACTTTGTAGGATTGTTGATTAACACATCTACAAGCTATCTGGAACCAAAAAGCACCATTTTGACACAAAAGATATCATACGCATATGATGTCTATTTGCACTTACAGAGCCAAAAATGCTCATTTGTCATCATACATCCATTATATATATCTAATACATGCTACATATGAAGTTGGAACCATTTGGTCAAGTGGATCACCCCATTAGCCCAATTAAGAGAAAATCCTTCATACAAAGCCTATTTTTGTCCCAAATCCAACATATTCAAGTCCAAACCAAGATTTGAGTATAAACAGTCCTTCACTAGCACATGGAGAGTCCACAGAACCAATCCCCATGAAAAATTGATGAAAAAGACATCATACCGTATGATGTCTCCAGAGCCATTTTTAGTCCAAATTCTATCCAAACTTGATAAATCCACTGAATAAGCTATCTAAAGCCAAAACCAAGCTTATAGAGAAAATTGGTCCAAAAATGCACTAAAAGACATCATACGCGTATGATGTCTCACTAGTGATTTTGGCACCTCAGGGCTTCAAAACCACCAAACAGAAGTGATCTACATGCCATTTGAAGGTGAACCACCAAGTTTTACCCAATTTGGATCATAAAATCCAATTCCCTTTCAAAATTTTGCCAAGAGCCTGAACCAGACTAAACTGGCCAAAACTTGACCAAATGGGATCCAAACTCAAATCCAAGCATATGATACTCATGTATACACTATCAGCTACAAGCACAACCAATATGAAGTCATTTTGACACAAAAGACATCATACGCGTATGATGTCTCCAGCATGATTTTGAGCCCAGTTTGCATATTTTTTCACCTACCCTGCATCCTTAGGCCCTGAATAGCTCATGTTTCAATTTTCAAGTCATTTGAATAGTTAAAAGCTTCATTTCGGCTTTCAGTACTAAAAAGACGCTAACTTCTGAAATTGAAGTTACAGGATCCATGGATTCCGCTAAGTCATCGGCAACTAAGAGAAAAAGACCAACCATCAAGGATGCTCTTGCAGAAGCAGAACCTTTGATATTCCAACAGAAACCCTCAAGCCAACCAAGACTTGGGTGGAGGAAGCAGTACTAGAAAAAGAGGGAATAAAGATCTACCAGGGGACTTTCAGAGATCCTCAAGGGCAATCGGTCGATGTACCTATGATCCCACGAGAATTAGTGGATTATAGCAGGTCAGAGAACATCAGCAGGTACCTGGAAAGGCTGACTTGCACAGGTTCTTCACCTCGAGACCATCAGGTGTAGATACAAGAAGAGTGTATGAGTTGGCAACATCCATTCAGAAGGATGGGAAAGCCACATTGACAGCCATGGATGGAGAGAAAGTAGAAGTACAGATCACTCCACAGCTCATTGCAGATGCATTGAAGCTGCACAACAAAGGGAGCTCTGTCAGGGAAAGAAGGGAGGCCATAGAGGTCTATGGATCAAGAAACAGAATGCAACCTATGGAGATATGGCAGACCAAAGAGCGGCAACCCTTTGCCGACTGTACAACCAGTTTCTCCATATTTGCAGTAAAAGACCGCAAAAGTATACGACACCACCCCATGCCATTGCAACTACCATCACATGGGCATTGAAGAGCAACATGCCAAAAGAGGTGAATTACGCTCAATACATCCACGAGCAAGTAATCGCCATGCACAACGAGAAGCCAAAGTACATAGGAGGAGCTGAAATTCTGACAAGAATAGCTTATGAAGCTATTGGAGCTAGAGATCAAGGCCACGGGTTCCCTCCCAGAATGAGTGGCTTAGAGAAGCCGATGAGAGGAAGAACAGCAAGAAGTATCCAAGAGGGCGTCCACAAGAGCACGCCGAAAACTAGAAATAGTTTCAGAACCTGAAGAGGCTGTGGACGAGCCGCTCAAGAAGAAAGCGAAGAAGAAGGCTGATCCCAAGCAAACCAAAAGTCAAAAAGCCGCAAGAATGGAAAGGCTGGTGGAGCAGTTTAGAGCGGAAAGAGCTCTAAAGGGGACTTTGAAGAAATGTGGGTGCCAGACCCCACTAAAGTCGGAACCAGCTCAGCCAGGCCACATGTTGATCAATATGATCAATATATTAGAGCTTATGAGGAGTCGGAGGCCATACTGGAGCAGCAACCTGTCGAGCCTTATACTGAAGAGGAAGTACAGCTTTAAAAAGCTGAGCTGAAAAAGGACGACAAGGGGAAGAAGGAAGTAGATGAGTCTACTGAACCTCAAGAGAAAGACGGGCAAGCAAACAAAGGGAAAGCCAAGATGACTGAGGACAATCAGCCCTCCTTTACTGATGTACCAAGCCCGAAGAAGACGGAAATTATTGTGGAGGAGACCACAATAGAAATAGAAACAGAAGTTATGGAAAAGCCGGAGGCCGGGACCAGGAAAAGGAGATAGATCCAGTTCAGCAAAAGAAAATGATTATGAGGATCTGGTAGCGATCGGATACAGTGAAGAAGAGGCCCTGGAGGCAGTTTATGGGATATCCCTACGAAAACAAGATGATCGGAAAGGGACGAAGAAAAGACAAAGGGTACAATGGAGAGTGAAGAGAAAATGGACGAACAGAACATACTAGAAGAGCCGAAGCCATTGGAGGTGGTGGCAGAAAGAGCTGTCAAGTTGACAGATGAAGATGAAAAAGACATGCACATGGTGCATGAACTGCTCAGCAAGATTAAAGAAAGATCCAGAGCAAAGGAAGTAGCATTGAGACAGCAAAACAAAAGGAAGCAGAGTTGCAGAAGAAGTTAGAGAATGCTATGACTGAATCTGAAAGTCATAAAGCATCACTCTACGACGCAGAAAACGAGAGAGACGGCTTGATACTCCAACCAGCTAGCGAAGCTTCAAGAGAGGTAACAAGTTCACAGGAAGCAAAGGAGCGAATAGAAGATGAGCTGGAGGCAGCCAAGGATGAGCTCATTGAGCTAAGGGAAAGAGTCGAACTTCAAGAAAGGACAATCACGAGACTCAGGACCACCCCTAGAGCTAGCAGAGCAGGAACAGAACAAGAGGGAGCCCTCGTACCAGCTCTGGAAGATCAGGTCAGAAGTTTGCAAAGAGAGCTAAGGTTAGAGCAAGTGCAAAGATTGCACATGGCGGAGGGATCATTGGCTGCAGAGGAGAGGCTCACATCAGAAAACCAAACACTAAGGACAGAAAATGAGGCCCTCCGCAAACAGCTCCAAGACCTCCAAGAGCAACAAAGAAGAGAAACAGAGACACACCACAAGAAGAAGCAGGGGGAGCAGCCATAGAGCTACCAGAAACTGGAGAGGCAACCACAATTGAAGATCCAGCCCCAGTTCAAGAAGTGGCCTCAACTTCAGGAATCTCTGAAGAAGAAGAACAAAGGCTCCAGGACCAAATAGAAAAGTCAACAGAGGAAAGTGCCAAGGCGGAAATGGAATGGAAAGGAGACTCCTCATCTCCATTAGACTTCAAGGTTTAGACACAAAAGTGCTCCATGAAGAGTGGATGCAACCCAGCCTGCCTTTCCCTCTGATGAAATTTGAAGTGATAAAGACGAAAAAGAGAATAGAGGAGGAGCAGTATGTCGCTCTTTACGAAGGCGACATCACAAAGGATGAACAATCAAAGAAGATTGTAGATTCTCAACCTAGATGGAGGAAAGGTTGGCTGAACAAATACCCAGCCTACCTCATCTACTTGGTAGAGGCTCCAAAGGAGATTCGGAGGATGCAACCTTCTGCCCGGTGCCAAGAGTCAGAAACTGGAAAGAGCATGGCAGGATTGCAGAAAAGAAGCCAAATTGGCTTAATTATCCAAGGATGCCAGGACCAAAGGAAGGAGAGAGAATAGGTAAAGCCTACATGGTGAAAACCCTAACGGGCACCATCAAACTCTTTACTGGCTCTCCTGACCTTTCGTGTCAGATGCTAAAGAAAATCTGCAGGACTCTCTTAGCATGCATTGAAGTGTTCGCGCCAGATAAAGCCACGACCTCGAGTCTACTATCGACGGCCGACACAGTGACGGATATGATGTAATGATCTTTCATTGCAGCCATCACCAAAAGTGTGTTACATCTCTTATACCAAAGAATTATGTTTTTGCCTAGCTTCCACATGCAAACATTTGAAGAAGCTTTCAACACCCGGTTGGCCTTTTCACTCACGAAAAGCAAAATATTTTTCGGCCCAACCTTGACCATTCGGCAACCTACGCTACGAATCACATTTGCAAATGCTCAAGACGACAGGACTCTATTGACCAAGCCTAAAAGTCATGTCAGGGACGACATGAACGCGGAGGGGGGGAGTGTTGAGCCAGCAGAGGATCACACCCACATTTTTGCTCACACCCATCATTTTGTAACCATTGATTGTAATAAATGTCTTTCCGACATTAATTTTGATTTGAGCCATTCATTAAGTAACGGGACTCAATTGAGTTTCCAGCTTGTAATCCCGAAGTAATTTCACCTGTTGATGTAAATAATTAGAGATGTTCTCACCTCCAAGGCTGAGGTATATAAGCCAAAGTTTTGTAACCTAAAGGAGATTCAATTATTAATCAAAGTGAGTTTTTGAGCGCCGTGACTGTGTCTGAGAGAGAGAGAGAGAGAGAGAGAGAGAGAGAGAGAGAGAGAGAGAGAGAGAGAGAGAGAGAGAGTCTTATCTTCTTGCTACGCGAGCTACGGGGCCGCCATTGGAGAAGCGACACCGCCATTGTGTTAGCAACGGTGAGAGCTACGCACAGATACCAAGAGTGCGCGCTATCGGCTTCTACGTGTGGTAAGTTCCTACGAGCTTTGGTGTGAGTTTTCTTCCAACTCGTGTGTCGGAATAGAGCGTGCAGCATATCTATAGAACCACAACGAGTAGAGCTACACATTAGTACCATCGGGGTCAAGTTTCGGTCACCTGTATTTTTCGGCCTGTCTTCATACGCGTTTGCCGCACGGAGTGGTTATAGGTTGATTTTGCAGTTCAAGTCTTTAGGGTGTTGTTCTTACCTAGTGTATAGACTTCCCCTTGAGTTTGAGATCGATTCAATGATTCTAGATCCTGTTTCGTATAGCATTCGTTCGTAGTACGGATTTCAGTCACTTGCGTATTTTAGAACTTAGATTTGATTTCCTTAGTAGTGATTGTCATTAGAAGGTCGAGTAGGTGATTTGACACCCACCTAGTTGTTTCCATGCGCCTGCGGGTCAAGCTCCGTCCTCGTCTGACAAATTCTGTTGTTGGTTGAGTTCTCGCTATTTAGCTTCCGCTAGCGGCGTAACCGCCTTAACAGAGTTCCTTGTCATATATGCCTAGAGCTTGCTCAACAGGGTCGACTCTCATAGCCTATGGCGTGCCCTTCTTGAAGCAAAACAGCTCCAAGGCAATCACCACAAGCATCACATTGGATCTCAAATGGCTTTGAGAGATCCGGTAGTGTAAGCACAAGTTGAGAGATAAGCTTTTCTTTAAGCTTTTCGAAAGCATTGTTCTCCTTGGCAGACCATGTGTACCTAACGTTTTTCTTTGTTAGGTCATGTAGTGGTCCTACTATTAGTGAGAACATTTCTATGAAGCGTCTATAGTATGCGCACATACATATAAAGCTTCTTAACTCATGAAGATTCCTTGGTTTAGGCCATCCTTTTATTACCTCTAACTTTGATGGATCCATTTGGATGCCATCTTGAGAGATAATGTGACCTATCTCTTCTAAGAAAAACTCACTTTTCGTTCGCTTAACATAAAGTTTATTCTCTCTTAGAACTTGAAATATTACCTGGAGGTGTCTCTTGTGTTCGTCTAATGGATTAGAGTAGATGATTATATCATCAAAGAACACTCCAGTAAAGGTTCAATGAGGCCTGAATAGCTTCTCCATCAAGCGGTTAAATGTGGCTGGCGCATTGGTCAAGAAAAAAGGCATGACAATGTATTCATAAAGACCAAACGTAGTGCAAAATTGTGTCTTTACAATGTCTTGATCAACTATCCTTTTTTGATGGTAGCCACTTTTTAGGTCAATCCTACTAAAGTAGGTCAACCCTTGCAGCTTATCAAATAGGTCTTCTACCCGTGGAACGGGAAACCTATTCTTGATAGTGATCCTATTTAGTGCCCTATAGTCGACACACATATGATATGTGCCATCTTTCTTTTGCATTAATAACACAAGTGAACAAAATGGAGATGAGCTAGGCCTAACCATGCCCTTATCAACTAACTCATGCACTTGCTGTGCATAATCTCCTCTTGTTGAGCTTGAGAAACTCTATAAGAAGGTTTATTAGGCGGTGAACTTCCTAGAAGAAGTTCAGTTGCATGGTCATCATTGCCTCGTTTAGGAGGTAGTTCACAAGGGATGTCGTCAATAAAAACATCTTGAAATTCCTTGAGAAAATTGGATAACTCTAATTCCTTCTGATTGTTTATATTCTCTTTTGCTAAAGCATTAGGTCATTTTGAGAATTTTTAACAAAAATCATGTACACGGAAATAGAGCTCTTTATTGACTTATTGAAAGCTTGTGTATGTACAATGGGTATGGTGTTACCCAACACCTTAGCATCTATGTACATATCTTTTTCCCTGAACCTAAAGTAGATTTTCCTTTCAGGAAATTTAACATTGGCAACAATGCAATCAAACCATGGTGCCCCTACGATTACATCCTCATGCTTGAGAGAAGACATAAAGAATTCCTCTTTGTCCACATAGCTTTGGACATGGAGCCTCAATCTCCCAATTAAGAGAGTGGCTGAAGCTTCTTACCCCTTGAAAGCACCATCAGCGGGTAGGACATCTCCCATCTCATAGGCTTGGATGCCTAGCTTGGTGGACAACTTTGTGGATATGAAATTGTGAGTAGAACCAGGGTCAAACAGAGCAAAAGCATCATGTTCTCTTACCTTTCCCCAAGCATGGCATAGAGGAGATCCTTTGTGGTGAGTTTCCTCCTTTTGGATTTCGACCAAGGTAGCTCTAGGGGGATCATGGCAGTTGTTCTTTTGGGGACAAGCGTGGTACGCATGCCCTTGTTCCCCGCACTTGAAACACCGGTTATCCTTGCAATAACGCTCAAGCTCTTCAGGAGAGAGTTTGTTTTTGCCTTTATAAAATCCCTTCTCTTTAGCTTTGTTGGAGTTTCCCTTAGGAGACTTTTGGGCATTGTCCTTCCCCTTAGGCTCATTGGAACCCTTGTTTTCAAGGGGCTTAGAATTCCTCTTAGCCCCTGCTTGGAAATAGGCCACCATAGTATGATGTATTACCGTCGATATGGTGCGTGGCCTTTGGGAGTTGACATACTCCGCCATTTCTTCGATTAAGCCCGCACAAAATTGTTGCTTTTGCTCTCCAAAATCCAACTTTTTGAAGACAGTGGCTTTGAGTTGTAGGTCCCAAAACTTGTCTACATATTTGTGGATGGATTCATAGGGAGAGAGCTTCAAGCTTTGCCATTCGGTGAGTACTTTGTATTTGGCATCGGTGGCCAAAAACTGCTTCATAATGGAATCTCTTAAAGCTTTCCATGTTTGTGGAGCTTCACCGTTGGCCCGTAGGCTAGACCACCATTGCCTGGCGGACTTTTGAAAGTGCCTACATGGTGTAGCTTAGAGGACTCCGTAAAGCCCTGAGTCTCTGAACGCTCGCATCAAATTGTTGAATAAAGGCCAAGACTTTGTTCGTAGCACCAAAAGTGCCATCATAGGTAAGGAAAGAGATGCTCTTCCCTCCCTCTTTGAACTTCTTGAGCTTGGATGACCTCTTCCATGCGGCATAGGATTTCCTATGGCCTCTTCATTTTGATGGTTCAAGGATTGCACCATCACTTTCTTCAGAAGAGGAAGAATTTGAGGAAGATGGAGAAGAGGGTGACCTCTTTCTCACCTTTTTCTTGCCTTGATCTTCGTTGTCTTCACCATCACTTTCATAAGAGGAAGAGGATGGAGAAGATGGAGAAGAGTGTGTCCTCTTTCTTGCCTTTTTCTTCTCTTGTTGTTTGTCATTCCTCTTTGAAGTATGGTGTGGAGAAGTATGCGATGGTCTTCTCCGTTTTGGAGGGGATGGAGAGAGTTTAGCCGGCCGTCTTCATGGAGCCATCTCCACCGAGGTGGCGGGAGACTCACTTCTTTCTCGTTCCTTCGGTGGAGGCCCTTGAATTCTTCTTTGAGAAGAAGATGCGTCATCAAGGAGCAAATTTTTGAGCCCTTCATAGGGATCCTCTTCTTCTTCCCGAATCGGAGAGAGACCTCTTTTGGACGTCTTGCAAGGAGGCTTACTAGGTGTTCTCTCGTCATGGCGGGGAGCTTGGAGAATCCCTTGAGCACGAAGCTGCCGTTGCACTTCACTTTGGAGGGATGGATTGCCCATGGCTTGTTGAAGCCTAGAAACAAGATAGTTAACAAGCATCGGGGCATCATTAGTAGCTTGCTCATTAGCAAAATCAAAGTTATCAACATTAATTTCACTCTCTTTATTATTGTCAGCCATTCTAACAGCTTTTAGGTGTAAACTTTTTAGGTGTACTTTGGCACTTCAATCCCTAGTTGCTACTCCTCTTTACCCCTTTAGGAAAAGCACTCAAGCTACTGTACCCGTGGCTCGAATACCATTAATTGCAAGGAATAGAAGAGAGGGTCGTTCAACACCAAAACAGCACCGGCTCCTCTCAAGCTTCTAATAGCTCAATAGTGGTTAAGCCGTAGGCAAGCCCCATAGGAATCCATTATTAAGACCATAGCTCTCGACGGTGATGCCCCGTTAACTACACAAAGGCAGGCGCACTGCAAGGCTGAAAAATCCCTATTCTACTTACTCACATGCAATTAATAGTACCAACCATTTATAGCTAGCTTGAAGACCTCCCTTCTTGAGCAAGAAAAGAGAAACCTTGTGCTCTGATACCAATGTAAAATTTAATGTCCTAGAAACTTGTGTGTAGCGGAAAATAGCATGAACATAGTGAGCATTTCATTAGAATAGATTCCTAATGAGATTAACAAGAGTGCTTGGGTGGAGAAAGCAACAAAAAGCATAACACCTAGTTAGATAGCATGAACAATACTTCAAAAGAGAGAGAAATTAAGCAATTGACAACAGTTGAGGACCGGACTTCCATGGAGCCAGTCCCCCCTCCAAAAGGCTTTGTATTATGGTTTCTCCCATCAAGAGAGACATTTTACAATACAATTTCTTGTGTTCCTTCAATATCAGCTACTGCAATGAAGATGGAAACTTCATGCACTACGCAAAACACTTATCAAACACAACATCCATTCCCTCACGGTCTCAGACCCAAGACCTCACACACCTTCGAAGATGGTGAGAGCTAGCGGAGTATGAGAGTAGATTGAGAGGAAGAAGGAGTATTCTTACGAGAAAGATGTACATCTCCTCACATAATCACTCATATTAGCATAGCTTAGCTTAGTAATTAGCATGGTAGAGGAGATGAGCATGCATTGAAGCTTGGCTCTTGGCTGGATTTGCATCACAAAGCCAAGAGTTGTTGGTGTAGGCCTTCCTTCTCACAAGCTTGGAGTAGGTGATAAGCTTTCCATTAAAGCTTGAGAAGGAGAGAGAGTCTTCTTTACTTCACACATGAGATTGTGTGAGTGTGTGTGTGATAATAATGCCTTGCAAAAATCAGCCCCCTCTACCCCTCTTGCTATTTGCTATTGCTAGCATCCTATTGGACCTCCCCAGGCTTAGCCAATGGTAATTAAGCAGCATAAGTGATAGCCTTCTGACATGTGTCCCCCTTTCCCCTTTTGTGAGAGCTTTAGGTAATTATTTAATTCAACTAAACTCTCATAAGACCCCTTTGCCTTCTGGCCAATAGGAATCAGGCAAGCCATTGGGCTGTTGAATGCTCCTTGGTCCCCTTGGGAGACTGTCCAATAGTCTCCTAGAGAGCTTAATTCTTATTGGTTCTTTTATTAAGTGTTTTTAAATTCATTAAACTAGATTTACTCTAGCCTAATTTTCATTGGTCCACCTCCAAGACCATCCAATACGAGTTGGGTACACCTTGTGGGCATCTGGGCTAGGGAGCTGACATGTGTCCCTCATTCCCTTTGTGTAAAGGGAGCTTGTGTGTGTGTGTGTGAGTTTCTCTCTCATCCCCTACTTGCAAGGCTCGCCCCCTTCTATGTAGGGATTGACAAAGACTTTTTGTGACACACACTAAGCATCCAATTTCCCTAGTGTTTGGCCTTTGGACACAACCTTTGAATTTTGGAACCTTAGCATTTTGGAAGTCTTAATGGGATGAACCTTAGGGTCTTTTAAGCCCATTGTTGCACATTGCTCTTTTGCAGATGACCCCCCCTTTGGATCCCTATTTTCCCTCCTTTGGATCCCTATTGTGGCCCGGTCTGCTAGCTTAACCAATATTCTAGCTTTTTCTCCCCTAGCACTTCCCCATATTAAATGATCAGTTTAACATGAGAAAATCATTTAGGAGAATTAGATATTGATTATTATGACACTACAAATGCTAAGAACTTCTGAAAGACACTAAAGACGTCTTTTTTTTTTTGCTTCAAGAGATAAACCCACACCTTTGTAGTAGAGTCGCCTATGAATGTTAGGAAGTATAACGCTCCCCTTAGAAACTTGACTGGCATAGGTCCACACAAGTCACTATGAACAAGATCTAGAGAACTCCCTAACTATTTGTCCAAAGGCATTGATGTCAACCTAAATACAATGCTTACATAAAGAGAGGTTAGAGTAATCTAACACAGGGATATAGCCAAAACACTGCAAGACTTTCATTCCCTTTTGACTCATATGTCCTAGCTGGCTATGCCACAACTCTATAGACGGTAGCTCGTCTACACAAATAGAATTCTCTTTCACAGAAGAGACATAAAATGAGTACAATGAGTTAGACTTTTGGCCTTTAAGCATGACTAGATTTCCCTTCTTGATAATCCAAGAACCATGGGAAAATATGGTAGTGTAACCCAAATCATCTAGTTGTCCAACTAACATCAAACTCTTTGTCAATTTGGGTACATGTCTGACATTGTGCAGCATAATCTCAGTGCCATCACGCATAGAAAACTTGACGCTGTCCACACTGCATATATCAAGCTCATAAGAATTTCCAAGCTTCATCGTGCCATGAGTGGCAGTGTATGTAGAAAACCACTCCTTGTGAGGAGTCACGTGAAAGCTAGCACCTGAGTCCACAATCCAATTCTGCGCATAACACTCATCATGAGGTAACAATGCATCAGGACTCAAATTGAATGTGAAAATCAACACATCATTTGAAACTTCAGAAACTCTCTTAATGATTGGATACTCAACCACATTAATTAAGCCCTTCAATCTTCACGTTGTTTTTAGGTTTGTCACACTTTGCTTTCTCTTTGCCCTTATCATGTTGCATCGTACGGCAATCTTTCTTCAAGTGTCCCTTTTTATGGTAGTAGTAACACTCTACAACTTGTATGTCTTTGTCGCGGCTCTTGCTACGACCTTGCGTGCAATCCTTTGAACAACTGCGGCTACAACCACGCTACCTTTGCTTGTTACGGTTTCCACTAGCCACATATGCATCACCATGCCCACTTGCATCAAGAGATTGACATCAAATCTCCTCATTGAGCAATGCACCAACAACATCACTGAAAACTAGCTTGCCTTTGGGTGCAGAATTGCTTATGGCTGTATTGAAAGTATCCCATGATGATGGTAGCGAACATAGCAAGAAAATGGCCTTCATTTCATCATCGAAATTTAGACCTTTTGAAGTAATCTATGAATACACGTTGCTGAAATCATTCAAGTGAGAACTAACATTAGTGCCTTCTTTCATGTTCATGTGCATCAATTTATTCATCAAGAAAACCTTGTTTAAGGCGTTGTTGTAATCCCAAGCCTGACATAGAGCATCCCACAAATCTTTGGGATTGGTCTTAACCATTATGGTAAAGTAAAATGATTCACCAAGGTGCAGACGAGTGGTCACCATAGCACGCTCATTCAAGTCATCTCACTCATCATCAGTGTAGACATTCTCTCTCCTTTCATGCAAGGGTGCAATCAAGCCTTTGTTTATGAAAACATTTTCATGCGCTGCCGCCAAATGACAAAGTTTGGGCCATCGAATTTTTTGATGTAGTACTCTTCTCTTTCGAAAGCACTACTCGCAGCCATGATTAAGAGAATGTAGCCAAAAACTTTATGGTGAATTGCCTGGGAAAATTTTGGCAGAGTTTCCCCTAGAATAGGAGCAAAAACTCAAACCAAAATGTAGTACAATCATTAAGTAAGAACAGCTAGAAGTCCCAAGAACGAATAAAACAGACTCGCGGGAAAAATTTGGCAAAGTCTCCTTTGTATGAGAGTCAAAAATCAACTCAAAAATGCATAAACTACTCAAAAGAACAATCACTGGGCATATACTATGCAAAACCACTGTTGTGTGACCGCCAACTCGGTGTCAAAAGCACAAAAAATCATCCAGATACATGTCCTATGGCGAGGGTATTGTAAGGGGAGCTCCTACTACTTGTATCACCAAAGCTATCTCAACATTTGAGAATACCTCAGCTCAAAGAAAACCTCACGCTATCGACCCTCCAAAGGCTAATGTAGACACAAAAGAACTAGCCACAATCTCAAAAAGGGCTCTTCCGGTTCGAGTCTCAGAAATGACAAGGAAAAACTGCCAAAATAGCCAAAAATGGCTCCACACGTAGTACAATGGACAATGTCTGCAACTCAACATACATGAGTGACCACGCTCAAACAGACGACAAGAATTGTTGCATGCAGTAAAAGTGATCCCTGCGGGGACATCTGCTCTCAAAAGAGCTCAGTAGCACTAGGTGCTCACACAAAAATTCATATGTAAACATATCTTTTTGCAAAGAAATTGTTGTCGAAAAGACTGCCAAAATCGCTTGAAAAAGCGATGTGTCTAAAAGTGTCTGAAAACTTGGAGAATCTGTGTGTAAACAGACTCAAAATCCCCCATGTAACATGTAACCTGCATGTCGGTATCGGTATGTGCCGATTTTCGTCGACGGGCAAAAATGTGCAAGTCGAATAGCCGCCAAGAGTGCTCGGAGTCAAAACGGTGCCATAGAGCGCGATTGGTGCACTCGGTGCCGATGTCGGGTGTCAAAATGGTGGAATGTAGAGGCAGTGGCGAATCATTGATGTCAAGGCACGTATGTCGATGTCGAAAAACGTGCTCACTCTCACTCGCTCGCTCTATCTCTCACTCGCTCGCTTGCAATCAAACTCTCATGCTTACTTCCCCCGTGATCATCATCTTTGCAACATTGAATTCCACCATTGACGCCAAGCAAAGTTGGAATGTTCCCAATGCCTTTCAATCAAGGAAATTCCAAGCTTCATCTACCATCGTTGCAAGCTTCTTAACAAGACTTCTTAGAGGCAAATAGAGATCCTTTTGGTAGAGATAGTATCTGATCTGTATCTTCGAGTGTTGGTAGTTCTTACGATTGAACTTCTCAATCTTGAACCTACCTTCCTCTGCCATCACTCCCACTCAATTCAAGGAATACTTTCCTTAAGATATTCTAGCTACTAGTAAACCCCGCTCTGATACTAGTTGTTAGGAATTCAATGAGTAGCTAAGTAGAGATTAGAGTGGTATACTTAATGGACTGAGATAATTTTCAGACACAAGAGAGGTAAGAGAGAGAGAGAGAGAGAGAGAGAGAGAGAGAACATGATATATGTGGTTCACCCAAGTGTGGATTGCATCCACAGGAAAGAAGCCACTGAATGACTTTACACTTCAAACTTGAAGTAACTACAAAGGGATTAGGAACCCTTAATGCACTTCTCGCCTAATTCTCACACTACCTTGCTCACTTCTCTTTGCTTCACTCTCTTTCACCACCTCACATACTTCACACACACCTTCAATTCTCACGCTATTTTCATGTGTAGAAGAAGCCTCCTTCTATAGGCAAAAAGGAGCACGTATGGAATATCCTCTCTCATGAGAGGCAATCGTCCATGTGTAGATGCACCCATGTGTAGCTACTCATGGGTAGACAAATCTGCCTGACCATTGGCCATTGACCATTGACCATGACCACCAATCATCGACCAATCGGCCATTGACTACCTGCCACTAATTGGCCAGTTTTTTATCACTTTTTGGCCACCATCCAACCATGATATTCCAAAAAAAGGAATATATCAAATCAAGCCCTATGAAGTTTTGCTTTTTTGGCGAGTGATTTTTCTTATGCATGATGGTTTCTCCTCATAACGGGGGCCTTACAAATGTGTGTTTGAGAAAAAAAATTACAAGGGGTAAATCTACTTAACACATCACTCTAGGGCATCTTATCTTTATGTTTGCACACTAAGCAATACACTCTCTATTGTATATTGTATATACAATAGAGAGTAATACACCCATCACTCAAGGGCTATCTTATCTTTCTATTTACTAAGAAATACACTCTCTATTGTATGTTGTATATATGCCCATCACTCTAGGGATATCTTATCTTTCTATTTGCACATCAAGCAATACACTCTCTTTTGTGTGCCTTGAGCTTCTTCATCTTCTCCAAGCTATGTGTGCATCCCTGCAACCCTTATTCCAACAATCGGTATTAGAGTAGGTCCCGTCCTCCTAACCCTCCGCTCACATTCTCTGATTTCTACGAGTTTTGGCAAGCATCAGCAAGTTGATTAATACTTTGGGAGAGATCATTGAGCTTGGACTTTTTATTCAGGCTCATTTCGGCCTTGGTTTCCACTACAATTATTATTGCACAAACAATTTTATTATGTTGTGCAGAATTTGTGTCAGTATACTTTTCTACAGAACAAGTCCCATTCAATCCTCTTCGCGTTGTCCTACTTTATTTTTCCTCTTTCATTGCAGTTTTCACATCAGGTGTAGTCACTCACCATGGATGACAACAACACAAATGTTTTCAAGATGTTTCCTATTGAGGACAAAGTGGATGGGATAACTACCCAATGTGGGCTTACATGATGATGCATGTTCTTGTGTCAAAGGGCATCTAGAATGTTGTGGTGCGCATTGATGTACGTCCACCTTCTATGGATACAGGCTCTATTGAGGATGTTGCAAGTTTAGCATATCTATTGATGTTTGATTCACAAGCTTTTGAACCACTCAACAAGATCAGTAAAATAGGCTTGGGATGATCTGAGTGGTCTTTATGCAAGTCACAATGAGGAAAAAATTGAATTGCTTCGTAAAGAACTGGAGACAAAGATTATGTAAGAGGAAGATAGCATGAACACTTTTCTTGCTCTAGTATCAACATATCAATGAGCAACTTATTTTTGCAAGTGAAGTTATTTCTAAAAATCCACTTGTACATGCTGTTCTTGACGTGTCACCAAACTCTTACCAAGCTTTTGCTAGTACTTCGAGACTTATGACCCAAGGAAACCCTCGAAGATATCAAGTTTGATGCATTGTACACATTGTTGTTACAAGGGTCACTTTCAAGAAAGATAGGGCTAAACAACAAGCGGGTTGAGTAGGCTTTTGTTGCTTCTCAAAGACGAAGTGGTAACAATAATGCAACCACTTCTCGAGGTTCTACTATGAGCAGCATGTCACCTATGTCTAGTGCTTATGTTGGCAACAACTTCTTTGGAAATTCTATTGAAAAAGTCAAGAAGAAGATGCATTGACATGATTGCAAGGCTAATGATTACTTGGTCAAGCAATGTCCTAAGTTCAAGGCCAAAGAAGCCAAGAAGAAAGACATCACGGATCTTCTACCAGTGTAGCTATTGTAGAATCTTTTGAAAATGGAGATTGTGATGTTGATATAGATGCAAAATGGAAAATCATTGCAGAGTGTTCTTATGATCCTTCTGTCCATGATGCATGTATGTTAGTCGCTACAAAATCACATGTTTGGTACTTTGATAGTGGTGCTACAAAGAACATTACTTTGCCATCATGACTTATTTACCACTCTTGGGGTTGTCCCTCACAAGAATATGGTCACTTGTGCCAACAATGCCTCTTATCTGGTCAAGGGAGATTGGGCTAGCTACTACAAATGGTAGTTCTTTCACATTTGTTGATGCACTTTATGTACCAGGGATAAAAAGAACCTTTTGTCTGTATCTGCACTTGCAAGACTTGGTCTTGTTGTCAAATTTGTGGATGGCATATGTATAGTTCATGATCTTCATTCTGCTGATGAAATTGTTGCATCTGGAATTTTGTGCTATGGGTTGTATAAGCTCACTTTGTATGACAAGTGTGGGCAACATTTTTCAAATGCACTTGTGATTTCAAAGGCTATTTCAGATGCAAATCTTTGGCATGCACGTTTTGGGCATCTAAATTTTGCCAGTTTACTATGGTTGCAAAAATCTAATATGATTGCTCCTTTGCCACGTCTTGAAGCACCTTTTAATCATGTTTGTGAAGGCTATGTTTTGGGTAAGATGTAGTGTTCAAGGATGCTTCGGTAAGGGCTACATACATGTTACAACTTGTGCATAGTGATGTTTGCTAGCCTATGCAAAACTTTTTTCCTCACTAGGAGGTTTTTTCGCCGTGCATTGTATATATGCCCATCACTCTAGGGCTATCTTATCTTTCTATTTGTGCACTAAGAAATACACTCTCTATTGTGTGCCTTGACCTTCTTCATCTTCTCCAACCTATATGTGCTTCCTTGCAACCGTAATTCAAATATGGAATTAATTTGTTTTTTGCCTGGATTACCCGAGATTTTTTGGGGTGACTGTGTGACTTGGGTGCGATTATGTTTATTGTCTTTGTGTATTTCCATAGAAACCACCTCTCTTACTTTCTTAGGGCCTTTGACCAGAGGGAGATCTACTTCTAGCTCACTTTCTACAGGGTTGGGTTGAAGGGTATCTGATCAAAGGGGGATGGGTTGGCTGTTGCTGAGCTTGGGTGATTGATCCACCTCAACGATTTGTTTGTAAAGTTCAATGTTGACATTATGAGTTGGCCGAGAGGAAACAAGGGGATCGATCGGTAGTGAAGATTTCTTGCTCATTGTGCACCAAGGGGACGAACTCTTCATCATTTAGATATTGTTGGACTTTACGGGGCTATTTCTTCTTCTAAGTGTATTTAGGAGGCTGTAATGAGGAAGCGCCACCCTCAAGGAGGGAGGTGCCTGTTGGGGGTGGATTCAGCTATGCCATAGCCAAAGGTTAGCAAAAAATCGGCCCCTTGGCCAAAGCCTAAACAACGGCCTTTGGTTACATTGCTCCCTTGTTGTGCCACCCACATCGTGGATTAGCATTTTTGGTCTACTCAAAATGGCCTTAGAGAACAAAGGATTAAGTAGTGCATTCGATCCCATGATGTGAAGTATTGGCTCAATGAAAATTTTCTTCACATTTTGATTTGTGAAAGAAGCTTTTCATTAAGGTCCATTTCATTAAATTATTTAAAGATTCTATGGAACCATGTCTCAGTACACAGATTATTTTACTTCTTTTTTATTTTAGTTTGTTTTAAAATGTCAATGTGCTCCTTTCACCTTGTTGTTTAAGTGGGGCCCTTCGTAACATATAAGGCATTTGTGATTATGTATGTACAATGGACAATACAATTTTTAAAGGCATTTATGATTTTGTACAGTGTACAATGAACAATATGATTTTATATTAAAATACAACAAAAAGGACGTGATTCTAGGCACTCATTTACACCACTCCCCTTAAATTTCATGCCCCCTTAACTTCAGCAGCCATTCGTGACTCCTCACCTTGTTTTCATAGGAATCTTGAGATATTCCTCTAGTTTTAATTTGCTAGTTGATGCTTTTAGTAGTTATTATTTTCTAAAATACAACATCTTACTCTTTTTAGACCATCCCCCCCCCGCCCCCCCCCCCCTCTCTCTCTCTCTCTCTCTCTCTCTCTCTCTCTCTCCAGCGTGACTGTGCTCATCGTTTGACTTCTTCTTGTGAATAGTGCATCAAGAAGGCAAGAGAGGCGGGGGGGGGAGGGGGTGTATTAAGTTAACATGCTGCAACATTATGGTGGGTGCCCACTCTTTATCCAAAAAAGCTCAAGAACTTGTGAGAATAACACAAGGACATGCCTACACAGGTTTATTTGCCAATAGATAATGCCAAAAAACAATTACAGCATATATCATACCCAATACTTCTCTTGAAATTGTCAAATAACTTTTCTTAGCCATATTAAGTTGTTTATTAGCATAATAGATTGTAAAATCCATTGACCCTAAGTACCTTTGTCTAGAGATGCCAATCGTATAAGCAATAATAAAGTTTCACGCATCAATGTGCACATAAAAAACTTATTCTAGTGTGGTGCCTTTAGAATAGGAGCAAATACCAATGAGTCTTTCAATTTTTTGAAATGCAGTTAACATACATGTCCAAATGACTGCTCACATTTGTCTGTCCAAATGGTTAGTAATTAAGCCATAGGGAGGCAAAACATACATGTATATAAAGCTTCAATAAAATCCACAATGTCCTGTGAATGCTTGTAGCCACAAATTGTTATGGGTCTAGAAAATTGCATAATTTCCTTGACCTTTTCAAGATCCGTTGATATCCCATTAAGACATTAATGTTGGTTAGGGCCTCTAATGAAACACAATTTGGAGACTTGAGAACTTGTTGTAGAGCCGATGCAAAGGGGTTTTGGGGTCCAAGATTTTTGCCTTGTCATCCCATGAATACATTCTTCTTAGGATTTAAACAATTAGTGAAGAATGAACACATAGGTTATCCATGTGCACTTCCAAAAATATTCATAGGTTCTCTTTAAATGCATGACTTATCCGTCTTTGAAATATTTTTGGAGAATTGGTCAATCCAAATGGCACAAGTGCCTTTGTAGCAAAGACATCCTTATGTTGATAATTTGGATGTACAACTAATTGGTTATAGCATAAAAAACCATCCAGAAAGTTCTAAGCTTCTTTTTTTCTGATCTAAGATATATCTAGTGATTTGGTAGAGGATAGTTATTGTAGATAGTGGCTGTGTTCACCTTCTTGAGATTTGCATAGACTCTCAATTTGCCATTCTTCTAAGGCACTACCACAATTGAAGATACCTAATCAGTGTTCTTGATCACATAATAAGTTCAACTTCTTTGAGATTTACTACTCTCCTTGATTTTCTTTGGAAAGATTTCATTATACATGTATACCCTTTGATGTGAAGGCTTTGTGTTATCTCGTATAGGAATTCTATGTTGACAAACCTTTAGATACACCCTTTAAGATCCCTATAGGACTAAGCAAATACATCCCTATATTCCTTCAAGGTGGTGTTCATATGGGAAAAATGTTTGATCGAGTTCCTTTCAAGCAAAACATTTCTTGAGAAATGAGAAAATGCAAACAAAAAGCTATTAAGATTAAGGCTCAAAATTGTTTATGTGCGAGTGGAGAGGAATATTCTTCTATCTTAGAGTAAGCACATGTGGGATTAGCAGGAGGTCAATTTTAAGCATATCCTATTGGAATATTAATAATGGTGATTGGAATATCATGGCCAATTGTATTCTTTGATGATAAAGAGTATGCTACAAGATGTGATGCATGCCAAAGAGCAATAATACCATAGACGAAGGATAGCATGCCTTTTTGAGACCAATGATGAGAGTGCATGCTTTTGGTAAATTGGGGATAGATTTTGTGGGGCCCATAAAACATCTAGCATATAGAAGCTAGCTATATCCTTTTAGCCATCGATTATCTAAAAAATTACGCTGAATCACAAGCCACGAGGAAGAATGATGCTAGTGACAATGAGTATGTATTCACATGGTATGGCTTGCCGATAAAATTAGTTAGTGATAGAGGAACACATTTTTTAATTGAAGTGATTGAGTACTTGTTGAATGAGTTTATGATTGTTCATGACAAATATGCACCCTTTCACCCACAAGAAAATGGCCAAGCTAAACATACAAACAAGATCTTAAGTTGTGTTCTTACAAAGATTTGTCCGTTTAGGAACAACAATCTATTGGGGAATGTTGTTACATTTTACATCACAGGTGTATTGAATAGATTACAAAATTGCCTTGAACACTACTCTGTTCAATCCTCATTCAATCTAGTCCATTGACTTTATGATATACTACACATGGAAGTTTTATGCCTACTTTGAGAGTAGCACATCAACTTGAATGGGCAAGCCTGAAACAATCAAAGAACTTGAGAAACTAGATGAGCAAAGACTAGCAGCCATTGCTCACATCTATGTAGAGAAACAAAGAAAAAGCAATTTTTTAATTCTCATCTACTAACGAAGGAATTGAAGAAAGGAGACCCAGTCTTGGAGTACCCCCTTAAGCAACGTATCACTAAGCTCAAGAAAAAAAGTGAGAGGACCATTTGTGGTAGAGGATGTCTCACGTAGTTGAGCTACTCCTCCTCAAGCTAAAGGTAGAATCATAGTGAGAGATGTTAAGGTCAAGTACACAATTTATCCTACAAACTGTTAGAATCACAAGTAGTTTCTTGTAATTATTTTGGGCTGCTAATATAATCTACTCACAATTGTGAGTTTCGCCCAAAAAAAAAAGGAATCACAAGTAGTTTCAAAGAGGTGCAAAAATAACCATAAAGAATTTGTTAGGGAGACAATAGGACACCCCACAAGGTAGCAATTCTCTTAAAGTTTAATCATAATATAATTTTCAACGATAGTAAGTGCTTACTTCATTACAATATGATTGCATGCCCATGTCCCCGAGTATGGAAAGAATAAAATAGAAAGGAGGTGTACGAATGGCTCATCAACAACCAACATTTTGAGTTAGCAAGTCTAAAATAGGAAAATGATGAGGATAAACCGTACTGAGATAATTCGTAGGAAAAAGGCAAGGATTAATCCAAGGATTAATCCAAGGACAATAAGGTTGTAACAAGCGCCTATAGTCTTGAGAGTGGTTGTCAAGTCACGTATGTAGGCATTGATTTGAGGAATTGGGAGAAAAACCATCAAATTTTTCTTAAAATTGCAAAGGAAACAATATCAATCTCACCTCTTGTTCCTATGGCTTGCTAAAAGAGTGTCAATGTCGTGGAAATAAAAATCTCCTTTGGTTTTGAGTACAACTTCCTCATCCTTTTTGCTATGTTATGCTATGGGACAGCTTACTTAAAGAGACTTAAGTTAAAAAGGTTGTGAAAGCTCTATAGACGTCGACGCTACTTTGATGTTTTGATGACCATCTTCTTCTTTGATTCAGTGCCAGGGTACCATCTTATCTATCCTCTCAAGCATTATCTCTTTATGAGTTCTTTGATTAGTATACCGATGGCGACGATCCGTTCTATATTCATCATCTCTGCTCTACCATGGTATCGATAATCTCATAGATAGTTTTGAGCCCCTTGACTGCGACGGCTTGGGTATGCTTATTCATCAGCTTCTTCGATACAAGGTTGGAGGTGACGATGAAGGAGAATGTGAAAAGGGGAGAGCAATGACTATCAATGTTGGTTGGCTATGATATTCTTTGGGTGTGCCAAGGAATGTGAGAAACCGACTTGGGACAAAGATAAATCTGAGGATGGTTACTTTTGAGAAAATGGGGAATGGGGTGGAGCCTCTTGCAGAAACTTTTCCATATTTATCCCTTAGTGCCGTATAGAGTTGAGACTCGATGATTGCATTCTCTCCAAAAGAGCAAAGCAAAGCATTTCTTTCTTTTAAGGAATCTAATAGCCAAGCCCCACCTAGCTTTATGAGAATACTTGCATTGAGTAGTCCCTTTTAGCATAATCTAAGGGGACTTAGGAGACAAGGCCCTTGGAAATTGTAACATGCTTTATATCCTCCTTTTCTTGTGTGTTAAGAGGGATCCCCCATAGGCCCTCCAAATTGAAGGGGCCTTCAACGATCAAAGGGCCCTTTGGGATTTGATGTAGAGACCCATAATTCAACGTCAAGCAGAAAGAAAACTTGCTCCAAGCCCTAAACCGCTACATATTTGGTAGATGAGCCCATGATGTAAATAAAGTGACATGCTTCTTCCTATTCAATGGTGTTTGTAAGATGTAGGGGGTAGTGCTTGAAGGGCCCCTTTTAAAAATTACAAGGTGGTCTTGCAAGATCTGAATAACAGCTACTCAAAAAATGCAAATGAGTGTATGGGGCTGCCTCTATTTTTTCTTAGGGCCTTGCACAATTTCCTTTAGCGGGCCTATGAGGGAGACGTCTAAGAATCTAGCTCCATGACTAACCATAATTAGAGTTTCAAATTACCTTTTCCTATCTTTTAGCTTCACATTCTATTTCTTCATCACGCCTTCTCTTGTTTCTAATTTGTGAGATGTAGGAGGGGGGGGGGGGGGGGGGGGGGGGGGGGGGGGGGGGGGGGGGCTACTCAAAAATGAAAATGAAACAGCTACTCAAAAATGCAAATGAGTGTATGGGCCTGCCTCTATTTTTTTCTAAGGGCCTTGCACAATTGCCTTTAGTGGGCCTATGGGGGAGACCTCTAAGAATCTAGCTCCTTGGATAATGATTGGAAATTAGAGTTTTTCCTATCTTTTAGCTTCACATTCTATTTCTTCATCACTCCTTCCCTTGTTTCTAGTTGCACACTCTTCACATTCTACTTCTAGGAGAGACTTTCCTTTCTCTCAACCACTATGTGATCCCAATATTTCCAATTTCATAGATACTCGTATTAGTACTTCAAGCACATAGGGGGACTCTGCTCTAAGAACAACACTCAAGCGCCTCGAAAGAGCCTGAAATAGGAAGAGATTTTTTGAGCCCAGCAAGAAACACTTGAGTCTACAGAAACTTACCAAGCAAGAGACATAGCAAGAATGACATCAATCATAATTCATGGGTCTCCACTTGATGTGGGTGGGGGGGGGGGACAGAGAAACAAGGCAATGCTACGTGTGTGCTGAGGAAGTGGGGCGATGATAAATTTGAGCACTTCTACCTATGTGGCAAAAGCGCTCACCATTAAAAATTTCATGACCAATAAAATCGGTGACTTTCGTTAGTGCCACGTAGGCACTGGCCCTCAAAATTTAACCGCCTGGGAGGAAGTGCAGGAGCTACGGGTATGTCTCAATCATCACTGAAAACAATGAAAGTATGCCTAACCCAACACTCCTCTAAGGCTTCTTTTAGAAAGCCAAAAACACAAATGCACCAATGGGAAATGGACCACCTCTTTATATGGACACAAAACTTTCCGTCTTCATAGGTCTTTTCATTTCCTAAAATCACCTTTCACTTACGCACTTAAGATGTTTTGAAAGGCTTTTTATTTTTTTGAGATTGGGTAGACCTAATTAGCCTTTACAAACAAAATCTCTAGGGGTTGTAGGCTATGGCATTGAGTATTTGCTACTCCGATGGTGTTGAAGTTCCTTTCCTTTCAACTGAACCTTGTGCTTGAGCTCTTTTGCAAACCCTGAATTCTCCCTCTGTCGTTATCACAAGAGTAGACATCTTGAGGACCTCTTGGGATTGTTATTTTGACTCCCTCTTGAGTAATAGTTTTTGAGTTCAAGATTTGTTGAATAGATTCATGAGATCTCTTGGTCTTTTGGGATTTTGCCCTTCTTCTCCTTCTTGCTTCTTCTACTTCCTTCTAAACTCTATTGATATGATCTTAAAAACTTCTTCAATTCTTCGTCTGCTTCTATTCCACCCCTTCTCATGCTCACGTGCTCTTGAAGGGGGGATTTTGAAGGTCTCGTGAACTATACCTACAATATCCAAAAAGTCCTTTTATTTCTCTTCTTCCTCAAAAGAAACCACTCAGAGATCCCCTCTTCCTTCTACTAAAGGGATCTTTTTTTGCCCCACAAAACTCAAAATGGTGAGTAAATTATAGTGACAACCACAAGAAATTACAAATTTTTGTCATGCTCGTGCCGAGCCATGACATCCCTAGAAGGCCAAAGATCTTAGGCCTTTTTTTATGTTAAAGATGGCTCTAATTCTTGTTCTTCTTCTCTTACAAATCATGGCGTTGTATATATTTACCTATAAGCTTCTTCTTCTTATAAATTTTACATGTAGCATACAATTATTATCTATGCAAGCATGAAAATTATGCCTAATACAACGGGTCATGATCTATGCTTCTTTGAAGATTTAAGTCAAGAAATCTACCACTTTGTCCATGCGTCCCTATCCCCCCCCCCCCCACACACACAAGAAAACACAATATAGAGTTGTATTTTGATAGAGTCTTTTTGGTTGCCAACCTCTAATCATCACTACCCAGAGACCACGTGTTATTGGTATATTCATGTCACAAGTATGACCTTCGCAATGCTAGGCAACTCCAAGACAATGTAACTCCATTACTAACGTCAGGGAAGGCTAGATTGACGACAAGATAAGAAAGTCGCTAACATCATGGAAGTCTAAGTTGACAGCAAGAAAGATTACAACATCTTCAAGAACTAGTCAACTTGGGAGAAGCTGCATCAAGTTAGAGGTTGCATTGCCAGAACCTGCTCTTCCCCTCGCTACATTTGCCTCATAAAATGTTCAAATCCTTCGTGGTATGCGGCCAACATGCAATCTTTCCAAATCGTCCCAAGTTACTTTTGCTAAGTACCTGACCATGATATCGCACCTTTTCCATCCTTTCCTTGTCATGTATGTGGCCTCCCATGCAACCAATTACAAAGATGCATGCACAATACTAGTGGTCAAAGGACTTACAAAGAGCATGATGATTGCAAGGATAGGTATAATGGATATGCTAGCAGTGACGATGATGATGACCACATAGACCATAGTAAAAGAGATCATAGCCACAAGGATGTTGATCGAAGGACTCACAAAGAGCATGATGGTCGTAGGGATAGATACAATGGATATGGTGGCAATCATGGCGATGATGAACGTAGAGACCAACATAGCAAGGATTGATAGACACCCTAGCTCTTAATATGGGCATTAACCATAAGAACTTGAGTTGTTTAATGTTACGTGGTGGGAATAATGTGATTTTCTACGTTCACATGAGATACATTTCTCTTTGCTTTCTTGGCAATGGATGGCTGGTATATGCCTGCATTTACACGCCCCTATAATTCTTTACATTTCATCCTCCTACCATTTCTTTCCTCAACAACTCCATTTGCAGGCAAGGTCAATTCTGTTGTTACAGGAATCAAGAAGTGGGAGAGCTATCATGGGGGATGACTGGACTAAATGGCAAAGGAAGCTACTTGTTCAATGGTTTTTTCACATTTCAACAACAACAGTAACAACAATTTCTCACTAATGCATCCATGAAGTTCTCATCCGTGGGACATGTGACAAGTAACCACTCTAGTGAAAATAGTTCTCTAGCTCTGTCTAGTCAACGTTCAACTTCAGACACTAGTGATCCCATATTTTTCCTCTCCCTTGTTTAATACCAACACACCAACTTGGTCGACCATCACATGTCTATCCCATCGTCACATCCGCCTTAGTTTAATAGGTTTTAGTAGAATCCAAACATAACATGAGACACCCCCACTCAATATTCAAAGACATGTAGACAATGGGGCAATGTAGAGTCTAAATATAATAGTGTAGTTTAGTTTTTTTAAATTTAGACAGTGTAGTGTAGAGTCTAAACATAACATGAGACACCCCCAACTTGGGATTTGTACCCTAATAATTTAACTCGATTATGCTCCTCTTTATGTTAGGTCTATTTTCTACATCTTTTGTATTTGTGATAACTCCTATCATATGTGTCATATAAAGCATATAATATTCAGAACAGTGGACGTTTCGAGCATACAAGCAGCTTCGTTATCTGTCTCCAATTCCCAATGCCTATGCGTTTGCATGGTCGATGCATGTAGCCTACATGGTAGGGCATATGAAGAGACCCCAATGCCGACTCCCCACCATACTTTTGCATGGCCCTTCTGCATGATGTGCACTATATATTTATCATTTTCACTCTTTGCCTCATTGCAAGACAAAATGTTTTAACTATTCACATTACTTTTCTATAGCTTGACACAAACATTACCCTTTGTGTTGCACAATCGAAAAACGCCCGTATGTGATTAGCAGGTTATTTTTGCACTTCAATTTTATTGCAGCCCATTGTTGCTTCATGTATTTACTTGTTATAGAATTTGTTAATGCTTCCTTTAGTTTACTTTAGCTACATGTTTTTTCCACTAGTATACACTTGATCTCGATCATTCTCTGTACATATTAATTAGACACACACTTCTTTCCTTACGGTTCATCAATGCAAGTCATGTATTGCAATAGTTAATGCATTTTTTTAATGTTTTGTGCATTACGAATAACTATAACAGAAGAAAGGTAGAACACACTCGACATCCGCCTTCCAAGATGCATGGCGACATTCTACGCTACCAATTGTTCAATGAAAACTTTCTTTTGAGCAATTGTTCATTTGTAGGAATTTGTATATGACATGTATATTATGAAAATCATTCATCAATAGATACAATGTTTTGCAAGCTCATCCCCCTCATTGCAAGAAATACACGTTCTTAAAAAAGACAAGAAAGATTTGAATTATCTTTGCCATTGCTACGTATGCCTCGTTAAAAGTTATCGTTTTGCCAACACAACATATTTTCTTTCCTTAAGTCACACTCCTTGATGTAATATTGGTAAATAAAATTATTAGTATCTCAACAACTTCATATAATGTACCTAGTAAATTGCTTTCTTTTCGTGTTCACTAATTTTAAATGCCTCTCCTACATTGTTGGTGTCGTGGTATACTTCTAAACATGACATCTACTACTTTTTTTTTCTATTGAGTAATTTAATACTTCAAATCCACACATATTGACTCTACTATATCTATTTATTCTGCTTCACATTGTCCGACTATATATTGAATCATCACTACACTCTCTCACCTACTTCACTTCACTATTTCATGATTCTAAACACGTGATTTTCTATTTCTAAATTTTATGTGCTTTCAAAAATGATCATTCGTTGTTTCGATGTCCTCAATTTCATGTCCAGTCAATCGGTTGTCATTTACTATTGTCGTCAATTTCATGTATTTCGAATCGTATTAGCCTTTACATTCCCGACAAACTTTTGCAGCAAGGCCCACCAAGCAAGATTAGTTTACCCTTCCCTTTTCCTTCATTTGATTTTCCTTCTCCAACATGAAAGCATCTTCGTTGATTTTATTTATTTTTGACATTTTTAACTTGTTCACCTGACGCGATGGCCAGGATTTGAACCGGGGAATTGAGGAAGGCCAATGTTCGAAGACGTTCGTGCTCTCTACTTCTTCTGCGTCAGAGCTCTGCTGCTTATGGTTGCTCTTACTCCCTCTGATTGCCTTGCAGGATGAGTTCGACTTTGGCGGTGACGAAGCTGAAGACCCCAAAACCTCAGCGGGTGGGAATTTTGTCCTTTGTGTGTGTGTGTGTGTGTGTGTGTGTGTGTGTGAGTGAGAGAGAGAGAGAGAGAGAGAGAGAGAGAGAGAGAGAGAGAGAGAGAGAGAGAGAGAGAGCTACCTTGGAGATAGGCCCATCCTTTTTTTGTCACCATTTTATTTGGCAAGAAATTTTCCTGACTTAGAAACACAGGTGGGTGCTTGAATATGAATGATGAAACACACAATAAGAAGGTTATGCGATATGATTGCTTGGAGCCAATAATTGTTTATATGACAATGTGGACACTTAAAGTGATAGCGTAGGCCAAAGAAGAAAGTTGTGACCACTGACTGATCTTTCTTTTTGGCTATGCAAATTATAAAAAGAGTGAGAGGAAGTACATGGGCTGCTTTTGCATGGGTGGCCATCCTCATCTAAACGATTCTATATGCTTTACGAGCCTTTATAAGGACCTGTGGGCGTTGGTTTACGTAGCTCTAGCCCCTATAGTGTACATGTCACTCGTAAAGAAAAATGGAAGGGGTGCTAGTTTTGGAACCATAGCATCTCATCGCGGTTCACTTTATCTATTTGTGTCTTGAATTGGAAAACGTTGTGTTATCGTTTGTATGGATTTTTGTTCATAAGTAGTGTGCTTGTAGGTTATCGTGATTGCTTGCCTCACAACAATTATTTTTATAGTTACATGGGGACAGGTATGGGTCTCGCGGATGTGAGGAATGCCGGGAAGGGCCAAGGGATGCATGTTAGAAAACACTTGCTTTGTGCAAATTTAATATTTGACATATACTAAACAACACTTGGAGCTCAAGATTGCAAAGTAAAAGTGGATTTTGCACTCATAATACCAAAATATGACACGTGGTAAGAATGCGCGCATGTTGATCAATCATCATACTGTTAGGTGCAGCGGAAGTGAATGTTGAACTTTGCTCAAGATGGGTGCTCCAAACTGTGCTCAAGGTTCCTTTTACTTACGGAAGTGAGAGCCTTCCGTTCCTTTAGTGAGAGAGTGCAATGGACACAAACAAAGTGGTGAATACTGTGAATGAAGGTGCATGAGTCTAAGAGATAGAGAGAGAAGAGAATACGACACCGGAGATGTTGTCAAACCCTCCTCCAGAGCGGTCTACTATTGATTGCACAAATCTCTACAATGCTTTGGACTTGCCGACGATGTCAACGACGATGAGGGCGATGACAAGACGGGCTGAAATCTGAAAATGCTAAGGGCTGAAATTTGCAAATCTTTATCTGCTGAATTCTGACTCTACGTCGAGGACGATGTCGATGACGACAATGCGACGACGACGCGTTGAAAACGCAGATGCTGAAATCTGTGTTTTCCGGGCTGAATCTGTAAACTTCGATGGATCCCACCGTGCGGCAAGGAACTGCTGCGGGAAGGTGAGATCTGCGAGGTTCAAGACTTGTTCTACCATGTCTAAGTGCTGAAAACTGAAAACATTGGTGCTTGTGTTGGTTCCGTCGCGGTAGATCTGCAAAACGCTGAAATGCTTGGTAGATGCAAAAACACTAGGGCTGAAAATGGTATGGCTGTGGATAATCTGCTAACGCTAGGAGTCTTCTGCCTTGTTGTCGCCAAGCTGTTGCCAATGCAAAAACGCTGGCTGATCTGGTCCAAAAACGCTAGGTTTATGCTGTGGAGCAAAAAAGCTAGGCCTCTTGGATTCTGCTGAGAAGTTACCTGTTGAGCGAGCCTGCTGCCTCTTCTGCCAGAAAGTGCTAGCGCTAAATTTGCTTATATACAAACTTAGCAAAATCGCCCTACCTACTTTCTAACAAAAGTCACTTAAAAATAATAAGTGAAAAATGTCAAAAATAGGGAAAATAGGTCTATGCAATGTAAAAATGCTCTTGATGGGATCTGATGGGAATCTGATGGTCATGCTGTTTGCAACCAGAGGATATGCATCTAATCTAAGTATCTGGACATGCACGGTCTACGAACAGACTCACAAAAGTGCCAGATTAGTTCCTATTCTAGACTGACTTGACTGAACTGAACCCTGATCATGCTGTAGCTTGTCCACTGACACATAGGGTTGGATGTGTTACGTGACATCCCCTCCTTTTCAAAGTGAGGTACTGGTACCGAACTGTATGGCGTTGAGGGAGACCGCCAATAGCATCCGGAATCTTGGAAGGGACTCTTTGCCGGTCCACTCTGATGTGTGGGTCGTGTGGTACTTGAATAAAGGTCTGCAACGCTTGCTTCTTTGGGCCGCGCCGAAAGCGACACAAAGTCTTCTGTGGCTCCTTCAATGCTTCAACTTCGTCTAGAGTCATGCTTCTTCCTTCTTCAAGAATCTCCATGGTTGAAAATTCTTGAAACCATTTTCAACACAAAACCATGAACATACCTATTCCATGTAAAGTGATGGAAAAAAATCTCGTCTTCCTCAAAGATTGTGCATGCAATGTAGATGAACAAATGGACAGAGTGCCAAACCGTTCACCACACACACGCAAACAATGAGATCGAATCATATCTTTTTGATCTAAAGTAATCAACTATGGCAATTCACAATGGAAATGCCCATGCTTGGTGCTCATTTTTCTTGTGCTCTTTCTACAACTGTATCGTGCCAAGAAAGAGACATGGAATGTGACTTCCTTGAATGCATACTTTTCAGCTTTTCATGAACCATCCGCATACATCCGTGCTCATTCATGAGTGAATTGTGCTCAACGTACAAGATGGCATGCCTTTGGAAAGGGATCACATAGAGACGGTGATTAAAATACAGGAAAGCGTCATGAATGAAACACTCGAACAATGCGTGCTGGCGAATCATTCGAACACATAGTACTTCCTGTAAAATGAAACTCAATTCCTTGAATAGCTAAGTGAACAAGGCGACAAACGTGTGCAAGAAAAGAGTCCATTCCTTCGGCAAACCCAAATCCCAATCGTCAATATAGGACTCGCCTCAATCTTGGCACTGTTCACTACATCATCACTAATAACATCATATTCAGATCTTGGATCAAACATCTTTACTACATCATCACAAATAACATCATATTCCGATCCCAGATCAAACAACAAAATCACTTGCACTGTCACAAACTAATGACATGGCATGATCCGGGGACATAAAATGAAGGAATTTTCAAGTTATAAGTTGTTCCCAACTTATTGCCAATTGCCGAGGGGCCAAAGGGACACAAAGCAATAAAAAATTGCGTAGAAGCTGGCTGACGTGGCTGGCAGTACGGACGTCCCGATCTGCGCGCTGACGTGGCTTGCTGTACGGAATTCCGCGAATTGCGTTGGTTGCTTTAGGCGCTAGCTTTTGACACGAGATGCTTTTGGAATTTAAGCTTTTCATGTAAACTGCTTTTCCAAGGCCAAGGGCCTTTAAATAAGACCCTAGGCTCTCCCTCTGGCTCATTCAGAGCTGACGAGCCGGTGAGCAGCAGAGGAGAGCCAAGGCAATTGTACTTGCTTAATTGTTAATACAAAAAGAAATACCGAAAGGGGCACCAGTGTTTGGGGCCAATCTCTCTTGGCACGGAACTACGTCGGGCCATGTTGACTTAATTTAACACTCATTTGATTCTGTGAAGTGTTTTAAGTAAATCTCTCTCTCTCTCTCTCTCTCTCTCTCTCTCTCTCTCTCTCTCGTGTCGCAACGGATTCTAGACTTGGGGTGTTCAGGTTTGTTACAGTGGTATCAGAGCTCAATCGATCTCTCTTCTACTAGAAATCCGATCCCTTTTCTCGCGGCACACATGGATTCATGCAAAAATCAGACGACTCCTGCCACCTCGGAAATGGGAGGAGGTACGGAAAATTCAAGCGGATATGCAGCGCACGAGTACGGACCACCTCGGCCTACGGAGTATCAGCTCATGGAGATGCAACGTTAACAGCAGGTTGATGAGTGCGCAAAGCAGATGCTCCAGTTTGCAAAGGATCCACATATGCCAAATTTTTGACCCGGCACCCGATGGATGAAGTGCATACTCATTGGCAGAAAGCCATCGAGTCTCCAATAAAACCGGTTATCAAGAAACCTCCTACTTCAAGGATGTTCACTGAAGAAGAACTTATTGATGTCGTCGAAAAACGTATCAATCAACTTCTAGACACGAAAAAGCCATCAAAGAAGCAATTGAAGAAGCGCAACAAGGGGACTGACTACCTTGGATACTTGGGCCGTCAATCTTCTTTTGCAACTGCACGAAAACAGAAGAAGCATATACGTTTTGAAGGACTACCCAATTCTTCTTCTTCTTTTGACAATTCTTCTAGCTCTTCCTCTTCCGATTCGAGCGAGGAGGATAGAAAGGGCAAGAAGCGAAGCAAGAATCCAAATTCTGGAAAAAACAAGAAAAAGGCAAGGAAGATCAAATTCCGGCTAGTTTCTGACAGTTCTAATGAGGAGTCATCCTCTGACAGTTCGGACTTCGATGATCACATGTTTTATGCAAAGAAGAAACACTTTTACAGAGCCAACCAGCATGATTTTCTTGAAGATAAGGGCAAAGAGACTAAGGAATTCAAAGAGGGTGGATAGTCAGTCAAGTTTGAGTCCTTTTCTGGATTCTAAGACGCTCCCAAGGCTTAGCTTTCATTCAGCAGTTTGATATAGCATTCTCCGGAGCGTGCTACTCAGAGCACTCCAAGATGAGGAGGGTAGCATCATTCTTGAAGGGAAATGCACGAACATGGTGGTTCACTCTTCATTTGAGGAGAGAAGCTCCGACTAAGTGGTTAAAATTCAAACGGTTCTTCATTTCTTCTTGGTTGACTTAGGAGTACGAACGAGATGTGAGAATTGCTTGGAACCATCTTCGGATGACCAAGGGTGACACTTTGGATGTATATTGTGAGATTTTGGGATTCTTTTCTTACCGACTTCTTCTATTAAGAAGGTCACTTTCAAAGACCAAATCAAGCGATTTTGCTGTGGACTTGCCAAAGAGATCCGAGATTACTGCCTTGAGCAGAAGTCCGAGTCTATACAACAACTGATGGGACATGCTAATCGCGATTCTCGATACATTCGGGTAACCTGACTTACCCCACTGATGAAGTTTCGACACCAGGGACCGCACAAAACTCGACAAATGACAATAGAAAGAAGAAGTTCCAGAAAAAGAAGGATGCACGACCCCGATTGACTGAGAAACAGAGAGCAGACTATCTCAAAGAGGGGAAGTGTTTAGGCTACGGGGAACAGGGACATATCTCGTGAAAGTGCCCAAAAAGGGCACAACGAGGACAATCAGAAGGTAGGCCAGAGAGCTCCAGAGCAGCAGAAGAATGTGGCAGAAAAGGCAAGATAAAAGCAGGACTGGTACCAGATTGTATGGGGACCGGGCCCGAGTCAGATGGATGAAAGCACAAAACTTTGCTGCGCATGGGACAAAGTAAAAGATCAGGAAGCCCTTATCTTCTTTGATGGAGGAGCCAAGGCCAACTTTATTTCACCTGAATTGGCGGCTCCACTTGGAATTACGTCCGATAGGATGTGGCCACCGGTGGAGGCAGTTCTAGCGGCGCCCGAACGGAGCCTAGAATGAAGAAATCATGAACCAAGTGAAAGGACTTCTAGAAAAAGGTCTCATCCAACCTATTGTTCTCTAGTTTTGTTAGTACTAAAGAAAGACGGATCTTGGAGAATGTGCATTGATTACAGAGCTCTTAATAAAATCACCATCAAGAACAAATTCTCTATCCCAAGGATCGACGATATTCTTGGATGTTTTCACGGTGAGAGTTGGTAGTATAGATTTATGAGAAGGAGCTATTGGCAGTGATCCATGCTCTTACACAGCGGCGACACTATTTACTCGGAGCCAATTTCACAGTTTTTACGGATCATTAAAATTTACGCTATTTCTTGTCACAGAAGCAGCTTTCGAAAAAGCAGATGCAATAAGCTAACATCTTGTCACAGTTTCACTTCCAGATTGTCCATGTTCAGGGACATACAAATTTAGTGGCAGATGCATTGTCTCGGAAGCCCTTAGTTTTGGCTATTTTTGTGATTCATCACAAAAGCTTCGAGGATATGGTTGACCAGTACGCTATAGATCTTGACTTTGTGGATATTTTTACTCGGATATTACATAGCCTTTGAGGGAAAAGGTCTTGACAAAGTGTCATTGTCCACCTTTTACAGGTCATCGCGACATTGATACCACCGTGAAGGGTGTAGAGCGTTACTTCTATTGGCCGAGACTCAAAAAGGATGTGTGTTGCTAATTGAACTATTTCTTATTTTTAATGATTAATTTCTTTTTATGAAATTAGGATATTTTATTATGTGCACTAAGAACTGTTAAAAGATTGTAGCTACAGGAACTGCCATCAGGAACGGACAACTCTGATGTGTCATTTGATGGGTGACGGTAAACATCGCGAAGGAGTTTCCGTAAGTTCGGTGGAAAGGGCCGGGTTATGAGTGCCCTTGATGCGTCACATGATGGGTGACGGGTGCATCAGTAAGGGGGCATCCCGTAGACTAAGGAGGAAATCCGAACTGAGTAAGAAAATACGCATAAGAACGCAAGCACAAGAATAAAGATGGGTTCAATGAAGCTTTTTACGAAAAGCAGGAATAATCGCGGGAAGGCAGACGCTTTCCCGCAAGGAATCTATGTTTGCATTGCATTCGTGCATGTGGTTGCATCCAGGGACGCCTGGGAAGTGTTGTGAAATGCATTGGTTTTAACTTATAAGGTTTTATTGAGTTTTTGGGCAGGTTCAGACCAATTTTAAAATATACCGGCCGCCCACTTAATAAGTGGGCAGTCACTTAGAAGATAAAGCAACAAAACCGGCTAGCGAATTCTCTCTCCCTATTTCGGGTAGAACAGCGCAGAAAAAAAAAAAAAAAAAAGGCCGCGATCTCTATGCGAGTAGCTATTCGTGTCGTGGCCAGGGAGCTATAAAAGCACCACATGCCCTCACTCAAAGGGGGTACCAACGTCAGCAAGAGAAGACTCTGCTGCAAGAGATCACGAGACTACGAAGCACGGAAGTCGTTTTTTTCCGCGCAAGAGCGACAGGTATCTATTTTGGATTCGCCATACGAATTGTTGTTGCGTGTTTGTGTGGTTTGTTTTGCAGGAATCTCCCGTCTTACGGGAAGGCCCTTCACGGGAAGTACGGCTTCACGCCTAAGTCACTTACGGGAAAGTACGGCTTCGCGCCTAAGTTCCTTACGGGAAGGAAAGGCCTTGTGCCCAAGCCCTTTACGGGAAAGTACGACCTTCGGGTCTAAGATTATAGAACGGAGGGGTTTCCTCGGGTTCTCGTGCTTGTATACGAATTCTCCCTGAATAAAAGAATACTCTTAACGGGGGGGGGGGGGGGACCAGCCCATCTTCTGGTCCCCAATACTGTGTCGATCTTCTCCCTTCTCTCACATTTGCAAAGTATTTTAATTTTCAGATTTTTAAGTGCCCGTGTACGCTCCCGTTTTGTGACAGTGGTATCAGAGCTTGGACTCCTCTCTTTCTCTGCAAAGAAGGACGATTCCGGGAAGAACCATGTCGAGCCAAGGGAGAAGCGTTGAAGAGGAGCTTCAACAAGTGCAAGCTCAGCTTACGGAGTTGCAACAAATTTTACTGCTGCCAGACGTCCAAAAGCTTTTGGGCGGAATGAAGTAAACGAATGGAACTGATGCAGCCAAGCATCCAGACAACACTGTTGGCGTGAGACCACAGGAGGCAAGAGAGAAGCACGTGCCGAGGTGCACAAAGGATCTTCGGATCGGAATGAACGGCCTACTTCAAGGATAGGCCAGGAAAAAGCGCTCTCTCTGCTAGACGAGAGCAAGGACATCTCTATCTCATCTCCATCTTACTCTCCTGATTATACTTCTACTTCTCGATCATCTCGTCAGAAGAAGGAAGCAGCTACTACCGCCACTACCATACATCAACCTAAAGATAAGCCTCGATTCAAGAAGCAAGGTCGCAAGTCTCAACATCGCATGAGAGTCTTCAAATCAGGCGACAAGGACATCAAGTTCGAAACCTACAACGGATGGAGAGATATCTCCAAAGCACTGTCCTTCATCAGACAGTTTGAAGTCGCCTTTACCAATGGGCACTTCACAGAAAAATCCAAATTACGCCATGTGGGGATGCACCTCAAGGAAACGGCAAGTAATTGGTTGTTAGCCAAGATTCTGGAAGGTTCTCAAACCAGAACTTGGGAGAGCTTGAAATCTGAATTTTATGAACAATTTCTTTCGCCTGACTTCGAGCAGGACATACGGAAGGAATGGGATTGGCTTGCCCAGAAGGAACATGAAAGAGTAACGACTTATGTGGACAAGTATTGGTCGGTTCTTCTGAAGGTCACTCCCTTCATGAAGATTGCCGACGAGGAAAAGAAACGAAAGTTCGAAGCGGGTCTCCAACCGCAGCTTCGAAAGAGTATGAAGGTGTATCCACATGATACTCTTCAGAGGATGATGGAGTCAGCAATCATTGCTGAGGATTTGCACTCAACTGGGATGCCTAGAAAGATGGAGCATAGCACTTACCGTGCAAGACAAAGAGGGGTCTACGATGACCAAGGGGGCCAAGGAAGAAAACGTCCTCCATCTAGAGACGATCATTCTAAGAAGCCAGAGGGCACTGGCAAGCGAACTAAGTACCTTTCTCCTACTCAACTTCAAACTCTCAGAGAGGAAGGAAGATGCTTCTACTGTGGCGAGAAAGGACATATGAAACCGGACTGCCCGCTAAAGCAGCAACGGCAAGAGCAAGCCTCTACGAGGCAAGAGAAAGCAAGGAAGGAACCCGCACCACCAAGCTCGAACTCCATTCCAGATGTTCAAGGAAACACAGAAATGGAGAAAGGGAAGTGTCTTCAATTTATTGAAAAGTACAAGGATTGTTTCACGGAAACACTTCCCGATGAACTCCCTCCGGTACGCCCGGAAGATCACCGCATAGATCTCATACCGGGTAGCTCGCCTCCCAATCAACCCCCTTACCAGGTGAGTCTTGCTCAGCAAGAGGAAATTTTGAAGCAAGTCAACGAGCTTCTAGAGAAAGGGTTAGTACAACCAAGGGCTTCACCCTACTGCTCTCCAGTTCTACTAGTGCAGAAGAAAGATGGCACGTTTCGAATGTGCATAGACTATCGGTCTTTAAACAAGATCACAATCAAGAATCGCTTTCCGATCCCTCAGATTGATGATATACTTGATAAGTTGCAGGGTGCAAGTGTCTTTAGTCGCATAGACTTAAAGAGTGGGTATCATCAGATACGGATCGCCCCTGAGGATGTCCATAATACTGCTTTCCGCACAACCTTTGGACTATATGAATTCTTGGTAATGCCTTTCGGCTTGACCAATGCTCCTGCGACGTTCAATCGCATGATGGATCGCATTTTCAGCCGTATCGAGCTTTTACGGGAGTATTCTTTGACGACATACTCATCTTCTCTAAGTCAGAAGAGGAACATCGGAAGCACTTGGACTTAGTGTTTCAAGAATTGCGAAAGCATGAGTTGCATGTGCATGCAAAGAAGAGCGAGTTCTTTCTCTCTGAGATACACTATCTCGGCCATATAGTCTCCCACAATAAAGTGAGTATGGATCCTGCCAAGATCCGAGTGGTAGAAGATTGGCCTATTCCCACTACAGTACATGATGTACGTAGTTTCCTGGGATTATGTTCGTATTATCGAAGGTTTGTCCGAGGATTTGCCCATGTAGCAGGACCACTTCATGATTTGACAAAGAAAAAGATTCCTTTCAGATGGGGATCGAGACAACAAGGAGCTTTTGATCGGCTCAAGTACTTGCTAAGCCATGGACCTATTTTGATAGTGCCTGACTTAAGGAAACCATTTGAGGTTCACTGCGATGCTTCAGGCGATTGCATCGGAGCAGTGTTAAACCAAGAAGGCCATGCAGTGGCTTATGAAAGCAGACGGCTTAAGGATGCAGAGTTGCATGCATCAATCTACGAAAAGGAACTCACGGCTGTGATTCACGCCTTATCCAACTGGAAGCACTATCTGCTAGGAGCGGATTTTGTGATCAAGACTGATCACCAGAGTTTGCGGTATTTTCTTACGCAAAGGAAACTATCTGAGAAGCAGATGAGTTGGGCAAACTTTTTGTCTATGTTTCACTTCCAGATCCTTCACACGGCTGGGAGCAAGAATGTGGTCGCAGACGCATTGTCTAGGCGGCCAAGGGTGAACGCTATCACTTCGGTGTATCACCAAGAATTAGAAGCACTACCGGATTTGTATCCGAATGACTTCTCCACCATTTGGGGAAAGCTACATCGTGGAGAGAATGAGTTTCCCTATTCCATTCGGGACGGTTATCTCTACCACCATCAGGCCATATGTGTGGCGGAACCATTAAGAAAGAAGATCATGGATGAAGCACACGCTTCGCCTTATGCGGGTCATCGGGGTATTCTCCCTACGACCTTAGCAATGGAAAGATATTTCTTTTGGCCTAGTCTTAAAGCAGACATTGATAAGTATGTCAGGGAATGCTTGGTTTGCCAAAAAGTGAAGTATGATCGGCATAAGACGCCTGGGTTGCTACAACCTTTGCCTGTGCCTAATGAACCTTGGGAAAGTATTGCCATGGACTTCATCATGGACCTCCCTAGAACTCAGATTGGAAATGACACGATCTGGACCATTGTGGACAGGTTTAGCAAGCAAGCACACTTTATACCAGTCAAGAAAACAATCAAAGCAGATCATATGGCTAGGGTCTTTCTAGCACAGATCTTTAAGCATCATGGAATGCCTAAGTCTATTGTGAGCGATCGAGATCCTCGCATGACAGGAAATTTTTGGCGTGCCTTGATGGATAATCTTGGTACAAAGCTGAATTTTTCATCTGCCTACCATCCTCAAACGGACGGGCAAAGTGAGATAGCCAATTCCACAGTATTCGATATGTTAAAAGCTTATGTGTCAGACCGGCAATCTGACTGGGAGAAATATTTGCCTCTTGTCGAGTATGCGTATAACAATACCATACACTCATCGATGGAGAAAGCACCTTTTGAGATACTTTATGGTAAGCCTTTGCTTCCACCTATCCTTTTAACTAAGGATAAGATTTTCGTAGCTGACGAATTTGTCCGGGCCTTGGACACAGCCTACGGGCAAGTGAGGAGAGCTATTCTACGCTCTCAAGAAAAGCATAAGAAAGCTGCAGACAAGCACAAGAGGAATCTCGACTTAACAGTCGGGCAGTTAGTCTTACTCAAGTTTGAGAAGGCAAGACTTAAGAAACAAGCGTCTCATAAGGGGAAGGTGGTAAAACTTTCTACCCGTTATTATGGGCCGTTTAAGATCACTGAGCAAGTGAATGATGTTAAATTCCGATTAGAGCTACCGCCTAATTGGAGGATCCACAATGCTTTCCATGTCAGTTTACTCCGGCCGTATGTGGGACCGCCTCCAAGTCAGCCAAGTGCTGAGGAACCTCCTGAGGTTGAGGAAACAGAAGAAATACTCCAACCGGAGCAGATTGTAAGTCATCAGGAGCGGCCCCTTAAGTCCGGAAAGATAACACGGAAGTATTTGGTTAAGTTCAAGAATTATTCGAACTTAGATGCTCAGTGGATGACTCAGGAGGAATTAGCAGCTTATCCCGAGATATTGGAGGTATATGTCCAAGCACTACAATTGAGGTCAACTGTTTAGAAGCCAGAGGGATGTTGCTAATTGGACTATTTCTTATTTTTAATGATTAATTTCTTTTTATGAAATTAGGATATTTTATTATGTGCACTAAGAACTGTTAAAAGATTGTAGCTACAGGAACTGCCATCAGGAACGGACAACTTTGATGTGTCATTTGATGGGTGACGGTAAACATCGCGAAGGAGTTTCCGTAAGTTCGGTGGAAAGGGCCGGGTTACGAGTGCCCCTGATGCGTCACATGATGGGTGACGGGTGCATCAGTAAGGGGGCATCCCGTAGGCTAAGGAGGAAATCCGAACTGAGTAAGAAAATACGCGTAAGAATGCAAGCACAAGAATAAAGATGGGTTCAATGAAGCTTTTTACGAAAAGCAGGAATAATCGCGGGAAGGCAGACACTTTCCCGCAAGGAATCTATGTTTGCATTGCATTCGTGCATGTGGTTGCATCCAGGGACGCCTAGGAAGTGTTGTGAAATGCATTGGTTTTAACTTATAAGGTTTTATTGAGTTTTTGGGCAGGTTCAGACCAATTTTAAAATATACCAGCCGCCCACTTAATAAGTGGGCAACCACTTAGAAGATAAAGCAACAAAACCAGCCAGCGAATTCTCTCTCCCTATTTCGGGTAGAACAGCGCAGAAAAAAAAAAAAAAAGGCCGCGATCTCTATGCGAGCAGCTATTCGTGCCGTGGCCAGGGAGCTATAAAAGCACCACATGCCCTCACTCAAAGGGGGTACCAACGTCAGCAAGAGAAGACTCTGCTGCAAGAGATCGCGAGACTACGAAGCACGGAAGTCGTTTTTTTCCACGCAAGAGCGACAGGTATCTATTTTGGATTCGCCATACGAATTGTTGTCGCGTGTTTGTGTGGTTTGTTTTGCAGGAATCTCCCGTCTTTCGGGAAGGCCCTTCACGGGAAGTACGGCTTAACGCTTAAGTCACTTACGAGAAAGTACGGCTTCGCGCCTAAGTCCCTTACGGGAAGGAACGGCCTTGTGCCCAAGCCCTTTACGGGAAAGTACGACCTTCGGGTCTAAGATTACAGAACGGAGGGGTTTCCTCGGGTTCTCGTGCTTGTATACGAATTCTCCCTGAATAAAAGAATACTCTTAACGGGGGGGGGGGGGACCAGCCCATCTTCTGGTCCCCAATACTGTGTCGATCTTCTCCCTTCTCTCACATTTGCAAAGTATTTTAATTTTCAGATTTCTAAGTGCTCGTGTACGCTCCCGTTTTGTGACAATGTGGACGACTTTGTTCGCAGTTGTTTTGTATGCCAAAAGGTCAAGTTTGAGAGGCATAAGGCACATGGATTACCACAGCCTTTACCCATTCCCACCCGCCTCTGGGAAAGCATTGCTATGGATTTCATCTTTGATCTTCTGAAGACTCAAAGTGGGCATGATGGCATTTGGACTGTCATTGACAGATTTAGCAAGCAAGCTCACTTCATTCGAGTAAAGAAAACAGTTAAGCTGGATCATTTAGCGAGATTGTTCATTACACAGATATTTCGGTTACATGGCATGCCTGAGACCATAGTCTTTGAGAGAGATCCCCGATTTACAAGGCTGTTTTGGAAGGCTATTTGAGAGAACATTGGCAAGTGGTTGCAGCTCTCGTCATCTTTCCACCCGCAGACAGATTGGCAATCTGGGATAGCCAATTCAGTTGTTTTGGATTTATTGAAGTCTTACATCTCTGATGAAAAGACTCAATGGGAAAGATATTTGCCTTTGGTGGAATTTGCCTACAATAACATGGTTCATTCTTCGACGGGGAAGGCGCCATTTGAGGTAATCAAAGGTGCTAAGAAGGTCCCTCCCTCTCTAAGCACTAAAGACAAGATTTTTGAAGCCGATCAGTATATGAGGGACTTGGACACTACTTTTGTTAAGGTTTGAGAGGCTCTAGAGAAGTCTCAAGCATGGCACAAGAAGGCAACGGATCGACGTCGACGCGACTTGAAGTTGAAGGAAGATGATTGGGTGCTCTTACGTTTTGAGAAGGCACGCCTAAGGAAACGAAAGGGAAAGGAGCGGCTTTTCCCAAAGCTTAGCATGAGATATTATGGCCCTTTCCAGATTAAAGAAAAGATAAATGATGTATCCTTCAGACTCAAGTTGCCAGATACTTGGAAGATTCACAATGCATTTCAAGTGAGTCTATTGAAACCCTTTGGGGTGAGGGGCCAATTGATAGAGAGGTTGATGAGCAACCCCGAAGTGGAAGAGAGCAAGGAGATACTCGTTCTAGAACAGATTTTAGTGCATAAGGAAAGAAAAATGAAAGGTAAAATGATTCGGTGGCTCTTAGTGAAATTTAAGAACTATCCGGCTTTAGATGCGAAGTGGATGGAGGAGGACCTGACAGATACTCCTCAGATTTTGGAACTTTACCTTGAGGTCTGGTCTAGTGCGTTGGTACTTAGAGTCAATGTCTACTGAACTGGCTTATGGCCTCTGTTTGTTGTGTAGGCGTAATCGAGGGCGATTACAACTCTTTCAAGAGGGGGGTATGTCACAAACTGATGACGTGGCATGACCCGAGGACATAAAATGAAGGAATTTCCAAGTTATAAGTTGTTCCCAACTTATTGCCAATTGTCGAGGGGCCAAAGGGACACAAAACAATAAAAAATTGCGTAGAAGATGGCTGACGTGGTTGGCTGTACAAATGTCCGCGATCTGCGTTGCTGACGTGGCCTGCTGTATGGAATTGCGCTGTTTGCTTTAGGCGCTAGCTTTTGACACCAGATGCTTTTGGAATTCAAGCTTTTCATGTAAAATGCTTTTCCAAGGCCAAGGGCCTTTAAATAAGACCCTAGGCTCTCCCTCTGGCTCATTCAGAGCTAACGAGCCGGTGAGTAAAGGAGAGCCACGGCAATTGTACTTGCTCAATTGTTAATACAAAAATAAATACCGAAAGGGGCGCCAGTGTTTGGGGCCAATCTTTCTTAGCACAGAACTACGCCTGGCTGTGTCGACTCAATTCAACTGTGACTTGATTCTGTGAAGTGTTTTAAGTAAATCTCTCTCTCGTGTCGCCACTGATTCTAGACTTGGGGTGTCCCAAGTTTGTTACATGCACATTGTAGTATTATTGTAAATAAGTAGCTTTTAGCAAGTTCATGTTACAAAGTGATGATGTGGCATGGCCAACTAGAAGAGAAATGGGCGAGTGGACGAGAAACACTGAATGGACTAACTTGAAGAACTTATGAAACACGGCCGTGGGGCCCGAAACCCTAATAGACAGAAGCTTGAACCCTGAAACAGATTTTCGTAAAATGCGTTGACATGTTGCCGTGGCAGATTGTACGGATGGTGATGTGGCAGGGTTGTACGGATTTTCGTGTTTTGCGTTGGTGGTGCCACGTGTCAAGCTGTACAGATTTTCGCAAATTAGGTTGGTTGCTTTTGGGAGTCTCCAGCGCTAGCTTTTTGAGAGCAGATGCTTTTGGGGGAAAGTGCTTTTGAATTGATTGCTTTTAGGCATCCCTTGTACTATTTATAAGAGCCCTCGGGGCCTCACTTTGCAGAGCATCTGGAGGCAGTCTGAAAGCAGAGGACCCTTGCGAGTTGTACCTTGTTGTGATAAATAATAAAGAAATACCGAAATGGGCGCCAGTCTTTAGGGCCAATGCTTCTCGACGTAGAACTACGTCGTGCCGTGTCGACTCTCTCTCTCTCTCTCAAAGTTTAGTGATTTTGAAGTTTCTGTTCGTGTGTGCTATTGATTTCTCGCTTGGAGTGTCCAAGCCTGCAACACTGATATCAGAGCTCAGAAAGATTCTTCTTCTACGGAGGACCTGCAGCACACGTAGGTTCTCGACGAGAATCTGACAAAGCAGACAAGATTTTTGTTTGTGAAAGAATTTTTGTGTCCCGACCCCAAACATATTAGCCACTCCCACCCTTCGTCCATCACGCATCGAGTGCGCTCTCGTCTTCATCGCTCTGTCTTAGGGGGCATAAGCCCCAGATTACACGTGGGTTCTAACAGAAATAACACATCTAAGCGGTAAGGCAAAGAAAAAGTTGAAATCGGGCATGGGAACTGAAGAAAAGAATGAAGAATTGGGCAAATTTTCGGCACAGTAGTTTGCCAGAGCAGAGTACAAGCGACAATTGTAGATTAACATGTGTGTGAAAAAACTTATCAAGTACTCCAGAGACCTGAGATTTGCAAAACACGTGAAGAATTACCCGATTGATGAGATTCACTTGAGATGGCGTGAGGCCATTGATTCTCCTCTCAGGTTGGGAGAAAAGCTGAAAGCACACAAGAGTGTTGCAAAGCGGAAGCTGTACTCGCAGAAAGAGCTGGACAAAGCTCTTGACCAGAAGATGAACCAGATAATGAAAGGCTTGAAGCACTCTTGAAAGAAGAGGAAATCGGTGGATTTCCCCGATTATTTAGGCCGAAGGTCGAGTTTCGAGGTGGCAAGCAGATCCAAGAAGCGTGCTCGTTTCGAGGATGACTCAGACTTTTCTTCCTTTTCAGAGAGTTTCGACAGTTTGTCGTCCTTTGGTTCCAGAGAGGATGAGAAAAGACGGAAGAAGCGAAGAAAAAGCAAGAAAAGCAAATTTTAAAAAAAGTCTAGAAGGCATTAAAGGCCATCTAGCAGTTTCGAAGAGTAGAACTTGTAACAAACTGCTGACGTATCAAAGCCTAAAGAATGGAGCCAACTTGCAGATGTCGGCCGAGGGGCCTAAACCTTAAGAAGAATAAGTAACAGAAGAAGAAGTCCTACCAACTTATGGGGACCCCGTTCGATGGGGCCCCAAGTGACAAAGGATTAAAATAAAGCAGGACCTGCACACACACACACACACACACACACACACAAATTGATGACGTGGCAGAATTTCAAAAATTGCACTGACATGATGATGTGGCAGGTTGTACGGATTTCCGCGTTTTGCACTGGCTGATGACGTGGCAGGTTGTACGGATTTCCGTGATTTACGCTGGCAGCTTTTTGGCTTTGCTTTTGGACTAGATGCTTTTAAGTTTGAAGGCTTTTTATTGTAAACTGCTTTTGGGGCCTAGGGCTTTTAAATAAGAGGTTAGGACTCATTCTTTGGCATGCTTCCTGGCGAAGGTGTAGAGTCTAGAGTACCGGCTTGTAGTGTGTTGATGCAATATAAAGAAATACCGAAAGGGGCGCCAAGGTTTGGGGCCAATACTCTTTGGGGTGGAATTTCGCCACTCCGTGTTGCGTGTGCTCTCTCTCTCTCTCTCTTTCTCTCTCTAATTCAGTTCAATTGTTATTAAAGTGCTAAAAGTCTGTTCAGTCTGTTCTTTTCTATTGGCACGTGGTGCTCGTCTTGTGACAGTGGTATCAGAGCATCAGGCGTGTGCTCGTGTGCTTTCCTGAAAGCATACCGGTCCTACAAAAGAGCAGACGGAGCTTTTTGGAATTTTATTTGAGTTATCTTCGCCCTCCAACCCGGACTTATTAGCCACTCCCAATGCGCAACTGTCAGTTCCTCGCAACTGTCAATGCGCTCTGACTGTCAGTGTAGATAGTGTTGGCAGTGTCCTGTTCAACACCCAAATCAGCCATAAGGCGTCTGAGCCATACACACTCAACCGTAGCTGTGAAGACTGCCCTGTACTCAGCCTCACAACTCGAAGTGGCCACAGTAGGTTGCTTCTTGCTCAACCATGATATACATGAACTGCCAAGCATGAAACAAAAACCACTTGTGGACACTCGCGTGTCAAAACAACCAGCCCAATTTGAGTCCGAAAAAGCATGTAAGTCTGGCGGCAATGATCCCCCTTGGGATAAAACAAGCCAAGATGTAAAGTGCCACTAAGGTAGCAGAAATTCCTCTTGACAGCCTGCCAATGCTTAGACCCTGGGCTATGCATAAATCTGTTGACCTGTGAGACTGCAAAGTGAATATCCGGCCTCGTGTTGCATACATAAATGAGGCAGCCAACAGTAGTTTGATAAAGAGCGACATCAGCAGGATCGCCAGCATCATGTAGATTCAACTTCAAACCTGTTTCCATGGGAGTGGCAATAGGTTTGCAATCCTCAAGTCCAAACTTACATAGCAATGTCTCTATGTAACTTTTCTGACACAAGGCAATACCACCATCACACTGCTTAACTGTATATCCAAGTAATGATGCAACAGCCCCAAATCTTTCATCTTGAAAGTGGCATTCAAATCAGCCTTAAATTCAGCAATATGTCTCTCATTTTGTCCAGTGATCAGCAAATCATCGACATAAAGAACCACAATGAGAAGTACATCTGTCATCACCCTCACGCTTTACATACAATGTGCTTTCTGTTGGACTGTTACGAAAGCCTCGTTTGACCAAATGAGTGTCAGCTTCCTCATACCAAGCACGAGGAGATTGCTTCAACCCATACAAAGCCTTCTTACATCTGCACTTTGTCCTCTTGTCCTTTTATGACAAAACCGCGAGGCTGCGTTACATAAACTTCCTCAAATATGTCACCATTCAGGAAAGCAGTAACAATGTCTTATTGATGTACATCCCAACCAAAATGAGCTGCCAATGCACATAGAAAACGCATAGTAGTCATACGACTAGTGGGAGCAAAAGTCTCTTCATAATCTATGCCTTTTTGCTGTGCATAACCCTTTGCAACAAGTCGAGCCTTATAGCGATCGATTTCACCATCCGGCTTGCGTTTCAACTTGTAAACCCACTTCGTACCAATGGCCTTTTTGCCAGGAGGCAAATCACATAAAGTCCATGTGTCATTTTCTATAAGTGCATCGTATTCTGATTGCATGGCAGCCATCCAATTTTCTGAATTCTGTGCTTCATTAAAAGACAGAGGCTCCTCAACATCCTGTAAGCTAGACACAACCAAAGCATAACAATCTGATGCATAAGATGCATGGCGAGAGCCTGAACGAGTACGTCTAGACAAAGGTGAATCCAATTTACTGTCACGCAAAGTGTACACCAGCCATTTTGGCATACCTCTAGCCTGCTCATTTTCAGCCCTTTCCTCATTAAGTACATCATGTACATTTGCATCAATAATAGGCCGATCTATAACATTTTCAGAAACCCCCATAGGCTATACATTTGCCTCATTGGAACTTACATTTGTATTTCCACCACTAAAAAGAGGCAACAAAGTGTCATAAATGTCCTGTGAGCTTACATTACTGTCTCTAGTACATGACAGTAAGGGCTGAACAGAATCTTCCACAAACACTACATCCTGTGAAACCAAAATATGTTTTGTTTTCGGATGATACAACGTGTAACCTTTGCTTTTAGCACTATAACCAACAAAAATACATTTGACAGCCTTATCATCCAATTTTTTGCGGTGTGTTTGTGGCACCAAAGCATATGCCAAACAGCCAAAAACACGCATGTGCTCAATAGAAGGCTTTCTATCATGCCATGCTTCATATGGAGTAATAGACTGGAAAGCTTTCGTAGGACACCTGTTTAGTACATAAGTGGCACACATGATGGCCTCAAGCCAAAAAGAATGCGGCAAAGCTTGACTTTTGATCATACATCGTGCCATTTCCGTAAGTGACCTGTTTTTCCTCTCAGCAACACCATTTTGCTGAGGTGTATAAGGCACTGTACATTGGTGTTTTATCCCACGACTAGCTAGAAATGCATTGAATTCATGAGACATATACTCCCCCCCTCGATCGGAACGGAGGGTGCCCATAGTACATTTCGAGACATTTTCAGCCATAGCCAGAAATTGTTTGAAGCACATAAAACCTTCGGACTTCGCTTTAAGCGGAAATACCTGGAGTAATCATCAATGAAAGTCACGAAGTAAAGGTAATTGCCTAAGGACGGAGTTTGCATGGGCCCACAAACATCACTGTGCACAAGCTGCAACCTGCATGTGGCCCGAACTGAACCATCCTTTGGAAACTTAGAACGCTGCATCTTACCCAAAATACAGCCTTCACATGTTTGACAGGTGCTTCAAGAGGTGGCAAAGAAGCAACCATATCAGATTTCTGCAAATGCAGCAAACTGGCAAAATTCAGATGACCAAAACGTGCATGCCAAAGTTTTGCATCTGAAATAGCCCTTGAATCTGCAACAGCATTTGCAAAATTTTGTCCACACTTGTGATACAAAGTGAGGTTATACAGCCCACGGCACAAAAGGCCAGATGCAACAATTTCATCACCAAAACTGAGATCATGAACTGTACATCTGTCATCCGCAAATTTGACTACAAGTCCAAGTCTAGCGGATACAGACGAGAATCTTCTTGATCCCAGGTGCATAAAGTGCATCAACAAGTGGGAAGAAACTGCCATTTGCAGCAGTAAGCACAAGCTTTTTTTTTTTTTTTTTTTGAGAAAAAGATCCTTCTATTAGTTACTGAAACTGCCCATAGGGCTACAACCACCTCTTCAAGAGAGGGCTAAACAACCATGATGGGAGACTCTCCCAATGAAAAAACAAGCATATGTACAATGGGGCTAAATCAAGAAATGGGAGGAGGGAAAAGCCACACAGGTGGTCGGTAATGCCATCGGAGTACTCCTTGGACCATGGTGTAAAAAGGCCCAGGACGCCAGAGTCGAAGGAAAGCCTCTCTGTGCTCCCGCATGCGGTCGGAGCTGCCTTGTAGTCCCTCAAGCTGTCCTCTGAGAGTATGGATCAGCTCTAGCCAATAATCGCGAACAGTCTCTACTGGTGGCACAGGGCGAGCCTCAAGATGCGGAAGCAACGGGCCCGCCAGATGAACCAAAGTGTAAGGCCACTGATGAGCTCCCAACACTCCTCTCTCTCACTGCACCACTCCTGTGGAGTAAGCTCTGTAGCAGGCTGGAGTGTAGGTCGCCCCTCCTGTATCACTATCATCATGCTGGTGGATGATAGCTCAAACTGAAGTGCCGGGCCCGTGAGGGTGGACCAAGCCGCTGCTCCCCAAGTGTGCTGTCGAGCCGTGGAGAGAGCAGGCATCAGTCGAAGAACTCGTAGCCACACTTGCTGGGCGGAGGGACAGTCCCAAAGACAATGACGCTGACTCTCCACAAGATGGTCACAAGCTGCACATGCGGCCGAGAGACCACTGTGCACTAGCCAGCTCCCAACTGTTGTAGCTCTGTGTGCGACCAACCACTGAAACAGGACGATTCGCCTCGGCTGTCTTGAGTCCCACAACCTCTCCCAGAAGGCTGCCAAGAACTCAGCTGTGAGACCCTCCTCCTGCCCATGAGGTGCTGCAGCGGGGCGGACCTCTCTCTGTGTTGGTAGTATATGACGTCCCAGTCGAACAGTGTACTGAAAGAATGGGACTCCTGGGTGGTCTGCAGAAGAGAAGGGGTCCCTCCAAAGCCACTCACCAGGATCCCACTGAACTCGTACTAGCGGACAACACTCCCAAGCCCACAGCCTCCAGTGTCCAGTCTCAAGAGCTGCTGGGTCAGGATCTATGACATACGTCCTCCCACAGATGCCCACTACTCGGATCCTCTGAAAACAGCACTCTGCCACCTGTGGGGCCTCTATTGCAACTCGTTGTAGGCGTCCCCCTCCCTGAAGCTCGAAGAAAAGGGATGGAACAGTCTTTGAGCAGGCCCTGACGGAGATGAGAAGCTCCAGTCGCGTGAAGGCTCCCATCCACCTGGGTGCTAATGGCTCGAGAGGCATGAGCCACTCAGCTTGAACTGCCTCTGAGATGTCCTGGCACATGCTCTGCACCCCTCTCATGCCCTCTAGCTGGAAACCCCGCACCTCCTCTGACAAGCCTGTGAACTCTAACCAGTCACCTAAAGAGCGCGCTGGACCCGCTGCCATGGGACCTCAGGAAACATGAGGCCGACTACCAACCAAGTGGCCTCTCTGAGTGCTAACCATGGGGTTCCAGACAAGGGGCTGCCGTAGGCGCTCCTCCGTGCAAGTAGGCTGTCTCTGCTCCAGGCCTCGCCGCAGGAGCTCCCAAGATCGAAGCAGACTCACAGCGAAGCGGTCCTCCAGTCTCCTGCTCAAACCAACTCTGCGCATCTCTGTGAAGATCCACCTGGTCGAAGGTTACCAGGGGCCTCTTGCTTGAGGCACCCTAGCACGAAGTCGCTGTAGCAGGAACTAAAACCGGCCCGTAGGGCGGTAGGCGTTGGCTTTCACCCGAAATTCTTTATTTTAGACACACACACAGAGCACTTTGCAAAGGAAACCTGTGATGGGAATTAACACTTAATCACCACACACGGCTCGAAAGCTAGAATGCTCCGAGCAGACGCCGACAACCTGTAGGCCCAAAAATTGGCACCCCTTTCGGTATTTCTTTATTCTTTAAGAGGGTAAATTACAAAGTAGAGTCCTAGGAATCCTTTACCTGTATCCCACTAGATACTACCTGATTTGGCCAAATTTTGGCAGCATAACAGCCCCAAAACTTGCGCGAAATCAATTCCCTTGCTCGATCTCACTTGCATTGGCGTATACCCTCTGATTCCTGCCCAAAAACTGTAAATTCAGCACGCTGTATTTACTGGTTTTTGCCCTGTTTTCAGTCCCAAACAGTCCCCTAGCTGTCTTCTGCCAGTGGGGCACTATTCCCAATGGTTCTAGTGTCCATATGGCTGAAAAACAGTCAATTTACAGCGCATGCACAGCGCTGAAAATGTACCTATACGGTGAGGGTATGACCCTCACCGGTGCCTGCTTTGGAGTAGCAGTTAGCTACCCCTGTTCCTGCTCAAGGAGGCTCTTGCCTCAACACAAAATCATGAAACCACACAGATGTACATCAGTCAAATGAAGAGCCCTCTTGTAGGGCATCACATAACTGCACGTAGGGGGAGAGAGAGAGCAGTGTGTAGTGTGCAGGTCATCACTCCTAGCACCACACTGTACATAGAGAGGAAAGCAAGCACTCCATAGCTCTTAACCAGCATCCCCCCAGCATAAATCGAGCGCCCTCTCTGTTGCCCTTGATCTGTAATGCATCTGTGAACAAATAGATGCAAAAAGGGGAAGATTTCCATGGCTGCCAAAACCTGCGTATCGCTGAAAACGCAGCAAAACAGCCCTTTAAACACGCATCTGATGCCTTCCAATGTTGAAAATGAGCTCCTTGGTCCTAGGTAAAGTCATGGGAAGCTCAAAAATGGAGAGAAATGGTTGAAAATCAGAGTTACACAGCCTCCAAAACTGCTCCAAAAAGTCAATTACGAGTTCTCTTCTCCCAGACTTTGGTAAATTGTCTAAAAAGTGCCACTTGGCGCTCATTCATGCAAATTTCCCGCATTGGGCTTCCTGCTTAAAAATCTCTCAATTGGTGCATCAGTTCACTTTGCAGCAGAGTAATAAAATGTTCCCCTCGTCATTCTGAAGCTAATGACGCGAATAGATTCGTGGCCCAAAATAGCATTCCGTTGGGCTCCCACTGGTCTTCTAACCATCTATCCTCATTGGGACCGCATCCAAAAGTGCAATGTGGCCCAACTGTCGGATACTTTCTGTTGGTGATCCCACCTTGATTTTATGCCTTTATTGAGTTCACTTCCTAGTATCCACCAACTTGCTAACTGCGACGGGGGGACCTACATGATCTTGAACTGAGCCTAGACATCCTTTTACTTTATGAGTTCAAGTGCTGACCAACTTCCCGTCTGCGGGTGAAACTACCGTTCACATTGGCCATACAATGTCCGACCATTTGCAACTTCAAAAAGAGGGTCTCAAAGATATAACAAAAATCATTGGAAAGAAACCAACAACTAAGGTTAGCAATTGCCACGTCTTCGTGACATACCCCCCTCTTGAAATCGCAAACGTCCTCGATTGCATACCATAAATACACGCCACTGATGATCTTGTGTTGTCAGCACTCTTTTATCATCGCATGTATCCGCAAGAAAGGTCTTAACACATAGATACAAATGACTTAATGAGACCTTCATACTTTTGTCATTTCCATCTATCACACTGAATTCATATGTACATATAATGTGCTAGCTCTATCATTACCCCTCCTTTGCAGACATTGGGTTGGGGCATACGTAGGCTGTAACCCAAAGGCCTCAAGGTAAAGCTGCAATACATTTGGTGACTCTCACAGTTAATGCCCTTCCATCCACTTTCCATCCATACGTGGATAGTTCTTGAACTTCACCACATAGCATCTTGCAACCTGTCCCTTAACTTTTTACATGTGCAAGAAGCTCTTGCCTCTGCAAACGAGCATAATTCCACAACACTGTAGCGTACTACCCACGGCCAAGTAAGCTCAAATTTCAAGATGATTTACCGATGCGTCAAAGAATCCAAGCAATTGCCTCAGAGAATCCGCAAGCAGCGTGTCACCCGGCAGACCCACATCACTCCCGCAGGAGATCTAGTGGCCAATCTACCACCGTGAGACCTCTCCCTATCTCATCTTGGTTCATACTTGCAAACCCTAAAACGCAGCAAAAAATCAGCCCTAATTTGACCACTTTTTGGCAGGGCGAACATGCAGAATTTCCTGTCTGTCCTGTGAAGAGGACCCCTCTTCCATAATGCTCTTCCCTTTGTCGGCCATAGTATAATCCCGGGTTCCTGTACTTTGTCTTTACCCAAAACAACCGAGGCTCACTTCTTGAGGAAAAAGTGATTGATATCCCAGCGATGGAACCATGAAACCGGCCCGTGGGGCGGTAGGCGTTGGCTTTCACCCGAAATTCTTTATTTTAGACACACACACAGAGCACTTTGCAAAGGAAACTTGCGACGGGAATTAACACTTAATCACACACGGCTCGAAAGCTAGAATGCTCCGAGCAGACGCCGACAACTTGTAGGCCCCAAAATTGGCGCCCCTTTCGGTATTTCTTTATTCTTTAATAGGGTAAATTACAAAGTAGAGTCCTGGGAATCCTTTACCTGTATCCCGCTAGATACTACCTGATTTGGCCAAATTTTGGTAGCATAGCAACCCCAAAACTTGCGAGAAATCAATTCCCCTGCTGGATCTCACTTGCATTGGCGTATACCCTCTGATTCTTGCCCAAAAACAGTAAATTCAGCACGTCGTATTTACTGGTTTTTGCCATGTTTTCAGTTTTAAACAGTCCCCTAGCTGTCTTCTGCCCATTCCCAATGGTTCTGGCGTCCATATGGCTGAAAAACAGTCAATTTACAGCGCATACACAGCGCTGAAAATGTACCTGTATGGTGAGGTTATGACCCTCACCGGTGCCTGCTTTGGAGTAGCAGTTGGCTACCCCTGTTCCTGCTCAAGGAGGCTCTTGCCTCAGCACAAAAGCATGAAACCACAGAGCTGTACATCAGTCAAACGAAGAGCCCTCTTGTAGGGCATCACATAACTGCACGTAGGGGAGAGAGAGAGCAGTGTGTAGTGTGCAGGTCATCACTCCTAGCACCCAACTGTACATAGAGAGGAAAGCAAACACTCCATAGCTCTTAACCTGTGACAGGTTCTCAATGAAGCATCCCCCCAGCATAAATTGAGCGCCCTCTCTGCTGCCCTTGACCTGTAATGCATCTGTGAACAAATAGATGCAAAAAGGGAAAGATTTCCATGGCTGCCAAAACTTCCCGTCTGCGGGTGAAACTACCGTTCACATTGGCCATACAATGTCCGACCATTTGCAACTTCAAAAAGAGGGTCTCAAAAATAAAACAAAAATCATTGGAAAGAAACCAACAACTAAGGTTAGCAATTGCCACGTCCTCGTGACAGGAACTCCTTCCAGGGCTCCTCACTTGGAAGAAGTCCTTTGACGATGAACTTCCCAAGAAGGGCTCTGGTTTGCTGTGCTGGGTCAATGATCCCAAGCCCTCCCTGTGAACAACGAAGAGTGATGACCTGCCAAGCCACTTTGGCTCGGGCTATCTGAGTATCACGTCCTGACCGAAGGAAGTTCCTGATCAGCCTCTCTACCTGGCTGATACAAGAACTCGAGAAGATCCAGCTAGAAGTGATGTACCACATAGTCGCCAACAACACCTGGTTGGCCACTACTACTCAAAGAAAGTCGTGCTGAGCTCCAATGTAACAGCTTTCTCCTGATCGACAGGAGAAGGGGAGCAATCTGCTGCTCGGGAGACAAGTCCAAACCAACTTGACGGCCCAAGTACCGAACTGCAGTCCCTGGGGGAATCCACCTAAAACCCTCTCCTGGCATCCAATCTTGTGAGCCCTGTCTGACCGAACGTGTGAGCATGAAGCAATCCCCTCTACCTCTTGCCAAAAGTACCCGACTGTGAGCCTGTCTGTACAAAGCTGACACCCCTCTGAACCAAGCATCTGAGAAGCCCATCCTGCGTAGAGTGTCTAGAAAGTCCCAGTCAACTCTTTCGTATGCCTTCTCAAAATCGAGAAGAAGAATCACTAGGTCCTCACCATGGAGCCGTGCCAGGGCAGAAGCCTCCCAAAAAGTAAAGATGTTGTCAAGGATACTGCGTTCCTTGACAAAACCTGTCCGAGTCCCATGTATAAGGCTCTCTAGAAGTGGCTAAATCCTCAAACTCAGAGCCTTGGCAAGAATTTTGTAGGCTAAGTTGAGGATGGTGATGGGGCGCCACTGTCGAATCTCATCCAAGGAGCCACCCTCCTTGGGAATGAGGTAGATTAGGCCCTCACTCATGTTGTTAGGCATCACTCCTGTGTGCAAAATGTACTGAAAAGCACTACAGAGATTTGGGCCAAGCAGGTCCCAGTACTCCAAGAAAAAACTGGGAGTGAGTCCATCCTCACCTGGACAGCTACCACGGGGGAGGGCCCTTAGAGCCGTGTGCAGCTCGTCAAGCTGAAGTGGTAGCTCAAGCCTCTGACGCATCTCCTCAGTCACAAGACAAGGCATCTGTGCCCAAACCTGCTCCGTGCATGCATCCTGACGCTCTGACTGGGGCTCTGCAGACAGTAACTCACGGTAAAAGTCAGTAGCAACTGCACGCATATCCTCGGGCTCAGAAGCAACTGACCTGTCGGGCCTTCTCAACTGACTGACCTTGGCATGCGAATGTCGAGGTCCCACTGCCTCAAAGAAAGCACCTGTCACTCTGTCGCCCACCTGGGTCCACTGAGCCGCCTGTCGGTGGAAAGCAAACTCATGTCGCCTCTCCTCTGTGTTAACAAGCTCCTGACGAGCCTGCTGTAGTTGCTCCTCCAACCAAGGACTGTCTGGATGCTGCTCCTGCATCCTCTGTAGCGAAGCAATGCCCCGTCTGAGACGCTGCTCCTCCTTTCTCGCTGCAGCCCGGTGAGCCAGAGACTCCTAGAGAAAAAAACGGCTAATCTGAGCTAGGCGTGAGGCCACTCTGTCAGCAGGAGAATCTTGCCTGTCCAAGCTCTCTGTCCAAAGAGCCTCTACCGGCTCTCTGAGTGCTGAGTCCAACAAGACCCTCTCTGGGATGCGAAGCATCGTGCTCCCACTCCTCTGCCTGTCTGCCACTGTGAGGATCACTGGTGCATGGTCCGAGAAGGAAGTCCCATCCAGAATGCCCACTGTCCCTTCCAAGTCACTGAAATGGTCACTAGTGTAGAAGCGATCTATCCGCGATAGATTCACTCCTCCCACTCTGCGGTCCGAACGAGAGAAGGCAAGGCTGTCTGGGGGCCTCACAAAACCAGAGTGCTGCCAAACATCCGAGACCCTCAGAGTCATACAAAACCTCTCCCAAGCTGCCAGCTCAAGTCCATGCACAGTAGCGTGGCTACCACCTATCCTGTCAGAAGGGTCCTCCAACATGTTGAAGTCTCCTCCTATGCACTAGTGGTCTGCCTGCGGCAGAGACTCAACTATCTGTGACCAAAACTCTGCTCGAGCACTTGCCACATTGGGCGCATAGATGTTCAAGAAGCCCACTAGGCAACCCTGAACCTGCATAATAATCCACTGAGCCCTGCCTGGCACAATAATCCCTCTGCCCACAATGGCTTGCTGGAAAGAGTCCGCAATAGTCATACATACCCCACCTTGGATGCCTCCAAGTCCAAAAGCAACTGACCAAAAAGTGTCATATCGTCCACGCAAGAGCTGACCACTACGTCTAATGTGGCTCTCACAGAGATGGTGCTCCTGAAGCATAAGGAGATGAATCTCTCCTCCCACAAGGCAGCGCTGAAGCTCCTGACGCAGTCGGCCCCGCTGACGCTGAAACTGGGGCCCACCTAGTCCCTGCATGTTCCATGAGACGATCCTCGTGGGGAGCGAGAGAGAACAGATGCTGTCGCAACAGCTAGACGGGCTATCTTCGAGGCTGGCTTAGATGGGGAGTAATCCGCATTCGAGCGTCCTCTAGATAGGCGTGACTGTAACGAGTGCCTGGCCCAAGCCCAAGCAGAGCGAGCCGTACGTAGAGCAACCTCCTCTGTCCAGGAGTCCTCATGAATGTATACATAGCATGGCAAGCACTGTGTATCGGCAAAGAAGTAAACCACAATGTGTCTACATCCTGCTGAATCTGGAGGTGTCACCGCAAACTTTGCCAATGGCCATAGAGTCTGAAGCAAGTCTATAACTCCTAGTTCTCCCATGTGGTGAGAGAACTCTAGGACCTGTGTGTGCAACCATCCCAACATTGAGTCGAGAGTCCACTCTGTCTGGTCCCTGCCGTAGAGGGGAAAGGCGAAGCCAACTGCTGAGTCCAAGGCCTCTGTCCCTCTAGCTGCAAGGAACAAAACATGGACCTTGAAGCAGGCTGTCTCATGGTCTGCTGAGGGGTCGCCGAGAAAACGAGTGAAGTCGTAGTCGAAGAAATCCCATTGGCGCCGGATGTCAATGCTCGTCAGACCTCGAGGGATATCTGCAAGGGAGGACGTCTGCACCTGTAGAGGGGGCCGCAAGAAAGGCTGTCCCTCTCTCGCCAAGCGACTCGTGGCAAAGGTGCTGCCAAGAGATCTCCTAGTAGCTGGAGAAGGCCCTGCCCCCTGGGACGACTGTGGAACTGAAGCGGGAGGGGAGGGAGAAGGAGCAGGGGGGAGCGGTGGAGAAGAGGGGCGAGGGGGAGCGGTAGAGGTAGAGGGGCGTGAGGAAGAGGCGGCGGGAGCAGGAGGTGGGGGGGAGGATGAGGAAGGGGGGGGGAACTCTGAAGGGGGAGGGGCTGTCGAGGGTGAAGCTGGGGTGGGGGCTGGAGCAGGGACCTCATCCTGCTCAAGAGGACCAAACCAGTTTCCCGTGGGAACCCACTGCTGTTGAGTAGGCGCCTGAGGACCACTCTAAGTGCTAAGCTGTCGCTGTGGCCCCTAGGGTCGTCGACCACGAACTTGCTGTCATCTCTCCTCCGCTGGAGCCCCAGGCTCAGAGGGTGGCTCTGCATGTGTGTGCTGTGTCTCTGTCTGTGTCTGCTGGCCAGCCCTTGCAGGTTGGAGCTGAGGCTGTGGTGTAGGTCGAGGCCTCCTCCGTGGACAGGCCTTCGCTAGATGGCCCATTTGTCGACAAATGAAACACTGTTTCGGGAGGCCCGAATACTCCACACTCTGTCTAAACCAACCCCCACTCACCCGAGGCAGAAGAATAACCTTCGCGAGCGTGTGAGTGTCTCTGACCAAAACGCGAACTGAGGGAATGCGAGCCGCCTTGGCAGCTATTGAGGCTGCCGTGCGAGGTGTCTCTAGGACAATCCCACTGGCTGAGCCGATCCTGGACAACAGTGGTAAGTACTCCCTCCGCAAACCCGGAAAGCAGACGGAGATGGGGATGTCTGCCTCCTCTACTAGAACATCCGAAGCAGGGTCGAAACCATGTCTCCACTGTCGAAAGTGGGCTCGTTTTGCTCGGATGGTCAATGGACTCATGGCGATGACCTTGGACGCCATCTCGGAGGTCTCAAACTCGATCTGATAATAACCTCGTCCGAGTACCTGCACGTCCAAGATCTTGCCCACCTTTGCGAGAAGGCTTGCCTGGAGAAGGTCATGCAACTCTCCTCTGCTAGGTCGGGTGCCGAGAATCTTGCAGATGACAGAAGTCGCTTGCAAGCGCTCTACCTCTGCGGATAGGCTCGCTTGCTCTGTAGGCGAAAGAGCAAGTTGAATGGTGGGCTCAGCGGGGTCGGGCGAGGGGGCTTCGGACGAGTCCCTCTGTGGTGGAGCTGGAGCCTCCATCTGTGTCTACTACTGTGTCGAAGAAGCGGGCGGTGAAGCGACTCTGCAGCCGAGCGCGGCGAGCACTGTGTAAGGACATAGTGCTACCAGAGCCAAGTGTAGGATGCTTCGGGGAGAAGAAGGCGGGGGGGGGGAGGGGGGAAGGCGGGAGGAGTGCGGGGCCTCAAGAGGTAGCCAGCGGGCGGGCGGGCGGGCGGGGTGGGGACGGGGGGGGGGCAGTAGCGAGCGTCTTGTTTTTTGTTTTTGGGTGGGAAGATGTTCAACGGTTTCACCGTCGTAAGCACAATCTTTCCAACTCCCTAAACCGGATAAGAGGCATTGTTGGCACAAGTGACCTAATTTCCATGAGGGATAGACTCGAGAGAGGTAAACAATTCACGATGTGAGGTAATATGCTTTGTAGCACCACTGTCGAAATACCACATTTGTGAATGTGCAGCAACTGACAAGCATGCATCATGGACAATAGGATTGTAAGTGCACTCTGCACTAAAAGCCCATTCTACATCGACATCAGCATCACAGTCTGCTTTCACAGAAGACTCAACAATGGTTGCATTCGTAGTGGAACCAGCATTTGCAGTGGAACCACCCTCTTTCTTCTTAGCCTCTTTGGCCTTCAACTTAGGACACGACTTGATCAAGTGATCATTAGCTTTACAATAATGGCAACGCATCTTCTTTTTGCCTTTATCACCAGAATTTCCAGACGAATTGCTGCCAGCAGAAGCATTAGGAACAGAAGTTTTGCCACTCGCAGGAGAACCATAAGAAGTGGCCGCATTGCTGTTACCACCCTTTCTTTGAGAAGCAATAAAAGCCTGTTCAAGTGCACGCTACCTAGTTCTGTTTTTTCTGGAAAGTGACTCTTGCAACAGCAATGTACATAATGCATCAAACTTGACAACTTCAGGATTTCCTTAGGTCATCAGTCTCCAAGTACTAGCAAAAGTCTGGTAGGAATCTGGTAAGGCATCAAGAAGAGTCTGCACAAGGGAACTGTCTGAAATGACTTCACCTGCAGAAATAAGTTGCTCATTGATATCCTTGACACCAGCAAGGAAAGTGTCCATATCATCTTCCTCATGCATAATCTTCGACTCCAGCTCTTTATGCAGCAAAGCAATTTTAGCCTCATTGCGGCTTGCATAAAGACCTGCTAGAATATCCCAAGCCTGTTTTGCAGATTTTGCTGAACGAATGTGAGGAACAATGGTGCGCTCCATAGACAACGCAATCAATGCATGAGCCTGCGCATCCTTTACATCCCAATGAGCTTGTTCTGCTGTAGGCAAAACAACTCTAATAGCAACAATCCTTGCAGCAAGACCTGCAACATCCTCAACATCGCCTACATTCTCTGAACTAGCACGTACATCAATGCCCTGCATAATGTTCCAGACGCCCTTTGACACAAGAACATGTTGCATCATATAAGCCCACATAGGGTAGTCCCCATCCAACCTGTCCTCAGCAGCAAACATCTTGAACACATCTGTGTTGTTGTCAGCCATGGTAAATGCTGCACCTGATGTGAAAACTGCCCGAAAATAGGAGAAACGGAGCGGGAACAACATGTGCTATATAGCACGAACCGTAGAAGACTATGAGGCACCTGTTATGCAGAAAACGGCACTTACAAAAATTCTACTCAAAATGACGAAATAGCCTGTGCAGTACCGCCTGTGGTGGAAACGGAGGCCGAAATGAGCCAGAATAAAAAATCTGAGCACACTGAGCTCTACGAGCAATTTCCGAGATTTTTCTCGACCTGCGTAATGCTTGCCAAAGCTCACTGAAATCGGAGAAAGTGAGCAGGCGTGTGCTGGAGCGGCTGGCGACTAAGCCCGGGAGGACGCAACCTGCTCTGATACCAATTTTTGGAATTAGGGTTGCAGAGAAACGCACACAGCTTGGAGAAGATGAAGGAAGCTTAAGGTACACAATAGAGAGTATGTTACTTAGTACGCAATGAAAAGATAGATAGCCCTAGAGTGATGGGCGTATATACAATGCACGGGGGAAAAAACCTCCTAAAGAGGGAAAAAATGCCCCGGCGGTCCTAGTGTGTTCACACACATCACTACCACATGTATATGGTAACAATGTTACCCCCTCCGATGCCCCAGGTGGTACCTCCTCCTCCGGCACTAGAAAGTACGAGAGCTTCCAACCGGCAACCTTCTCAGCCGTCTGTTCCAATCAGGGGAGTCTTCAGGAATATGGTGCAGCCATCTGACCCTGATCCAGTGCAACCGCCTTTGCCATCGCCATTGCCCCCACCTCCACCACCATCGCCACCAGGTTACAATGGTTGGGGATACCCTTATTATCCATATCCGGGATATGCAGCTAGCCGACACAAAGATTTCAAAGATGGTGGCACGACAATCAAATTTTTTACTTTTTCCGGGGTGAAAGATCGCAAGAAAGCATTACAGTTCCTACAACAATTCGACAACATCTATGCTTTGGGGAACTATACAGAAGAATCCAAGATTTCTCGAGCACCGGGAGTTTTTAAAGATAATGCTATGCAATGGTGGAGTTCAATCGCGACACAACAACATGCTCCAAGGACCTGGCAAGCTTTCAAGACAGTTTTTGCACGTAGTTACATGACTTCGATGTTTGAAGTCCAGATTTTGGTAGAGTGGGGCAACTTGAAAATGCTTGCCACCGAAACTATGGACGAATATAACCAAAGGTTTCTCAACGTGTACCTTCCGGTGTCCTTCTTTAGATCTGTTCCCTTGGAGGCCCAATGTGAGCGATACACCATTGGACTACCATTACCATTGCAGGAATATTGTCTATCCAAGCAAGTCTCTACCATGCAAGAACTTATGGACCATGCTGCTGTCGGCTACAAACTGATGAAGGAAATGCTAGAGTGTACCACAGAAGAATCTCCGGCCGCTAACCACAACTGTCGGCAACAACGAACAAATTCTCGAGTCTCGTGAAAATCAACCGCAAAGGCCTCGTTTGACGCCTCAACAACGAGACACCTTGCTACAAGAAGGCCGATGCTTTGGATGCTTTCAAACAGGGCATAATCATTCTAATTGTCCCAAACGCACTGATAGACCAGAGGAGCCGACGCCCGCACCAACGGTCAATAGAACCCCAGCGCCACCTCGTGCTAAGAGAGCTAGACCCGCTATTGGACTAGTTCCTGATATTTATGGCATACGCCTTGAGAGTACAAATGAATTGTGTCGAGCATATGGCAAAGTCAATGGCATCAAAGCCCTTATTTTCTTTGATCCCGGAACTACAAAGAACTTCATCCATCCAGAATTTTCAAAGCAGATGCACTTTGATTATGATGCAGAGGGTGGAGAAATTGAAGCTGAGCTAGCCACGGGGCAAACTCAGAAAGTAATACCGCTCATTGGTGCTCTTCCAATGACTATTCAAGATTGTCATGGAAAAGCTGATTTCCACATCATGAAGTTGGGCAATTGCGACGTTCTCTTGGGCATGCCTTGGCACGACAAGAATGATGTGACTCTCTAGGTTCGGAACTGAACCATCACGGTGATGCAGAAGGACAAGCCAGTCGTCCTCAAAGTTCGGTTGTCCGAACAAAACCTCGAACGAACTCTCTCTATTTGTTTTTGTTTATAGCTAGAAAGTAATGTTTAAACATTTGTTTGAAATGGAAAGTATCTGTTTTGAACTTGTTTTGGTGCCGATTTGAGATATTTGACTGTGGTTTTAATACTGGTTTCAGTGATTGGTGATTTTACTCCCGGGTGGAGTAGTGAGAAATGTTGTTTTGCTATTGTTTGAACCTCCGAACGACACAGACGGGATGTCTGGGGAGCGTTTGTTTGTATGCTTGTAATATAATTGTTGTTGTGACTCTTGACCTGGACCTGGATGGTTATGAGGGAGGAGTATTAAGAAGTCTGAGCAGTGGTTACACTCAGCACCTCCAAACGATGCAGGCTGCGGTCTGGGGGGCGTTTGGTTGTAAAAGGCCTCTATATCTCCCGGCCCGAACCTTTTTAGGTTATGCGGGAGGAGTGATGAGGGAGTCGTTGAATATCTCTCGGCCCGGACCTTGTTAGGTTATGCGGGAGGAGTGTTCATCGGCGGCTTTATGTTTCTATGTCTTGTAACATGCATATGTGAGCATTTGTGTTGCATTGTGATGTACCAACCACTGAATATTCCTAATTGGATGAGATTGCCTGAGTATGTAATTTTAGTGCATCAAGACACCCGTGGAAGATCAGTACGGTCTGGGTGTGATGACTAATTTTACTACGCCGGAATATCAAGAGTTCTGATCTGGACGAAAGGAGAAGCTAACTCCTTGATCAAAAGAGCCGAAAGGAGAAGCTAACTCCTTATAATAAAGAGCAAACTGATTGTTCCTCTGAATGTCCCTCGGAAATTTTTGAGCCAACTTGCATCGAGGGGCTTGTAGCAGGCTACAATGTCACTTTCACAGGACACACAGTTAGTACAGTTTGTCTAGGCTGGTTCACACTTGACGGACTCTCTGGGCTGGGCAGTGACACGTGGCAACAGAGATACGGACTGGTCTAGTGGACATCGTGGCCAGGTCACCACCATTCAGTTTGGAGATAGATTAGATGGCTGACATTTATGAGCCGTTGGTGGCTCTTTATGGTGGCACATATGAGTAGTAGCTGTTGGGTCATGTTTATCATCTTTACGTAGTTGTCTAGAGAGAGTCTATACACAGAGTACTTATTCACCATCCCTGCACATCTGAGCCTCCACACCCCATTGTACTTGAGAGTCCTGGGCTGGAGCTGAGTGTGCTGCCACGCCAGAGTCTGTATCAGTTCTTTGAGATAGTCGAGTCATTTGTTGTGGTCTACTGTTGCTGTTGTGTCTCTGTGAGTTCAGTTGTTGTCTATCGTTTCCTGTTTTTAGTCTGTTTTGTGAGATTGTCACGCACATTGCACTGAGGAGCACCCGCTGTAGAGAGCACGACACACTATCTGCGCTACAGGTGCTCTCATTTTGGCGATCACGGTGGGACCTCAACTGAAATCTCACTCTGTGAGGTACAAATCTTGAAGCTAGTTGGGTCTATCTAGCTTTGCCTACCTTGCCTTGCACTGTTCTCCTCTCGCCTGGTCCAACTGGTCTAGTCCTCCCTCGCCGTAGTCATTTCTCGCCCTGGTCCAACCAGTCCTCGTCCCTGGTCTAGTTCTCCTCGACCCTGGTCTAGTCCTCCTCGTCCCTGGTCTAGCCTGGTCTAGTCACTTGCCTGGTCTAGTAGAGTCTAGACCTACAACCAGTTGAAGGTTTTCTTGCCCAAAGCTTGGTTGGATTGGTGGTCACTGCATGACACATACAAGGCAGTCGGTCGAGCGTCAAAGCGCACTACTGAGCCCTCTGAAGTACTGTAACAGAAGACGACCTTTGGTACCTAGTAGAAGTCCATCAACCTCATCACCCATACCTCCACATACATCACCCATTCCTTCATCAGGTTCCACATCTTCCAGATCACCTTCTCCAGTAAATCTCTCTCTTATTCTGCTACAACAGGCTATTGAGCAACATGCTCAGCAAGGGGCCATGGAGGCTTTGGCAAGTGTTTTGGCCAAGGTGACATCAAGTTCACCACCTTCAAAGGACTCTCTTCAGAAGATCCTGACGACCATGCAAGGAGGTTTGTATCTCTCTGTAGCGGTCGTGGTCTTAATAGAGAGGATGCTTATTTGGTACTCTTTCCATCTACCTTGGATGGCTTAGCAGACAAATGGTACAACCAGTTTGCAGAAAACCATTTTGCAACTTGGGCAGCCTTAAGACAACAGTTCTATGCAGCATTCAGGCCAGGTGACTATCAGGAGAAAGTTTTGGATGAGTTGGCCAACATGGTGCTCCAGCCAGAGGAGACGTTTGCAGAACTTATGAAGAAAACCAAGTCTCTGGTTGCCAAGCTTCCCCAGCAACCTGGTGAATTTATGGTTAAGAAGTGGGTAGAGAAGGCGCTTCCCAAAACTTCTCAGCAAAAACTCCGAGAGAGTCTCCGACCCGATGCCACTCTGGAGGAGTTCATCACAGCTGCTACTAGGATAGAGGGGGCTAGGAAGCTGTTCACCAACCCCCCTCACATAGACACTCCCTCTGTGTTTTCGGAAAGTCTTGCTGATCCATTGACTTCTTTGCGCAGAGAACTTGAAGCCCTAACACTACAATGCGCTCTCCAAGAAGAGAAATCAATCTCTCTTAGACAAGAGAAACCACCACATCTTGAGGCTTTGGATCAAATCAAGAGAGAGCTAGAAGAGCTTCGGTCTCAGCACGAGACTAAAGCTATGGTATGGTGCAACTCTTGTCGCTCTCCAGGGCATCCTCTGTCACAAAGTGATGACGTGGCGGACAGCAGAAACCCTAATTTCTGCCAGAAACCCTAAAATTCCTGCAAACCCTAATTTTTGCCAAAAACCCTAAATTCCGGAAATCGCGGAGGCGGATTATTAAAAAAAAAATGTCACAAAGTGATGACGTGGCGGACAGCAGAAACCCTAATTTCTGCCAGAAACCCTAAAATTCCTGCAAACCCTAATTTTTGCCAAAAACCCTAAATTCCGGAAATCGTGGAGGCGGAATTTTTTTTTTTAATAATCCGCCTCCGCGATTTCCGGAATTTAGGGTTTTTGGCAAAAATTAGGGTTTGCAGGAATTTTAGGGTTTCTGGCAGAAATTAGGGTTTCTGCTGTCCGCCACATCATCACTTTGTGACATCCTCCACAGGATTGTCCCCTTTGGGCTTATTGCCACTTTTGCGAAAAATCTGGGCACGAAGACAAGGATTGCTACTATATCAAGGGATTGCGGCAAATTCAACAAAGTCTAGGTCCTTCTCTCCAACAAGGGCTAGCACCTGCATCCAACATGGTCTGACCCTATAGCCATCAAAACCCGTTGCCACCTTTGCTGACAGCCCCTCCTATGCAAGGTATGCCAAGTACTTTTTCGTCTCAAAGCTTTTATCATACCCATGCTCCCTCATCACCTCAAAGCTTCTATGCCTCCACCTCCAACTCAATGCACTAGGAGCAAGGACCACCTCGCCCTTCGGCTCGCCCTTTGAATCGGCCCATTTTGTGCTACAGATGCGGGGAATATGGGCATTACCAAAGCAAATGCTCCCTGCCAGAAGGGTCCCCTCCTTGCCGTCATTGCCTTGAAACGAAGGATCACTACGATAAGGATTGCCCTAAACTTCGTGCGTCCACGGCTTCGAACTCAAGTCAGAGCCAGAATGAGTTTGCCTTTTCCAAGCTCAATTTGATAGTAGTGAGCACCATTTCTCAGCCGCCCCCTTCTACCCACGTGGTTAGCCCTCAAAATAAGCCGCTGCAGTTGGCAGAGGAGCCATCGGGCATCCTCACCCGGGCCCAGAGAGCCGCTCTCGGTCTTAGCATTCCAGCAAGTTCAACTCCCCCACACATTCTCACACCAGTGGATACCCTGCCTTCAGCTGTTAACAAGCCATCCCCCAGTGCCATGAAGGAATCCAAATCTTTGCTCTCCGATCTTGATGAAGCTTTCTTGGAAGCAGTTTCCGATCTACAGAAGATCAAGGTACCAGAGGAACAACAGGGAGAAAAAGAGAAGCTTACAGCAGAGACAATCTTGAAGAACACCTTCCAACAAGTGTCTCTCTATGACATGCCGTGACTAGATGCGAGTTTTAGAAGTGACACCCTTGCTGTTATTCAGTCACTTTATCCTGGAGCAGGTCCTACTGGCGGGCACCTCCCAGTGTGACCATCAGAATGCTATATGATATCCAATCCCGCTACTCCACTCACTGATTATAGAAGCCCTCGCCTGACAGTGTCCGTTTTGGGTCAGAAATTCTCAGGAGTGATAGTGGATGGTGAATCTGGCATCAACCTGATGCCCGAGTTCACTATGTTAGCTCTAGGTCTTCAGCCTACTCGCCTCGCTCCCTTCACAGTTACATTGGCCGATCAGAGGACAGTCTACCCAGTGGACATAGTGGACAATGTGCCTCTGCAGGTACAAGACTTTATTTTTAACTTAGATTTTGTTGTGGTTCGTCTTCCCCAGGTTGAGGGCGTATTTCCTTTGCTCATTGGAAGACCATGGCTGCGACACACTAAAGCACTTCATGATTGGGGAAACGACGCAATGTGGATACATACTTTTGGCTCCCCGATGCAACCCATTCTCTTAGAAGGAGGTATGGATCCAGTGGTGCAGCAAGTTTCTTTGTCAATGGAAACCAACCCTGAACAAGAACAACCTACTACACCTGAGGGGTCATACGAAGATCTGCTGGAGTGGTTGGAGGCTACCAAATCTATGCCTTGTTATGGAGTCTCTATTCACTCTTTGCTTGAAGGTACACCCTCTTCAAATGCTTCCACAGTAACTAAACCTAATGAGCCACCTGAGCCTATGAAGAAGCATAGAAGCAGTAAGAAATCTCCTCTACAGGAGTTCACCCCCCCTCAAACATCAACCCCTTTGGTGTCTGCTTCTCCGACTAGAACAAAGCTCTCCTCAGTGTCTAGCAAACTCCCTTCACAGAGCCCGTCCTGCAAGATGAATTCCAAGATCATGATAGCTGTCTTGCTCATGATAGCTGGGTGCTCCTTACTTGCCCCTATCTACCCCTATCCCCTCGACCCTACACACAATCAGAATGCCCACATCCTTAGGGTTCACAGTTGTGGCAAAGAGATCATCAAGAGCGCCGAACATTGTTGTTCCCATCATATACAAGAGAGTCACCAAAACAGAGCAGGCACTAATGCTGTCCCCTGCTGCTGTAGGCTCCTGGCGGCAGGCCCTCCTCCATTGGTGCCGGCTCTTGCATTCTGTTGTTCAGCAGCTGCAATTGTTGCTTTCCATAGGCACATGATCCATAGCATGATAGTCGCCTGTGACTCTTTCCCCCTAGTCCCTCCCTACTCACCCCTCGCCCCTACCCAATCTCCCCCTCCCCCTTGCCCCTACTCACCCCCTCCCTTGCCCTCGCCCCTACCCAATTTCCCCCTCCCCCTCGCCCCTACCCACTCCCTCCCTTCCCCTCGCCCCTACCCTCCCCCTTCCCCTTGCCCCTACCCACCCCCTCCCTTGCCCTCGCCCCTACCCACTTCCCCCTCGCCCCTACCCACCCCCTTCCACCACTCGCCCCTATCTAGTTCTCCCTCGCCCTTATCTAGCCCTCCCCACCCCTCTCAGCCTCAGCGAGTTTTTCCCCCACCCAGCATGATCAGTAGGCTCTCAAGCATTCACTGGGTTGCCATCCTGTTGCTGTGAAGGCTTTTTCGTTCTGCCATCATGATGGAGCTTAACCCTATTTGCGGTGTTACTCGGACTTATGGTCATCCCTCTTTTCGAGAAGAGTGTTGTTGCAAAAAGTGTGGCAAGGTTCATCTGCAACTGCAAGCATGGACAAGGTCATTTTCCTATCATTATGGTTAGGGAAGATAAAGATGCACTGGAATCAAACTGAGCTTATCTCTTTGCTGTAGAGCCTCATTCTTTTGCCAATTTGGATTTCTGGGCTATGCAATCATACATACAGGGTTCCTGCCTAGTTAGAGGCTTAAGGCGATTGCAAGCATTGCAGTTTTTTTAACTCCACTTTTGAGGTATGTAAGGTCATGGGTCTAATACCTGCTTCAAGAAAGATGTACGGATGCAGTACCTAGTGGTTCTCCTTCACAGTTTCAACAGTATTCCTCTCACCGAGACGGTGAGCGGTCTTGTGGCGGGCAACCTGTAGCAGACTATAGTGTCACTTTCACAGGACACACAATTAGTACAGTTGGTCTAGGTTGGTTCACACTAGACGGACTCTCTGGGCTGGGCAGTGACACGTGGCAGCAGAGATACGGACTGGTCTAGTGGACATCGTGGCCAGGTCATCACCATTCAGTTTGGAGATAGATTAGATGGCTGACATTTATGAGCCGTTGGTGGCTCTTTATGGTGGCACATATGAGTAGTAGCTGTTGGGTCATGTTTATCATCTTTATGTAGTCGTCTAGAGAGAGTCTATACACAATTCACCATCCTTGCACATCTGAGCCTCGACACCCCATTGTACCTGAGAGTCCTGGGCTGGAGCTGAGTGTGCTGCCACGCTAGAGTCTGTATCAGTTCTTTGAGATAGTCGAGTCATTTGTTGTGGTCTACTGTTGCTGTTGTGTCTCTGTGAGTTTAGTTGTTGTCTATTGTTTCTTGTTTTCAGTCTGTTTTGAGTGAGATTGTCACGCACATTGCACTGAGGAGCACCCATTGCAGAGAGCACGACACACAATCTACGCTACAGGGCCTAAACCCTAAGAAGAACAAGTAACAGAAGAAGAAGTCCTACCAACTTATGGGGACCCCGTTCGATGGGGCCCCAAGTGACAAAGGATTAAAATAAAGCAGGACCTGCACACACACAAACAAACTGATGACATGGCAGAACTCCGAAAATTGCGTTGACATGATGACGTAGCAGGCTGTACGGGTTCCGCGTTTTGCACTGGTTGATGACGTGGTAGGCTGTACGGATTTCCGTGATTTACGCTGGTAGCTTTTTGGCTTTGCTTTTGGACCAGATGCTTTTAAGTTTGAAGGCTTTTTACTGTAAACTGCTTTTGGGGCCTAGGGCCTTTAAATATGAGGTTAGGGCTCATTCTCTGGCATGCTTCTTGGCGAAGGTGCAGAGTCTGGAGTACCGGCTTGTATTGTGTTGATGCAATATAAAGAAATACTGAAGGGGGTGCCAAGGTTTGGGGCCAATACTCTTTGGGGTGGAATTTTGCCACTCCGTGTCATGTGTGCTCTCTCTCTCTATTTCAATTCAATTGTTATTGAAGTGCTAAAAGTCTGTTCAGTCTGTTCTTTTCTATTGGCACGTGGTGCCCGTCTTACGATAGAACTTGTCCGCTTCTGATAGTGACCAGATGAGCAAGAAGACTAAGGAGTTAGAAGGAAGGGGGTCAGGCCATTAGGTTTGAGACATTTTCAGGCTACCAGGACACCCATCGACCCCTTGAGTTTGTACAGCAGTTTGACTTCGCCTTCTTTGGAGGTCGCTTCAGAAAACACTCCAAGGTGTGAAGGGCGGCATCTTACTTAAGAGGAAATGCACAGACATGGTAGTCTACTCTGTTGTTACGCAGAGAAGCACCCATGACGTGGTTAAAATTCAAGAAATTTTTCATATCAACTTGGATATCAGACGAATATGAAAGAGATGTTATCACGGCTTGGCATCAATTGAGAATGACTAAGAAAGATACATTGGATGACTACTGCCAGAGGTTTTAGGATACTTATTTGCCAATGTCTTTGTTATGGAAGATTACTTAGAGACACCAGATTGACCGGTTTTGTTGTGGATTGCCCAAAGAGATTCGAGAGTATGGTCTAAACCAGAAGTCTGACTTTATCCAGAGACTTATGGGACATGCTAAGCAAGGATTTGGAATGCATGCCGGCTCATTGACTTATTCTACGGACATGATAGTATCCACGTCAACAGGGCAAGAGTCTGCCAGTGAAGAGAATGAATTAGGGGAACCGGATGACAGCTCGTCACAGGATTATGGAGCAGTATGAGAATTAGATAGTAGCGCGTCCGAGGGTTCTGACGAACTAACGGAACCAGATGCAAGTTCATAAGGGGATTCTGGAGAAGAAAGGGGATCAGATGATAGAGCGTCTCAGGGTTCCGATGATTGAGACTGACGTGCCAATGAACAAGGGAGGCTAGCGAAGCTACCCACACGTCCCAAGGCACAAGGAAAGAAAGGGAAGGGAATCAATTGGTAGATCACAGAATTCCCCACATCCAAGTGAGTTGCCACTGGATAGGGAGCTCGAGGAGCAACCTGAAGTGGAAGAGACCGAGGAGATTCTTGTTCCAAAAAGGATATTGGCTACATGGAAAGAAAAGTGAAAGGTAAAGTGATACGGTGGTTCTTAGTTTAAGAACTATCCGACAGATGCGAAGTGGATGGAGGAGGAGGACCTAGCAGATACTCCTCTGATATTGGAACTTTACCTTGAGGCTTTTCGTCTAGCTTCGACTATTCTAAGAGTTCCCGATAATCAAGGGGTTGAATCTGGTGCAGCCGGGAACTGCACAAGAGCGGAGTTACTCCGCTCCTTTATCACAGATTACCTAGATGGAATAAAGTCACTGACTTCCTTTGGATTTCAGGGATACTGATGGGGCTGACAGTATTCAGCTGGATGACTTTATGAAAGAAGTACTTCGAACTGGGAAATTCCTGAAATGAATTTGTGGGCTCTCTCAGGTGAGTAGTGTTTGAGTGCATGTTTTGAAAGACGAGATGACTACAACATTTCAGTCTTGTTCTCTGGAAAGATGAGATAGTAACAAGATTTAGTCAATCAAGACATCTACGAGAGATCAATGAAAGATCTAGATGTGATGGCTAAATATGTTACAATAGATCATGATTTGAACTTATTGCATCCCGACATCTGCTAGAGATCGGTGAGATATGGATGTGATGCCTAAGTGAATGAAATTCTAGTGCATCAAGATGTCTATCTGGATGAGATGACTGGATGTTGTTGTGAGTGCATCCAGAGTTTCGGAAGGATGAGATGGCTACACAGTGATCTAGGTGCATCAAAAGTTCTGGATGGAATGAGATGGCTGGATTGAATGATTGAAACACCGTGTTCTGTGTTAACTAAGTGTGTGATTTTGTGAACTTCATGCTATGTCTATGAATTGTCTTGGTCATGGGCATGGTTTGCTTGATTGAAATGTGAAATGAAAAGATATGAATTTGATAGTAACAAGATTTAGCAGATCAAGACATCTGAAAAGATTAGTGTGGTTTGGTCGAGATTGCTATATGTGATTGATCAGTGCTTGATGTCTATATAGAAGTGCTGGATTGGTGGAGTCTGGTGCATTACTACAATGTAATGACGTGGCATGGCTAACTGGAAGAGAAATGTCCCAAGTGGACGAGAGACACTAAAAGGACTAACTTGAAGAACTTATGAAGCACTGGCCGTAAGGCCCGAAACCCTAAGAGACAAAAGCTTGAATCCTGAAAGAGATTTTCGTAAAATGTGCTGACATGTTGCCGTGGCAGATCGTACGGATGCTGATGTGGCAAGGCTGTACAAATTTCCGCGTTTTGCGCTGCTGGTGGCACCTGGCAGACTGTACGGATTTCCGCAAATTAGGCTGGCTGCTTTTGGGAGTCTCCAGCGCTAGCTTTTGAAAGCAGATGATTTTGGGGCGAAGTGCTTTTGAACTGATTGCTTTTGGGCATCCCTTGTCCTGTTTATAAGAGCCCTTGGGGCCTCACTCTGTAGAGCATCTGGGCGCAGAGTCTGAGAGCAGAGGACCCTTGCGAGTTGTACCTTGTTGTGATCAATAATAAAGAAATACCGAAACGGGCGCCATTCTTTGGGGCCAGTGCTTCTGGGCGCGGAACTCCACTGTACCGTCTCTCTCTCTCTCTCTCTCTCTCTCTCTCTCTCTCTCTCTCTCTCTCTCTCTCTCTCTCTCTCTCTCTCTCTCTCAGAGTTCAGTGATTTTGAAGTTTTTGTTCATGTGTGCGATTGATTTCTCGCTTGGAGTGTCCAAGCGTGTAACAGCTCAAGACTTGTCTAAGTGGACGTAATTTTGTACGTAGAGGTAGTGTGTGGAACCTTTGGGTGCAGAGAGGCATTGTAAATCTATTGAAACATCCATTTAGAAATAATTATTGCGAAGATGCCTATCTTAGGGGTCAGTGCATCTGAGTGAGAAAAACGCCTCTCTTTCTTAGTGCAATTGTTTGTCTTGTCTTGAAGTTGTTTCGATTTGGATGTCGTATCAAGTTTGTGTAGTGTTTCACCACCCGTTCTTAATCCTTATTTGTGTGGTCTGTATATTATTTAATTTGTGCCCTATCTGTCCAATACCAATCCAAAACAGTGAACACCAGCGTTAAAGTAAGCACATTCTTTCTGTTTTTTTAACTTGACATGAGAAGTGAATGGAGTTCAAAAAATGAGTCTGTTAGTCTTCTTTTGAATTCAATCTTAAATCTTTTTTTTTCTGATAGGTATCTGTGTGTTTCTTGATTGTTTGCTTTGTGCATATGTTTCAACTTTTCTTATGTGATGGAACACACATTGTTCAGTGAAGCTGACAAGAGAAATTAAAAGCAACTTCTTTGTTGCTTGTGTTTGTTTTACCAGTAGATATATGATGATAGAAATGCAGAATATTAGTGTCACTTTGTACAATAACATAAATTGAAATTTGCATTGCTGGGCTTTGTTGGCAGGCACCAAACGGAATTTTGGGGATCTAGAAGATGATGATGAAGAGTTGTTTCCTCAAAAGAAGGTAGTTTGGTTTGTTTTTCAAAGTTTAACCTATAAAGGTTTTGGGTGGGCCATATTTTCTCTCTCACCTTCGCAGTGCTCGTGAGTGAAATGATGAAGGATGCCACACTAATTTGATTGTGTCCATGTAGTCTGTAGGTTGGGGCTTTGTGCGAATTCATATTGCTTGATCAAAGTGCATAGAGGACTTGTAGGGGCCTTTCTCATTTATTGTTTGCAAAAGAATTGGACTTTTAATTAAGCTTTTTAGGATGAGTAGCTCCTTAAGCTCTTTTGGTCTCTATTAGTGTGCTAGCTGTATTAGCTTTTTAAGCTCTTTAGAATCAGTAGCTCTTTGAGAGTTTTGGTCGCTGTGATTGCAAGCTCAGATTTTCAAAAAAGAGGGAAGGGCCCGGGGGAGGGGTGGGTGGGGGTGGGGAAATGGAAGAAGCTTCACATGCTTAAATGCTTTGCTTTACCAAGGGTGTTGACAATTCTTTTGGAATGGTTATGGACCATGCTTATAGCTGAGACAATCAGTGTTCCTTATTAAAGGTTCTCAGTCAGGCATGGAAAGCTGTCACATTTTTATTGAAAAATAAGGTGGGACTGCTTACATCTGACTTACAGCTGAGGTATCATTGAGGTGTCCTACTGGAGCTCTCAAATAGGCATCAATAAGTTGTTAATCGGCTAGTGGCTTGTAATTGTGCACAAGTAAATTTGAAGACTATGAGCAGAATTGTTTTTATTTAAGAATTTTTTTTTGCTATATGTATTAGATATATGGAGCTGCTCTTACAGGAGGTGTTGATCATGCCACTACAACAATCATCAATCTGAGAGCAAGGTATTCCTCTCTCTACAACTGAGAACTTGATCATGGATGGTTCATTATTGTTTGTAAATCTTTTAAGAATCCACGTCGTGCCAAATGCATTTCATTGTGTGGTTTTGTCTTTAAGTGCTTTTCTTCTAAAAATGTGGAACTATGTGGTTTAACTGTTTTGTAGCCTGGAAGAACGAGATGATAAGATTGCTTCACTTCAGGTTAGCCTGCATATAATTTGACCAGTGAAGAGCTTTGACTTTTTGCTATCCGTGAGCGTGCCAAGGTACAAGCTACACTAAAACATACTAAGAGTCTTTTATGAAGTGCTGCAGCCAAGCCGTTTTGCATTAGCCAACTTGTGTAGGGCAATGAGGTAAAGCTGTTGTTTATATAGTGGCTTGTCTAGGCATGGCAATGTGGCGTATGTTTTATATTTAAGGAGTTTTAAGACTAGCAAGTAAAAGCGTCTGCTGCCATCCTTTAAGATCAGAGTGTTGCATTTTATCAATCAAAAGCTATCTAGATCTTCAAGATCGTATTATACTCTCTATTCTTTGTGGCAGAAAATTATTTTTGAATATTTTAGGGAAAATTGCCCCTCATATTTTGCCAAAAATTCCCAAAATGCCCTTATAATTTCCCAAAATTTCCTACCCCTTTTGGCAAAACATCACACAAAGCTTAGTTCTCCTTGAACGGAAGATGATAGAACTAGGATTTGAGATGGTATTGTGGGCTCTCAAGCTGAAGTGGCTTCTTATTAGTAGATACAAATGCCTCGATTTGTGAGGTCATTGGTGAAATTTTTTATATAAAAGACACTTAAAATAGATCTCTATGGCCTCTATTTGTGAGGTCATTGGTGAAAATTTATATATGTAAGACACTTAAAGATACATTTCTATTTGTGATGTCATTGGTGAATTTTTTTATACATAAGGCACTTAAAGATAGCTCTCTATTTTGAAGGGTTTTTGAAATTTGAGGGGTATTCTGGAAATTTTCCCAAATTTCAGGAATATTTTGGTATTTTATCAAACTTATCTTAGTTACGATATCATGGCACATCTTGTTAATATGGATCAAGAGAGACGTTGAGATGTGGAAAGGACAAGAAACAAATACTCAGCACTTACATACCACGGCCTCTCTATAGGAAGTGTTACAAACACTGTGCCCTCTTAACTGGTTTGCGAATTTGCTGATGCACGTCACTGTATATGAGCTCACATAGCACTCAAACTAACCAACCCAGAAATACAGAGAGAGAGAGAGAAATGAAATGAAATGAAATGTTATATTAACGTCTTCAAAAGGCCAAAGTGACCTATGAGACCAGAAAGTTACAATGTGTGGATCTGATACAAAGTCAGAGTAACAAGATGACAAAAATGAAATGACAAATGTCACAATAAAATACTATGGAATCCTAAAGTACTAGGTGTGAACTAAGCAGCTAGTTGGGATAGCCAGATCACAAGAGATCCAGCATCGGTCGCTGGCGGATCTCATCAATCTCCTCCATGGTCAGTAGTCTGACCGGGCGTCGTGCATGTCGAGCCAAAGTGATCCGAATCCTCTGATGCAGCCTCCGGCGATGCTGTGTAGTCCTCCGCAGTCGCGGGTGTCTGGATCTCCCCAGCTCAGTCGCTCGGTCGATCAGTGTGCCTCTGGTGTGAGACGACGAGCTCTGCTGTGGTAGTAACTCCTCCGGGTGTCCAGTGGCAGCTCTAAAGAAATCTGTGATCTGTCTCTGAGACTGGCTAGCCTCTCCTCTCATCAGGCTCTCTCTGTGTCTGCGTAGCTCGAGCAAAAACAAACCCAAGCATCTCTAATCTTCGTACTGCATGACTCTGGAGAATGGTCCAAAGCCCTCTCTGAACAAGCAATGGAAGCGGCCTCGTATCTCGTAGTAGACGGGGCAGTGGCATGTGTAGTGCAACTCTGTCTCAGGCTCGATGTCACACAGGGGGCATGTCCTGGCCTCTGTTGGTACTCCGCTCTATCTCCCAGTCTCGATCCGCAGCTGGTGTGAAGATGTGCATATCTGGCCGATAGCACATCGTACCCCATGAGACAAGTGGGTGTCCATGTATCTGGGCCTCGTCACAAAGCCATCAACCGTAAGCTGGAGGAGATGCTCTCTGTAGAAAGCCATCTTCGTGCCCAGCTCCTGTGCTGGCTGTATCCATGTCCTCCTGGTGTCTAGCTGAGTCAAGTCCTGGCGGATGAGCTTGGTGATCTCGGACTGTGTAAGAGTCAGAGAGGGTGCATCCAGTGAGTACTGGAAGGGAGGCAATCTGTCTATGCTGAATCCATGCGCCTGAAACCATGATGTCATCTCCCCATACCAGCATGCTGTATCTCCCTGCATGGCTAACTGTCGAGAGGACTCAGGTGCAAGGCGGGAATATCTGTCTCTGGGAAGTTCCGACATGCGGTGTATGAAGGAGACAGATCTGGTGAGCGCCTCAACCACTAGTGGGGGGGCCGCTAGCTCTGCTCGAACAATAGCACGTGGTACTGAGGCCTTGGCTCTAATGAGCCGCGAGATCATAGAGACCAGAGGCTTCTCCATGTCCCCCCATCCATCACTGCGGCCTGTCCTCCCGTGATGATCCAATGAAGGTCCCCAAATCTGAGCTCCATAAAGCAATGCAGAAGCCACCAGAGTGTCAAAGAGCGAGAGCTTCGTCCTAGGCTCCTGAAACTGAACCTGTGAACACATCCTTTCCAATCTACCCAATGCTGCATGGGCTCTGGTCAGTCTAGTCTCTGCTGCCCTGCTCAATGAGAATGCTGGCCCACTAAAAACCACTCCGAGGTAAGTGTACGCATCTGTATACTCCACAGTCTCCTAGCCGTATGTGAATGCTGGGGCTGACCTCCTGATCCACTGTGGGGTGGTATTAAATACCATGACCTTGGTTTTACCAAGGTTGACGGACAAACCACTTTCCTGGGCAAACCTATTCAAAGCATCCAAGTGACGTTGCATCCCCTCCGGAGAGTCGGAGATCAACACAATATCATCAGCATATAACAAATGGAATCCATGTCCCTGCCAGCTGTGCACCTCTATCACCATCTCTCTCAATGTAGTCAGAAACCTCATCCACATACATACCAAACAGAGTAGGAGAGAGCGGGCAGCCCTGCTTCACCCCAATGGTGGAGTGAATCGGTGTGGATAGACCCTCTGAGGTGCGTACCTGCCCCACTACTGACCTGTATAATGCCATCACCCCCCAAATGAGCTCTGTGGGTACTCCCATGTGCTGTAATCTGCGCATCAATCTAGCTCTAGGCACTATCTCAAATGCTTTGTGGCAATCCACAAAGCTACAATAGATCCGTCTCCCACGCGATTTACCCTCCTCAATGATGGCTCTGAGTGTCAAGATATGGTCAAGAGTAGAAAACCCCTCCTGAACCCTGCCTGCCCGGCTGCGCGTATCCCCTCCCTCTCTGCCTCTACTCAGTTGCTGCTCAAGAATAGATGCGTACAACCGTGCCAATGTGTGTCCAATCATGATAGTGCGATAATTCCTAGGCTCCATAGGGTCTCCCGACTTGAAGATAGGTACAATAGTAGGTAGAGAGAGAGAGAGAGAGAGAGAGAGAGAGAGAGAGAGAGAGAGAGAGAGAGAGAGAGAGAGAGAGAGAGAGAGAGAGAGAGAGAGAGAGAGAGAGAGAGAGAGAGAGAGAAATGAAATGAAATGTTATATTAACGTCTTCAAAAGGCCAAAGTGACCTATGAGACCAGAAAGTTACAATGTGGTGGATCTGATACAAAGTCAGAGACAGGGTAACAAGATGACAACAATGACAAAAATGAAATGACAAATGTCACAATAAAATACTATGGAATCCTAAACTACTAGGTGTGAACAGCAGCTAGTTGGGATAGCCAGATCACAAGAGATCCAGCATCGGTCGCTGGCGGATCTCATCAATCTCCTCCATGGTCAGTAGTCTGACCGGGCGTCGTGCATGTCGAGCCAAAGTGATCCGAATCCTCTGATGTAGCCTCCGTCGATGCTGTGTAGTCCTCCGCAGTCGTGGGCGTCTGGATCTTCCAAGCTCAGTCGCTCGGTCGATCAGTGTGCCTCTGGTGTGAGACGACGAGCTCTGCTGTGGTAGTAACTCCTCCGGGTGTCCAGTGGCAGCTCTAAAGAAATCTATGATCTGTCTCTGGGACTAGCTAGCCTCTCCTCTCATCAGGCTCTCTCTGTGTCTGCGTAGCTCGAGCAAAAACAAACCCAAGCATCTGTGATCCTCGTACTGCATGACTCTGGAGAATGGTCCAGAGCCCTCTCTGAACAAGCAATGGAAGCGGCCTCGTATCTCGTAGTAGACGGGGCAGTGGCATGTGTAGTGCAACTCTGTCTCAGGCTCGATGTCACACAGGGGGCATGTCCTGGCCTCTGCTGGTACTCCGCTGTATCTCCCAGTCTCGATCTGCAGCTGGTGTGAAGATGTACGTATCTGGCCGATAGTACATCGTATCCCATGAGACAAGTGGGTGTCCATGTATCTGGGCCTCGTCACAAAGCCATCAACCGTAAGCTGGAGGAGATGCTCTCTGTAGAAAGCCATCTTCGTGCCCAGCTCCTGTGCTGGCTGTATCCATGTCCTCCTGGTGTCTAGCTGAGTCAAGTCCTGGCGGATGAGCTTGGTGATCTCGGACTGTGTAAGAGTCGGAGAGGGTGCATCCAGTGAGTACTGGAAGGGAGGCAATCTGTCTATGCTGAACCCATGCGCCTGAAACCATGATGTCATCTCCCCATACCAGCATGCTGTATCTCCCTGCATGGCTAACTGTCGAGAGGACTCAAGTGCAAGGCGAGCATATCTGTCTCTGGGAAGTTCCCACATGCGGTGTATGGCCTCAACCACTAGTGGGGGGGCAGCTAGCTCTGCTCGAACAATAGCACGTGGTACTGAGGCCTTGGCTCTAATGAGCCGCGAGATCATAGAGACTAGAGGCTTCTCCATGTCCCCCCATCCATCACTGCGGCCTGTCCTCCCGTGATGATCTAATGAAGGTCCCCAGATCTCAGCTCCAGTAATGCAGAAGCCACCAGAGTGTCAAAGAGCCAGAGCTTCGTCCTAGGCTCCTGAAACTGAACCTGTGAACACATCCTTTCCAATCTACCCAATGCTGCATGGGCTCTGGTAGAGAGAGAGAGAGAGAGAGAGAGAGAGAGAGAGAGAGAGAGAGAGAGAGAGAGAGAGAGAGAGAGAGAGAGAGAGAGAGAGAGAGAGAGAGAGAGAGAAGTGTATCAACAGTTAGTTAGTTTGGGGCATGTTCGAGGTCCGAAAACGACAGTCAAAGTCTTTTCCCAGTTATTTGGCCAGCTTTTTCCGACATGGTGGCCAATGGTGCTCATCTCGATGCATTCGGTTCTTAGAGAGTCCGTGGCTGTGCGAACGATGACTTGGATGACAGTGAGGAGGAAGAAGATGAGGTTCAAAGACCGAGGAAGAAGAGAGTAGTATCTCGCCGACACAGATGGCGCTATGATTATCCGAAGGGCGAGGAAGGTGAGGATTAAGACAGATGAGGAAGATGAGGGATTTCCTCTAACTCATGGGATGCCGTTGGGTCGCACCAACAATGTATGACTATTTGGAGCCCAAACTGGAAAAGAAAGACTTCAACGATGGAGGACAGGTCGTCAAATTTGATAAATTCTCCGGATTTAGAGATAGGAATAAGGTGTTAGCCTTTATTCAGTAGTTTGACGCAGCTTTCTCAGGATGAATAGAAGAATCACTTGTGTATGTGTCAGATGTCTAAAGAGTAGTACAAGCTTGTGGATCTACCTTGAAGTGCTCTTGTTTATCTGCTTATTTGTGAAACAATGTATGTCAAGCTTCTTTCATCTTAACCAAAGGTTCTTATTGTGATTGTGGAAAAAATACACGTTCAAGAAAATTCTTGTATGGCATCAGATGTTTTGCTTTTTCGTCTTTCAGGCTCAAGTCGAAGCAACAAACTTGGAGCTTGAGAGATGGAGGAAAGCCTTTCAAAATGATTCTTTTCTTCCTTCTGGCACCATCCCTGGTTGGTTCTCCAGAAATTTCTGATTAATTTTAGGGCTGCTTCGGCCATACTCACCATTTTTTCTTGTGTCTATAATGCAGAACCAGAAGTGGTTTTGGACGTTCTTCAGAAATCTCAAGCTTCAGAAGGGCAGTTGAAAGATCAGGTGAGTTTTAGTCATGTTTCTCAAAATCTCTTTGTATTTGTTAGGATGGTTATCTATTGCGGATCTGCTTTTGACCTTTGAAGGTTTTTGTCGAAAGATTTTAAATGTAATCTGTACTGATGGTGTTTTAGAATGTGAGTTGGTGTTCGTCTCCCTAAACGAACTTGCACTGTTCAAAGGTTAAATCTGTACAATTTGAAAAGCCAATAAGCATCCAACAGCTCTTACCAAAAGATGGCTTCCATATCCTTTAACCTTCCTATGGCCCATGTAACAAGCTTCTGCCTCAGCAAAACATCATTGCAACTTGAACACATTGATGACGAGATATTGATTGTGCAGGGTGTTTACAGGCTGAAAAAGGAAATTTTTTTATTCTCTCATCTCATTGAGCCTCAAGAGTTGGATTTTTCGAGGCATAAAGGATGAATGCAGATTTTGTGATCCCTTTGGTGGCACTCTCCTGGGCTCCACATTTGGAGCACTTTGTGATCTTTCTGTCTCTTTGTTTATGTAGCAGGGCTACAGTGTCACTGGCACGGACAAGCAGTTACAGTTGGTCTTGGGTTCACACTAGGTGGACTCTCGCCTGGACATTAACATGTGGCAGACACACAAGCGGTGGTCTAGTGGACACCGTGGCCAGTTTATCGTGCCACCAGTGTTCGGAGATAGACATAGCTGGATTGTTAGGGATATTTGTGTCAGTCGTTGGTTGCTCTTTATGGTTGTATGCATGCACAATTGGTTCTAGTCGTCGGGGCAGCATGGATTGTACTTTCTATGAGTCTAGAGTCTATAGCAGGGCTACACTGTAGCAAGGCTACAATGTCACTTGCACTGGACGAGCAGTTACAGTTGGTCGGGTTCACATTGGGTGGACTCTCGCCTGGGCAGTGACACGTGGCAGACACACGAGCGGTGGTCGTCGCTTTGGGAGAATAATGTCATTTCCCTCGAGAGGGATCGGAATATAAGATTAAGCATAGGAAGGAAGGCATTATCCCTCCATCCGCCTATGCAGAGCACTCAAGTACCGGGGCATAGCTTCATCGAGGAACTTTGCTACAGGGACGTGCCTTGCAATTCCATTCCTCGAGTGCGGATCACGGCGTACCCATGAGGGTATCCGCTTCTTGCGAGCCTTCCACCAAGGAGGATAACGATCATCTCGTTTGGGTCCAATGGCGGGTCGATATTTTGAAGGTGGAGTTGAATTGGTTTAGCCATTGTCCCCTAGGACCATCAAGCATCGAGCAATTCATCATCAAATGCAAAAGCGATCGACCCTCTAACTGGGAGCAGAGTGGACAGACACTGTGTCCGTGCCTCCAACTATCTGCTAGTTTGAGCCACCTATCCTTGCGAGAACCAACGCTCTCTCATCACGCCTATCTACTACAATGCTCGTATTGAGCTGCAACAAGTATTTATGAGTCTGTTCATAGCCGGTCATCTTATAGGGTTTCAACGCAATGCATGAGTGCCTCTCGTCCCACTTGATCCATGTGTGGTAGCTTACTGAGCTAAAGTTAGTTGCAGGGATATATGTCCAAGTCCATTTCTTGAATGATTGGTTCTTGGGCTTCTTGTTTACCAAGGAGCCTATCCAAGTGGATGAAGCCAAGTGGTACTTGTCAAAAGCACTTGCTCGTTGTCCCCCACAGAATACAGGTACGGGAGGGATGTTAAATTTGTGATGGAGGGTGGCCATCCCCACGGAGGTTGACCTTGCTGCTTTCCCGACTAACATTCGTATCCCGATGGTGACGAGGTGTTGCAAAGAATGGAGCACACGCTGATTGTGGGCCCCCATAATCTCTGTGCCATAACAGATCACTGGATATTCTCCCAAAGTGACGATAGATGAGCGCTAGAGCCAGTCAAGTACCTTGCCCTGCGGGGGGTCAGCCTTGCCAAAGCGGGATTGGGAGGTGGAAGGGAGGCACCACCAATACCAACGAACGCCACCTGTGAGCCGAGGTCCTTCCAAGCGGGTATGACATTTCCTTTGGGAAAACCGTCGTGCGTGGTGAGTGATAAGCTACCTGGCAGAGGAAACTCCGAAGGGAAGGCCGAGCAAGTCCAGCAATATGTGGGCCTCTGATCTGAGGTACTTGGTCGCTGCCATGCCCATAACCTTTTAGCGATGTGGGTCTCTCATGGGCTCTGATCTAAGAGAGTAGATAAGCATGGCCTCTTGGGGAGACGAGTCCTCACGTAGTCCAGGGGAAACATTGACAAAAGCATCTACCCTAGGAGTATGGGTGCAATTGAAGCCTTTGTCGTCACTTTCCCTTTCGTATTTAATTTGTATATATCTGTTTTGGCTTTGTTTTGGGGAGATGACAAAAGGGTACCCATCCCCAACTCCTAAAACAAAACAAAAAAAAAGCGGTGGTCTAGTGCGTAACGTGGCTAGTTCACTGCCACCACTGTTCAGAGATAGACGTAGCTGGACTGTCAGGGATATTTGTGTTAGCCGTATGCTAAATTGGTTCTAGTCGTCGGGGCAACGTGCATCATACTTTCTATGAGTCTAGAATCTTGTGTCTTGTGTCTAGCATCACACACTTGCACTCTCCCTGCAAAGTTGGAGCCTTGACACCCCCATTGTATCTGTGAGTCCTTGGCTTGGAGGCGAGTGTGCTGTCAGTCAAAGTTTGTACTGGTTCCATGAGTATGTTGAGCTCCATTGAGTTCTGAGTCTGCTGTTGTGTCTTTTGAGTTTGCTTTGTTCCATTGCTCTAAAGATTTTCAGTCTATTGGAGCAAGGTTTCATGCATGTTGCAATGAGGAGTACCCACAGTAGAGAGCACGACATACTTATCCTGCTACAGGTGCTCTCATTTTTGGCACACCCAGTGGGACCTCAACTGGAGTCTCACTTTGTGAAGCATACATGGTCGAGAAGCTAGCTAGTTTAGTCTCTCACCTGGCCTAGCGTGTTGGTCTAGACTCATTTGGGTTATCCTGGTTTGGTCCACCTTCACCTTCGTCTAGCTTGGTCTAGCTGGTCTTTGCCTCATCTAGCTTGGTCTAGTCCACCTTCGCCCTCGTCCAGCTTGGTCTAGTTGGTCTAGTCTCTTGACCTTGTCTAGCTGGAGTTGTCTAGTGGCGGCCTAGTCGAGTCTGGTCTAGTGGGTCTAGACTATCCAGCAAGTTCAAGGGTCTTTGTGCCCAGAGCTTGGGTGGGTCTGTTGCTACTGCATGACACATACAAGGCAATCTGAAGATCGACAAAGCCCACTACAGAGCCCTCTGTAGTACTACCTCAGGAAGCGCCAGCCTTTTGTGCCGAGTAGAAGTCTTCCATCCCCGCCTCCCTCAACTCCCTCAACCAGCTCCTCACCACCCTTGTCACCTTCCCCAGTACACTTTCCACCAATTGTGTTACAGCAGGCTCCAGACGAGGCAGCAATGGAGGAGCTAACAAGCATACTAGCTAAGGTGAACATAAAGTTTCCTACTTTCAAAGGACTCTCCATAGAGGATGGAGACGGTCACGCTAGGAGGTGTATATCCCTCTGCAAAGGTTGGGGCCTAAACAAAGAAGATGCCTACCTAGTGCTCTTTCCGTCCACCTTGGATGGCTTAGCAGACAAATGGTACGACTTGCGAAGCACTAAGGTGACAATTTTGTTCAGCTTTTAAACCAGGTGATTTTCAAGAGAAGGTTTTAGATGACTTGGAAAACTTAGTGCCCCAACCAGATAGACTTTTGCAAAACTCATGACAAGAACGAAGTCGCTAGTTGCCAAGCTTTTCCAGCAAACAGGAGAATTCATGGTCAAAAAGTGGGTGGAAAAGGCTCCCCCAAGACGTCTCAACAGCAGCTACAGGGGACTCTCTGACGTGAAGCCACTTTGTTGGAGTTTGTCGTGGCTGCTACCGGAATAGAAGGAGCAAGGCGGTTATTCAACGACCCCCCTCAAGTAGAGAAAGCCTCAGTTCTAATGGAAAGTGCCCCTAACCCCTTGATTTCTACACGTAGGGAACACGAAGCACTGAAATTACAAAGAGCTCTCAAGAGGAGAGGTCCTTCTCTCTTCGACAAGAGAAGTCCCCACATCAAGAAGCTTTGGACCAAATCAAGAGAGGGCTAGAAGAGCTTCGTGCTTAGCATGTGGTGTGGTGTAGCTCATGTCGCTCTCCAAGGCATCCTCCAGATAAATGCCCCCTTCGGGCATATTGCCACCTCTGTGAAAAGTTTGGACATAAACACAAGGATTGCTACTACCTAAAGGGATTACGGAAACTACAATAGAGCCTGGCTCCTACTCTCCAACATGGTTTTCCCTTGTGGCCATCCAAACTACATACCACCTTTGCTGACTACACCTCCTATGGAAGGTCAAAACACTTTTCCATCTCAGAGCTTTTATCATGCTAATGCTCCCTCAGCCTTTCAGAGCTTCTACACCTCAGCATCCACCTCCACGCAGCAAGAGCAAAGACCGCCTCATCCCCCGACTCGCCCATCCATTTGGCCCATTTTGTATTGCCTTGAGGCTCAGGATCACTACAGTAAGGATTGTCCAAAACAACGCGTATCCACATCTTGAGTCCAAGTCAAAGCCAATCGGAATTCACCTTTCCCAAGATCAATCTCATAGCAATTAGCACGATCCCTCGGCTGCCACCTTCTGCCCTTGTGGTTGCCCCTCAATACAAGTTGCAGTTGGAAGAGGAGCCGACTGGTGTCCTCACTTGGGCACTTAGGGCAGCCCTCGCCCTCAATCTTCCAGCAGGTCCAACTCTTCCCTTCCCAATGAACACACCTCTCGGCAGCTGACGAGCCATCCCCTAGTGCCAAGAGAGGATCTCACCTGTCACAAACTAGTGATGTGGCAGTAGGCCCCCGGACACGCACAATGCTGACGTGGCAGCAGATTCTGTAAAACGCGCCGACACGTTGGCAAAACGCGCAGATTGTTGACGTGATAGTTTTACGCAAATTGCGCTGACATGGTTGATGTGGTAGCTGTACGGATTAGTGTGAATAACGCTGGTTGGTTTTTAGGATAGCTTTTGGGACAATTGCTTTTAAGATTAAAAGCTTTTGAGCTTAAGCGCTTTTGGGGCTTTGCTTTTAGGCATCCCTTGTACCTTTAAATAAGTGGGCAGGGCCTCACTTCTCAGAGCATCTGGACGCAGAGTCTGAGAGTGAGCACTTACCTGCTCCCTTGTACTTTGAACACAGATTAATACAAAAAAAAATACCGAAAGGGGCGCCAGTCTTTGGGGTCAATACCTCTGGGCACGGAACTACACCGAGCCGTGTCAGTTTTGTGAATTGTTTTGAAGTGAATCTATGTTGTGTCGCGGTAGAATCTTGACTTGGGTGTCCAAGTTTGTTATAGTGTTATCAGAGCGCGGCCGATTTCTCTTCTACTGGGAAATCCGATCCTTTTCTCTCGGCACTTATGGATTCCAACAAAAATCAGTCGACTTCTTTTGCATCTGCGAATGCGGGAGGAGATCACGAAGAAGATTCTCATGAGCAAACAGAGGAAGAGTATGGCCCACCTTGGCCTACTCAGTTCAAGATTGAAGAGATGGAACGTCGACAATTGGTTGTCGAGGCAACAAAGCAGATGATTAAAATTGCGAAGGATCCAAAATTTGCCAATCCCTCGCAGACCAGTGGGAGAAGGCCACAGAACCACCCATCAAAACGGCAATCAAGAAACGTCCTTCTACGAGGATGTTTAATGAGCAAGAATTACAAGAGGTGGTTCAGACACAGATTAGTCAGCTTTTGGACGCAAACAAAAAATCCAAAAAGCACGAGAAAAAGCAGAAGAAAGGGATTGACTTCCCGGGTTAGTTGGGTCGTCAATCTGTTTTGACGCTTTGAGAGTGAACGGAAGGAAAACGGAATTGAGAGCTAGTCTCTCGGGTTTTCCCTAACGGGAAGGAAACGACCATCGAGTCTAAGAACTAGAATGGAGGGGTTACTCCAATTCTTGTGTTTGTAAAAAGATTGTCCCTGAATAAAGATTCTCTCAAGGGGGGGGAGGGGGACGGGCCATCTTCCCCAATACTGTGTTGATCTTCTCCCTCATCTCTTTTGGTCAATATTCTATTTATTTCAGCTTATTGATTACTTGTGTTCGCTCCCGTTTGTGACAATGGTATCAGAGCTCGGTCGCCTCTCTTTTTCCGCAAAGGAGGACGATTCTAAGAAGGAACGGGAAGAATCATGACGAGTCATGGGAGAACCATTGAAGAAGAACTCCAGCAAGTACGAGTTCAACTCGCGGAATTGCAGCAGCTTCTCACGTTGCTGGCTGTCCAGGAGGTTTTGGACGGACTCAAGAAGCTGTGAGGAACAAACGTCGATAGGCGTCAAGAAAACACTACTGGTGGCGATAACTTGCATGAGGAAAACACGAAAAAAGGCGCTGTAGCACACAAGGGATCTTCGGATCGGAACAAAGGCCTACATCGAGCAAGGGCTAGGAAAAATAATTCTCTCTGCTGAATGAAAGCAAAGGTGTCTCTTATCTCTTCCCCGTCACTCTCTCTTGATTATACTACCTCTACTTCTCATATTGTATCTAAACCTTCTTCTTACAAGTGAACGCCTACTACTTCTTTACATAACACTAAGGAGAAGCCCAAGTTCAAGAAGGACAACTGCAAGCGTCACCACAAGATGCAAGTTTTCAAATCAGGTGACAAGGATGTTAAGTTTGACAATTACAGAGGATGAAAAAATATCTTCAAGGCACTGCCTTTTATCAAACATTTTGAAGTTGCTGATGGTTGGTCAAAATTCTGGAAGGTACTCAAGCCAGAACGGGGACTCAGTTCAAAGCTGAATTTTACGAATAATTCCTTCCGCCCGACTTCGAGAAGGGCATTCGGAAGGAATGGGTCTGGCTCGCCTAGAAGGAACATGAGAAAGTCACGGCCTATGTTGACAAGTATTGGTTGGTTCTTTTGAAAGTCACGGCCTATGTTGACAAGTATTGGTTGGTTCATGAAGATTTCCGACGAGGAAAGATGCGGAGGTTCGTAGCAGGCCTTTAACCACAGCTTTGAAAGAGTATGAAGGTGTATCCCCATAATACCCTTCACGGATGATGGAGTTCGCAATCATTGTGGAGGATCTACGCTCTAGTGGTACCCCCAGACGGATGGAACAAAGCACGTACTGTGTAAGACAGAGCGGTCTATGATGATCATGGCAAGCTGTTAGAGTTCATGCATCTCTCTGGATTCGTCCAATCGAACCAACCCAGTTTCTTCCAAGGATAGGTGTTAGGGAATGAGGGTTGTTTTGTGGTTGTGCTCGGCCAGTGTGAGGCTGTTTTCTCATGTCGGGATATGTCTAGCCATGTTTAGCCTTGGGTTTTGGCTTGGTTCCGTGGCCATTAGGCTCCTGTAGGCTGGGAGTATTTTTCTTAACCTTGTCTGTTTTTTCTCAGAACCCCTTTGGGCATCCAACGCTAGTGCTTTCTATTCTTCTCCTATTTTAGAGGTTGTGGGGCTGGTGGACAGCTGGCCAACCTAGGCTTATGGAGGTATATAGGCAAGGCAGGGGAACTAGAGGGAGACAATGTGTGCACAGAGCCCTTGGGTGCAAGGTGCTCCTAGGGGGTAGAGGGTGCAGATCACCTCAGCGTTTTACTACCATTCAGCCCTAGCGTTTTCCCATTCAGCCCTAATGTTTTCCCATTCAGACCTAGCGTTTTCCATCCCCAGTAGTAGGGTAGCACCACCAGGCAGATGACGGGCAGCAGGGGGATTTCTCCTTGCGATTTTCTTCTCAAAGCACCCAAATGGAGACGACGATCATCATGATGCAGAGCACCACATCTGGGATGCAGGTTGTGGAATGAAGATGTCCTATGCTCTCTAGATGGCTCCCTTGCCATGAGGCATGTCCATCTCCCTCCAGATTAATTCTCTTGCTAGGAGGAGATCCTGCCAGAGCCTCGCTTTCGGAGAAGGCTAGGGAAGCCCATGTGGAGACCATGTCAGTGGTCTCATGTGTAGGAGTAGTTGGCAGTGTCAGTAGCAGTTGCAATTGTGTGTACCTCGGGTCTATCCATTGGGCATGATAGTTCAATGTTAGACCACCCTTGGTCACTTGTATAAGCAGCTTGTTATCAACATGGAGAGCCTTTCCCAGATCTCTCTCTCTCTCTCTCTCTCTCTCTCTCTCTCTCTCTCTCTCTCTCACAGATTACGTGTCTCTTAATACCTCAATGATCTCTCTTCTTCATGTGTGTAGCATTGCAGGTGCTCTAGATCGAAGTTGAGGTGCCCAGCAGATCACGAGCCAGTTCTTGTCTTCATTGCATCTGCCGCTGCCTCCTTTGACATGGTAGTATCAGAGCCCTCGTCGGTGACACGACCACCTTGGATGCTTGGATTTGGCTGATCTGGTGCTGTCTTGGACTTGATTGAGAGAGAAAAAGCTTGCTGTTTTTTTCTGGTTTTTCTCGAGTTTGGGGCTGATTCGGGTACGTGGAGGCTTGGAGCGTGGTCTACGTCTTCCTCGTCCTTTTACCCTTGTTTACCCCGACCTCTCTTCACCGAGGGGAACCTGATGGAGGTTGCAAGATGTAAAGCAGTGCTGGGTTGCTTTGGTCTTCCCAGATGGAGTCATGTTGACGCACCTTCCCGCAAGGGGTGCAAGCATGCGGTTGTTGGATCCAAAGGGGGAGCTATTCATTTCCAGCTTCTTCAGAGAGAAGCTTTTGGACAGCACTGGGATCTTCTTCATCACTTCTGGAGCAGGTTTTCAAGGCTCGGGTAGCAGGTTGATGATTCAATTGCACTTTTGTACGAGATTGTAGATCATGGATGACAAAGGGGGATCACTTTCCTTCTAGAAGCAGAGGATGTCCTTTGATTTTGCTTGTCCATCTAAGGATGGAAGTTCCAGTTCCGTCTTCAGTTGACTCTTGTTCATCCGGTATGCAGTAGGTCAGATGCATGTTCCATTGCATGTGTTGGAGTTGGATTTGATAGGCAAAGGGGGATTGTTCTAGTGCATCCGGTTTGACATGTTGTAAGCATTGTACCTACAGGTTTGATCTTGGTAGATGCAGAGGAGTGGCGGACATTTGGTTTGATCTCAGGGAGTTTGCTTCGATAGCTAGGTTGTATTGGACCCCGACGACTTCTTTGGCAAACATGATCCTCAGGTGACGACCTTTTAGGTCTTCCTATTCTTAGCAGTACGAGTTTACCGATGGTGTGATTCTCTGAGTTTCGAGTTCCTTGAGATTGAGGTTTTTGCTATTTAGTTATAGAGGAAGCAGTTTTACTCCAGGTTGTCTCAGATTTATCCTTGGTTGTACTTATTCTCTTTTCTTAGGATTGAGTGGGAAAGGGGGCTTCCTATCTTGAGGGGAGTTCTCGACTTCAGCTCTAGAGTTTTTAATGACAATGTTTCCTCTATATTCCGACGTGGGGTTGAGTCAGTTGCTACCTCAGAGCGTATTTTTTGAGGATGCTTCTTGTTGAGAGGGGGCTTCCAGGTTATTATCTTCGGTCGACTACCGGTGCTCCATTCAATGGAGTACCATGCACGATGTCTTCTAGTCCTTGGTTTCCTTGTCCATTTCTTGCGGCTTTGGATGGTGTGAATTAGCTCATAGTGCAGTTAGTATCTTGGCAGATGTTTTCTTCGGCCACTATGGTGGTTGCTTCGTCTATTGGGCACTGACGACGTTATTGGAGATGTCGTGGTATGTAGTCAATACTATGCATGATGGAGCTGATGGTTATATTGTCTTGTGGGTGACTACCATGGGTCTATACCTTGCACTTTCCTTCAAGGGTGAATCTGGGCTTATCCTGGATTCATCTAGGTATACTTTGGTGGTTGCTTCGTCTTTCGGATTTGTGGTGTGACGGTTGCTCTTCCTAGTGCATCCAAGGAGTACTTCCTACGCCTTCTCTTCCAGATTGATCCCTTGAAACTGTACCATCCAAGACACACCTACTTTCCTTATCCTTAGATTGACATGTTGTTTCATACAAGTGGATAGTGGTCCTTCTTGGACTAGGAACCAGTTATAGCTAGCTCGAGCATTCTTCATAGTGGGGAGACGGTCTTCTCGATTCTCCCAGATTTGGTTCGAGTTTCCACATGTACATTTTCTTTCGGATTCACCTGCGTTGGGTCATCCAGTTACACAAGTGGAGATTGTTGGAGAGTTATCACAGATATCCATGGTTTGGGTGTTGTCCCTTGAGAGGGGGATGTTAGTTTCCAAGACTACCGTACAATTTTAGTGGTTCCATGTGTAGTGGACAAGATTGACAGTCTATTTGGTGGCTTTCTATAGCACCTTGTTCTTCTCTTGTAGAGCTTGGGTGCAAGGTCTCTCGATCTTATCGTATTAGCTGCAGTCTCAGTATTGCTGTGTGTCCCTTTTCGGTGGATGTTTGTTCCCGATTCACTGTGAGAGTGGCATGATATCCACTCGGGATGTGTTTTAGACATATGAAGATCAATAGCAATTTTCACTCTCTGTTCTGATAAAGTTCCTTTAGATACATTTTGTAGTTCATCATTGTATATGGTGGTTGGTGCAATTCTTTGGTTCTTCGCCATCGAACAATTGATTTCTCAGTAGCTTTGGTTGTCTTATTCTTTGGACGTTCCGTAGTAGCTTGGAGATTTTGGCACGTGGTTATGACCGGAGGTGCAAGTTTCCGACTCTCTCCTCAAGGGTGGAGCACTTTAGAGTTGGAAAATGATGTGGATACCAGTAGTTATGCCTTTACCTAGAGTTTTAATGCATTTTCTTGGAGCGGTTAGCAACAATTTCTTTTGCAAATGCTAGTTGTGCAACTTATGAGTTGGTTGAGTTGAGGAGACTCTTGTTAGAGTTGGATTTATTTGAAGCAGATAATATTTTACTTCCCGGACGTCTTTGGGGGGTAGCAGTTGGATCATATTTATTGCAAGATACTTTTCTAATGCACAGTTTGTTGCATATATCCTCATCCACCAAACCCTCTCTTTACAGTTGTAGATTGCTCACTTTAGCTTCTTGGTCTGTCTTCCTTTCCAGGAGCTGAGAGGGAGTTCAAGCATCTCTCTAGATTCGTCGAGTCGGTCCCCTCTTTACAGTTGTAGATTGCTCACTTTAGCTTCTTGGTCCGTCTTCCTTTCCAGAAGCTGAGAGGGAGTTCAGGCATCTCCCTAGATTTGTCTAGTTGAGCGACAAAAAAAATGAGCGAGTCCCTCAATAAAGTATTTTGTGAATTAGAGAGACTTTCATATAGTATAAGAAAGACATAATTAAAGAGACATTTCAAACCACATTTACAGACCAAAAGAGCCTGGGGTGTTGGTAGGACAACTATAGCCAATGAGAGAGAAGGATTATTTCTTTACTATGCGATGGACACATCATAAGGCTATGTTCAAGGGTGTTTCCTCTATGTCGCTTGCTTTGATTGGCAAAGCAACTGTGTGCTGGTTGTCAGGCCTACCGGTGGTTAGGTTCCCTCAGAAACCATGGTTTTCCATCCTGCATTTGTGCAGGAAGAGCTTCAAGCAAACCTTTCTATGCACGTGTGTCCACCCTTTGTGAACCTGATGCCTTCATCTAAACTAAGCCTAAGCACCCCTATATTTCATCTTTGTTGTTCAACATTATAACCTACTTTTCAATATGTTGCTCATATATAACAAGCCACAAAGCTATTGTTCTCTTGCATAGTGTTCGTAGAAAATCAAAGTTCAGTGTATTTTTAACCGACGCAGATGATGAGTGCTATTTCAAAGGGTTGCAAAGGCCATTGCTCCATTCTGGGCTGCTGCTATTGATTACAACCCCAAGTGGTATTATAGTCGCTTCGATTCAATGTGGATGATCAGTGTTGATTTGGAGTCGCATTATCAATGTCTTATCTTGTTACTTTTGGCCTTTCAACTAATTGTGCTTTTGTAATACTTTATCTAGAGCCATGTGTAGCCTAGTTTTAACTCTTTTATGAGTATTTCTTCAATATACCTTGCGCTCTAGCCAATTTGTCAAGGTTGTCTCTCATATTTGCTCGGTTTTTTTTGCTCGTTGATTGGAAAGCCTTGGCAACCCTAGGAGGGGCGGTGGGTAGAGGGTGCAAATCAGCCTAGCGTTTTGCTACAGATCAGCCCCAACATTTTCCTATTCGGCCCTAGCGTTTTCCATCCCCAGCAATAGGGCAGCACCGCCAAACAGATGATGGGCAGCTCTCCTTGCGTTTTTCTTCTCAGAGCACCCAGATGGAGCCGACGATCATCATGATGCAGATGACCACCTCTATGCTCTCTAGATGGCACCCTTGCCATGAGGTATGCCCATCTCCCTCCATATCAGTTCTCTTGCTAGGTGGAGATCCTGCCTGAGCTTCGCTTTCTCAGGAGGCTAGGGCAGCCCATGTGGAGACCATGTTAGTCGTCTCATGTGCAGGAGCATTTGGCAATGTTAGTAGCGGTCGTAGTTGTGTGTATCTCGGGTCTATCCATTGGGCATGACAATTCTATGCCGGACAATTCTATGCATGGATAGCTTCTCTCTCTCTCTCTCTCTCTCTCTCTCTCTCTCTCTCTCTCTCTCTCTCTCTCTCTCTCTCTATACATTGTACACCACATGCACCACCCTACCACACCCTTTTGCATAGTATAGGCTCATTTCAGTTTGTACCCTTTTTTTATTTTCCGATGCCTAGAGCATCAACACATGTATATGATATTGTCTCATAGGTCGAGTTCGGCCTTTCGAAGACGTTAATAAAGCTTTCTTTCTTCTTTCTTCTTTTCTTTCTCTCTTTCATTCTCAGTTTACGTCTCTTTGTACCTCAGTGATCTCTCTTCTCCACAAGTGCCTTGTCATGTGTGTGGCATTGCAGGTGTTCTAGATCGCAGTTGAGGTGTCCACCGGATCACGAGCCAGTGCTTGTCTTCATTGCATCTACCGTTGCCTCCTTCGACACAACCAAGTCAAAAAGCATCCCTCTGAGGACTCTGATCAGCCTTAGGAACCAGAGGGCACCAGAAGGCAACTTAAATATCTCTCCCCAGTCCAAGTACAAACCTTCAGAGAAGAAGGAGACGTTTCTACTTTGGAGAGAAAGGACACATGAAGCCCGACCGCCGTGTTTGGCAACAATGGTAGGAACAAGCATCTTCGAAGAAAGAACAAACGAAGAAGAAAAGCTCGAATTCCATTCCGGATGTACAAGTGAATATGGAAACGGAAAAAGGGAAGCATTAGCTTCTAAAGGGCTGGGAATCTCTAAATGAAGAGCGGGTATTGATCCTCTTATGATCCTAGGTTTTTATCTCACTTTATATTGTAGAACACTTGGGCCTCATAGCGGCTCAGGTAGGCACTCTAGTCACATTCAGATTGGCATTCGAGGGGTTGACCACCAATGCAACTCCCGTGCAAGGACAACTCAATCTTTGGACTGGCGAGTATAAGGACCGTAAATCATTTTTGATGGCACCCATCAAGGGATGTGATGCCATCTTGGGTATGCCGTGGCACTTCCACATCCAACCGGTCCCAGACTGTGGAAAAGTCCCTTACTTTTGAGCATGAGGGCAAGAGTAATATTTTTTTTTTTCTAATTGGCTATTCCTTATTGTAAGCCATATCTCCATCAAAAAGGAAATGAAGACTTGAGTTTCGCACGGGAAAAGGATAAACGTCTGAAAGATCGTCGCATTGATCTCATACCGGGTAGCTCTCCTCCTAACCAACCTCCTTACAGGGTAGGTCTTGTTGAGCAAGAGGAAATTTTGAAGCAAGTCAATGTGCTTCTAGAAATAGGTCTAGTACAACAGGTACTTCACCCTAGTGCTCTCTAGTTCTATTCGTGCAAAAGAAAGATGGCACATTTTAAATGTGCATAGACTACTGATCTCTCACCAAGATCACCATCAAGAATCGCTTTCCGATCCCTCGGATTGATGATATTCTCAATAAGTTGTAGAGTGCAAGCATCTTTAGTCACATAGACTTAAAGAGCGGACGGGAATCATCAGATACGAATCGCCCTTGAGGATGTCCATAAGACTGTTTTCTGCACTACGTATGGACTCTATGGATGCCTTTCGGCTTGACCAATGCTCTTGCCATATTCAATCGAATGACGGATTGGATCTTTAGTCCACACCTAAATTTTACAGGGGTATTCTTTGATGACATATTCGTTTCTTCGAAGACAGAGGAGGAACATCGGAAACACTTGGAGTCTGGACATATTGTTTCAGGAATTGGGAAAGCATGAGTTGCATTTTAATGCAAAGAAAAGTGAGTTCTTTCTCATGGAGATTGTCACGGGGACGGACACCAACGATAAAGAACATATTGAACAACTTTAAGCACTTCAAATAACAACTGAACTGAAAGAGATGCACGACACACGAGACGAGGAGCGGTGGAGTTCCACCCCAAGAGAGAATTGGCCCCAAACCTTGGCGCCCGTTTCGATATTTCTTTATATCGCTTCAACTCAATACAAACCGGTACTCCACGCTTTGCACCTTTACTCGGAAGTGCACCAAAGAATGAGCCCATGGCACAAATTTAAATGCCCTTGGCCTATGAAAATCAGTTACATGAAAAGCTTCAAACTCAAAAGCAAGTGGTCCAAAAGCTGCCAGCGCGTTTTGCGAAAAATCCGTACAACTTGCCATGTTATTAGTGCAAGTCACGGAAATCCTCACAACTGACACATCATCAGCGTAAAACGGGGGAAATCCGTACATGTGCCACGTCAGCAAGTCAACGCATTTTGCAGGCTATTCCTACAGCTGGCATGTCATTATGGTCCACGCGATTCTTCTGTGTGTGTGAGTGGATCTTGCTTCATCTTTAGGTCACTTGGGTCCCATCGGATGGGGTCTCATAAGTTGGTGGAAACTTCTTATGCTTCTTCTTCTTCTGCTGCTACTGCTTCTTTAGGGCCTCGGCTGGGATGTGTAGGTTGGCTCTGTTCTTCAGTGGCTTGACACGTGAGCAATTTGTGACAGAGATACACTATCTCGGTCATATAGTCTCTCATAACCAACTTACCAAGTGAGTATGGATCCAACAAAGATCCAGGTGGTACAAGACTTGTCACAGGCTTGGGCACCAATAAGACGGGAATCTAGCCCGACACACGAGAGAATCAAATACTTCACACCTTTAAAATCACATGCAATTTGGTCGACACGGCCCAACGTAGTTCCGTGCCCAGAGAGATTAGCCCCAAACACTGGCGCCCCTTTCGGTGCATTTATATTAATGCTTGATCAAAGTACAACTCCCATGGGTCCTCGGCTCTCAGACTTTGCGTCCAGATGCTTTGAAGAGTGAGGCCCTTGGGCCCTTTTTATTCTTACAAGGGATGCCAAAAGGAGAGCCCCAAAAGCAGTTAAACTCAAAAAGCAAAGAGTTCCAAAAGCAACTGATCCCAAAAGCATCTTATTTTCAAAAGCAATTGGCTCCAAAAACTACCAGAAAGCACTAGCGGAAAATGCGGTACAGCTCTGCCATATTAGCATGCTGTCAGCACAATTCGCGGAATTGCCACATCATCGGCCTGCCAACTCATTTTATGGACGTCCATACTGTCCTACCACGTCAGCAATGTTGTCGTACTGCTACGTCAGCTTGTCTGTGTCCGGACTGTGTTGCCACGTCATCAGTTTGTGACATACCCCCCTCTTGAAAGAATTGTAATCGCCCTCGATTACACCTACAAAACAGACAAAGGCCATACACCAAGTATTGACGCACTAGACGACACAAATCCAACACTTGTACAAAGACGACAGTCACGTCACATGACATCACATGACAGAGCAAATCAATCATAGAAAAATTCATTCAAAATCTCAGACCATGACTGCCAGCAATGTATTTAGTAATCGCATCTAGAACCATCCTGGACCTCACTGATGTCGAATTAACTAATCCTTACTGCGATCATGTTTATGAGATTTTGCACTCAGGCACTGTCGTATACGAGTAATCATTCGTCTCAAGCACTATTGTTTGCGAGTAATCATTTCCAGGGATCCCAATCCATCACTAAGTTCATACTAAACAGAATGGTCCAATCATTCAGTTCTAGCTGTGTGGCCATCTCATCTTGCAAGAACTCTTGATACGCTCATGACAGTTCCATTGAATCAGTCGTGATTCAATTTTCATGATTCGTTGGGAGTTGTCACTGCTTCAAAATCATCATCATCTCATTCTTAATCCTGTTATCTGCTCACAAATAGCAGGTTCTTTCATAAAACGTTAGTTTCATTCAAAATCATCTTCCAAAAGTCTTATTTCATAAATTCATAAAGAAAAATAATGCTAATTTATCCATAATTTTCTATCTAAACTCTGTTTTGGAACGAGTATCGCCTCGTCCTACTGTCCTTTCAATCTGTCAGTCGTCCTGATTCTTGTGCCTTGCCGTTGAGCGTTGTGGAGGGAGATGAAATTGTTGGTGAAATTGGGATCATATAAGATAAGAACTCTTTGATAGTTGAGACATTGCCAACCTTTCAAAAGTTTGCACTTTCCTTTTTCTGAAAGTTGTGTATGAAAGTCTTCTTTTGCAAAATTAGGGCATGACTTGTAATACTCAAACAAGTCGTAAGAGTTATCTTCATGCATGAGGACACGAATGAAGGGAACTCAGTGAGCACATTTATCTAGATGTGACGTTTGGTTTGGAACTTCCAGATGCTATAAGACTAAGGCTATTTTAGATATTTGACAAATGATCTTGGTTGTAAAATTTCTCTCTTTGATGTAAAGCTTAAACAAAAATCAGTGATTGGTTTTGATATTTTTCAAGCCATGGAGAAATACGTTGCAACCTCACGCCACTCGTGTGGAGTAATGCTATATTAAACTTGTAGAACAATGTCACACAAAGTCCTGAATCACGAATTTTGTGTGTGAGTAATGCCTTAAATATGTTTTAAGCCTCCTATTAGCCCAGGGCATGTACGTGAGCATTGCTTTATTATAACTTGTAGACCAATGACATGGAGAGTGATTGGTCGCTTATGTTGTTTGTTCATTTAAGTTGATGTAGATTTTCAATGCGAAAAGGAGGGAAGGTGCTATGCTTGTCAAACTTTCAAATAAAGAGCAACAAATTGTACAATTAAAGGTATTGTTGTATACCCTTTGGATTCATTGAAGCTCATGTCCATGAAAGGTGCATAATTCACATCAAGTATCCAAGCTTGGATTCTTTACATTATTGTAATAGCTTAAGCGGATATGGAAGCATATGTTGTTGTTGGACAAATCTTTTTCAGTGTCGCAGATTGCATTCCATTGATACATGATTGCCTGATTTTGGTAAGAATCACAAAAAATAAACTTGAATTGTTGGCATTTGGAAACCTTTGGAAACTCTTGTATAACAAAAGTCTGTGGCTAATAACTACTCAAGCTGTCAAAAGTTCATAATATATTCCATATTTCATTCTAAGTCCATAAAGAAGGTTAGTAAAGTATGACATAAAATAGTTTGATGACTCTGTCATGTCCTTTCACCAAACCTGAACAAAGAATGAGACTTAACAACTTATTTTTAGGTTGGTATGGAGCCTCATGTAGTGCACCCATTGATTTTGATTATCGAATGCTTGTGAAAAATGTCATTTGTAAAACCTGGAAAATTCTAATGCGGAAATTGTAGAGGTAAATTGAGTATATTGTGACAGGGGATGACCATTTTAAATAGCCGATGTTTCCATTCCACGCGTGTATTATTTTTTGCTTAATTTAAATTATTTACTCCTCAACCTATGTCTTGCCTAATAGAGTATTTATACACTTGTTGATGCTTCAATTTCACAGACAATGGTGCATGACTTGAAGCTAATGATGAAGCCACCAGCAGTTCAGGTTTGTCTGGTTTTGGAACGCAGTCAATGAGTCCATATCAATTGCAAGATAAAGTTACTTTGTATCCAAATACCCACATGAAAATTACAATCTTTTGAGAAGTCCCTTTGGGTCCTCAAGTAGAGGGATACGTGATATAATTCATCTGGACATGGGCATTCTTTACTTTTTTGTTACGTGCAAGCAGGAGAATTTTTTTCACACGAGGGAAGGGGTGTATGATAAAATGATCTCATCGTAAGCAGCGCATTTACTGTATAATGCTCCTTAGTCTCTGGTGCTAACTGACATGCTCAGCATGTATGCTTCTCCAGTGGCACCCCACTGTATCTGCCAGTCTCTATCTCCCACTGATATGAGGAGGCATGTATCTAACGACTAGTACATCTTATCTCATACAGCAAATGTGTCTCCATACATGTCCTGTGTGATAATATGGCTGATCTGTGTACGACTCAAAAGAAGCTACGGTGAGTACTCAAATGGGGGCAATCTATCCAAGATATCTCCCTCATTGGCTAGACATCTAGATGACTCGAGAGCTATCCATCCATATTTGTATATAGGAAGCTCCTAAGCCTTACAAAGTAATGAGCAACTGCGAAAGAAAATAGATAGCAATCCATAGCAAGTGTGTGTATTCCAAACATAAGAAAGAGAAGTGGTTTTTGCTCATACTCCTATGATAGCTCCTGTAATAGTAAATGAAGTGCACTTCTATTTACATGAAACTACACTGAAGGCAATTACATAATTTAAACTGTTTTTGAGAAAAAAAAATTGACAAGAAAAAGATCCTTCCATCAGTTAATAAAACTACCCAAAGGGCTACAACCAACCTCTGCAAGAGAGGGCTACATCAGAAACATGGGGAGACTCTCCCAGTGAGAAGACAAAGTATGTACAATGAGGGCTAAATCATGAGATGGGAGGAGGAAACAACCACACTGGTGGCCGGTAGTGCCATCTAGGCACACCATGAACCATGGTGAAGAAAGGCCCTGGGCGCCAAAGTCGCAAGAAAGCCTCGCGGCCCTCCCGCATGTAGTCAGAGCTGCCCTGAAGTCTCTCAAACTGACCCCTGAGCGTATGGATCAGCTCCAGCCAAATGTCACGAACAGTCTCTGCCGGTGGGATAGGGTGAGCCTCGAAGATGCGAAAGCAGCAGGCCCGCCAAATGAACCAGAGTGTCAGGACGCAGATGAGCTCCCAACACCACTCTCTATCACTACACCACTCCTGGGGGATGGGCTCTGTCGCAAGCTGAAGTGTAGGTCGACCCCCCTAAATAACTATTATCCTGCTGGTGGGAGCCATCTCAAAACGGAGCGCAAGGCCAGTGAGTGTGGACTAGGCTGCAGCACCCCAAGTGTACTGTCGGGCTATGGAAAGTGCTGGCATCAGCCGAAGAATACGAAGCCAAACTTGTTGTTCCGTGGGACACTCCCACAGACAGTGACGTTGACTTTATAAAGGGTGGCCACAGGCTGCACATGCTACCGAGAAATCACTGTGTACCAACCAACTCCCAACTGCAGTAGCTCTATGCACAACTAGCCACAGAAACATGGTAAATCTCCTTGCCTACTTTAAATCTCCTCGGGAAGGCGTGAAATTTGTAGCTAGTCTCCAAGAATGTGGTCTGGACCGTGTGCCATGGGACCCAAAAAACATGAGGCGTGCTACCAACCAAGTGGCCTCGTCTCCTCCATGCATGTGGGCTGGTGCTGCTCTAGGCCACTCTGTAGCTGCTCCCAAGACCTAAGCAGGCTCGCAGCAAAACGGTCCTCCCAACTCTTGCTCAGGCCAACTCCACGCATCTCTGTATAAATCCACCTGATGGACGGGCTCCAAGGGTCGCCCGTATGAGAGACCCGGGCACGAATCCCGTGTAGCAAACTCACTCAAACTCAGAATCTTTGCTAAGATTTTGTAGGCTAAGTTGAGAATGGTGATGGGCCGCCACTGCCGAATCTCATCCAAGGAGCCTCCCTCCTTGGGGATAAGGTATATCAGACCCTCACTCATGCTGTCAGGCATCTCACCAATGTACAAAATGTTGGTAAGCGATACAAAGATCCGGACCAAGGAGCTCCCAATACTAGAAGAAAAAACTGGGAGTCAAACATCCTTCCTTGTGCAGCTACCTCGGGGGAGTGCCCTGAGGGCCTTGTGGAGCTCGTCCAGCTGGAGAGGCATCTCTAGTCTCTAACGCATCTCCTTAGTAACTAGGTACCCAAACCTGCTCTCTGCATGCATCCTGGCGCTCTGATAGTGGCTCAGTTGAAAGCAACTCACGGTAAAAGTCAGTAGCAATTGCACGCATATCTTGAGGCTCTGTAGCAACCGACCCATCAAGTCTCCTCAACTGACAAACACTCACGAGTAACTTTGTCGCCCACCTGGTTCCACTGAGATGCCTTCAAACTCATGACGCCGCTTCTCAATGGTGATCAACTTCTGTCGAGCCTGTTGCATCTGCTCCTCCAACCAAGGACTGTCAAGGTGGCGCTCCTGCATCTGCTGTAAGGATGCAATGCCCTATCTGAGATGCTTCTCCTCCTCCTTGGCTGCAGCCAAGCGAGCTGCAGGCTCCTGGAGGAAGAAGCCACTAAGCTCAGCAAGTCCAATGGCCACTCTACTTGCAGGGGTGCCTTGAGTGCCCAAACTCTCTGGCCAAAGCGCCACCACCCGCTCTCTGAGCTTTATAACGAGTAGATCCTCTCGAGGATGCGCATCATCGCACTCGCACTCCTCCGTATGTTTGTCACAATAAGAATCAATGGCACATGACCTGAAAAGGTAGTCCTTGCCAAAATGCATAGAGATCCTCCCATGTCACACTTGTGGTCATTGGCGTAGAAGTAATCTATCCGAGATAGATTCACACCCTCAGATCGAGAGAAGGATAGGCTGTCTGGGGTCTCACAAAGCCTGCATGCTGCCAAACATCTGAAATCCTCAAGGTCATACATAAGCGCTCCCAAGATGCCAATTCAGCCCCGTGCATAGTAGCATGGCCGCCTCCAATCCTATGTGAGGGGTCCTCCCACATGTTGAAGTTCCCCTCAACACATTATTGCTCTGCATGAGGAAAAGATGCAGATGAGTGTCCAATCCCCTGTGTCGAAGGAGGAATGTGGGATGTGTGGGGTAATGAAGTTGAGGGCCGAGCAGGGGGAAGCGGGAAGTTGGGGGGGCGGGGGGGCAAAGGAGTCTGTAGGCTGAGGGATTGGCGGTGGTGAAGCTGGGGTGGAGGGAGGCTCCTCAGGGGAATCCTGTTGTAGGGTCAAAACGGTTCCCTGTCGGAACCCAATGCTGCTGGGCTGCAGGAGGTCGGCCACTAGGGGGGGCGGTGTAGTGAGCCCCACCTTGTCGACAGCGACCGTGCACTTGCTGTCAGCCATTAGCTGGCTGGTCGTTGGTCTCTGACGAAGTGCCAACATGTGTCCTGGATACCTGTCTGCCATGCATGTTCAGCCTTGGAGAGCTGAGCATGCGATGCGGGTCGAGATCTCTTGTGAGGACAGGCCTTTGCTAAGTGGCCCATGTGTCTGCAAATGAAGCACTAGTTTGGGAGTCCCGAATACTCCACCCTCTGGCATAGCCACCCACCACTCACCCTAGGTAGAAGGACTACCTTTGGGAGGGTATGAGTGTCTCGAACCAAAACGCGTATTGTGGGAATACCTGCAGCCTTGGCAGCATCTGAATTTGTAGTGCGCAGGGTCTCCAAGACTGTCCCGATCTCGGAACGAATCTTGGAAAGAAGCGGGAGGTACTCTCTCCTCAGGCTGAGGAAGTAGACCAAAAGGGCAGATCTGCTTCCTCGGCAAGAACAGCTGAAGCTGGGTCGAAACCATGGCGCCACTGTCGGAAATGAGCCCCTGACCGCTCAGATGGCCAGCAAGCTCATCGAAATGACCTTGGCGGCTATCTTGGGAGTCTCAAACTCGATCCGGTAGTACCCTCGCCCGAGAAGCTGTATGTCGATGACCTTTCCCACCTCTGCTAAGAGACATGCTTGTAGGAGGTCACGCGCCACGCCTCTGCTAGGTCGACTGCCAATGATCTTGCAGATAACAGAGGTGGCCTGTAGGGGCTCCACCTCTGTTGCAAGGCTCGCTTGCTCTGTTGGCGATAGAGCCAGCAAATCGGATGGTGGGCTCGGCGGGGTCGGACGAGGGGGACTTCATTTGAGTCCCTCTGAGCGAGCACGAGCTTCCATCTGTGTCTGCTATTGCAAATGCGAAATTCGACGACGAATCCGAGGAGCCGACGATGACTCCCGCCGAGGAGAGGATGCAGCAGGAGGGATGGGATGAGAGGGATAAGGGGGGGGGGGGGGAAGCAATAGCGATGGCATGGGAGGGAAGTGCAGGCGAACACAGTAGCCGTGAGCGCAACTTATATAGATCATGCTCTGGACAACTGTTTTTCAGAATTATCAGAATTAAGGACAACTACATCTGGAATCACAAACGAGCCTAAAATTGTTTAAATTTATTTTGTCGAAAAGACTAAATTTTCGCTTTTCAATTTGGCTAACTTGTTCACGTTTGTTGCTCACAAATGGTGGATGTCTATCAGGCTAGACGTCTACTTCTTGATCCTGCTATACATGCAGAGTTTACGCGGATGAAGGTATTGCAGTTTAATTTTTGTAGTGTCAAGTATTTCTTGTTTGTAGTCAAGTCTCACTTTCAACGTACTGCTTTTAAAGTTGTGCCTTGTTCGAATGTCTTGTTTTGCTGATTTGCATGTAGTAATCTTTTCAACTTATGAGATGTGGAGTATGTAAGTCGCTAGCTTTGATTATTTTGTCTATTTTGGTAGGCAGTTTAAAATTCATAGCTTTATTAGTATAGGGTTTTTTTTTGTGCATGATTTGTTAATGGCAGTAGAAAAGTTAACAAAGCTACTGGATATGCACATACCTGTCTATATTCAAACAATGAAAAGTGACCATGAAGATCTCTGGAACTTCATGTGCATGCCTGTTTATATGCCTTTGACATTATCCCAGTGTGACAACCCTAATAATGGCAAGTCTGGAGTGGGCAATACCTGCGCTTGAACTTGACAACTATGTAACCTTGGAAAGACTTGCCATTGCTGCCCCCTTTTGTTGCGCAACAAACCTTTGCCATTGCTCCCTCCCCATCTGTGCTATCTTCCTCCTCTTTGTGCGCCGTTTCTCCCTGTTGCTGCTCTTGAAGGGTACCCATGGAGGCGAGAATGAGAGCAAGAGAAAAGAAAGACATAGAGAATGGCTGGAGCTTTCTGCAGCAAGTATAGCTCCCTTTAGTTGAACTATATTGATAAGAATGAAAAATTGGTTAGCTAAGGGGGCATTGGCCTTCATATCCAAGAACCTCCCATCTAAAAGGAAACGTGCCTTTAAGCAAGCTATGGATATATATACAACATGTATAGCGTCTGTATCTCTATCCATTGCCCATAAGGAGTCGACAATGTGCAAACTTCTTGGGGGTTAGACCTTTCATAGGAAATTTGCAGGCTGTCATTTCCGTAAATATTGACGAGTGCGATGCGCTTGTCCCCAAGCGCGTCACAAATGAAGTGATACTTCACATGTGCTTTGCCTTCACATGAAACTTCCAATTCCATTTCAATAGATAGCACTTTGACTATCACAATGCAAAACTAAAATGCCCAAAGGTTGAAGTATTTGATCACACCTTTCACTACTTCCTAGTGATTCTTGCTAGGACTTTCCATAATTTGATAACAGTTCTCATTGCTAATGCAATGTCTGCACAAGTCTTAATCATGGCAAGCATCAAAAGCAGATACATAAGAAACCTTGGCGCCCGCCCACGCCCCCCCCCCCCCCCCCCCCCGGATGGCCCCATCTCTCCTATATTGGAGAGAAGTAAACAACTTTCTTACTCTTGTCTCAAATAATCCGCATTCCAAAAGTGTCTTTTGCTTCACCCAAATCAAGGTCTTCTGGAGCTTACCTTTTAAAGCATCTACCTCAAAACTCTTCTTCTTGAGTATAAGCATGCCAACCACATAAAGAATCAAGATCAAAAGACTACGTTCAATGGCTTTCTTCGGCATATAGGCAACAATCAATTCTGTGCCAAACTCCTAGCCTTGACTTTGTGGATGCATCAAACTTGTGATACCATTCCCTTGGCTTATACTTCAACTCGAAGGCATCTCTTGAGCTTACACACCAATATGGTTCTGCATACAGAGGCTTTCTTCTTGTCTGTGTCCATGGAGTTATACATGGTTGCCCCTTTTATCAACCTCTCTTTGCAAGTAGTGACTGCCCTTGTCACCTACACATGGTGCAAGGGGGGTTCAGGTGGGAGAAGAGAACTTCCAGGGGGTGTTGCTTCTTTTTTGGTTTTTTGTTTGAAATTTTTTTGCAGGGTCCTTTTTTTCTTTTGGGGGGGGGGGGGGGGGGGGGGCGGGGGGAAGGATGGGGGGTACTAACGATGTAAGGTATTGGCAACTAGCGAACAATGGAGTCATAGTTTTGTAGTCTAGACAATAATTACGGATTTAGGGTCGTCGTACATGATGAGCAAAAGTTTGGGGTTGTGCATGGACTTATGTTTTGACTTTTTTCCATGTATGAAGGTCTTTTCATGACCGTGTCAGTGTACATGTGTTTAAATACATTTAATGTGCAATAGATTTTGTATGTGAAGGGAGGTAGCTAACCCTCTCGTCTACTAGGATGCATAGGTGGCATAGAACCATGTGGTAGCATGTGGAAAAAGAACCTAAGGGGTGTGGGTACCCAAGGGAGCCTTTACTAGAGGCTGTGGACTCACCTAGAGATAGTTAAGAGGTCCCTAAAGTGGCCTGAAGGTGATCTACGAGTTCGCAAGTGGACTAGGCTGATTTAAGCACCCATATGATGCCAGATGAGATACCTACACTAGCTCTATATAATGAGGCTCTTTGTACGCACTTTTATTCAATCTAGCAATCAAGTTTGTGTCTACACTGTGTACTCAAAAGTGTTATTTATCATAATTCCTTTCTCTAATCTATTCCCCCTAAACACTACACTTAGTATATGTGGTGCAAAGCGGTTTTAAGAGTTCTATTGTAAGTCTAGAAAATTTTCTTTCATATGGTATAATAATGCACAAATTCATATGCATATGTGTGCAGAAGGAGCTTGAGAGTGCTGAGAAGAAGATTAAAGAGCTGCAAGACGACCTTGGTGCTGTCCAATTCACACCTCATAGCAAAAATGGGAAAATGCTTATGGCGAAGTGTCGTACATTACAAGAAGAGAATGAGGAGATTGGACGTGAAGCTTCGGAGGGAAAGGTTTGTACTGGCTGTCGTGTTTAAATATTCTCTTCTTTAAACTTTCATATGCTTTTTTGGGCTGTCAGTAGTGGCATCGTTGTGGTATCTCGTGCCTAGAAAAGAGAAAATCTGGCTGTGGTTTTTTTTTTCTTTGTGGACGGGTGGAGGGGGTGGGGGCTGGTGGGTGTTTGTGGATCTTAGACTAGGCTTGAATATTTAAATTAGCCTACTAGACGAGGCTCCAGATGGCAGGGATGGAGTAGGGAAGTACTCCTAAGAATGGCATCTAGCTCTATTCACTACCATATGCTCATTATTGACTTATCGGTTAGCAGGAAATTATCTTCCATTCTGTGCACAATGTATCTGTGGCCTCTGTGCCTGTTTATGTCTCCTTAGACATTCATCAATCCAGTTAATGAAAGGTGTGGATAATGAGGGTCGGGTGGAGAACTGGAGCTGCTGCTCATTTATCAGTTGAATTGGATGTGTGCATCAGACGTCATTGAGTAACTCCTGTTGGGAGGTGAAGTTCCAAATTTAAATGGCTGGAAGAAACTCATAATCTGTAATTGTGGCTTAACGTCTACCTTTGCTATAGAGACCAAGGTAGTCAGTGTGGGTTTTTGGTAAGCGAAACTCCATCAGCACTTAGCCATCTGCTATTATATAACTCTTCTGAATGGATCAAACCCCTCTGTGTACAGATTTTGATAGATCTAGCAATGACATATAATCTGCTGTACTGTCTCCACAGCCAAGTGATATAATTTCCATATGCACCCATCCCTCGAATTCCCATTTGCTCTGTTCAACTACACTTCCAGTGAGAGTGCAGATAACCTGAAGGTATCAAAGAGTAGTTCGCATACCTTGAGACATGATATAATTTGCAGTTTGCAGTTTTATGTGAATTTGGACTTTTCCTTGTTTGTCGAGGCATTTTTTATATGTTTTTGGGAGGGGGGTGTGTGGGTGCGCGCACATGAGCTGACAGCTGGAAAACACGAGTAGGCAGAATGCGCCCCGGAGAGATTTTCTGTCCCCCTTGCAGTATTTTTTATTACATTCAAAGTGCTCTGAGAGTGGTTCACCCAGACCCAGGCCTGTAGTTGCCTCTTCTGCTCCATTTTTATCAGTGCTTTACTTTCTTTTGCACTTTTGCGATGCCTCTGTGTGATGGGCTCCTTTTCACCTGCTGCTGCTGCTGCTGCTGCTGCTACCATGTGGCAGTCTTGACATGATGGCGTACAAAGCCAATCGGATTTCAGGATTGTCCCTATTTTGCACAGCCAAACGGGATTTTCACCCACAGAGGCTCACAACAGAGATTGATGTTATTTTTATGGATGCAAGAAAAACACTTACTCATCCTTTAATACTAGTTTAGACTGGGAGGGAGTGTCTCTTGCAAGCCAAGACTCAGGAACACCAGATAGAGGTAGGGGCATTGGTACAATTGTGAACGAGCACAATACACTTCACAGGAAAACTATTTTTGCACGCAGGAATTAATTTGACAAGCAGCTATTACGCTCTCTGAAGTCAAAGTGAAAGTGTCGAAGAGCCACGTTCTTCCTCTGAGTCATCCACAAAGTTGAAGCTTGATGTGTTCTAATGGAACCCCTAGCCTCTCGTTTTTAGGGATGATCCAACAACACCGAAAAGCGACTTTAAAAATCATGATCTATTTTGCAACTCAAACAGCACGACAGTCAACTGCTACAAAACTGATGACAAAAGCATTGAGAGTCAGTTCTTTCATAACAGGCATCCAAAAGCTCTTTAGCGTCTAAATCAACCACATCAGCACGCCTTCATGAACCTGCAATGTCCTCATCGTGTCCGTACAATCTATCACGCCACCGTGAATTGCGGGGCGATTTGCAAACTGTTACATTGACTCTAGGTCCGCCAGTTCGGTTCTCACGTTGCTCGGCTCTTCCTCCTCTCTCCAAGGCCACATGCCACATCGTCACTTTCTAAAATAACACTACCCCCTCCTCCTCCTTCCCCTTCAAAGAAGAGTAGTTGCCCTTTATTACACTTGCAAAATAGACTTAAGCCAAATCTTTAGTACACACTAACTCCATGCAGACACCACAAGACAATACATCCACAAAGCATGCATCAACACATATCTTAATCCACACAAGATTTCGGATAACAGCCTGCATCCACATAGGCACACTGAACATTCAGATGCAAACAGCCCATCCATCCCGATCTGGAACTCACAATGCACTAGAGTATATCGAGACATAATTTTGCAGCCATTCCTCTCACATACTCAAACAAACCTGCAAATTATGAAAGAGCAAGAACAACGTCAGCCACAACCATAAAAGTTTCTTGTCAATTCTGTCGAGCTGTTATAGAGGTGGAGTGGCTTCCCTTTTGTGTGTAACCAACAAGTCACCGACAAGGCGGTCAAAACTGAGAAGTACACCACACACTAGAGTGAAATAGCAAGTAGTGAAATTGTTCTTGGCCTTTTTCTCCTTGAGCTACCTTAAAAGTATCTAGCTTGTCCTTCGGACTTTCCTCCTCCTTTAGACACTAGCGCAATGTGGCTAGTCTCAACATGTCAAAAATTGTTGACGTGTCAAGCCTCTGAGGACCCAGAGGGTTAGGACTCCCTTGCCCTAACCCTAGCCAACTTGTAGATCCCGGTTGAGGGAGCCTAAACCCTAGCAGAAGGAGAAGAAGATGAATTCCTTACCAACTTACAAATTCTTGCCAAGCGGCCTATTAATAAAATAGGGTTAGGATTAAAATCCTAACCCCCAACAACTTACGGGACCCCTACCGATGGGGCCTAAAAGTAAAGCGCGCGCACACACACACACAACATAAATTGCGCCGAGTTGATGACGTGACAGGTGTACTAATTTCTATAAATTGCGTTGGCAGCCTTGGGCGCTAGCTTTTGGGACCAGATGCTTTTCTGCCTAAATCTTTTCATGTAAAGTGCTTTTGGATGGCCAAGGGCCTTCAAATATATACTAAGGGCCCACTCTCTGGCATTCTACCTGCAGGAGATGCAAAGCAGTGCCGCTAGTGTTGTACCTCGTTGAAGCAATATAAAGAAATACTGAAAGGGACGCCACAGTTTGGGGCCAGTGCACTCTGGGGGTGGAACTCTACTACTGCGTGTCTCGTATAAAGTCTCTCTCTTTCAGTTCAGTTGTTTGGAAGCGTCTAAAGTCTGTTCAGTCTGTTCTTTTCCGTTGGCACGTGGTGCGGTCCCGTCATAGTGGTATCAAAGCACCATTTGTGTGCTTTTCTGAAAGCATACCGGTCCTTCCAAAGAAGATAGAGCAAGATGGCACTTCGAGATTTCACCAAAAAAAAAAAATCCCTTTTCTCGAGAGAAATCGGGACCTACATGAACCTACACATAGAAGCTATGGAGTTAGATGAAGAAGAAATGACAAGAGAAGGAGGAGATGAAGGAGTTCATTTTTGCCTTGAAAAGCACAAAAAACATGCTTTTCGGCGCTTTTCTAAGTTGCAGAGCCCTCTAAAAATCTCTTCGATGGTTGAGAAGTTGGATATGCAATAGAAGTCAAAGTTGATCCTCTCGATGAGCCCTACACATTGACACAAGTGGATTTTGATTCTGACAATTTTGAAAAATTGGGGTTTTCAACAGCAAATTAGGGTTTTTGTAGCATGGGTCAAAATTATGTTTTGGGTTATTTTTGCAGACAATAGAAAGCATTCGGGAACATGGAGCTGGAGATCCACTCTTTTGCAACGAGGAGAACCATTTACATGAAATTTTGCTTAAGCAATTGTTTGAAAATATTGTTTGGAATTTGTTTCTTGTATTGGTGCCAATTTGAGATTGGTCGATTCTGGTTTTAATACAGATTTCAATGTTTTTGGGAACACTTTTGGATACTCATGGCTCGGGCTTTCCTGGGAGGAGTATTCAAGAGGAAATTGTGACTGTTGACTATATTTTACTCATGGCTCGAGCTTTCTCAGGAGGAGTACTGAAGAGAAGAATCGATGCTTGATGATGTCCGAATATCTCATGGCCCGGACCTTGTTGGTTATTTGCGGGAGGAGTATTTAATGATTGAAAATTGTGTTTTTACTCATGACCTGGACCTTGTTGGTTATTTGTGGGAGGAGTATAAAAAAGGAAATTGGAAATAGTTTGAGATGTATTTACTCTTGGAACCTCCAAGCGACTGAGGCTGCGGCGTTGGCTGGACTTTCTTTCTACGCGCTGGCTGGGTTTTATTTTTTACGCTGGACAGTTTTTACGATGAGAGCAAGTCAATTGTACCTTATTATAATGACCTCAATTTTACTCATTGAGTGGCCAGCCAACATGTTGCGGTGTGAACACCTTTAATATCCCAAAACCATTAAAAAAATTACCCCAAACACTCCAGCGATGGCCTATTTACAGCGTGGGTGCTCTTCACCACCGAGTTCGAATGTCCTTCTGCATTTCTCCAGCACCAAAGCATTTGGAAGCCTCATTGTGTGCGCACGATGGCTGGCAACGGACTTCCTACACCTACCCTCTACTTCTCGTACATAGACGAGATACCAAAGAAGAATTATGAGTGTACCCCTCTGCACACTAAGTGTTTATGTTTTTCCGAAGCCTTTTTCAGAGCCGGAACCCGTTCTAAATAATTTCCGCTCTCGGAGTGCCCATCCCAAAAATTGCACCTGTTCGAGAGTTCTCTTTGAGACGTAATGATGCCAAATTCTCAAGACGGAGGTGGTCAATCTGATGATGCCCTTACTCTTATTAAGGAGCAGATGGCCACACTTTCCACAAGCCTTGCATCACTTCACACTCGCTTGGATGAGATGCAGACGCAAAACACTTCTCGAAGTTGTCCTACTGCTTCTCAGACTACTAATGCAGCATCTTCAACACCTTCTTCCGAAGCTTCAGCGGACGAACCAAACGAACCAGATCCAACTGAAGAGGTAGACAATCGCGAACTTCAATTACTTTATAAAATTTTTAATGTTGCACAGAAGAAGAAGCTTGATGTTAAACTGCCGGAATCATACACTCGTCGCCACGACAAGCGCGTGCTGGACCAATGGCTATTCAAAATGGAGGTCTACTTGTCCAACACGGACTTGGTGGAGAGTACAAAAGTTGCACTCGCTAGTTCTCTACTCAAGGATACAACATTTCTTTGGTGGCAACGACGGGTTGCTGATGGTAAACACACACCTTCTTGGGATAAATTCCGGCGTGCTATTCGCAAGGCGTTCAAACTTGCCAATGTGGATTTTCATGCCCGGTCTTCTCTTCGCCGCCTGAGCCAGACAGGTTCCTTGGCCGCGTACATCACAGAGTACCAAAAGCTAACTTTGGAGATAGAGACCCTTAGTCCCTCTGATAAACTTCACAGCTTTATCGACGGACTCGAACTCAACTTGAAGGACGATGTGCACAAATACAACCCTACCACCTTGGGTGCTGCAATTGCCTATGTGGAGCATCTTGGCGATAATCGGCGCCCTACATGGAATTTTCCCCTTGGTGACAGATCTTTAAACAACGCTCGCTTTTCACAGCGCGATCGCAGAGACAGCTATAGCCAAAGTCAACAACATCAGTCTCAATTCAGACAGCAAGCAACGCAACCTTATTCAACTTCAAGGTTCTATTCTCAAGATCGACAATCTCAAAGCAAATCTTCTTCACATGTTCCTCCACTTGATCGTGGTAAAGGACGTAATTTTTCTCAAGATCGGCATTCCAATACTCAGGAAGGCTCTTCATCAAATGGATCTTCGACTTCAAAGAAAGAAGGATTATGTACAATTTGCGGTGGTGACCATAGATGGTATCAATGTCCAAAGAAACCAATCCGTTTAATTCGACAAGAAATTCCAACGCGGAAACATGATCGAATTCTTAACAACCAGATTCTGCTAAGGATAAAGGAAAATTTGTGGTCAATACGATTCTTGTTTCAGAGGATACGACTATTCTTATGAAGCATGCTCAGTGCAATTCTTCAGTGTTTGAGCCTCTTTCAAAGAAAGTCTCTTTCAAAGAAAGTTTTGAGCCTTCTTGGAACTCTCAATGGTCGTTCCATCAATGTTTTGGTGGACAGCGGATGTTCTAATAATTTTGTCAGCACTCAGATAGTTCAACAGCTTGGTTTGCCAACTCAGAAGACATCTCACTTATATGATGTGGAATTAGCAGATGGATCAATTTTGACTTGTGATCGGACCGTTCGACAGTTGCAGTTTGAGATTCAAACTTAGGATTTCGAAGTCATGCCTTTATATTATTACGACACGATTCTTGGTCAGCATTGGTTATTTCAATATGATCCAGCAATTAGCTTTCGAGGACATACTATTAATTTGTTCAAAGATGGACGTGAATTGACTTTACACGGGCTTTCTCATACGAAAAGAGTGAATCAAGCCTCACGTGTACTAGTCAAGCGACATGTTACAGTGGATTATGAAGAGAATATGATCTCCGATACAGATGCAAAAATTCTAATTGATGAATTTTTGAATTCATTAACTTGTCGTGAATCAATTGCTGAAGACAAAGATGATTTTAAGCAAGAAGTTTTTCCATGTGATACTTCGTTACCAGACAAAGATAAGGAGATAGGTGCAGATTCTGAGTCTGAAGACGACTATGCTTTCTTTGATTCTTTGCTGGATGATGATGTGCCAATTGCAAGTCATGAAATGACAATTTCTGGAGATCAGAAGTCGTTTCTTTGACACGGGCTCTCATTTTAAATGGGAATGTGACTATGTTAACAACATTACATCTACTCCTAGTTGTAGATACGCGAAGTGCCATGCCAAGGAGGACCCCTACGCTTGGATGGTCACACCCCTTCGCCCAAGAGACGTACCACTTCGCCAAAAGCCACACTCCTTCGACATTGGTCACACCCCTTCGCTCTACGGGTTCGACTCTTCGCCCAATGGTTGCAGCTTTTCGCTGAAAGGATGTGTCTTTACGTCTAAAGTCATGTCTCTTCACCAATGTCTTTTCATTTATGTCTCTTCATCTCCTATACATTCAATCAATCAACACAGAGTCTTCTAAGTCTAGTTTCTGAGTTCAGTTCAAGTTTTTAAGTCGTAATCATGATTATAAGTACTTAATTACAGATTAGTACCTAGAATCTTTACAGAGGCGCTTGCCAGATCAGTCTCCTTTGTGCACAGCTTGTGGGATACTACTAGAGACAGATATGCTAGATTGGCCCTTGAGTCTTCCAGACAGTTAGCTTTGCAAGGAGACACTTCATGCCAGTATGCACTAATGACATCATTGATTCAGATGCATGGCTTCACCATGGACAGGCTACCCCCTTTCCAGTACTCTCTTCAGACACCCTCGATGTCTCTTACACGGGTGGAGATTACTAGACTCATTCATCAGGACCTGATCCAACTGGATACCAGGAGGACATGGATAGAGCCGCCACAGGAGTTGGACACGAAGATGAATTTCTATAGAGAGCATCTTCTCCACCTCACAGGAGATGGGTTTGTGATTCGACCCAGCTATATGGATACACATGTCTCATGGTTTGCGGTGAGCCATTGGTCAGATACGCACATCCTCACATCAGTTGGAGATTGAGACTGGTAGATTGAGAGGGATACTAGTAGACGACAAGATATGCCGCTTATGCCAGCTAGAGCCAGAGATACAGCTACATTACATATGTCATTGCGCAGTCTACTATGAGATTCGGGGTCGTTTCCACTACTTATTCAGAGAGGGTTTCGGTCCTTTCTCTAGGGTCATGAGTTATGAGGATCAGAGATGTCTTGGGCTATATCTACTTGAGTTACATAGATATAGAGACACTTTACTGGGGAGAGCTAGAGAGCGACAGTCCCAGAGACAAATTATTGATTTCTTTTCACTAGATATGGGACAGCCAGAAAAGCAGCCATCACTGCAGAGCTCGGCCCACACTCATTCGATCACTATTGGCACTCTCATCGACCGAGCACTGGAGCTACGGAGATCCAAATGGCCACGACTGAGGAGAGGGGCTACACAGCATTGACGGAGACTACAACGGAGGATTCGAGCCATACTCTCTCGACATCTAGAGTGCAGATAGGATGGATTCTAGTAGTAGTAATATTTTTGTTCTAGTCTTTGTGTACCCAGACATGGTATCAGATTCACAATTTTGTAACAGTTTAGTCTCATAGGTCATTTTGGCCTTTCGAAGACATTAATATAACATTTCATTTCATTTCTCTCTCTCTCTCTCTCTCACACACACACACACACACACACACACACACACACACACATATATATATATATATATATATATATATATATATATATATATATATATATATATATATATATATATATATATATATATATATATATATATGATTACATATATTCATCTATGTTATACATATGAAGCAAGAAGAATCTTACAAGTGACATAATCACTTATGTCATACGCCACATGGTTGTGCTAGCACTCAATGACTAGAAAAAAGTGTGCGATAAGATTCTCCACCTAGCACTACCTTTTGACTTGTCCACTATGTAAAGCAATAAACCACCTTGGATAGTGACACCCACCAGTGTAAAGTGATACCTACTCTTGTAAAGTGACATCCACTACCTTGCCCACCTAGGCGTTAGCTTGTCCCTAAAGCGATCGTGCCCCTTCTATATAAAGGAGGCCACGTATCATTGTAAATCATCTCTGGAAGCCTTAACATAGTATCTCTCTTAGCGAGCTCATAATATCTCAAGCTTAACGTATCCTTCGTACAAAGCTTCACTCTCAAGTTAAGCCTTGCCTGTTGTGTACATATCTATAGCTATCCATTGCACACTGTGTATTAGGTGTTTGTTTTCTATAATACATACCTTCCGCTTGCCTCTTGCCCTTGTGTGCATATTTTGGTATCAGAGCCTAGTTCTTGATTAATATTCTAATGAAGTTTTTACTTGGTTGAAATATGAAAATAATCTTTCCAAAGCTTTTTGTTGTAAGTTGCAAAACCTAGTTCTTTAATACAGTCTACTTAATTATTCATTGCTGTTCTACGTCGAATGCAAGGTCGTATGGTTGTGTGGATTGTAGAACTAGGCTTTGCAACTTGCAGCAAATAGCTTTAAAGAGCCGAGTTTCATATATCAATGAATTAAGAACTTCATTAAAACACTAATGAAGAACTAAGCTTTGATACCAAAATACGTACACAAGGGCAAGAGGCAAGCCGAAGGTATGTATTATGGAAAACAAACATGTAATACACATTGTGTGCAGTGGATTGCTATAAAGATGTACACAAGAGGCAAGGCTTAACTTGAGAGTGATGCTTTGTACAAAGGATAGGCTAAGCTTGAGAGATTATACGCTCGCTAAGAGAGATACTATGTTAAGGCTTCGAGAGATGATTTACAATGAGGCGTTGCCTCCTTTATATAGAAGGGGCACGGAGGCTTCAGGGGCAAGCTAACGCTTAGGGTGGGCAACACAGTGGATGTCACTTTACAAGAGTGGGTATCACTTTATACTAGTGGGTGTCACTGTCCAAGGTGGTTTAGTGCTTTACAGAGTGGGCAGGTCAAAAGATAGTTTTAGGTGGAGAATCTTATCGCACACGCCTTTTTTTAGTCACCGAGTACTAGGAAAATCGTGTGGCGTAGGACATAAGTGATTATATCATTGGTAAGATTCTTCTTGGTTCAATTGTTGCAATTTCCGTTCGTGTGATTCAATTGATTTCTCACTTGTGAGTGTCAAAGCCTATAAGAGTGGTAGTAGAGGTCAGACGATTTTTCTTGTAGGGAGGATCCGATCCTTTTCCTGTAGCACATATGGCCTCTATCAGTGAATGTGATAGAGACGACACTCGTCCGACTAGTCCTCTACGGGGAGATGATGAAAATTCAAATCCCAACGTGAAAATAGAGAAACCAACAGAGATTCCAATGGGAGCAAGCCTCCTTTCAAGGATTCGTGGCAAGTTCCAGCAGGGAATCTTGACAACACGGAGTACCGACGTCAGCTCTAAGTTGACGCGTATGAAAAGAATAGTCAAGTACTCCAAGGACCCGAAATATGTCAAGTACCTGAAGACATGATCATCCACTTGATGAGGCTCACTCTAGATGGCGAGAATCTCTCTACTCACCTCTTAGGTCAGCCTTGAAGACAAAAGCAAAGATGGTTGGAGAAAAGTAGAAACTGTACTCGCAAGAAGAGTTTGATGAAGCTCTTGAACAGAAGATCAGTAAATTGATGAAAACCACAAAGCACTCTCGGAAGAAAAGCAAGTTAAAGGATTATCCCGGTTGTTTGGGTCAGAGATGGACTTTCAAGGTGGCTAGTAGATCCAAGAAGCGTGCTCATTTCGAGGATGACCCCGATTTTTCTTCTTCAAAGAGTTCCAACAGTTCTTTTGCCTCTAGTTCTAGTGACGACGAGAAAAGGCGGAAGAAGTGAAGAAAGAGCAAGAAAGGAAAATCCAAGAAAAAGTCCAAGAAGCACAGAAAGCAATCTAGCAAATCAGAGGAGACCTCATCCTCTTTCGATAGTTTAGATAGTATGAAGAAGAAAAAGAAGACTAAAGAGTTGGAGGCTGAGTGTAATAGAGTTGGTTGGACACTCCAAGTCGACGATATATTGTAACACACGAGAGAAACTACAAACAACTGAGCAAAACTGAGAGAGAGAGAGAGAGAGAGAGAGAGAGAGAGAGAGAGAGAGAGAGAGAGAGAGAGAGAGATGAAATGAAATGTAATATTAACGTCTTCAAAAGGCCAAAATGACCTATGAGACCAAAAGGTTACATGTGGTGAATCTAATACCTGGTCTGGGTACAAAAAGTACAAAGAACTGAAAAGAAAATAGTGGGTAGGGGTGGGGTGAAAGCTGATACAAAGGGTGAGCTGATATAATGGAGCTCTCTGACAGTCGAGCCATCATATACATAATACATCAGTATCCAAAAGGCTATAGAGATTCAATGTCCTCCAGGGTAGGCACTCTGTCGGGACGGCTCCTATGTCGCGCCAGTATGGTATGGATCCTCTGTCGCAATCTGCGTCTATGTCAAGAGGGCCCCCTCATCCGTGGACGACAGGATCACCCCAACTCTATCGCCCGATCAAGCAGTATGCCTTTGGTGTTGTTATGTTGTTGGGGCTGCTCAGACTCCTCTGTCTGTGACTGAAAGAAATCTGTAATCTTCCGCTATTGCTGGATCTCTCTCATTGTGCCCCTCTTCAAGAGGTCCTCTCTGTTTTTGCGAATCTCCAATAAATATAATCCGAGGCATCTTTGATCCTGGTATCTCATGACTCTAGAAAGTGGCCCAAAACCCTCTCTGAATAGATAGTGAAAGCGGCCTCGTATCTCATAGTATACTGGGCAGTAATGTAGCTCTGTCTCTGGCTCTATCTGGCACACCTGACAATTCGTGGACTCAGCGAGTACTCCTCTAAATCTGCCTGTCTGATCTCTAGCCGATGTGAGGATGTGCGTATTTGACCAATAGCACATCGTATCCTGTGGGATAGATAAGTGTCCATGTATCCTGGTCTGATCAGAAAACCATCCTCCATGAGTTGGAGAGGATGCTCTCTATAGAAAGTCATCTTTGTACGTAGCTCATGTGTAGGTTGTGTCCATGTCCTCTTCGTATCCAGCTGAATCATGTCCTGTCTAATAAGCCTAGTAATCTCTGCCCTAGTGAGGGAGATGGAGGGTGCATCCAGAGAGTACTGAAATGGGGGTAGCCGATCCATACTAAAGCCATGTAATTGAAACCAAGATGCCATCTCTGCATACCAACATGATCTATCTCCCTGCAGTGCCAGCTATCGCGAAGACTCTAGTGCTTATCGATCATATCTGCCTCTAGGGAGAGCCCAAGTGCTATGCATAAATGAAACTGATCGAGTGAGTGCCTCCACTACCAATGGAGGAGCAGCGAGCTCCGCCCTAATAATGTCACGTGGTACTGAGGCCTTGGCCCTAATCATCCAAGAAATCATAGACACCAGGGGCTTCTCCATACATCTCCATCCATAGGTACTGCCAGCTTTGCTATGATAATCAATTGAGGGACCCCATATCTCCACTCCATACAGCATGGCCGAAGTGACCAAAGTGTCAAAGAGCCAAAGCTTTGTCCAAGGTTCCTGGAACTGAACCTGCACTGAACCTGAGAGAGAGAGAGAGAGAGAGAGAGAGAGAGAGAGAGAGAGAGAGAGAGAGAGAGAGAGAGAGAGAGAGAGAGAGAGAGAGAGAGAGAGAGAGAGAGAGATGAGATGAAATGTTATATTAGCGTCTTCAAAAGACCAAAATGACCTATGAGACCAATTTGTTACAAAATGGTGAATTTAATACCATGTCTGGGTACAAAATAACTAGAACAAATATTACTACTAGAAGAGAGAGAGAGAGAGAGAGAGAGAGAGAGAGAGAGAGAGAGAGAGAGAGAGAGAGAGAGAGAGAGAGTTTTGTGCCTAGATGCACTGGCCCCAAAGATTGGCACCCCTTCTCGGTATTTCTTTATTATTATGCTTCGAAAGGTACAATGTCCGAGGGTCCTCCTTCTCTAAGTGCTCCCAAGCTAAATCTAAGTAGAAGTGAGGCCTTGGGCACACTTATAAAGGCTCTTGGCCTATCCCATTTAAGCAGCTACATGAAAAGCTATACTCCTAAAAGCATTAGGACCAAAATTTGGCATCCCAAAAAGCCCAGCGCAATCCGCAGAAATCTGTACAATCTGCCACGCCCTCAGCATGATTTACAAAAATCTGTGTAGCTTTCCACGTCAACACTTTTTGCGCAAAAATAAAGTATCTTATTTTAAAGGGTTTAGGCCCCTCGACCAAGTTTTGGTAAGTTGGTAGGATTAGGTTTTTAAGCATAACCCTCTTTGAGCCACTCAGCCAGAACCTACAAGTTGGTGAAAACTTTTGCTTCTTCTTCCATTAGAGTTTAGGCTCCTCGCTTGCACAGTAAGCCATGCCACGGCATCGATTTGTGATATAGCTCCTCCTTAAAAGAATTGTAATCCTTCTCAATTACACCTGCAAAACAGACCTAGGACAGAAACTGCTTCAGTAGACACTGACTCTAAAGTACCGACATACTAGACCACACATACGACAATCACATCACTATCTATCCCCATCAAGGTCTTAGATGAGAATCATGATCATTGTAACTTATTTAGCAATCGCACCAAGAGTGCACTGATCTTTTCATGGATGTCATGTCTTGATCTACTTAATCTTGTTACTATCACATTCACATCACCCCTTAGTTGACTAAGATGTTGCAATCATTTCATCTTTCTGACACGGACTCAAACAATACACACTAAGAGAGCACATGTAACATATACATTGTAGGAATTCCCATTTCAACATGCTTCTTTACATTAAGTCATTCATCAGAATATTGTTAGCCTGTCAGTATCCCTGAAATCTCAAAATAAATTAGTGACTTTATTCCCATCGAGATAACCTATGATAAAGGAGAGGAGGTCGTCATTGAGTAAGAGCATGTATGACAGTTAACAGCTTCTTCTCGTAGAATTTGCGATGCTCTTCTCCCGCATCCACTTTGCATCGAGAGCAAAAAGTACTTGTGACCAAATTTTCCGGTGGACCTAGCTTATGTTTCTTTTCTTTCCTTGTGCCCTGTGACCTATTGGAAGCCCTGCTGGCCTCCTTGTCCACTGGCACCTCAATCTGAATTCATGGAATTCTTTAATGAACCATCAGTTGATTCCCTTGCTTCGTCAGAACCCTCGGATGCAGTGTCATGTGATTCCACTTCTTCTCAAGCATCCCTGATGAACTTGCATCTGGTTCCCTTGGTTCGTTGGAACCCTCGAATGCATTATCATCTGATTTCCTTCTCCTCAATCCCTCGTTCTTTCTTTTTACTCAAAGACTCTTGCCTTGTTGAGGTGGACTTTGGCTTGTCTGTAGGTTAAGTCAATGAGCTGCCAAAACCTTGCTAGGCATGTCCATAAGTCTCTAAATAGAGTTAAGACTTCTGTCGTAAGACAATTACATCGAATCTCTTTTAGCAAACCACAACAAAACCGTTCAATGTGGTCCCTCAAAGTGACCCTTTGAAACGACTCATGAGGACATTGAAAAATAGGTATCCCAAAACCTCTGGCAATAGTCATCCAACATTTCTTCTTAGTCATTCTTGGACGATGCCAAGCGGTGATGACATCTTCTTCATATTCTTCTGTCATGCAAGAAAAAAGTGAAAATTCTCTTGAATTTTACCCACTTCGTAGGTGCTTCTCTATGTAACAACGGAGTAGACCACCATGTCTGTGTATCTCCTTTCAAGTAAGATGCCGCCCTTCGCACCTTGGAGTGTTCTTAGAATTGACCTCCTAAGAAGGCAACGTCAATCTCCGTTGGTTTTTTCAGTTTCCATGCCGAGTTTCAGGTTTTCTTCAACTCCGCGCGAAGAGGTGTCACCTTTGTCAAATTCTCCGCGAGGACCCATGTGTGCTACAGAAAAGTTCGGATTCTTCGTAGAAGAAGAATCATTATAAGCTTTGATACCATTGTTACAAGCTTGGACACTCCAAGCGAGAAATCAATAGCAACACACAAACAAAACCTTCAAATAATTGAACTGAGAGAGAGAGAGAGAGAGAGAGAGAGAGAGAGAGAGAGAGAGAGAGAGAGAGAGAGTTGACACGGCATGGCGGAGTTCCGCACCTAGATGCATTGGCCCCAAAGCTTGGCGCCCCTTCCGGTATTTCTTTATTCTTTAGTCGTAAACGTATAACTCTCGAAGGTCCTCTTCCTTGAGACTTTGCATCCAGATGCTCTCCGAGAATCAGGCTCCAAGGGTCCTTATAACTTACAAGGAATTCCCAAAAGCAGAGCCCCAAAAGCATCAGTTCTACCTGTGTTTTGCTGTTTTTAAAGGTTTGTACACTGATTTTATCTATTTTTTAGGGTTTCACAAGCGTTTCTTGCTGTTTTTTAGGGTTTCTTGTTTTTTTTTAATGTTTTAGAGTCTCTCTCTCTCTCTCTCTCTCTCTCTCTCTCTCTCTCTCTCTCTCTCTCTCTCTCTCTCTCAGATGGTACAAAGGGCCATCGACAGGATGAGGACCGGGAAGGCATATGATCATGACGGTCTAGTAGCGGAGCCCTTTATACATGCCAGGGATATGCTGATGGAGGTTCTCGCAGTGTTGTTCAATCGTGCCATGTGTGAGGGATTACCTGAGACTTGGAGGTTGTCTAATATTGTGCCGATCTTCAAGGATGGTGACTCTACAGAGCCTGGGAACTACCGCACTATTATGGTTGGACACACATTGGCACGGTTGTATGCATCTATTTTGGAGCAACACTTGAGTAATTGGGCAGAGGGAGAGGGTGTACGAGCAAAGGGTCAGGCCGGCTTCAGGAGGGGTTTCTCCACTCTTGATCATATTCTGACACCCAGGGCCATCATTGAGGAGGGCAGAGCACATGGGAGACGGATCTATTGTAGCTTTGTGGATTTTCGCAAAGCATTTGACATGGTACCAAGAGCGCGATTGATGCGCAGACTACAGGAGATGGGGGTGCCCATAGAGGTGATTTGGGGGATTATGGCTTTGTACAGATCATTGATGGGACATGTACGCACTCCGGAAGGGGTATCTAATTAGTTCACTCTACTATTGGAGTGAAACAGGGCTGCCCATTGTCTCCTACTCTATTTGGTATGTATGTTGATGAGGTGTCTGATTACATTGACAGAGAGGGTGACAGGGGTGCCCAGCTAGCAGGGACGTGGATCCCATTGTTGCTATATGCTGATGATATTGTGTTGATATCTGACTCACCAGAAGGTATGCAACGACATTTGGATGCACTACGCAGTTTTGCAGAGGATAGTGGATTGTGTGTAAACCTAGGTAAAACCAAGGTTATGGTGTTTAACACCACACCGCAATGAGTCAGGAGATCAATACCTACTTTCAAATATGGTCAGGAGATTGTGGAGTATACAGATGCATACAGTTACCTGGGGGTACTCTTTACTGGCCAAGATTTTCTTTGAGAAGAGCAGCAGAGACTAGACTAACTAGAGCTGGGGCGGCTCTGGGAGGAATGGAGAGGATGTGTTCGCAGGTTCAGTTTCAGGAACCTAGGACAAAGTTATGGCTCTTTGATACTTTGGTTGCCTCTACTATGTTATATGGGGTGCAGGTTTGGGACCTTCTGTAGGCCAGGATGGTTGGAGGCGTATGGAGAAGCCCCTGGTATCTATGATCTCTCGGCTGATTAGAGCCAAGTCTTCCGTACTGCATGATATCATTCGAGCAGAATTAACTGCCCCACCATGGAGATTGAAGCGCTTACTAGATCAATCTCCTTTATACACAGTCTGTGGGATACTACCAGAGACAGACATGCCAGGGTGGCTCTAGAGTCCTCCAGACAATTAGCTCTTTATGGGGATACATCATGCTCGTATGCACAGATGGCATCATGGTTTCAGACACATGGTTTCACCATTGACATGTTGCCTCCTTTTCAATACCTTCTACAGGCACCCTTGAGGTCTCTTACGCGGGTAGAGATTAATAGACTCATTCGTCAGGATATGATCCAGCTGGACACGAGGAGGACATGGATAGAGCCAATACAGGAGTTGGGCACAAAGATGGCTTTCTATAGAGAGCATCTTCTCCACCTCACGGGGGATGGATTTGTGATTCGACCTAGCTATATGGACATGCATCTTTCTCATGGTTTGCGTTGTGCCATTGACCAGATACGCACGTCGTCACATCAGCTCGAGATTGAGATTGGCAGATTCAGAGGGACACTAGCAAATAGCAGGATATGCCGCTTATGCCATCTAGAGCTAGAGACAGAGGTACATTGCATATGTCATTGCACAGTGTACTATGAGCCACGAGGCCGTTTTCATTGTCTATTTAGAGAAGGTTTTGGGCCTCTATCTAGGGTCATGAGTTATGAGGATCAGAGATGTCTTGGGCTATATCTACTTGAGTTTCACAGGCATAGAGAAACTTTACTGAGGAGAGCTGAATAGAGACAACCCCAGAGACAGATCACAGATTTCTTTACACTAGATACTGTACACCCATAAGAACAGACAGAGGAGCAGCCAACAGTGGAGAGGTTTGCCCGCACTACTGGCATTCTCATAGGCTGAGCATTGGATCTAGGGAGATCCAGATGACCCCGATGGAGAAGAGGAGCTACAGAGTTTCGAAGGAGGCTACAGCAAATGATTCGACCCATACTTTTTCGTCGTCCAGAGTACAGATGAAGATGGATCTCTATGAAGATGGATCCCTACTTCCCTCCCATATTGTCTACACATTTAGCTGCTTAGTTCACACATTTTACGCCTTTCACCTTTCACACCTATCAGCTTAGTTTAGGATTCCGCAGTATTTATATTTTGTTATCCTAGTTTAATTTATTTTGTTAATCTGACTTTGTATCTGATACACCGCATTGTAACTTTCTGGTCTCATAGGTCACTTTGGCCTTTTGAAGACGTTAATATAACATTTCATTTCAATTCATCTCTCTCTCTCTCTCTCTCTCTCTCTCTCTCTCTCTCTCTCTCTCTCTCTCTCTCTCTCTTGAGTGCAGAGAGATGAGAGCCCAGCTTCAGAGGGATCTTCATTTAGGAGTCATCACCTACAGACAGTCGCGGATTGCTTTCCGGCGCCTTGTGCGAAAGAAGAAACAAGCTTACCTGGCCCAGATGGAGCGAGACTTGTATCAGTTGTTTTTGAGTAGAGACTCAGGCGAGGCATGGCGACTCTTCCATGAGCACTCCCCTCCCCCAGTGATTACTTCTCCTGATGTGTGGGGCCAGTATGCGACATCGTTATATACGGTTCCTTGGCAGGATCCCCTTCCAGATCCTACAGAGCCATGTCCACCTACGAGCACCTTCTTTACCACTGAGATGGTAAAGAGAGCCATTGACAGGATGAGGACCAGGAGGGCTTACGATCATGACGGTCTAGTAGCGGAGCACTTTATACATGCTAGGGATATGCTGATGGAGGTTCTTGCAGTGTTGTTCAATCGTGCCATGTGTGAGGGATTACCTGAGACTTGGAGGTTGTCTACTATTGTGCCTATATTCAAGGCAGGTGATCCTACAGAGCCTGGAAATTACCGCACTATTATGGTTGGACACACACTGGCACGATTGTATGCATCCATTATTGAGCAGCAGTTGAGTAACTGGGCAGAGGGTGAGGGTGTACGGGCAAAGGGACAGGCAGGTTTCAGGAGGGGTTTCTCCACTCTTGACCATATTCTGACACTCAGAGCTATCATTGAGGAGGGCAGGTCACATGGGAGACGGATTTATTGTAGCTTTGTGGATTTCCGCAAAGCATTTGACATGGTACCGAGAGCTCGACTGATGCGCAGACTGCAGGAGATGGGGGTGCCCACAGTGTTGATTTGGGGGATTATGGCTTTATACAGATCAGTGATGGGACATGTACGCACCCCAGAGGGGATATCTGACTTAGTTCACTCCACTATCGGGGTGAAACAGGGTTGCCCATTGTCTCCTACTCTATTTGGTATGTATGTTGATGAGGTGTCTGATTACATTGACAGAGAGGGTGATAGAGGTGCCCAGCTGGCAGGGACGTGGATCCCATTGTTGTTATATGCTGATGATATTGTCTTGATCTCTGACTCACCAGAGGGTATGCAGCGACAGTTGGATGCATTACACAGTTTTGCAGAGTATAGTGGATTGTCTGTAAACCTTGGTAAAACCAAGGTCATGGTGTTTAACACCACACCGCAGTGGATCAGGAGATCGGCACTGACCTTCACGTATGGTCAAGAGATTGTGGAGTATACAGATGCATACACTTACCTTGGGATAGTCTTCACTGGGCCGAGGTTTTCTTTGGGGAGAGCAGCAGAGACTAGACTGACCAGAGCTTATGCGGCCTTGGGAGGCTTGGAGAGGATGTGTTCGCAGGTTCAGTTCCAGGAACCTCGGACAAAGTTATGGCTCTTTGATACTTTAGTAGCCTCAGCTATGATGTATGGGGTACAGGTATGGGGACCTTCTGTAGGCCAGGATGGTTGGAGACGTATGGAGAGGCCCTTGGTATCTATGATCTCCCGATTGATTAGAGCCAAGGCCTCCGTACCTCACGCGATCATTCGAGCAGAGCTAGCTGCCCCCCCCATGGAGATTGAGGCGCTTACCAGATCAGTGTCCTTTGTGCACAGCCTATGGGATACTACTAGAGACAGATATGCTAGACTGGTCCTTGAGTCTTCCAGACAGTTAGCTCTACAGGGGGACACTTCATGCTGGTATGCACAGATGACTTCATGGTTTCAGACGCATGGCTTCACCATGGACAGGTTGCCCCCTTTCCAGTATTCTCTTCAGGCACCCTCGCTGTCTCTTACACGGGTGGAGATCACTAGACTCATTCGTCAGGACCTGATCCAGCTCGACACCAGGAGGACATGGATAGAGCCGCCTCAGGAGTTGAGCACGAAGATGGCTTTCTATAGAGAGCATCTTCTCCACCTCACAGGAGATGGGTTTGTGATTCGACCCAGCTACATGGACACACATATGTCTCATGGTTTGCGTTGTGCCATTGGTCAGATACGCACATCCTCACATCAGCTCGAGATTGAGACTGGTAGATTCAGAGGGATACCAGCAGACAGCAGGATATGCCGATTATGCCAGAGAGAGCCAGAGACAGAGTTGCACTACATATGTCATTGCACAGTGTTCTATGAGATACGGGGGCGTTTCCACTGCTTATTCAGAGAGGGTTTTGGTCCTCTATCTAGGGTCATGAGTTATGAGGATCAGAGATGTCTTGGACTATATCTACTTGAGTTATACAGGTATAGAGACACTTTACTGGGGAGAGCTAGAGAGAGGCAGTCCCAGAGACACATTACAGATTTCTTTTCACTAGATATGGGACAGCCAGAGGAGCAACCACCACTGCAGAGCTCGTCCCACACTCATTCGACCACTACTGGCACTCTCATCGACCGAGCATTGGAGCTACAGAGATACAGACGACCGCGACTGAGGAGAGGAGCTACACAGCATCGACGGAGACTACAACAGAAGATTCGAGCCATACTCTCTCGACATCCAGAGTGTAGATGAGGATGGATCCTCACCATTTCTTCCATCTTTGTTTCACACACTGTTACATCCAGTTTACCGGGTACCTATTGTATCAGCTGCTACACCCACATAGTTTTAGATTGTAGTAGTAGTAGTAGTATTTTGTTCCACTTCTAGTTCTTTTCTAGTTCTTTTGTACCCAGACATGGTATTAGATTCACTATTTTGTAACTGATTGGTCTCATAGGTCATTTTGGCCTTTTGAAGACGTTAATATAACATTTCATTTCATTTCATTTTCTCTCTCTCATGGAAAGCATCGGAGAAGTGTCAACGGCTTCCCCCACGTGTAAGAAGACGCATCCCTTGCCGCCCGTCCACAAGGCCTCTTTCATACGGACAGGGAAGCGGATGTCGGCAATAGAGAAGGAAAGGAGAGAATGAGAAATGAAGTGGAAGAGTGGAGGAAGGAGAGGAGCACTATTCTTCAAAGATGGACCGAAGAAAGAGATGGCATGCGTAGGAGGATCGCTTTGCTCGAGGAGAAAGTGGTTATCCAAGATTCCATCATCCGAAATCTACAAGGTGAGCTTCTTGAAGCCAAAAGTGGGCGACTTGAAGAAGGAGAATTTCAGCCTTCCATGATGGAGGAGCTGAACACAATCAAAGAACAAGTGCGGGTCATCAAGGAGGAGGAAGGAAAGAAGTCATCTTGGATCGAGGTCATCACGAAGACACAAAAGAAAGTGGAGGCGGCCGAGAAATGGATCGAGGTCGTCAAGAAAGGGTAAGGTAAAGAGGCTTCTTCTACACCTGCCATCATTAACATGACCTTCAAAGAAGAGCAAAGAAGGCGGCTACGTGCCTTGCATGTGAGGGTTACCGGCCTCAAGGATGTCAACAATGGTGAAAAAGAGGTCACGAGCCTTATGTTCATGATGGGAATGGAGAAGCATTCACGCACAAAGGTATGGAGGGTGGGCAAGAGGAGTGAAGGCCTGGGAGAATCCTCAAAGCATAGAGTACTCATACTACGTTTCCCTTCCTTGGAGGAGTTCTTGAAGAAGAGGCCTACCCTCAAGAAGACCTCACCCTCGGTGATGATCTCACCCTCTCGCAACTGGCTCACATGAGAGAGGTGATGCTAGAGATTCAGCAGCAAGGGAGAAGGGAAAGACTGCCTTCTACAGAGATGGCTCTCTCTCTCTCTCATAGTTCATATTGGCCCTTTGTAGACGTTAATATATCATATCATTTACAATTTTGAGCTCGAAGCTGCCCCCTTGAGAGTGTGCGTGTGTGTGTGTCCAAATGAGAGAAGACCCCCTCTATTGACAATTTTAAGCTCGAAGCTGCCCCCTTGCTTAAGCACAGGCCTTGTTTAAGCTCCCCCCTAGCTTGAAGTCTCCCCCCTATCTGCTAAATTGGGCCAGAGGGTTCCACCCCTCTCAAAGCCTCTTGTAGCTCCACGTAGGTATATATCTTGCTTGTGAAGCCTCCGAGTTAAAGGGTAAAATATAAGCATGAGACAACGAGGAAAGACATATAGACCTTCTACATATGGCCAAGATATGTTTAATTCCTCGAATTGATTTTATGTAAAGGTCCCCTTCTGTTAGGGTTGGTATGAACCTTACACTAAGCTAGTGACGCCTCACTTCTTTGAAGGAGAGTCTTACTCTGTTTTGTGGAAGTATTTGGTGCATCTCATGACAGCAGGCCTCGTGATTATTTGTTGGAAAACATGTTCGGATTAAAAAGAATTAATCTAAAAGCATGCTGCCCCTTGAATGATGGAGAAGTATCCTTTGACCTTTAAACATTTGTATGTACATAGAAATATCAAGTATATGTGCTCACACTCATGCATAGGCCAAGCTATCAATTTGTAATCCTTGCAACGGTGCATTGGGTGTGACAATCCATAGTTCCAGTGAGGTGAGAAAAAGGTTTGAGTTCCACAGACAAAACATAGGGTCTCGAAGGGAAAACTGCTGAAAAGCAGGAAGGCTGATGTTTCAATTTTGAATTTAAGGAGATTACCAAACACAAAAGCTGATGTGGACCTTGCGACCAAGTGAAGAAGCCTTGAATGATGGCAAATTTAGAGCTTCAGAGGTTTCTGTTTACAGCGTGTCTCAGTGTCTGTGCACTTGCTCCCGAGTATAATGCTGCATGAGCATGCCTGTGTCTGTGTGTGCATGTAGGGCTGGGGGTGTGCATGTGTATATATTTGGTGAATACCCTAAGATGAATGCAGGCTATGAGCTTGATGTTCTTGCAGATACATGAGCTGGGGACTAAATTGGCAATGCAGAAGTCTTTGAATGCAGAACTGAAGCGAGGATATCAAGGTTTTTTGTTGCTAACCTTTTATCTAGAATGTAACTGAAGGTTTTGAAAAGTTTCGGCTCTCTGGAGCCTTGAAAAGTTTTTAAGAAACGCTTTCTTTGCTGATGCAGTTTTCTTTAGTTGTATGTTTACTGTATAAATGCAGGTCTACATTGTGGGGGCTCATGAGTGGTTGGGTAATGACACACAGCAAGAAGAAGGGATTGGGTGAGAAGGGTATGCCTGTTGTTGAGGGGGTCGTATGTGCGACGGCTGTATGCAGAAGATGGTGTTTGAACATGTGGTATTGATAGGGTGCTCGGAGGGGGATGGAGAGTGTGATGTAGCATGGTGCAAGCATGAGCTTTAATAGCAGCCAAAGAGTTTTCCCCTTTTTCTTTTTCTTTTTGTTTTGGTGGGGGGGGGGGGGGCGCTATATTGAGATGATCTTGTGACATGCCTGTGTGGTGGTCCTATGTCTGCCCACCGTGCTTGGTGGATGACACACAATGAATAGTTGGCAGTGGCATTACAACTTTACTGCACCTGTCTAGTCAACATAAAGGAGTCAAGGAATACATAGGTACACAAATTCCATCCATCAGATTAAGAGCAAGATCTTTTCCGATCTAGGAGAGCTGGCAGCTGTTAAGAACTGTGGGCTGTTGTTGTGAGCCTCTAGCTCCTCCATTTGTACCTGTTGCGGAGACTTTTATGAAGTCATGAGATGAATGTTGAGCGACAATCACGACCGTTGTCTTTTGGATTTGTTTTGTCAAGGAACGTCCATTTTGGTGATGTTTTGTATGCTGCTGTGGCATGTATGTAAAGAAGTTCTAAGTACTTGTGTTCGCCCCCTTTGTATCCCTGAAGGATCCACCTGAGGGAGGTTCATGCTATCAGTGTCACATGGTGAGTATCCGTATATTACAGCATGAAACAAAGTTCTTTGCTCAATGAAGCAAAGAAGATGATCTCTGCAGCCTTATGATGAGGTGGGATAAAGCAAACAGGTTTCTCAATCTTTTGCAAAGCTCCCTCCTGACATATTCATTTACATACAACTAGACACACCACATTGTCTTGTATCAACCTTTAGGTGCCCGAACACTAGGGGAAGGTCGGAACCCTTCCCCAATTGAGTTATACATCCCATTGTATGTTAAACAAAGCTCTACCTGCTTCTTGAGGTATCACAAGGCTTTGCACCACAAAAAAACAAGCACCTTAACAGTCAAATCAAAAGTTGTAGAATGAAGCGCAGAAAGCTGTCGTCTTTAGCTAATCTTATAGGAATGTCCTAACAATTCTTGTTTGGTTGTGTGTTTTGCATAGAACTCTATGAATATGTGGAGGAAGTCAGTGAGGAGGCAGAACGGTCACATGAGTTGGTATCAATCTGTGAACCAAAACATAGAGCATCTAATGAATTCTGATTCAAGAAAATTGCCTTTAGTGGCTTGATCCAACTTTTCTGGCAGGTGAACATCCTCCAAAGGCAACTAGAACGGAAGGAACAAATGCTGCTTGAGCTCCAACGACAGCTTGAGATGGTCAACAATCCAAAAGTTGTGCAGGAGGCAGAAAATCAGGTGGAAGCAGAAGACATTGTTGCGGAGGAGAGAGTTGAAGGCACGGAGGCCAATGAGCTAGCAGTTAAGGTTGAGAGATCTGAGTGATTCAAGTGTGAAATAGCCATTCAAAAGAGACAGCTAGTAGGAAGCCATTGCCAGATGAATCATGAATTTGGGGAGTTGGATTTGGCAGCTCCCACCTTAATGGTCTTCGAGTGGGGATGGATCGGCACTTTGCTTTTGTTCTTCTCAAGAGTTGGTTCATCCTGCCATAGGGTACATCGACTTTCTGCCATTTGGTCTAGGTGATCTATGGAGGGAGGTATTACCATGCAGTACATTTAATATCAGAGTTCTCTGGGGTACCCTGAACTACACATGTGAATTGAGTATGTGTTCTCGAGTGTGGTTAAAGCAAGGCATAAGGAAAATGGACAGTTTGAAGTGCTTTTTTTTTTTTGGCTCAAAACAGATGTCTTGGATTCAGAAATTGAGAATACTTGTTCATTCGTTAATCAGACCAGATAGAAATGCACTTTTTGTTACCAGGACAAGCATCAAGGTCGATGGTGTAAATATAATTACACAAGCAACTCTTGTTTTTTACATTTACTAGTCCATACAGTTTTTGGTACTTCATAAAAAATATCGAAGGAAAAATTACCTAAAACTTGTGGAAACTCCCAGAATACCCTCAAATTTCAGGAATACCCAAAATACGGGTCATATCTTAAGATTCCAAAATGCCCTTCAATTTTTCCAAAATTCTTGCAAACATCTCCAAGTACTCTTTATTGGAAGATTGGTTCTCCCTCAATAGAAGATGACCAAATTAGGATTTTAAGTGGTGTCATGGGCTTGGATGATGAAACAGTTCATTATTTGTCAACCAAAACTGCCTCTATTTGTGAGCTCATTGGTGCAAAATTGTGTAGGATGCCAATAGATCTCTATTGTCAAAAAGATTAAACTATGAAAACATTGGAGCAATCCATCCAAAATTAATGTAAGGGTATGTTGGGAAGTTTTTAGCCTGTTGCAATTTTCTCATGTCTTCAAGATTTGGCATCAACGTATATACAATTTCACAATTTCTGTTGATCCACATGTGCCATTGTTTGTGTTCAAAAAACTCACAAGGTATTGCAATTTTATAACCTGTTGCAATTTTCTCATGCCATGAAGATTTGGCATTAAACATATATATACAACTTCACAATTTTTGTTGCTTTATCCATATGTGCCCATTGTTTGTGTTCATGCGTGCATTTTGACATCGGTAGAAAACGACATAATAAAACATTCAAGCTATTTGATCGAAATGTTAGTAAAGTTGAAGAGTCCTCTTTCACAAATGGTTGCATCACATCACTCGAATTTCTCAATTCGAATTTTATGACATTTGAAAAAAGTACACGTGTTTCAACAACACACACAATAATACATAAATTTTTCATAGATCATTATGAAGATGTTATAGAGGTTTTGTACCTTGTGATTGGATTTGGATAGAAATGTGGGTGCGGAGCCATCTACTTAAGTATTTCCATTTCCTTAATACATGCTAACAATGTAGAGGCGTTGAGTGCAAATACAAATGTTCTCATCTATGTTTTACAATTTTTCTTGTTAACCTAAATAGACGATATAAGTTGCCATCTTTTGGTGCAATAATGTCATTGTGAATTAGAGTTGATACTTCCATTTTGAGCATGGTTAGTAGTAGTCCAAGAGAAACATATTATTGGTTTGTACACCATATCTTTGCACAAAGTACTGCTTGACCAAGATATGAAATTGAACAAACAATATGGCTATGGCAAGCACAATAGGTCTTGAGTTTTGTAGATACGAGCTCTCTTAAGGAAAACTTTTGCAAAATGCCCTTGAAAATGTGATTGTGGAATCGACTATGGTCTTATAAATAATAAAATTTGTATGGCATCTTTCATTCAAATATACATGCATAAGTGCAATATATATTAAATAGTTGTAGATGGAAATCATAATTAGTGATGGGCATATTGCGCATCTTCTTTCAATTGCACTAACTAGAAAAATGAGGGTACTTATTTGACAATGGATGCAATGTGAGCCACAAAAGAATGGTGATCGGTGATGAAGTTACTTGCTATTACAGAAGCCGATTGTAACTTCACCAATCATAGCATCCATTCTTGTTAGACTAATGATTATTGGGTTGTCACTTATAAAATGGGGTACAAATTCATCCTTTCTAGTTTCTTTGGTTGGTCTAAAAGATTGTTTCCCCCTAAAGATATCTTGTTCAAAATGTTATAAAGGTGTTGTTCACGTTTTCATGTTGATTAGGTCATGTGTAGTTAATGAGGTGTTACATAGCATTCTTAAGAATTACCAATTTGGTTGAATGACTAGTAAAATTTTGTGTATTTTCTTAGAATAGATTTATATGTTTGGATATACTTGAAAAGATGTGTTATATCCATTTTATAGAAACCTTAGTTTTTAGTTAGAAAAAGGACATGTTGTAGAAAAGAGAGCTATAGAGCCTAGTGTTCTGATGCAAAGGAAGAAGTGAGAATTTATCTTACAATTTGTTTTAAATGACAAGCTAGACCACATCCAAAATCTATTGCAAAGTAAGATCAGTACTTTCATTTATTGAGCAAAATTATAAATGCAATAAGAGACATTGAGTTTGGCTCAACTTTCACTAGCAAGTTTCACTCTAGGTTTTACATGAAATAGCAAATGCATTATTATCATGAAGAAATACAAAATTCATTATTATCAACACCCTTCCTTGGTGACATAAAAGACATTGAAGTAGAGGATGCTACATGGAAAAAGCACATATTCAAAAACGAAAACATCCCCTCCTCACTTTGATCTTATGAAAACATATGATAACCTAGACCATATGGTTGATAGAGGTAAGAGATCATGAAAAAACACATAGGGAAAACATGATCAAATTCATATACAATATCATGCCTTCATTGATGATTGTACCTCCCCAATGAAACCAACTCCACAAATGTGCATCCAAAGTTGTACTTGTTCTTGTACTTGCACTAATTGACTCTATCCTTTTGAAATGGTTACAATAAATCTTTGTATTGAGAGATCTTGTGGTTCCACGGTCCATGCATATCTATTGCTTGAGTCTTCTCAAGACGATAGAAGTTCAAATTCTCAAGGATCCGTAATGGAAAATTCTTCAATGGAGTTACAAATGGAGTATAATATTTGGACATGCTCTCTTATGAAACCTTATCATTTGTCTTAGGACCAATACTTTCATGCAATACTTGCTGTACTTATACCTTAAGTACATACTTACAAATTGTGCTAAATGTTCCTTAACCATAACCTATCAATTACAAGATGTTTCACTTGCATTTGCCAAGTTTTTTGTTAAAAAATACCCTCATAATTTTTTTAATGAGATT